>NC_134283.1:16768602-17401102 GCF_949628215.1 Phalacrocorax aristotelis
TCAAATGTTCACTTTGAGTATTCATTAGCAAATAATTGTATAATCTTTTCTTTACAGCCTTGTTTGTGGTTCACTGTCATAGGCTTGCTGGTTTCAAAAGCCCTTCCAAAGTTAAAAAAAAAACCACACACAAAAAAGATGTAACATAGCAGGAACCAGTATGTTTGGCTGTTATTGACTGATGATGGGGAGTTTACTGATCAGAATCAAAAAAGATGCAGCCTGCTGGAATTTTGGTATTTCTTGCAAGACACTTTGTAGAAACTGCTGGCTAACTAGTAATAAATGTTTGCAGTTTTGAAAGCCCAAGGCTCTTTTTTCAGATAAACACTTGTTTCCTTGCCCCTGGGATCTAGTGTACATAAAGCTAATAACTTTTCATTGCTTTTATTTTTTTCTAGATCTGCTCTTCAGTAAGATGATTTTAAACTGGCCCATCTACATTTCTTTTACCATGGACTTCAGCTGATCCAGTCAAAAAGAAAAATATGCTATCATAGCAGAAAGATGGCCTAAGAAACTGTGGAAAGAGCAACTTCTGGAGCATGTAAAGTCTATCAGTCTGTAAGTTTTTAAGGCTATTCTTCTTTAATCATTTATCATGCTTTGCCTACCTCTTACCTCAGTTGTTGACTTTACTTATTTGAGATTGGCCTTTCAGTTCTAAGAACCCACAGCCTCTGAAAGTTTTCTGCTATTCCCATGTTATGTCTCAGTGTAGTATTAGGAAGACATAATTAATTTGTTTGTGAAAAAATTACTATGATGATGAGCATCACACCAAAAAAATCCACTGAGGCAATGAATATTCCTTTGTAGGGAGGAGCTAGATGGCAATGCTCAGGAAGGTCTGGAACTATATAAAAAATAATGTTTTAATCGTTATTGAGGTAAGCCAGCAACTTTCATGATGTGCACTGAAAGAACCAGGAATCCTCAGAACATTTAATCATGTAATCAAAGATTGTGCCATAAAGCATAGTAGTTCAACTCAGGATTACGCAAGCATCTTTTGTGTTGGTATTTCCTATCTGTGAATGTTTGACTTCTGCAATCCTTTACAGTAGATTTTTAGTAGTTAGTGTAGATACTGAAATATAAATCATTGCTGAGAGTGCAATTTGCATGTATATAACTATGTAAAGTTAATTTAAGTATTTCACCAGTTTTAGGCCAGCTGGATTCAATAAACCTTACTATAACCTTCTATTAGAGTTCCCAGGAAACCAATCCTATGGCCAAAGAGAGCTATTAGATAGAAGACTATATAGATCTTACATCGTATTTATAGATAAATATATCTATATAGCATACATATATTTTAAAATAGTATGTATATGAAAATAAGATGATTCTTCTAGAATGTCAGGAGTAAAGAAAATACCTTACTGCATTGCAGTGAAGTGATGAACTGGTGCTAAGTAGATATCCTGCAGTGCAGAATTTGGGCTATGGATTCTGTAGACTAAGAAGAGCTGTACTGTGATAATGATGAAAATATCTTGAGGATGTAGAAATAATAAAATACTATTATTATAGCATATATAATTTTTACAATTATAATTTAATCACAGCTTTAATTTATTAATTTTGTAGTTTTCAACCTATACATTTTTGCTAAGATTTCAGCATTCGTATTTTTTATTGTTTTCCCTAAACAAAGACGTAAAAATATTTGACTCTCTTAGAAGTCAGTGAGAAGAACTCTCAAAGATTTTGTAAAAAGAAAAATAATACAATCAAGTTTTTCATGTGTGACTTTTCAAAAGGATCAAAAAGGAGTCTTTATTCACAGTAAGGCAAATATATGTCAATTGTTTGTACTGTTGCAGTAATGGATAATTACAGAATCACACAGAATCACAGGTTGGAAGGCACCTCAGAGATCATCTAGTCCAACCTTTCTAGGAAGAGCACAGTCTAGACAAGATGGCCCAGCACCCTGTCCAGCCAAATCTTAAAATTGTTACAGAAGTTTCTTCTTACCTGAAATAAATCCACCAAAAATGTATTTAGAGTCAACTGCGTGGAAACCCTTTTGAGCAGATGGAGAAATTCCCATAACCCCCCGGCTAGTTAGTTATATTTCCAGTCAGGATGGTCTTTTTCCCGTGCAGGCACGTGTCCTGAGTGAGAATGTTCTTGCAGCTTGCAGTTGAATGCAGGTTGAGTTGAGCAGGTTATCTTGCCTGCTAGCTCCACAATTCCTCAAATTTCATTCTTCATACCAATAGCCAGCTCAGATCTTTCTTGTTATTACTAGACCGAAATGACTTTTCTCATCACATTTGTGTTGTTTTGTTATTTATTGCTAAGTGAGTGCTTGTGGCTTCTCATTGCCTTCCTATGGGTTCTTCACATACTATACATAAGAAGGCTGACAGAGTAGCGTGGAAGTGAACCAGAAGCAGTTATTGCCTCTTTGGAGCTTTTGCCTTAGAGACGTCCTCTCATATTTTGCCTTGCCTCCATCAGTTAACATTCCTTCCCCTTCATTCACAGCCCTCTGTGTCAGCAAGTATAATACTTCCTTCCCTTTCTGGATTCCTGTGACTCTTCCTTTGGAATGGCTACCTATGTTACAGGTGCAATTGGAGATCCCAGTTGCCAAAAATATCTGCATTAGCAGAGTCTTGCATTCAGGCTGCGGGATCCTGCTAAGACAGCCCAGCTGGAACTTAAACTGGCTGCCACCATTAAAGATAACAAAAAATGTTTTTATAAATACATCAGTGACAAAAGGAAGGCCAGGGAGAATCTCCCTCCATTATTGGATGTGGAAGGTAACCTTGCCACGAAAGATGAGGAGAAGGCTGAGGTACTTAATGCTTTCTTTGCCTCAGTCTTTAATAGTCAGACTGGTCATCCTCAGGGTTATCAGGCCCCTGTGCTGGGAGATGGAGATAGTATGCAGAATGAAGTCCCAGTTGTTGAAGAGGTGGCAGTCTCCGACCTGCTCCTTCATCTGGATATTCACAAGTCCATGGGGCCGGATGGGATCCACCTGAGGATACTCAGGGAGCTGTCAGAGGAGCTTGCCAAGCCACTCTCCATCATTTATCGGCAGTCCCGGTCAACTGGGGAAGTCCCAGATGACTGGAAACTAGCGAATGTGACACCCTTCTACAAGAAGGGTCAGAAGGAGGATCTGGGGAACTACAGGCCTGTCAGCCTGACCTCGGTGCCAGGAAAGGTCATGGAGCAGATCATCTTGAATGCCATTACGCGGCACATGCGGGACAACCAGGGGGTCGGGCTCAGCCAGCATGGGGTTATGAAAGGGAAGTCCTGCCTCACTAACCTGGCCTCCTTCTATGGTAAGGTGACCTGCTTAGTGGATGAAGGGAAGGCTGTGGACGTTGTCTACTTGGACTTTAGTAAGGCCTTTGACACTGTCTCCCACAGCATTCTCCTGGAGAAGCTGGCTGCTCACAGTTTGGACAAGTGCACTCTGCATTGGGTTAAAAACTGGCTGGACGGCTGAGCCCAGACAGTGGTGGTGAATGGAGGCAAATCCAGTTGGTGGCCGGTCAAGTGGTGTTCCCCAGGGCTCAGTGTTGGCGCTGGTCCTGTTCAATATCTTCATTGATGACCTGGATGAGGGGATTGAGTGCACCTTCAGTAAGTTTGCAGATGACACCAAGCTGGGCGGAAGTGTTGATCTGCTGGAGGGCAGGAAGGCCCTACAGAGGGACCTGGACAGGCTGGATCATTGGGCCGGAGCCAACGGTATGAGATTCAAAAAGGCTAAGTGCCGGGTCCTGCACTTTGGTCACAACAACCCCATGCAACCCTACTGGCTTGGGGAGGAGTGGCTGGAAAGCTGCCTGGAGGAAAAGGACCTGGGTGTGTTGGTTGACAGCCAGCTGAACATGAGCCAGCAGCGTGCTCTGGCAGCCAAGAAGGCCACTGGCATCCTGGCTTGTATCAGGAATAGTGTGGTGAGCAGGAGCAGGGAGCTGATCATGCCCCTGTACTCGGCACTGGTGAGGCCGCACCTTGAGTACTGTGCTCAGTTTTGGGCCCCTCACTACAAGAAGGGCATCGAGGTGCTGGATTGTGTCCAAAGAAGGGCAACGAAGTTGCTGAAGGGTCTAGAGAAAAAGTCTTATGAGGAGCGACTGAGGGAATTGGGGTTGTTTAGTCTGGAGAAGAGGAGGCTGAGGGGAGACCTTATCGCTCTCTACAACTACCTGAAAGGAGGTTGTAGCGAGGCAGGGGTTGATCTCTTCTCCCTAGTAACAAGCAATAGGACGAGAGGAAATGGCCTCAAGCTGCGCCAGGGGAAGTTTAGGTTGGATATTAGGAAAATCTTCTTCACCGAAAGGGTTGTCAGGCATTGGAACAGGCTGCCCAGGGAGGTGGTGGAGTCTCCATCCCTGGAGGTATTTAAAAGAAGGGTAGACGTGGTGCTTGAGGATATGGTTTAGTAGTGGACTTGGCAGTGATAGGTTAGCTGTTGGACTCGATGATCTTAAGTGTCTTTTCCAACCTTAACAATTCTATGATTCTTTTGGGAATCTAAGCTAATATGTTTGTATGGGATTGCACCATATAGATACAGGAAGTCATTTAGGACCAGCTCAGGGATCTCTAACATGGGCTGTATTCCTTGTTCGAGGGTTGTCCTGCAGTAAGGTGACTAATTATACTTCTTTAAAAGTGGGATGGGGATCCCAAGAGCCTGTATTTCTCTTACCCCTTTGCTCTCTGCTGTTGCGGGTCACATATAATGGAGATGTGCTTCCTATTGTGTGTTGTTGCAGGGAACACTCCCCTAGCTCAGAGTCCAAAGGCAGAAGTTCTGGACCTTGTATTCTGTACTTCTGTTGGAGCGATGAAAATGAGTATGTTCCTTGTGTTGGGATTTAAATGAGGAACATAGGGAAGATCCTATGTCTCAAGAGAGGCTGGAGATAAAAATGGCATAATGAAAATTTTTGCTAGGATGGTTTTTGGTCATGTGTTCTCTAAATGAGAACATCTGATCTTGCTGTTACAGAAGTGCTGGTTTGTGCTCAGGAGCACTCCAGCTGCAGAATAGGTGTCAAAACTTAGAATTCTGTGAATCACTGGTGACTGCAGTGTTTTGAGGCTGTGTAATCTAAGCTCTTAGTTGTGATAATCAGTCATGAGGTGAAGCGACAAACTACTGAAATAGCTGTGGTGTATAGTAGAGCGCAATGCAGAAATCCCAAAGAGCATGCCAGCTGTGCTAGTTGTATAGCCAGGAGCAATTATAGTCGTATCTGGGTGATGTAAGTCTGAGTGAATTAGCTTTACTGAGCAATGAGGTGTGTTGGTTCAGTCATAATTCTGTGCCAGCAGCTCAACAGCTTTTGAGATCAGGGTAGGCATCTCTATATGGTGCTGTGTTGTACCATGTGGATGTACCAACTCCAGGCAGTCTTGCCTCCGAAGTATTTTTGGTGCACTCCGTTCCAAAGTACACACAGGTACATCATATGTGACTACAAAGGTCACTGAAATTAACTCTCATTATGGGTCACACCCAAAGGACTGCTGCATTTGTTAAACATGTCCGTTATAGTCTTCCCAAGCATCTTGATTCAGGCACTGTTATTATTGTAAATACTTATTATATGACTGTCTTCACTGTCTAAGAGCTGGCCAGGTCATGTTATTTAGTTGTTTGCTGGTTTTTGTTTTCATTTGGTCTCATTCTTTGTGGAAGTGAAAAGGAATCGGCTAAGTCCAGCTGTTGATCTTTCAGTTAGCTGAGTAAGGACCCACATTTTCCTCATACAATGTAAATGTTAATCCAAAAACATTTCCAGACCCTGCTGCAGTCTGTAACATTCTTAATGGCATTTGGTATGTCAAAAATAAAAGATTTTAACAGTTTGACTGAATAATGCATTTAAGTCTCCTAAATCACCATCTGTGGGACAACTGAGGGATTGTTTCTTCGTCAGTAGTGCCAGACTTGGTACAGTAGCCTGGATTTTGTATGACAGGTTTCTAGTCTTTGGCCCACTTTTTCAAAAATTGTTGCTGATGCGTTCATGAGGCCTATGTTTTAGACACTAAAAATGAAACTGATTTTTAGAAAGTGCTTTCTTAAATAAAAGCATTTGTTTTACCTCTGTATTTCTACTTTGAACTAAATCAGCTGCATGGCCATGTTTCTTGTCCCTTCCTTACTGTCTCTTTAACTCTGCTTTTTTTTGGAATAGTTTTGGTCTGCTTTGCTGACATGTAGCTTCTTGGCGTTGAATATTGATTTTTTTTTTTTACCCGTCATATATTCCCCATCAGGTCTCCCAAGGTTGCTATCTGATTTAGCTGCTCTGTATTGTGGCTTGTGCCCTCATCACCAATACAGTTTCCCTCCTGCTGGAGAAAAGAGAGGAATCAGGTGCAGGGAACACAGGGGATTCTTTCCTGGAATGGTGGATGCAGAGGCATCTGCCTTTCCATCTTTCAGACGGAAAAAAAAGGCCTACGTTGCACAGTGTTACCACCAGGATATACTTAGGCTTGGCCCTTATCAAACAGGTATACTGACTGAATTTCAACCATCTTTCCTATTACTCATGAAAAGCTTTCAGTTACTATTACTTGCATGTTTTGTTGCTGTTCATATATGGCTTTCTTTCCTCCTAAATGCTGTAGACACCTGATTCGCTTGATGTCTGATATATTAATTCACCCTATTTATTATGATTTTAGACAATTTCTTCAAGTTTGTTTTCACTTTTTCTCTGTATTTTGTGGTCTTGCCCCTCTTTCTCCTCATGGAAAACAAGCTAACGGGAACCTGATCTAGAAATTTGCCTCAGAAGCATCTTCTTTCTCTCACAAGGTCTGTCTCCAAGACCCTACAATATTCTTGTCGGCTTTGTGCTTCTTTTGTTTGTCAAATCTTTTTATCTCAAACAAAAATCTTAAATGTTTTCTAAGACACCATTTTTGATGTTTTGCTCTGGAGTTACAAATTTGCCATGTTTAATATTTATAGGTTCATGAATTAATTAGTTGGGAAATGCTGTATAAGGATTAGTGCACTTATTAGGAAGAGGAGAAACACTAGATTCTGTGCTTCCAAGGATGTGTTTTGTTTAAGTGTGTACTTGCCACGGAGCATGCTGGTTTGAGTTTGCCATTAGGTATTGTGTGTTGCATGGATTCTGGCTTCTCCTATGTGAAATGAACTTAGATTTTCTTTTTATTCTTATGCAGAATGAGAAATGTTTTTTCACTCTGACAGTATGTCCTCTTCATTGCATCACTAATGATAGCTCTTGTCAGACTTTTAGCCTCAACTCCATTATTGTCCACACAGAAAATCTGTGGTCTGTTTTTGAGCGTGACTGAATTTGGGGTTAGTGTACCCAATGGGGCTTGTGGCTTGGTTCCACGTTAACGCAAGTTGTAAGCTGAGTTTCCATTTTGGTGTGAAATTCCCTTATCATTGAATTTGCAGCTTAGTAAATGCAACCAGATTTTAATCTAATATGTTATTACTTCAGTCTCCCTTTAGAATAAAGTAAACATATAACAGTTCGGCACCTGCTCTGCTCCCTTCTAAAATGTGGGAGTGGGAGGAGGGCTGGAATATTGTAGCAATCGGAAGTTATGTTAAGCTCCAAATATCTGACATGAGCTGCAAATAAAATGAGATACAAGTTACATGGCATGTGGCATGCTAAGAACCTGCAGTTCCGCTTACTTGGGGTTCATGTTTTGGGTTTCTTTCTCTTGAATATCAGTACCACATAATTTTTGCATCTATATGGCAAAATGAAAGTGTCTCCAGCTGAGATCTGAGCACTCTGTGGATTCTTTTCCCACTTGGAACATGAACATCACTTTCATTATCTGTAGAATGGGGGCAGTAAGCTTGTATACTTAAGAAGCATGTTATGAACATTAATGTTTGTATGTTATGCTAATGTAAACTCTTCAGTCTATTTCTGAATATAAATTTAATATACATACTCTTCTGGGCATGACTTGTCTTTGTCTTTTATAAGGCTGAGGACAGACTCTTAATGAATCTTAAATAGTAGGAAACACTCTTTCAGATCAGCAAATCTGTCTTTTTGTGGATACTTTATTTTGCCTATCCCATATTTTGCCAATCCTATTTGACTTTGTCCTTCTCATTGGTTTTATTAGTTGCAATGACTTTTACATCAAAAGAGACTTTAATGACCATGTGTTAAATCTGCAGTGCACTAGAAAAAAACCTCTGAGTTTTCTGGGCACCCACTCATTTGCAAATGCTAAGCATACTTATCTATAACTGTAGGATGTTCTCAGCATTATGTAGTAACTAGGCTTGATTTTGGCCATTAGCTCAGGCTGAGACCTGGCTCTGTACCATCTATTTTAGGAGGCTTCAATGCATTATCTGCTTGATTTTTTTCTTTAATGGTCTGATTTTCCATAAAAACAATGACATTTCAGTGCATTTTACAATTAGCTTTTTTCCCCCAAGTTATTACCCACAAGAAATGAACATCTCTAACTTTCCCACATAATTCTCCAAAGTAAGTCATACCTAATAACTTTTAGTCTCTCACTGACAGAGTTTCAAGCAAAAACAATAACTTGGCTTTGACCCTACTCTCTTCAAAAAGGAAGTTACTTCTGAGCAGCAACATCAAAAAGAATAAATAATTGTTTTTCTTTTTGTTGTTATGATATGGATTATCTGAGCAGTTAGTGGTAAGCAAGCTGTCTTTGATTTGGTTCAGATGCCCTAGTGCTTTGTCCTCTATTTATGTCAGCATGTTCCTGTTCCCACACCAGGAAAGCAGAATCCCTTGATTAAATTCATATTTGTTTTAATCTTTCGCTGTGTCTGATCTCAAGCTCAAAGATTCTAATGAAGAAAGTAGTGTATCCTGCTGGGAAGAGCGCTGATGTCAGACTTTAGTCTGTTTGTTCTGTTCTAACCTGATAATGCTGGAAACGCTCAGAACCCAAATGCTCAACTCCAACAGATTCTTAAGACAAAGATATTTTGATATTTCATGGAGAGCTATAAGCAAGGCTTTTGATTTCTAGAGTTAAATAAATTAAAAAAAAACAAACCTTTAAACAAATATTTATGAAACAGCAACTGACCACAACAGTGAGTATAATTAATCTGACCCCTATTTTCTTTTGTAAGGGAGGATTTTCCAAGTTCAGTAAGAATAAGGAATACAGTTAAGTGTTTAATTATGTTTATATTTGGAAGCTATATTAATAAAGATTTAGAATAATTTTCTAACTTATTCTTTTCCATAAGTATTTGAACTATTAAATGCTAAGATTCATTCTGCCATGTGCTATGACTGAAAATTTCATTTTTTTCTGAGAACCTAAAGGCATAGCCAGATGCCGTCTTCTAGCTGGAGAGGCTGGAGACGTTCCTGTCATTTTTCCCTCCCCCTTTTCCTTCCCCATACTTTCTCTCCAGCTGCCTCTCTGCTGGAGGCTTCTGCCCTAGAATTCCTGCAGGTGGAAGAAAATGTGTGTGGTCATCATCTGTTTTAGTGTAGTCAGCCAGTTTAGCTAAATATTCTTCCTCAGTGGTTAAAACTAAGTTGACTTACTAAAATAGATGAAGAGGACATGCATGTCTCATCCTGCTGGAAGATATGTCCTAAGAAGAAACTGTGATCAATAGGTTCTTAGGCAGTAAAAACTATTTTCAAATCATGTTGGCATTGCAGACAAACTTACTGCAGATGATGGAAGGTGCCATGTGTCCTCAGTTTACAAGCTATAAGTGCCTAGCTTTTTCTAGGAGGCATTTAATGCCTTGGAGGGGGCCTAATTAGAGACCCAAGGGATGAGATTTTCCCTCTAAATGATTTCTACAAACAGATATGACATAGCAGCCCTTGGCAAATATGGTTTTACCTATAAGCTGCAATGATACTTCCTTTTCCTCAGCAACCCATATCAAGAGTTCTGTATATCTTGAAATTGGTAAGCATAGGAAATGCTGACACACATAAAGGTACAGTGCAGTCTAATTCCCTCATCCATAATGAGGTATTCAGGAATAGTTTGAAGATATTTTCTGGACTATGAAGTGGTATTTGAATTTTTGCTTTATCCCAGAACCACTGGCGTATGTTGTTAGTTTTGTGAGGGGCTGGGGCAGAGGAAGGTGGAAGGGAGTAGTTTCTCTTTGTAATACAAAATCAGAGTCAATATGAAATAAAAAAAAAAATAGAAGCACTTTCATGTGCTGACAGAAACATGCTGCAAGATATGAACTGCAAGAAACAACACTGCATGTGTTTCTTCTAATGGTCAAGTGTTTTATTGATGAAAGTGGGAATGTCTAGGTACTTAACTGTTTGAATTCCTTGTTACTTATTTAGGCCTCTCAAAGTGGACTACAAAAATCCAATTTTAAGCATCCATTTTTCAACTTTTGTCATATATTCATTGGCAAACCAAATGTGACCTGATACCACAAATTTGTGAGTTTATGGCTACTTGATGTCAAAAGTCACACAACAGCAGTGATTTTAATTATATGGGAAGGAGGTCTTTCCCCCTTGGATGACAGCTGGTGAATGTCATGAAGAGCTGTGGGGAGCATATGAGCTACACACCCATTTGTACTTGCAACACTGTCCAGTTGATGGCTAATAATTTTACAGACTCTGGATGAGTTGTCTTTTTTTTTTTTTTAGATTGTGGTGCTCTTTGTTTCAGCTAGCTATTTTTGGTTGTTTAGCTGAGTAATTTTAAGTCATTTCACCAAAGATATTTAGTATGAATAAGCAGAAGCATACACTGAGATGCAAATCATACAAAAAACTATAGTGACCATACTGATACCCTTTATCCCTCGCGGGTAAGGATGATCCAGTATTCAATCTGAGTGTAGGATTAAAATTGCCATTGTCAAAAGCTTGAAAGGACTGCTCATTGGCAAAATATTTACAAATGGTGTTTTGCAAAAATATTTTTTCCTGATCTCATTATAGAAATGGTTGCAAATAGAAAAACAAAAGTTATACTTTTAAGACAGTTTTGGGTATTGAATAATATTTTTCAGATATAAAAAATAATAGAGAATTTATTAGATTGTGATTATTGGATTAATTATTTTCTCTCTTTTGTTTTAGCTCAGTATAGAATTTTTTTTTGTTTTGCTGTAATCTGCCCAGATGGTTTTCTGTCCTCACTTGTCCCTGTTTTATTTTGGCAACACTGTAGATCCTCTGTAGAGAAACACCAATCTTGGCAATATTCCTGACAGTCTTTTATCTCTGCCTATCCATATGGCACTATACTTATTGCCTAAAGTGTATTGTTTACTTGTAAGGACTAACCACTAAAATGAGCAAGCTGTAAAATATCTTCACGTATTTTTTGTCTGCTCAGTGCTTATATGCTCTTTTTCTATGAGATTATCATAGAATGTATGGTGAGATGTACTTAATTTGAAAGAGACCAGTGATGAAGGTCTCTCTCAAAGCAGTACATAATGCTCCTGATTTTGACCTGACAAATTATCCCAGTTTAGTTATTGTTTTTGGACCAAGCCTTTATTCATCTGTGAAATGGATGAAAGGATAATTTATTTCTTAACAAAATTGCTTTGAGACTTCGCTGTTTTACAAATTTCAGGAGGAAAACACTACAGTAGTGTTGGATGTTGTCGTTGTCTATTTATGGCTATAATTTGCATTATTTGACTGATATATGAAAACATGGTAAACCTCTGC
Organism: Phalacrocorax aristotelis; assembly: GCF_949628215.1. NCBI lineage: Eukaryota > Metazoa > Chordata > Aves > Suliformes > Phalacrocoracidae > Phalacrocorax > Phalacrocorax aristotelis. The sequence continues at coordinate 16,780,311 of NC_134283.1, forward strand.
TCTTATGAGCTTTCAAATCTAAGGCCATAGTTATATTGTATTTTTAAGCTTTGTCCTTATAAACATTTCTTCTAATATTCCCCATGTCATGCACAGAGCTCTAAAGCATGTAGTTGCTTGTGCTGTAATTCTGTACTGTCTTGAACAGTTGAGGTTATGATTTGAAATCTTAATTTTATAAGAACTGGACTGGAATCTGGCCATAAATACCCTTTGAATGTTGACAGACCTTCAGTTCTTCTTCCACAAATGAAGGAGACAGATTCTCCCTTAAATGGTTTAGCTGACCAGAAAAAATCTTGGGATGACCCAGCATAAAGAATCATGGGATACAGATTTTTTGTCAGAAATTCCATTGTAGAAATGAGAAATCTCCCTTGATCAAAATTTTGTTAAAGATATTTTGACAATAGGAGAGTTTTGAAAAAAAAAACAGTTGGCACTGGAATAAAAATATTTCACAACGTATTTTTCAGCCAGCCCAAACTTTGGCATGTTTTGAATATTCGTGACAACTATTATTAAATAATACATCATCACCTTCTATTTGTATTTTGGAACATTTATATACTGGTAGCATGATCTATGACTTTTTCAAGGGTGTCTCTTGAGGCAGCTGACTCTAGCTATGGCAGCTAAAAATGCATTTGCCAGAAGAGGGGAAAAGGGCAAATGAACTCAACAACTGAACTATACTTTTGCTGGATTCTCAACATAAAAATCTGAAATGAAATCACAATAGCTGTTAGGCTTCTACTTCTTCTAAGCATTATAACATGAGGAATGATTCCGGCTGCAACTTCTTGTTGCAATTCATTGAAAACAGAGAGCCTATTCCTGTAATGTCATAGTGATTAAATTAATCCGGTTATGTGGCTTTGTTAGGCTTGCTATTTTTGTTTCCTCAAGTTTTCAATCTATTTTTGTTCATCTCTTTATATGTGCATTATGTAGAAAGAGAAGGAAGCAGCTTCCATCTTTAATTCCCAATGCCTCCTTTTGATTGAAAAACTCTGTTTTTTTTGAGAGTAATGAAACATGATATGAAATTGATTTTTTTGTTGGTAAGCAGGCATCATTATGCAGTAACTTTGGTATTAGGAAAAGAATTGAAAAATTATTCTTTCCTCTGTCCACAGCCCCCTTCTACAGACACAGCTTTGGAAATCAGAGCATGGAATGTAGAAGGTCTTGTATTTTGACAAGTAGAACTACTATACACACCTGACTATAATACTCTCAGTTTTAAAAAAAAGGAAAAGAAAATTAAAAACTACTGGGCATAATCAAAGATATAGGAAGTAATGTTTTAAGTCAGTCATGTCTACACCTACAGCTAATAGGCTAAATTTCCAAAGGGGATCATGGAAGGTATGTGCAGAAACGCTGTGAACAAGTAACAGGATTTATGCATGTACATCCCACTCACTGCTTTGAAAATTTGGCCTCATAACTAGAGAAATGCTAAACTATGTTAAATATGTTTGGATGGTAGGAATATAAATGATCTCTGCAAGGGCCCACAGTAGAGTCCAGGCATGATTTGTTTTTCTGTTTTGACATCAAAATGCGGAAGATTTTGTACAGTTATGGAAGCTTGTAAAGCTTGAACATTTTTCTTTCCCCAATGTAATGTGCACTCAGAAACCAGAGAATTTTACTGAATGGATTCTTCTCTGAGTTGAAGCTTATCCTTTAGATAGACCTGTATCTTCATTTCTGCATATGCAGGTTTGAAGATTAAATCTTATACCCTAGATAGTGGGGCTGTTTGGACTTAGAAGTGGCTTCAGCAAGTCATTCCCCACGCTGTAACAGAAATCTGATTTGAACTTACCTAGCTCTAACTTCTCACCCTCTCTCTTTGCAATGTCTTTGTCTTCTGTGCTGAAGTACCTACTATCAAACATTTGTTTCCTGTTAGGTCGTCACAGTGTAACGAGCTGATATCTTCTATGTTAGCCCAGGTAGTTTGAGTTCCACATTTATTTCCCCATGAGTCACCATTTTATTAACAGCTCTCTTCTCTGAACTATTTGGAACCTACCTGTGCTGTAGATGCTGGAATCAGACATGGTATTTCAGCAGATTCTAACAATGTTGAACACAAAGGTAACAAAATGTACTTGTTTCTGCTCCATCAGTATGAGCATCTCATTGTCTCTGTGTTTTCATTAGTAGGTCGCTGTCAGCTGACTATTCAGCCTGATTTCCTCTAAGACTTTTCCAGAAAACCCTCATACTCTCTGTTCTGTAAATAAGGTCTATAGTTTTCTGACTGTGCAATTTTATTTTCAAGCTTACTGGAAGGAATATTGTGGGATTTTTTGTATCTTTTGTACAAAAAAGAAAGAAAAAGAGGTGTGGCTTAATGAAACAAATATAATAATTTATGATGCCATTTTGAATTTATAATGAAGAGTTTTATGTAGATTATGTAGTTCTTTCTGTAGTATTTAGACAGTCTATATTGTCTCACACATGTAGTATTTGACCATGAGTGTCAGTTCAAATTTCTAGTGGTGTTTTGACCTCATCTCACTTTAAGTTGTAGTTAAACTACAACCAAAAGTAAGAAAGTAAAAGTTGACTTAGTCTGGACAGAAATACATCAGGATTGCTTAAGTAGCCTAAAGCTTGTATCTCAGTAGCAAATAATAGCTTCTTAAACTTTTCTAGTTTGTTTCTAATTGTCTGACTAATATACTATCACTTTAAATTTTTTTTACCTCTTGGCCATCAGCTTGTTAGGTGACTTCAGCAAGTTGCTAACCTGCTCCGTACATCTATTTTTCTTCCCTCTGTCTTTCATATCTGTTTAGGTGACAAACTCTGAGGCAGGACTGTTTCAAAACATGTACCTGTAAAGTGCCTAGTAGTATGGGATGTCTTAAAAACTGCTGTAATGGGAACAATAACTTCTAGGATTTTCCTTTTTTCCCCCTGTGTTTTTCCCTCCTGGCATTTGTCTGTTGCCACAGCTCTTCAGACATAGGCTTTGTCTAATCAATCTGCCCTCTTCCAGTTGAGCAGGCCCTCTTAAGCTTTCAGGTTAGTGCAACATCCTCTAGTTTGGAGAATCAAAAGACCCCTATACTTGAGGGCAGTCATGCACACAAATGCTTATACAAAGAAATGGAAATATTTCTCTATGTCTAGTCTAAATCACTTCCTAATTGCTCCAGTAAATTAGTTTCCCTAGCTGAATGCACAGTTTAGCAAATTTTATCATGGTACACCGGGTAGAGGTAGCTGTCATCATTGCTGAATCAGGCCTCTTTTAGAGTCACTAGGGTATTCGTTATCATGCAGCTTTGGGGAAAGTATCTGTAGAGAGGAGGCAGCAAAAGAGTTGCATCAATCTGGCTAATAGGAGACATCAAATACAGGTGCTTCAGTTAATGTAATAACAGCAGAGAGTTGTCTGTTTTGGTGAACTTCATCTGTCTTATGATTTACCAGCTTTTCCTCCCCCGATGTTAATCTTGCCAACATTCTGCACTTCCCCCAATAATGCTTTTAAACTCTGTGTAGTCCAGCATTAACTTCCTTCCTTTTTGCTCGTTTCTTTAGCCCCTCCTTCAATTCACCTGCCCTCCTCCCCCAAAAATAACCCTTACTAAATGGGCTGTATGTTTAATGCCACATTTATGTTAAACCTCTCCCTATCCTTTCATTGTCATGTCTATTTCAACTGTAAACTATTTGAGGCAGGAGCTATTTTATGACAAGATTTTGGCATAGAACCTAGAAGAACAGCACTTGCACTTGGTAGGTCACTAGGCACTATCAGTGTTCAGTTTTTTAATACTCTCTTCCTCCTTTATCTATTAAATGGAGAGGGTATCAGTTGCATGCTTTTAAGAAGAGATTTTTAGGCCTACAGATGAACAGGCTTTAAAAATGCTAAATATTAATTATTAGTAGTCATTAGCATTCCTGTCCCCTCTTATCAGTGATCTCATTTGCACCATACAACATTCTCTAACAGCTCTTTTTCCTTTTTTTAATTCAGTGGCCCTCCTAACAAAGAATGTTTAGGAATGGTAAATGGCTTTTTTGGATTTGGAATGAGACCTACCTGTTGTTTTCAGTTTAGCTGAGACTTTTTTTTTTTCATATCATGTGTTTTCTGTGTCTGGGTTCTTGTATGGCTGACATCACAGTATCAGTGCTCCTTAAAATAGGACTTAATAATAGCTGACTGCAGTTGCAAGAGTCCTTGTCCTGTGTTACTACCTATTAAGGTTGGTTCAGCCCACAAAACTGGGTGGGGAAAAAAAGAGACAGGATTCAAGAATGCACTGTCAGCATAGCACTGGTGAGTTCAATACAGTGCATCCTTCTGAAAAGAAAATTGAAGTATAGGCGTTACTATGTGCTTTCCTTATTATCATACAAAAAGTATGGCATAGAGCTTGGAACTGGACCCTAATTTTCCTGTTGTTTGCTGGTGATCTAGCCACAACATTATTTTAATAATATCAATAGAGTACATGTTTCTCCAAAGAGAATTTAAAAATAAGCCTTTTAAAGGTGTATCCTGTTAAAAGGATGAAGATGAAGTATGCTGTATATGATTAAAACACTATAGAAGTTTCTGGATGCAGTCTGTTTGTTGGATTTTACCTAGTTAATTTTAGTGCTGCAATGCACAAGCATAAATAGCTTCTGTTACCTTTTGGTTTAGTTTGTTCTGTGTTTTTAATTAATTTGTGTTTTTTGTGAAAGTATGTTTTTTTTCTGATTGTAGAATTACATCACTTTATTGCAAAGACAATATAAACACTGGCTCTCAAAACTTTTTTTTCTTAATATACTCCCAATCAGACAAATTCTTCCAGGATTTGGTTTGCACAGAAAACAAGAATTGCAAACAGCATTTTCCAGTTAGTTTGTGGTCCCCAAATGTGGCTATTCATCAAAGCTCATCAAGCTTCACAAGTAGTAACCTAAGCAGACAGCCGCCTTGGTTGTGTTATTCTAAGTGGTGGATACTGGCTCTCAAGGTTTCTTTTCCAACATCTGCGGCATGCGCTCTTCTACCATGTGGAGACTCGCAAGAATATTCCCAGCATTTTTGATGTGTCCTGTGACAGGGCTTATAGGAATTTTCTGGTGCATCCTAGAAATTTCTGGATATAGAAGTGTTCTAGGAATTTCTGAGTTGTTTCAAGAAACCTGAGGGCTTTCTGGGAATTCCTGGATTGAGAGTCTTTCTAGGCATTTTCCCATGCTCTGTAGGAATCCCTGGAAGTCAGAGCTTTCTACTGTGAGGTGTGGTGGGTTTTTTTGGTTTTGGGTTTTGGGTTTTTTTTTGGTGTGTGTGAACTTGGATTTAATTTCAGTGCTTTCTGGGAATCTCTGTGTTTTCTGGGAATTACTGGATTGAGAAACCTTCTAGGAATTTCCAAGCTGTTACAGCAAATCTTTATTTTGGAGGCAGATAATAAGAGGAAGTGTATAGTCTCCAGCTACCTGTGTATGCATTTCAATGGGCAATATATCTGTTGACTAAATCTGGTATTTTCTCTTAATCTATGTACTAATAAACATTTAGACGTTTGTATCAAGTATGGAATAAATTCACATAGCTCATTAGTCTGATAAATGTAATTATGTTGGGATGATAATGTCTTGTAACTAACTGATACCTAAACTGTTTCTCAATGAATGTACTAACATTAGACTTGTGTCCTTTCAGTAGCTACTTTGAAAAATTTTTCATTTTTTTCGTGGAGAAATTTTTTTGTTTAATAATCAAGCAGTATGCTACTTGGTTTTTTTTTCCTAATTCATCCTCTGTATCTCACAGTGTCTTGGTAATGCAGATATAGCGTAACTATCTGTGCCTAGTTCACCCAAGACTTTTTCCATGTTGTTTTCAAATGCACTGAAAGACACTGGAGAGGTCATGTCTTAAATGTGTTGGCTTTGAATGTACAGGTTTAAAGTCCTTAGGTACACGAGTCACCGTGTAATTGTAGACCCACATGATTTGTTTATGTAAATTAGCATAGTTTTACTGATGTCAGTAAAATTAGAAGAGGCTATGTCATTTGTCCCCCACTGTTTGGTATGCAGTCACTCCGTATATGATATCTACAGGCCAAGCTGTTTTCTCACATCACTAAGAAAAGATGCTGAGGTAAATCAAAACCAGCACTGATACTATGCTGAGACAGTCTTGTTCAGGGCTGCTATAGGTACCAACAGTAACAGACTTGAAAGGCAACAACATTGCCCTCTGGCTCAGCTTATCAATATTATAGAATATTCAAAGCAACTAAAATTGGGCCTTAACATAGAAGACTGGCTGCAGGCCCTCCCTTCTGTATTTTCACCTTTTGTTATTAAGCTTGAAGTTGTTTCTCAAAGATAGGTTGCTGGTGGTAGTGGACTGGAAATGTAGGAGCTGTGCTGCTGCTTACAGTGGGGATGCAATAATTTGGCAAGGTTGAAAGTTGTGTGTACTTTGGCAGCTTAGCTAGGTAGAAACTACTCATCTGAAAGATAAATGAAAATTTCTAGATTAGTACTTTCATTAAGTGCTTACATACCTAAGCTTGTTACTAGTGCTGGTTCCTACTGCTGGCGTCCTATTGCTACTTTGCTCTCAAAGACAGTACTGCCCAGAATGAATGGATGTGTACTGGTAGCTACTGTGGTACAATTAGTCCACTGCACCAAAATACTTTGTGAAGGATGATTCTTGGATGAAGGCAGAACTGCATTATCTGGTGAATAGATAATGTGAATGAGATAATGTTTTCAGAAAGGGTTTGTGCATCTAAGTTCTGAAGCCACACTGAAAGCTCAGCCTATGTTATTTTTAAATGGTGCTTAGGAGCTTTCATGACTTAAGCAATTTGATAAAGCTCTCTCTTTCTAATAGAAAATGCAGGTAGTGTTTTTTATTCCTTGTTTGTTTCTGTGTCAGTCTGGGTACATAGCTCTTGGTGTTAAATATCCCATGCATTATCAAACATCTGTATTGCCTAGCAAGAGATGTTAAGCAGGATTTAAGTTGCTCATGTCTGTCTTATATTTGTGCTGGAAAACATACCCGGAAAACATTAGACTGCTTGCTTGGCTTAATAAGTTCATACTGCCGTGTACCTCCTTTTCCCTGAAGTACGTGAATGTTCTCTTTCTATTATTTGAGATGAACACAGAAGTTTTTAATCTTTTTCGAAGTGTAAACTATCTTTCAAAGTCTTGAAAGTTCATTTTATAAAACCAGATCAAATAGTTTTGACATTTGCTAGCTAGACATTTAAAGGCATACTACAGATGCAATGCCATCTTTCACCGAGTGATTTGCTGTAGATAAAGGGCTAACCTGCATCTATTATTATAAACACAAGGAGTCTACCATGTGTGAGCAATGTCCTGGAAAGAAGCATTCCTTAAATGTTAATCCATTGCTTTAACTTTCATGCCTTCTTATTCTTTCATGAAAGTAGGACTTGATGTCAACTGCATTCCTCTCTTGCTTTTTAAAAAATTTGTCAAAACCTAAAATTGTTTAATTTAAATTTTGAGTTTAGCCTAACAATTCATCAGAATAATCTTCAAAGTACTTACTCAACAAATATGCTGAAGTCAAATCGGGTAATTCAGAACAAGGACTAAGTCAAACTAAAAATGAAAGTTTCATCTACCTCTATACACAGACTGTTCAAAAGGATATATGTGATGATTGGGAGAGAGAAAACACATATATGAATCGATGTTCATTGCCATGGTAGAGGCACGCCTCCTGGTCATCCCTCTAAGATTTCACTATATTTGTTTTTATGCTGAAACTATTTAATTGATTTAAGGACTCAAAATTGTAATCCAAAAGTGTTAATCTCATTTACTGAGTCAGTGGGTAAATTTAAATTCTCTTTTAAATACTTGTAACAGGATATCTCATGCACTTATCACTGGAGAAAATGTTTCAGTAATTGGTTTTTCTAGCACACCAGTGTGTAAGAAACTTACACTGCTCTAGCACATCCAGAAGAGATGAATGTGGGTAGTATTTCCTTAGGCTACAACTAGGCATACTGTGTAGTTGGGCCTTTAAAGTTCTTAAAGGAGATGTGACTAGCAAGGAAGTTATTTTGGAAAAGCTTTGACTTAATCCTTACAGCCAAATTAATTCTATTTTATGTGACAGTTTTTTATGATTAGAGAATCAAATTCTGTGTTGTAATTTTTGTGTACTGTCAGAAAATAGAAGAGTAACTGTCATATGCGTTTATCTGGTTAAGCACCAGTAGGCAACACATGTGTATGGTAGAGCAATGCTAGGTATATTGTTTAAGGATGACCTGCCGTTACTGTAATACCTTATTACCACATGAGGTGTATAACTGAATGTTCACATCCAGCTTTTGCTGTGTACTGAGTCTTTGAATCCAGGCACAAACTAAGAATTGCATACCTGGTTAGTATTTTACGGTGTTACTTCCTAAGGATCTGTTAGCTTAATTATCACGTTATGTCCTGAGAGACAAGAACAACCATACACTGTAGTCACTCCGCTGGTTGGTTTGGTTGTGGTTCACAGTTAAGTTATTTCAGTGTTGAATCAGAATCTTTAGAACATTCATGATCTGTGGCCTGAATATCTCAGATCAGCCAAGATCAGCTACGCACAACTATAATTGCAGCTGCTTTTGGTTTTTTTTTTTTAAATAAAATAGCCTAGATCTGTTTTTTGCATACTTCTGCGTTCGAAATATTTTGCAAACTGATTAATTTCTGGATCACGTTCTTAAATGCTAGAGGGAGATAAATATTGTTATCCCAGGTTTACTGACAGAAAAAGAACAGCTCTATCTTGCTAAAGACTGCATCAGAAATCTGTGGCAGAGATGGATCAAAGGGCATGTCTGCTGTACTGATTGCCAAGTGCGTTTAGATACCTGTGCTTGTGCTGAATGGGACAGGTCAGGTGCCACAACCCATGGAATGAGACAGCACATTAAATCTACTCTAGCTACTCTGTAGTTGATAGCATTGCACTGTTAAATGTAAGTACTGCTGATGGGTGGCTGATGTTCCATTACTGTGGGCTGCCTCTCTGCAAGTTCATGTTCCATATAACCTCATATGCTATACTCTCCTATAGGGGTATGTTGCACTGATAGGAATGAAATTATTCTTTTTAGTGCTGGGATCGATTAGCTGGTGCAGGTGCAACTGGCAGTATTATTTCCCCATTATTCCATGATAATATATCATGGAATGTTCTGTGAAAATTAAGTTGTTTGAGGTTTTGTGGTGTGTGTGGGGTTTTTTTTTTTTAATCATTCTATAGCAAAGACTAGAAAGAAACACAGCAGTTCAGGAATTATGCAGGAAATAAGCTTGTTGTCACTTATTTAGCTGCAGTATTAGCCAGGTTTTAATAAAATAATATTGTCCACTAAATGAGGCAATGTTCTTGTGGAAAAAGCATATATGTGAGCATGTAATTAAATACAGCATCAAAACTGATATCCATGAAATGACTGAATTGAAACAATGCTGAAATTGTTTGCACATTGTTTCCACATCTGTGTATCTGACTTTGAATTACTATCATATAGTGTCCTTTGTAGATAATAACTATAATTAAATTAATCAATAAACAGATCTCACCACAGTATTTATCTGGTCTGTCCTTGGCAGCAAAATGAGAGTTCAGAGGAAATGCAAATCCTTTCATTTAGTAAATAAAAGCTTGTGTATATATCTGTCCTTTAGTACAGACATGTGATACTTAGCATTAGATTTACAGGTATGTGTGATATAGCTAATGGACCCTTAGATTTTATTTTATAACATACATGAAAATAACTTTCCTATTATTTTTGCAACCACAAAGAAGTTACACTGAATACAGTTGTGACTTTGAAAGCAAATAAAAAATGTAAAGACAGGATTGGTTAAGGAATAGAAATTAGGTATAGTGCTTTTTACTCCAAATCATGAGCTGAAACTCATTTAGACTGGCTGCATTAGTGAGAGCCTAGCTGCATAGTAAATGATAATTTTTTGCCTGAACTTCCTAGTACAGAGGATGAGCTTCATTGCAGTTGCAGCAGGGCTGACAAGAATTGGTACCACTGTTGATGGAACGCAAAGGACATAAAGGAAAGAGGATATGGAGTCTAAGTCTGTCCCAGGCTCACATAAATGAAATACTAAAATCAAATTAGTTTCTGATTTCCATGCTGTAGAGGGGTCTAATAATTTTGGGAGTATGTTGGGATTGGAACTAAACACAAATCTTAATGGTGCTAAATGGAGAGAAATGAGGCAGAAAAATGTAGAAAATCAACTCCTAGATAGAGAATACTAGTAAGGATTTCTACTTTGTGAAAATTCATCTATGCTTTAAGACAGAGGCTAAATCCCACAGGTTATATTGGATAATACTGGAGCAAATAGAACCTTCTCTCAAAGATACTACAGAAAAAGCTGGCCAGTGTTTTTGGTACTATTTCTCCATAGACAAACTTTTCTTTCAGGATATCAGGGCAAAAAAATAGCTGCCAGGTCTGCAGTTTTCCTGTTCTCTTCTGTTCCTGGAAGTTACCAATCTGTTGACATGCCATTGGAGACCTGGTGTTAAGTTCCAGGACTTGTACTGATCCGAGAGAGGCTGATGAGTTTCATGGCCAGGTAGTGAGGGATGGCCACTAAGCAGACATGACAACAGTAACAATTTACGGGAAGATGGATTGCCTTCTTCTATTAAAACTGAATGTGGAGTGTAAATTTGCTGTGAATGGAGGTGCCAATGAGAGCTTGAAAACAGGAAAGCTTCACAGAAATTAAATTGATGCTTTTTGGGTTGTGGTTTTTTCTGTTCGTTTGATGTGGAGGTTTATTTTTTTTTTAAAACATGTGATTGGGTGAGCTGAAGCCACTGACTTTGGATTCCATGCATGTTTGAAGTCACAGACATGTAAAATCTACATGGATGTGTAAAATTGACTTAATTTCTCCTTATCCTGGAGCAAGACCTCCAGAATTGCATGATAGGCATAAGCAGTGTAGAGTTATCTGTCATAGGATGAAACTTCCAGTGAGCACATGATTTCAGGTAAAGAGGTTACCTGCTTGTTTTGTATGAACGCTTAGTTTTAGAATAAAAATGCAAACTGCTTTAATTCAGTAAGAGTAAAATCTAGCTTTGATTTAGAAATTTAAACAAGATTTAAATATTTTAGATTAAACAAAAAGTAATGCTTAGCTTTTTAATGAGCTCCAGCAGAGGTGGATTAACATTTCTTATTGTTGTTCATGCCTCTCCTTACTTGTAGTGTTTCCTGCCATACTCGGATTTTTTTTTTTTTCTGGTTGGGTTTTTTTCTTTCCCTGCCCAGTATCACTGAGCAGTCTTAGGAGGACAGATACTTTAGAATGGTTGAAATTATTAATAAACCTTTGGAAAAGTTTCCAAAGTTTCCATTAAAAAGAACTTCTACTTTAATCTTGTGGATAATCCCTAGGTTTCTTAATTCTCCATGATGTTTATAAGAAGCAACAAAAAGAAAATTTTGAACTGTCAGCATTCGCAACTAACATGGTGAAGGCTTAGTTTAGACAGCAGCAAAAATGACTATGACAGCCCTTGAAAAACAGGTGAAAATAAGGTTATACACTAGCTAAATGACCATTTTATTACATGTTGTGATCTGAGGAAAAAGGAATGGGCATTCTTTGGTCCAGAAGTGATAGATGCTGGTAGAAAAGTGACCATCTGTGTGGTCCAAGTGACAGATTAGATATCAAAATAAAAATCAAGCAAGGGAAGATGTCTAAACAGTGAGGTCTATTAAGACTGTTGAATTACTAAATTTGATATATTTAAGAGCCTTGATGCTTTAGGAAATGCATCTGCAGTGTACCTGAAAAGTCCAATTGCTACCAACAATTTCTATAAAACTTAGTAAAAAAATATAGAATTAATTTCTGATGGTATCATGGTATGGCTAGAGCTAACATCGCTATTTTCAGATAGGCTTTGGTTTGCAGGATGCCAACTAATTGCTTTGTGCTAAAGTTTGCTTAATGTACCGCATACATGCATGTGTGTGAGTGAGTGTGCATATGCAGCAAGTGGTGCACTCGTGTGCTATTAGCAGCCCTGGAAGGAATGCTGCTGAAGTGGTGAAGTGGTTGTTTTTTGTTCTCCCCCCTCTCCCCTGCTTTTATTGGCTTAGATGAATGTTACAAAGAGGAAACCAGATGTGAAGCAGGGATGACTTGAAAGGACAGGTAATTAATATCATCTGCCTTAACTTTCTTATCTTGATGGGCTGATGTTTACAACACTGATCCTGGGGTGGGGGAAAGCACGACCTCCTCAATATGAAATAAGAAAAGTCCAAAGGCTGTGAAGCTCAAAGCTTCACAGAGAGCTCTGCTCCTTATGTGAAGTGCAGTTTGATTTTGTGTGCGTATGCATGTGACCAGTCTTACAACAGTCTCTATTCTAACAGCAAGATCTTTTAATTTTCTTTTCACTAAGAAAAAGTGTTAATGGTATTTCCATATGGTATGTTACTTTCTCTCAGTAGTTTTCTTTCGCTTTTAATTTTGTAATAAATCCATGTCATATGACCAAGAATTTGGGGGGAAGGGAAAGAGAGGCCTGCAGAAAAGCAGCAGTATTTCCAGTAGTTGATATCTCTCTCAAAAAAACCAACACACACAAAAAAAACCAAACAAGAAACAAACCAACCTGAACACCAGCCCCGCCCCCCAACCAAAAAACAAATCACATTTGCACTTAATTATTTCTGACATTTTGTCCATCATATTGTAATGAGCTACTTCAGAGGAAATAGAAACAGCTTGTCTCTTTGAAAGCAGTGATACAACTATTTTTTTTTGGTGGGTGTGTTTGTTATCAAAACACAAGCTGTTTTTCTTTCCTCAAAGGACACCTCTCTGTACAATGGAAGAAACATCAAGAATTAAATTAAACAGCATCAAGTTCATCTAAAAAAAAATACACTTCTTTAAACAGATTTTTTTTAAAATGGGAAATAAAAGATGTAAGGGTTTAGTAATCTCTTTTCCAGTATGTGCTACTTTCTCTGCATAGATGTGATAGTAAGGAACCAAATGGCAGATTTCGTGATAACAGTCTAATTGTGAACAAGGGGCTTGAATTAACTGAAGTAATTTGGGAGGCCTTTGATAATTCCATATATTAGCAGGGTCTGGTACATTTTCTGTTTCCCTGCACATTTCAGAATGTGTATCTGACTTTGATCATTTTTCTATGTTAAGCATAAATCACAGACTAATTTACTGTTTGCTTTGAGTGGTTCTTGATATAGTCTTTGACAGTTTTTCAGAATTAGCAATGGAGTTTATTTTCTAATCCTGTGTACCGGAAAACACCAACATTTCCAGTTGCAGCAATTAAAGTAGGACCACTTAAAAGTGTGGGGTGGAGCCCCCTGATTGACAAGTAGTTTAGAAGACTTCAGAACCTCATTTCGTTGGCCATGAGCCACAGCTGTTGTTGCTTATGAATGTTCAATCATTGGGAGCATCTTTTAAATATGTTGTAACAGTCATTTTTGTTTTAAAAGTGAAGTGTTTGTGGGTGGTCTCTAAAATTTTCTAAGCCATAGATTTAAAAAAAACCACCACCATATTTCTTTAGATGGTTTGTTTTCATTTTCTTCTCAGCTTAGATGCTAATATATTTTGATATACAGGAATTTTAGTTACAGGCTTACATTTTGTTCTTCTAGTTTCTGTCTTAAATGAGTGTACTACATTATACATTTGGGGGTGGAATGATGCAAAATAAACTTGTGTAGTGAACCTCTGTGTATACCACAGCAGAACAGAAGTCCTGCATTATTTTGATGCAATTAGCCAGTTCAAATCATGCCAAGTACATTTCCATTTAGAGTGCTCTGTGTCATCATTTACTTATAGGTCTTTTCATTAAACAAGGAATGAATTGCTCAAACTAAGAAGTAAAAAAAAAAAAGCCCTACTAAAACTCCCAAACTTTTTTGTTACCAATATGTTAGCAGAAGGACCTAGTTGTTATTATAATTATTGTGATTGCATACATAATTTGTTTGCCAAGACAAACTCTGTATTCCAAGCTTGCTTACTTTACTTATTATTGTCTTTGCAATTGGTAGTTTTGCAACAATTCCCTTTAAGGTTTCAGCATAAGGATGGTATAATAACTAAATAAATGTGTCCTAATTAGTGTGACAGTTTATTATTGAATTGGAGTTGGTATGAAATAACAAGCTGCCACAGAAGGGTACCAAGCTGGATTCCCGGTTGAGGTGATCATGATACAGGTTAACTTATTTGATCAGGATGCAGTTTTCTTCATTTGGAGCATCAATGAACAGACATTTCAAAGAAACCTAGAGGACTTAAGTGCTTAAATCTCAGTAAAATTGAGAACTGCCTTAGGCAGTCTTCAACTTCTTTAGATTGTTTTGAACAACCGAGACATTATTTTCAGCTGTGAGAGTGAATCCTTACAGCAACAGTAGGCAGGCCACTCCTGCATCCATCTGGCATGGCATAGGTTGAGAGTAGAAAAACAAAGAGATTCTGAAGCTGCGTAGTTATTAAGAAACTGGGTTTTATTTCTGAAAGTTACTGAAAGTCAGTGAAGTTAATACGTTAGGTCCAAGCCTGATGCTGCATATTTAATGCTGTATTAAATAATCTTTGTCTGAATAGTTACCTGAGCTTTGGGATCACTTATTTCAGTTATATGAAAGACATGGAAGAGGGCAATGAGTAGGCAAAACCTCTATTTATAAAGGCAATAAGGACCATATTTTCAGAGGTGTTGAGGTGTTCAAGGTTGTAAATAGAAGACCGGTGAGCAGATCAGTTAGGATGGTTAGCTACCTAATTCATATGAAATTCTGTTGAAATGTAATGTAGGTTGGAAAGAGTTCTATGTGGTACTTAAGAAAATCTGATGAAAACCCACTTAAAGCTTAGTACACTTTGAAAAGGGCTACTGGTGTGGACAACTATTGACGTACCATCTTCAGTAAGACATATGTAAAAGCAGTTGCCAAATGTACAGTTTGGATGCATGATTTGCTCTTATTAGAAGTAGTTATTACAGGTTTTGATTTACTTTCAGACTGGCTACAGATTGTGGAAAAATTAGAAGAAAAATTCGTAATGAACAAAACATTTGCCAAGCCCCCATTAAGAAATGTTTCCCTTTCAGCATCTCTGACCCCACTAATAACAATAATAATAAGTAGTAACATTTTGTTTTCAATTAAGACTTTAAAAAGTGAATTTACATGCTCCATTTTCAGAAGTTATTTTTGGGGTGATTTTCAACCAAATTGCCGCAAATTTGAAAATACTTAACTGTTGCTGAATTGGTATATTCCCCAAGAATATATGATGACAGTAAAAATTTCCCTTTTATTTACTACTTGCACATTTTCTTTTATAAATGTAGCTTAAGTAGTTCCATACACCTGTCAGTTCATGCATATTGATTAACTATGCTCTTTGTAAACCATAAAATCATAGATATTGATGTTTCCTTACTGATTTTGAGTTCTTTATAACTTTTATTATTGGGATGAGTTTTTTCTCAAATGTAAATACTAGATAAAATATTTTAATATTTTTCTGTGTGAGAGAAATGCACCTTTAGGATGATGTTTTTAGTTAAGGATCTGAAGCCTTCAAAAATCCCATCAATATATCTATCTAGTTTAGATTTGCTTTCTTCAGTAATATGAGTTTGGTTAGTAGAATGTTATCAAATACTGTATAAAGAAGGGGATATATGAATGTAAGTTAAAAAACTGAACAGTGCTCTGTATTTCTTAATACAGCATGTTAGAATGTGATGTATGTATGGTATTAACCATGTATCCTTTTAAACTTTGTTTTTAATAGCTAACTTCTGCATAGATAATTTGGGGCTGGAAATCCATATGAAGTGCAGAAATAAATTTTGCATTCAAGATTGATTTTGTTTGTTTGTTTTTTGCAAGAACACTCAAAGACTATGTCTGTTGAAGGTATGCATCTTGAAATTAAACATTCTGTATTGCAATGATTTTGTCTTCCAGGAAAACAATCAGTATTACATAAACTTGTTTATCAGGATGTGCTTTCAGCAAAAACTTTTGACAATCTCCAGCTTTTTTTATTTCCTGAAGGGAAACCTAGGCTAAGCATGTTGATACCTTAAACTGAGCTTCTGATTCTTCTCTTTGTAAAACTTCCGTGATTTCCAGAGTCTTTGAGGGTTTATATCTGATAAATTCAGTCTGTGCTAACGTAACAATGAGAATGATTCTTTCTTCTGGACATCAGGTCTCAAAACCAATGTTTAATTCTGGTATATTCTGTGCTGTTTTATTTAGCTGTAAGGCTGTTTTCCACCAATTAGGCAATATTGCAGTCTGTCTTCTGGATACACACACGGAAAATGTCTACCTGAATCTTAACTGAACGTTACACTTTCTAACATAGATTGTCTCAGGGGTCCCAGAATTGCCTGGGAAAAGCATCTTTCATGGCCAACTGTTAAGCAAAAGCATCTATGTTTTCTGTAAAAGCACCTCTGAGAGGTGTACTATGCTACAGTAATGGAGGAGCTTTCTTTTTGCTAGTAATTATGTTATCAGCATCTTAATTGCATGAGTTAGGTTTTAAAAAATGTAAATAAATAGCACAAAGAATATTTTCAGACTTTACTAACCCTAGATCTATAGCTGAACTTCATAAGCAGATAAAATCCTGTAAATGGCAGCAGTTAAATGCTTTCCTAATTGGTTATATCAAACTATGTATGCTATCTGAGGTGAATGCTTAATAGGTGATATGTTTTCACTGGAACGCTCAGATGCATAGTTCTTATGTATGGCAAGTCTAATGCTTAGGAAAAAAATTAGTGGTGCAACACAGTTCATGTGTATCAGGACTGAATCCTGGTATGGAGCTTTGTCAGACTCGCTGTTAGGACCCTGTAATATTTTTCTTGACTAAGAATTATTCCTTGTTTCCTCTTGCGCTCCATATGGCTCTTCATCTCTGCCCTAAATACTTGGTTTTGGGATGCTCTTCAGTTAGGGTATTAATTCTTGCTGGTTTTTGTTTTCTTTTTTCATAACAATTTGCCTCTCCACTTTCTTACTAGTTAACAGACTGTAAAGCTGGCCTAAAAGGAAAGAACTCTGCCTTCCGACTCGTGAGTATTCTGGGTTGTTCTTCAGTTTATTTCACTACTTCAGAGATAGAGCGACTTCGGTTGATTATCTGTAGGTTTTATCAATTCAGTGAAGAATAACATTCCTCTGCCCTCCTTCCCCTAGTTGTTAAAGGTAATAAATCATCATAAAGTTTTGAAACTTAATGATGGAGGAGTACTGAGTGGCTGAGGTAACTGTAGCTAAAGGCCCTTTCATGGTAAAATAAAAAATATTTACTGCTGAAGTGATTTAGTGATAAGCTGCTACTTGGGTTCTTCTCTTCTGAGTTACCTGGTGGCTATTTTCTGTCTAGTAGTTCTCTTCCTCATGTGTATTGATGCCAACTCTGGATTTCAGGCTGTTGATTTTAGACTTTCCCTTTAGTAATTTAGATTCTAACTCCTCTTTTTAAAGTGCTTGATAAACTGGATTGGCATTTTCTGTAATTTTTGTTTGTGTGCCTTTCTTTTCCATCTTGCAAGTAGATTGAAAATAATCTGTAGAACTAAGTACAAACTAGACGTCATGGTAACCTTTGGACTGATAAGGTATTGATGATAATTAGCTTTTGGTCATGGTATTCCTACAACAGCTCTGGTCTGCAGCTCCATTCCTTTCATTTGGTGTTTGTTTGTTCAGCAGTGGGGCTGTAGCCCTCAAGAAGTTTAGTCCTTGCTGTGTATAAAGATCACTCTGTTGAAACAATGCAGACTCAGTAGGAGGAACCTGAATCTGGTTATAGGCAAAGCTATTATAGGTAAATTAGTAATCAGCAGTACAGTCCTTCAGTTGCAAACACTGTCCCTGAATCCTTTTGTTTCTCTGAACATTCTTTGAACATTTGAACATTGAACATTGCTGCACTAATAGATTTTTCTGGCAATATTGCTGCCAACATCTTAATTGTCCCAGCAGGAACTCCTCTGTTAGTGCCAGCGTCGTCTGCATCCCCACTTGCATGGTTCTAATAACATCTTCCTTAACAGGAAATGGCAGTTGCAATATTGGGGTGTCCTTGTACCTATACAACTCATTAGCTTGGTATTGTTCTTTGGAGGGTAGGAAACAGATCATTTTGACTCCTTTGCCAATGGGTAATTCAGGTGAACAATTAATTCAGAAAATAGTGCACATTTAAAGAAAAGGCTGCATTTGTCCAAAGAGAATGTGAGAAAATCCAGACTGTCCTGCTACTGAGGCAGAGTACTGCTCCGTCTGCAGTGAGGGAACTGACCATCTTAAGCAGCAGAATATGAAATCAGTGAGAGAAGACCTGATGGTAACCTGGCAAAGACTGCATTCCACAGAGGAAGTGAACAAGCAGGATCTACCTCTGCAAGTGTAGGTTTTGCCATGGAATTTTATGGGAACCCATTCAAATAACTTAACTCTCAAGATCCCCCTAGTCTTGCAATCCTTTTACACTACATTCTAGTAACAAGCAGTAAAGTGTCTTGCTCAATTTTCCTTCTTCCTTATTATTGTTTCCTGCCTGATTTGTACATGAGTGAAACTATTCACAGGGGAATGCTGTTCGCAGTCTTTTGTGAAGGTGTTCACAGAGGAGTGTTTGTAAGAATCTTTAGTCAAGTAACAGGTTTTTTTGTAATTAAAACAAATTTTTTCAGATTAAAATTCTGGAATGTGAAGATTTTTCTGCACATGAAGGATTTAAAAATAAAACCAGACTTTCTCTTGTACTTACTCTCACATGTGCAGGATCTCCCGTTCTTTCTCTGATGACTTTATAGCTGTAGTATTTATTAGTGATACAGTGGAGTTCTGCAGCGTATTTTGAGCACAAAAGCCTGTGCTCAGCAAATTGGTTTGACTAATACCATATCCAGTTACCTGAACGTTGAAGGTATATTTTGTTGCATTGCCAAAGAAAGCAACTAATAATACTTCCAAGAACTTTAACTGTAAGATATAAAATGTGTGGTGTGTGTCTGTTCTTGGCAATAACTTTAGAGTGAAATCCAGATATTAAGACAATAGATATCATTTATTCTATGTACGTGTCTGTTGTTTTTTTCACTACAGGTTTGCAGTTCTTTCATTACAGTAAAAATTCTATAAGTTCTGTTATGAAGCAATTGGCCATTGCATAATCATTCAGAGAGTATCAAAATATAGTTGAAACTTCTTATGTTTTAGATTGTACAGACTGATACTTCATGCTTCAGTGTACAGAACTGTCATGTTTGGAGTAGCAACCAAATAAGTTAGCACTACTGCAGAAAATATTTATGTAGTGTAACTATAAGAGTCTGTGCACTGATGAACTTTATATATAGCACAATACGGTTTGATCTAGTATTTAAAATTAGTGTTTACACATCATCAAAAGGATGTCTTTGTGAACAGGGAGGTGTTTCTACTTCAGTCACACCTTTTGGTTGTCCATGGGTTCATCACATAGCTCCTTTGAATCAACTTACTGGTCTGTAAAATGGCAATGGTAATACCTACAACACAGGGATCCATTTGTCCTACAGTTGAGGTCTTAGCTTTATGGCAGGTTGAGAGTTAAGTGGCAAAGGGAAATGCACTTAGCAAAGAGCCAGCTCAGTATAAAATGGAGAGTCCATTAGCACTGGGGAATTGAGATCACTTTGCAGAAATCGTAATTAGACCTTTTGGATTCTAAGGAAAACTAGTAATGCAGTTCTTAATGTACCTACAGAATTACACTGTAATTATAAAACAGCAAAACGTGCCACTTTCTAAGTGCACATATTTTCAATTTAAGACCCTACACCACAAGTAATAACAGGACTTTACACAACATGGGACCCCAGTGTTTGGTTATAACAATAAAACCTTCCAGAGCTTTCTACCTGAGACTTCTAGACAACTAACAGTCTTACACAATATTTAAAGACAAGGTGAAGAAGCAGACACTACGATGGAGACAGAGCAGAGCACTGATACTCCCTGGCAATGGCAGGGAGGTTCTGTATTAGGTGTTCCTGACCTCTACTTGGGAAGGCTAAATGATAGCAATGGCATGTGTTAAATAAAGTAGAGGCAACACC
Source organism: Phalacrocorax aristotelis (assembly GCF_949628215.1). NCBI lineage: Eukaryota > Metazoa > Chordata > Aves > Suliformes > Phalacrocoracidae > Phalacrocorax > Phalacrocorax aristotelis. The sequence continues at coordinate 16,800,574 of NC_134283.1, forward strand.
TGCTGAAAGACAGTAGTACAATGATCACATCATGAGTTATCCTTTGATGCTACATTAAAATTCACCACGGAAAGATAAAAGCAGTTTTACTGATGGGATTTTTTTTCTCTAAATCAAACCAACACCAAGCAACAGTGGTGCCACACACCAGAGAGTGTGCAGAGAGTGTGCAGAGCTGGATCATCCAAAAGTTGTTGAACAGTGTCAGGTCTACTCTTCTGTATGTGATGGGTTTTTATGTATCGAAAGAACAATAGGAGTTCTGACCAAAGCTTAAATTATTCAAAAGGATTGATATTTTTTGAAGGAGACTACTAAGAATCTGTGACTGGTGTTTGGTTTTGTTGCTTTTGTATTTAGATCATTGTATTTTTGAATAGCACAGCTACAGCAACGTTGCAACTACAGCATGGAATTATGATAAGACAGATAAGGTATTATTCAGTCAGGGCCTACATTTCTTCAACTTCTTCAGTGTTTGTTTCTCATGTTTTTCAACATAAATTAACTTAAAACAGTCCCTGTTGTGATAAATAAAAACTTCATGAGTTTAGAGACACCATCAGGTGCTACAGAAGCTAACTGTACCTTTACTGTCTGTATTTCTTTTAAACCATTCAGAAAGTAAAATCTAGTCCTCTAATGGTCTTTTATATGTTTAGGTGTTATCAAATAGTGTTGCTAAAATAAAATTATTTCTTTTTTCTGTCTTAGATTGCAAATACCAAGGTTTTATAAAGTAATTTTTGAGACTACTTATCCTGAAGATATTTTTGCAATACTTTTGGTATGTCTTCTTTAGCCAAACAAATTTGCAAGTGTTAACATTTACCTTTGTAATACAATCCACTAACATAGTGTTTTATTCCCCCAGTGCCTATCTGGTTTGTTTAGTGAAACTGTATCTAGATCTAGGCTGTAGCCAGAGGATATTGTATTGCCTGGCTGCTGTTTGTTATATTTCCAATAAAAACAAATTATATTCTGTCAGTTGAATGAAATTACACAATCTGTAGCCAACTCATATTGTTTATTTGTTCTTTGTAATGTTAGACCTCAATGGATAAGGAATATACAATTTCTGAAAAGTTGTGTTGTTTAGGATGTAACCTTTTATCCTCTTATTTAAGATACTCTTGTAGCTAGGAAAAACATTCTTGGCTTTCTGATGCTCAAACTTGCATATTAGATATTGCCTTTTTCTATGCATTGCTAAGCTCTCTCCTTTTGTTTTTCCTGTCATTTTCTCTTCTCCTTTTCCTTTTCCCCTCACTTTCTCCTGAGAACCTGAGCAAATGGTGCCAGCAAACATACAGTGCAAAATTACGTTGCATAAACTGTAAGTCTAATATGTGCCGATCAAAATCCACCACAGGAAAAGTAAATCTGATATAGATGTCATCAGATCCACAGATTTTGGATCTGCTAGCTCTGGCAAATTTGTGTTGCACAAGTTTTTAAATTTCCCTCGATTTTGTAACAGTTGAATTAAGCTATAGGGGAAACAAGGGGGTGTGTCTAATTTACATCTGTACAAAAGACCTAGAAAGGTTTTCATTCCAATCTGACTGTCTGAGATCTTACCAATTGTATTTGTCAACTCAGTAATGTTACACCATTCTGATTTCACTTGTTGGTCTCTGGCCCAGGTAGAACACGGTGGCCATTCTCTCCTCACTGATTTAGACATTACTTGGGATAAGCTCAATCTAAGTCAGCCACTAAGATACGATGAAAGCCTCTCCATTAGTTACGAAGAGCTAACCGAAGAAGGGTCAGTCACAGAATTTCTACATTATCTGTTCTTGATACTTTACTTGTTTCCCACCATGAAGAGAGCTTCATCTGCCTGCTTTCCCTTATATGTTACTGAATGACTTCAGTAAATCTCTTTTTAAGAAACTTTATGCCAGAATAAATTTAATCTTATAAAATCTCTTGGAGGTTCTTCCTGTGCTAGGTTTTAAATGGTTCTGGCTTGTTTACAATGTCTCTGAACAGAAGTAGTATACACTAAAAATGCCCCAAAATGATAACTAGTGCTGAAGCCTTGAGGGATAAATAAGACTTTGATATTCCATATTTTATAGCTGTTTTACTATTAACAATTCTCTATTTGCAATCGGCATGTCCCACAAGTTGTTACGTTAACTAAACATGCCAGGGGGATAGTTTATGCAATTCATGTTCAAATATCCTATAGGTGCCAGCTTGTAGTAACAGAACCATAACTTTGTGCTGAAGTTGCATTCAAAACATGCATTTCCAATGTGAGTGACTGTTACAGAAAAAAAAGTAAGGCAAGTTAATTAATCTTAATAGGTAGTGCTTTGTAACTGGAAATTGTGTGGCCTAACTGACACAGAAAAACAATTTTACATGTGGAGGGGATGATATTTTCTTTAATGCAATGATACTATCTTTGGGTAATCTATAGCTAAATGGGCTCACCTCGGCTTTCAGAGGCATGTGCAATTTAATTTTGATTCACAATGAATATGTACGGTTCTTTAAAAGGTGAAACTATTTCTAAGTCATCCAGATCTTGACACAGAAATACAGCCATCTCCAGTCCAGAGCAAAATAAGAGCTGTTGGTGAACGAATAAAAGAGCAGCAGCATCTTTGCCATCATAAGGTCCCTTTTTGGTGTATTGCAACTCTAATTTGAAAGACTGGAAAGGAAACAGGCAGCATCATGCCCTGTCGTCTGTAGTGACCTTTAGGCAGCTGCCTTATGTCAGTGCTGCATGGAGCGAAGTGTGCCTGAACCGCTGAGACATGAGAAATTTCTATCCCCACGCCCCAGTGTTGTACAGTGCCACAAGGTGGAGATAAGATGTGTGTTAATTTTCAGGCTGATGGCAAGATCATAGAATGAAGCATCAGAAATATCTTATACATGTAGTATATGGGATCCCCCCTGCACCTCATAAAATAATGAAGTGTATTAAATTATATCAGAACAGTACCTTGTGTTTGCACTTTGGATTCCACTTTTAGGGCATGTGCAGAATACAAAAAAGTCTGATGTGCAATGTTTAATCTTCTTTTACTTGTTATTTAATTTGCATACAATGCAATACAGCAAATATTAAATATATATACTAAAACACATTAATTCAAAACCCCATTTATTTTATCAATTGCTTAAGCTCATTTGATCGAAAGGGACAGGGAGACCAAACAGCTATAAAAAGCTCCATTTTCTAGCAACTGAACCAAATCCTCCTTTGATCTGTTAATCCCAAGTTTATAAGGTTAGCAGATAAGCAGGCATAACTAAATTCCTTTTTCTTTTTGTCCACCTAATAGCCTATGAAGCAAAGCAAACATAATAAGCTTCTTTGCTGCTTTTCAGCCTCTTGCTGAATAATTCAAAAAGTGCATTACAGGTTTTATGAGTACAACTGTACACATAGGCAATGTTCCATGATTTTTTGCATGCCTCAAATTTGAATATATTATATTTTTATTTTGCATTTCTGAAACAGAAGCTGACTGCCTACTCGTTCTTTTTATTAGATCTTTGATGCTTGCTAGAGGAGAAGGCCTCTTTTGTCTCTGATAGCCTTAAGGCAGATCTAGGTTAGCAAGAAAGCCAGAGGTTTCAGGCTTGTTAAATGTCACAGTAATGGCTGTCTTTACGCATTGAAATACCAGCCGCCTTCTTTATAGGAAAATGAATCACATCACCACCACGGGAAGGAAAGCCTTTGTTGGAGGAGACCTCTAGTCTGCTATTTAAGAAGGGGATTTAATTTTCCCCTCCAGGCTCTTTGGCCAGCCCACTGCAGTTGCCCTTGTGGAACTCTGATGGCATAGCATGCAAAGGATAGCAACCAAGAAGGAGCAATTAGCCATTTATCATACTCATTCTGCATTGGATGGACAGACCATTTAAAATAATGTATGTATCCAGTCCATGAGCAAGAATAGCCTGTGTGGACAAAGCACAAATGTACCAAATTTTATTCTTGCATTTTGGATAAGTGTTTCTTGTTTAATTCTTAACACCAGCTCAGTGACATTGATTATGCATACTGCTTTTTATTAAACCCTCCTCATAAGTTTTAGTACACAGAGAATTAAATTGAGGATTTATATTGCCTGCAATGTGCCCATTTTTCATTTATCATAAAAGTGGGTGGAATGCTTTAAATAAAGATGTAACAACTGCATTATTAATTCTGCAAACAGAAAAAACTTGATTGAAATAATTTATTGTAATGTTTTATATTTATGGTTTTTCTGTTTCATAAAATAAAGAATGGTTGATGAAAGTACTATGTTGCATACATAATTAAAGGTTTATCTAGATAAATATATACTTAGACTTTGTATTTAACCACAGTAGTATAGAGGGAATAAAACTTCAAAAATTAAATTGAAGTGTGTAAATATATTCATTATTCTGTTAAATACTCTTTTGGTAGAAAGGAGACTTGAAGGATGTTCTTATTCATTGAACAGCAGCATTAGCATGTGTGCTGGGGATGTGTTAGAAAAATTGAGTCTGTCAAGGCCTTTTGCATTCAAGACCAATCTATTAAAAAAAGAAAATACTATTGACAGGCCATGAATTGAACCAATTACTTCTAGTTCCCAGGTCCTTTGAGTTCCAGCAGATCTCATACTTCTATTCAAAACTGTATTTTGGTGTTAAATGAGGAAAGTTAGTTATTCTGCTTTTTCAGTCATATACCTTTGGCTGAACTTTCATCGAAGTGGAGTAGATCCTTTATCTGAAAAGAAAAAGAAATAGAGCATCCGTTATTTAATCTAGCAAAACAGCTTCATTTGAATGCTGACCTAGGTATGTTGATCCAAACAATATCCTTTGCTTTCTGAGCTGCAGCAACTGCTTCTTGCTTTTTGGACTTAATTTATGACCTTTCCTGTGCCTCACCATGTAGAGCTGAAAGAAATGCTTATAAGAAACAGAAAGTGTCGGTGCTTACATGTCCCACATCCTTATCAATCTGCATGCTTCTGCTTTTCATAAAGTCCAGCTGCAGAGCCTTTGGTTACTGAGAAGAATGTGGTCTCCTCATGTTTGAACCTGTATCTGGAAAGATGCCCCTGTGTGCCTTTTGTATGCATTTTCCTGGTGAGGAAACTAAGACATCACAATACTATTTTCAATTACTAAGGACATTGTTCCTTGACCTTTGCTAATCCACGTAAGAGGCGTGTGATATCTGTCTTAATTATGATAGAATCGATAGTCATATGGTTAAGGTTTTTGAGACTGAGACAGTTAGTGCTCCTGGGTGATCTTTGGCAAGTCACTTGCATTAATGTATTGGTTCCCTAACTTTAAAAAAAAGTTATATGACTTAATATATGGAATGATGTTTTCTAGATCTATCATGAAAGAAGTAGACCTAAGCAGAGATTTAAGTCAATTTAAGAGGGTGATATTGTTTTCCACCTGAAAAGTGTCATACTCTTACACTACACTCTGCAAACACAGAGGCTAGAAATTTGGTAGAAAAGAATGCAGAGGTTTGGTCCATCATAAGATGTTTCTAAAAACTAAGATTTTACAGAAAATATCTATATTCATGAAACTCTCAAAGACATGTTTGGCATTATTTTTATTATTTGTGTTCAGACTTCTTGTCCAAGAAAGCAGAATGAGAGGTAATTTGTCTCCTTTTAATACTTCAGTCCTGAGAACCATTTAAAAATGAATGCTAGTTCATTTTTATGTCATGTAGTAATTCTCAGCTGTCCTGAATGAACAGAATTCAAAGTGTGTCTCCTGAGGTTTGGCGCAATACTGCATGCATTTTGCATTCACACGTATGGCTTCACTTGCTTTGGCAGTGCTGACTGCCAAACTAAATCTGAGCTGAAACAGGCTTAGCATGTCCTTGTGAGAAGACAAGGACATGACAAGTGTCTTCCTTCTCAGCTATTTTGCAGTTGTGTGTCTCTGATTTGTAAGTATCTATGTCTTTTTTTTTTAATGAGAGGAACTTGCTCTTAGATGACCCTGCCATCTTAGACATCTTAGTGCTACTGGCAATGCTGCTGTTAGGAATAGCAAATCAACAGATTACGTACAATGTCAGAAAATGGAGAAATGCTATGACGGCAGAACTGCCATTCAGTTAAGTAATTCTAGCGTGCTATGATATGTATAAGCCCTTTTGCAAATGTATGGCTAACACAAATGGATTTTTTTTTCATAGTTCCTTTCTGTTGTATAAAAGATTAAAATAAAAATAAGATCTTAAAACAAATTTGTAGATCCTCTGCATGTGAGTTGTCTGATCCTTGACAATTGCAGAATTTGGAGCTTACTTGAGGAATGTTGCTGCTTCAGTGGCACAGAATTTTGGTTAATTGATGTGAATTTGAACCCCTAATGGGTAGTAATATGATAACAAAAAATTTTGTTAAAGATATTGGGCCTGTGTTATTGTGTTGGGTTTTATTAAGTGTACAACTTTGTGTGTGGATTTGAATGTTTCCTGATGAACAGAAACATCTGGTGCCCACTTCTCTCTTGTGCAATGGCCCATTCTGTGTGTGTGTATTTTCTTTTTTAGATGGCCTATTTCCAGTATATGGGGGAGGGAGGAAATTCTTAAAATGTACACTTAATTAGGATATTTGCCTAATGTCCTCATAGTGTAGTAAATTCTACCTGCCGTAGTATAACATACTAACACTAGTTTTCTTTAAATATTGCATGCGGCTATTCAATTTTCTTTCATTTCAAACTTAGGAAACACTATTTTCCTTTAATATTTTTTTTACTTAGTATTTTTCACCACTTAATTATATTTTTCCACCTGTCGTAACATTATTCAGAATGAACAATTGTACTTCTCTTTACCTTTGTTTAGCTATTTTTTTAGACTTTTTTTCAATTCTACACAAGGATAGCTTACTTGAGTTTGGCTCAATATACTACCAGTCCGTATTATAAATAAAGTCAGTGAAGGCTTTAATTATTCTGCAGAATTTACTAAGTATTTCCTACTGTTACTTTGATTTGACCTTAACAAAGTAGTATAAACTATGGTGCAGATTATGCTGGCAGCATCTTATAAGTAGTTTTCCAAGAAAAGCACGTTAGACAAATATCTGTCACTATTTCAATATATAAATTTTAGTTGTATGTAAACTTGGCCAATGTAGGATTGTGCAGGTTACCTGTAGTAACTTATGTCCCTTTTGCAAAAAAGTTACTCCTCTAAAGATACAAACGGAATAGGAGGAAAAGTCAGGGTAGACAGCTTTTTTAAAAACAGTAATAGAAAAGTAATGAGAAGTGTCATGGTTTCAGCTGGGATAGAGTTAATTTTCTCCACTCTAGCTGGTATAGCGCTGTGCTTTGAAATTAGCATGGAAAAAAAAACCTGTTGAGATAACACACAGATGTTTAGGCTGTTGCTGGGTAGCGCTTATACTAGTCAAGGACATGTCTAGCCTCCCATGCTCTGCTGGGTGCACAAGAAGCTGGGAGGGGAGGGGGCACAGCTAAGAGAGCGGATTCAAACTGACCAAAGGGATATTCCATATCATGTAACGTCATGCCCAGTATGCTACCTGGGAGGGGCTGGCCGGGGGAGGGAGGGAGCAATCGCGGCTCGGGGACGGGCAGCGTCGGTCGGCGGGTGGTGAGCGGTTGTATCGTTCGTGTTTCTGCGTTTTTTTTCCTGTTTTCCCTTTCCTTCCTTTTCCCTTTTATTATATTAACATTATTGTCATTATTATCATAATCATTTATCATCATCATTTTATTGTAGTTATTAAACTGTGCTTATCTCAACCCACAGGTTCTTTTGCTCGTCCGATTCTCTTCCCCATCCCACAGGGGTGGGGGAGGGGTGAGCGAGCGGCTGCGTGGTGTTCAGTTGCCAGCTGAGGCTGAACCACGACAGTCTATTTTTGGCGCCCAACGTGCGGCACGAAGGGTTTGAGATAATAACAGTTGCTGGTCACAGCATTGATTCATCTGCTCGCCGTATTAGTTTGTCCAGTCTTTACCATGCTGATTGTAAAGTACATGTTAAAACTTGCTGTTGTTTTTGTCAGTTTGCTGTGCTCTGCAGTGATTAGAGATATTTTGCCTAGGAGACTTGTTATTAAAACACTGGCCTGGACTGTTATCGGTTATTTAGGTTTTGCATGGAAGCCGTTACTGTACTACAGCTACCACCTCATGGAGGCAATTAGCAATTATACCTCCTCCTCTGAGGAGTTTTTTATGGAGGAAATACAGAATGGCACCATAGCTACTATCTTATGTAATGTCTCCTCCTTCATTACAACAACTTTTCAGTATCTTGAACATCCTTGGGTAGTTAAGATACATCTGTTGATATTGCTTTGGCAGGTGGTATCAGATCTGTCTAAGGTTAGTAAGCAAGTTAAGAATATAATCCAGAGATCTGTCCCAAGGCTCGATAGCTATGTGTGGCAGGGTATGTGGGAAAGTATGGGCAAATGCCTAAGACGGTGGGCACCCCCCGTGGTGTGGGACTTCACCCCTGAACAAGTGCAGAATCCTGAAAAATTAGTAGAACATTTGGAGGAAGTATGTTGTCACCCTGGCAATTCCAGAGAGATACAAATCACTGCCATGTGCTGGGGTCTGGCTTATGCCTATCGAGCCCTATTTAACACTATTCAGTACCCCCAAGGGAAAGAGAAGGGAGCTACTCCAACCCCCGTGACAAGCACGGCGGCCACTCAAACCCCCACGATAGGCACTGCAGCTACTCCAACCCCCGTGACGAGCACGGCGGCCACCCAACCCGCCGCGACAGGCACTGCAGCTACTCCAACCCCAGTGACGAGCACGGCGGCCCCTCAAACCCGCCGCGACAGGCACTGCAGCTACTCCAACCCCAGTGACGAGCACGGCGGCCCCTCAAACCCGCCGCGACAGGCACTGCAGCTACTCCAACCCCAGTGACGAGCACGGCGGCCCCTCAAACCCGCCGCGACAGGCACTGCAGCTACTCCAACCCCAGTGACGAGCATTGCAGCTAAACCAGAGGACCAACCTCTGCCAGTATCAGTCGCCCCTATACGCAAGAAGAAATCATGGAAGAGAAGGTCAACTCGTTTAGAAAGAGATTACGAGGAACCAGGGCCATCACGAGAAGAGGAGGAGGAGGAGGAACCATGTGTACAAGAAACGGAAACTATCCGATCTCTATCCTTGAGTGAGTTGCGGGATATACGGAAAGATTTTGGGCGTCATTCAGGTGAGCACGTTATCACCTGGCTGCTCCAATGCTGGGATAATGGCGCCAGTAGTTTGGAATTAGAGGGGAAGGAAGCCAAACAACTGGGATCCCTCTCTAGGGAAGGGGGCATTGATAAAGCAATTGGAAAAGGAACACAAGCCCTCAGCCTCTGGAGGCGGCTCCTGTCCGCGGTGAGAGAGAGGTATCCCTTCAAAGAAGATACTGTATTTCGCCTAGGAAAATGGATGACCATGGAGAAAGGCATTCAGCATCTAAGGGAATTAGCCGTGCTTGAGGTGGTTTATGGTGACCTGGACGATCAACAGTCCTCCAAAGATCCAGATGAAGCTGAGTGCACACGACCCATGTGGCGGAAGTTTGTACGGAGCGCACCATCCTCGTATGCAAACTCATTGTCAGTGATGTCCTGGAAAGATGATGAGACACCAACGGTGGCTGAGTTGATTGATAGACTCCGGGAATATGAAACAAATCTCTCTTCCTCGCTCATCTCTGCTGTTGAGAAACTGTCCCGAGAGTTCCAGCAACTCAAAGAAGATATGTCCTACTCCCCACCAGTACGGACCAGTATCTCAGCCATTAGGAGTAATCGTCCCTTGGCTCAAGGGATACACACGACGGGGCACCCTATGGTTTTACCTGCGTGATCACGGAGAGGACATGAAGAAGTGGGATGGAAAACCTACCTCAGCCTTAGAGGCACGGGTACGTGAGCTGCAAGGGAGAACAATTACTCAGGGGAGTTTCTCCAGGAGAGCTGCTGCCCCAGTTTCCCGTAAGCAATTCTCCAGACAGAGGAGCAGAAGTGCTGATGTCCTGACTGATCTTAACAGAGACACCCGTGATTCATATGTACCGGAAGTGAGTGATGAATACTATGATCAGGACTAGGGGGGCCCTGCCTCCAGCCAGGTGGAGGAAAGGGATAACCGGGTTTACTGGACTGTGTGGATCCGATAGCCTGGCACGTCCGACCCACAGGAATATAGAGCTTTAGTGGACACCGGCGCACAGTGCACCTTAATGCCATCAAACTATATAGGGGCAGAACCCATCAGCATTGCTGGAGTGACAGGGGGATCCCAAGAGCTAACTGTATTGGAGGCCGAAGTGAGCCTAACTGGCAATGAGTGGCAAAAGCACCCCATTGTGACTGGCCCAGGGGCTCCGTGCATCCTGGGCATAGACTATCTCAGGAGAGGGTGTTTCAAGGACCCAAAAGGTTACAAGTGGGCTTTTGGTGTAGCTGCCTTGGAGTCGGAGAAAATTAAACAGCTGTCTACCTTGCCTGGCCTCTCGAAGGACCCTTCTGTTGTGGGGTTGCTGAAGGTCAAAGAACAACAGGTGCCAATCGCCACCACAACAGTGCACTGGCGGCAATATCGCACCAACAGAGACTCTCTGATCCCCATCCATGGGCTCATTCGTCAACTGGAGAGCCAAGGAGTCATCAGTAAGACCCACTCACCCTTTAACAGTCCCATATGGCCAGTCCGGTAGTCTAATGGAGAGTGGAGACTAACAGTAGACTACCGTGGCCTGAACGAAGTCACTCCACCATTGAGTGCTGCTGTGCCAGACATGCTAGAACTTCAATACGAACTGGAGTCCAAGGCAGCCAAGTGGTATGCCACAATTGATATCGCTAATGCATTCTTCTCAATCCCTCTGGCAGCAGAGTGCAGGCCACAGTTTGCTTTTACTTGGAGGGGTGTCCAGTACACCTGGAATTGACTGCCCCAGGGGTGGAAACACAGTCCTACCATTTGCCATGGACTGATTCAGACTGTACTGGAACAGGGAGAAGCTCCAGAACACCTTCAATACATTGATGACATCATTGTGTGGGGCAATACAGCAGAAGAAGTTTTGAGAAAGGAAAGGAAATAGTTCAAATCTTCCTGAAAGCTGGTTTCGCCATAAAACAAAGTAAGGTGAAGGGACCCACACAAGAGATCCAGTTCTTAGGAATAAAATGGCAAGATGGACGTCGTCATATCCCAATGGATGTGATCAACAAAATAGCAGCCATGTCTCCACCAACCAGCAAAAAGGAAACACAAGCTTTCTTGGGCGTTGTGGGTTTTTGGAGAATGCATATTCCAAATTACAGTCTGATCGTAAGCCCTCTCTATCAAGTGACCCAGAAAAAGAATGATTTCAAATGGGGCCCTGAGCAACAACAAGCCTTTGAACAGATTAAATGAGAAATAGTTCATGCAGTAGGCCTTGGGCCAGTCCGGGCAGGACAAGATGTAAAAAATGTGCTCTACACTGCAGCCGGGGAGAATGGCCCTACCTGGAGCCTCTGGCAGAAAGCACCAGGGGAGACCGGAGGTCGACCCCTAGGGTTTTGGAGTCGGGGATACAGAGGGTCCGAAGCCCGCTATACTCCAACAGAAAAAGAGATATTGGCAGCATATGAAGGGGTCCGAGCTGCTTCAGAAGTAGTTGGTACTGAGGCACAGCTGCTCCTGGCACCCCGACTGCCAGTGCTGGGCTGGATGTTCAAAGGAAACATCCCCTCTGCACACCATGCAACTGATGCTACATGGAGTAAACGGGTTGCACTGATCACCCAGCGGGCTCGAGTAGGAAACCCCAGTTGCCCAGGAATCTTGGAAGCGATTATGGACTGGCCAGAAGGCAAAGACTTTGGAATATCAGCAGAGGAGGAGGTGACACGTGCTGAAGAAGCCCCACTGTATAACACACTGACAGAAAAGGAGAAGCAGTACGCCCTGTTTACTGATGTGTCCTGTCGCCTTGTGGGAAAGCACCGGACATGGAAGGCTGCTGTATGGAGTCCTACACGACAAGTAGCAGAAACTGCTGAAGGAGAAGGTGAATCGAGCCAGTTTGCAGAAGTAAAGGCCATCCAGCTGGCCTTAGACATTGCTGAACGGGAAAAGTGGCCAGTGCTCTATCTCTATACTGATTCCTGGATGGTGGCAAATGCCCTGTGCGGCTGGCTGCAGCAGCGGAAGCAAAGCAACTGGCAGCGCAGAGGCAAACCCATCTGGGCTGCTGCACTGTGGCAAGATATTGCTGCCCGGGTAGAGAACCTGGTTGTAAAGGTACGTCATGTGGATGCTCACGTCCCCAAGAGTCGGGCCCCTGAAGAACATCGTAACAACCAGCATGTAGATCAGGCTGCCAAGATTGAAGTGGCTGAGGTGGATCTGGACTGGCAACATAACGGTGAACTATTTCTAGCTTGATGGGCCCATGACACCTCAGGCCATCAAGGGAGGGATGCAACATACAGGTGGGCTCATGATCGAGGGGTGGACTTGACCATGGATGTTATTGCACAGGCTATCCACGAATGTGACACATGTGCTGCAATCAAGCAAGCGAAGCGGGTAAAGCCTCTGTGGTATGGGGGACGATGGCTGAAATATAAATATGGGGAGGCCTGGCAAATTGACTATATCACACTCCCACAGACCCGCCAAGGCAAGCGCCATGTTCTCACCATGGTAGAAGCAACCACCGGCTGGCTGGAAACATATCCTGTCCCCCACGCCACTGCCCGGAACACTATCCTGGGTCTCAAAAAACAAGTCCTGTGGCGACATGGCACCCCAGAGAGAATTGAGTCAGACAATGGGACTCATTTCCGAAATAACCTCATAGACACCTGGGCCAAAGAGCATGGCATTGAGTGGGTGTATCACATCCCCTATCACGCGCCAGCCTCTGGGAAAATCGAAAGATACAACGGACTGTTAAAGATGACACTGAGAGCAATGGGGGGTGGAACATTTAAACACTGGGATACACATTTAGCAAAAGCCATGTGGTTAGTCAACACAAGGGGATCTGCCAGGCGAGCTGGCCCTGCCCAGTCAGAATCCTTACGTACTGTGGGAGGGGATAGAGTCCCTGTAGTGCACATAAAAAATATGCTGGGCAAGACAGTCTGGGTTATTCCTGCTTCCAGCAGAGGCAAACCCATTCATGGGATTGCTTTTGCTCGAGGACCTGGGTGCACTTGGTGGGTGATGCGGGAGGATGGAGGAGTCCGGTGTGTACCTCAGGGGGATTTAATTTTGGGTGAAAACAGCCAATGAACTGAATAATATGCTGTTAATTGCTATATGATGTTGTATGTTGTCACTACTATGGTTGCATCAGTGGAATGTTATCATGGTGGGAATCTCCCAATTAATAATAATAGCAAATGAACTTTCAATGGAACCGAGCAAAGTGCAGCAGTGAGAGAACAAGAACTACCAGTGCAGCGGTGATGGAACAAGGACTGACATGCAACAATCTGACCCCACGCACACCACCTCTCTGAAGGACCCTTACAAGAGATAAAATCCAAAGTCATGGACTAAATGAACTCAATGGACATTTCACAGGCTTTCTACAGGGGTGTTCCATAGACTAGTGGAATGATAAATGAAAATCTGTATAGAGATATATATATATATATATTGTTAAAGGATGAGAAGATGGATAGGGATTATTGAATTTGTACTGAATAGTATGGGACCTGAGCATGATGTCAATGATATGGATTAAGGGGTGGATACTGTCATGGTTTCAGCTGGGATAGAGTTAATTTTCTCCACTCTAGCTGGTATAGCGCTGTGCTTTGAAATTAGCATGGAAAAAAAAACCTGTTGAGATAACACACAGATGTTTAGGCTGTTGCTGGGTAGCGCTTATACTAGTCAAGGACATGTCTAGCCTCCCATGCTCTGCTGGGTGCACAAGAAGCTGGGAGGGGAGGGGGCACAGCTAAGAGAGCGGATTCAAACTGACCAAAGGGATATTCCATATCATGTAACGTCATGCCCAGTATGCTACCTGGGAGGGGCTGGCCGGGGGAGGGAGGGAGCAATCGCGGCTCGGGGACGGGCAGCGTCGGTCGGCGGGTGGTGAGCGGTTGTATCGTTCGTGTTTCTGCGTTTTTTTTCCTGTTTTCCCTTTCCTTCCTTTTCCCTTTTATTATATTAACATTATTGTCATTATTATCATAATCATTTATCATCATCATTTTATTGTAGTTATTAAACTGTGCTTATCTCAACCCACAAGTTCTTTTGCTCGTCCGATTCTCTTCCCCATCCCACAGGGGTGGGGGAGGGGTGAGCGAGCGGCTGCGTGGTGTTCAGTTGCCAGCTGAGGCTGAACCACGACTATTGTTCTTGTCAACTAGATGCAGTTGCTAACTCAGTGCTAGACACTACACAGATAAAATATTTCTTGCAAAAGTATAGCTGGAGCAAAAAAACCCTCTAAATAAAGGCTTTTTTCCCCAAAGTAGTAAATAATGTGAGTTCAAAATGAACAGATATTTTCAAACAGTTAAGGTCACAGGTTTTCCTTTATGGGAAGGAAGTTAACTGAAGTTACTTGTTGGTTTTGGTTCAGGGGGTTGATTTCTTTCTCCATCCTACTTATTAAAAAAAAAAAAAAAAAAGACAAAAAAAGAATTGGTATTAACTTTGAAATAAGAATGCACTAAAAATATCTTTTTAAGATGGTGTTAAATTGATTCTTCTTGAGGTTTTTTTGAGTTTTTTGTATTTGTTTTTAAGTATTGGTGAGCTTACCAAAAACTAATGTGTGAATTTTCTTCAGGATTTCCACTTTGTAGCACCTTATCAGTTACAAAATACAATTTTTGTATAAGCTTTGGAGAATGAGATGGGAGGCAAATTATTTGAGGAAATGTTTTCCTATGAATAAAATGCTCAGTACTAAAAGTGATTGCACTTGTGGGGGGGAAAAGATTATTAGCTGATTAGGAAGCATTAGCTCTATTAGCCTCCAATCAGGGAGTTAGAAGAGGTGTGATATCACCTCACAGATACTCAGATGAGGCAATTCTTTCTAGAACAGTGAGCTATTTATAGTAAACCAGTGTTTCTTACAATAGTATTCCTGACATAATGATGGTATCTATATACCATATTTGGATAAGGAGATCCAAAATCTATTCAAGTCAACAAAGACATTTCTAGAGGTCTCTAAGTCTCTTGGATCAGGATCATTGACCATAAAGTACAAATGAAACACAGACAAATAATCTGTCCTTACCTAGAATTAATAGAATCTTAAAAAAAAAAAAGTGAAACAAAGAGAACAGCCATTATACATGTTCATTTTGAATAATGTTGCAGACAGGTACTCAAATAAGACCAGGGTAAAAATAAAAATTAAAATTAAGTAGTATTTATTTCATTTTCTTTGATTTCAAACTTAGGCAACAGCTATCTGACAGGGAACTGGAATGATAAAACCTAATATTTATGTAAAAGGATATTGTGAAATATTTTTCCATAAGAAAGGAAACTATTCACTGAGTATTAGCTGTTTGTACAACAGTGTACAACTCTTCTCCTACCTCTCTGAAAAATTGCTCACCCATAACAACTGCATGTAACTGCAGAACATGGGGGCTGAGTAGCTATCACATTATTTAATTTGAACAGGGAAAAAAATTATGTCCAAAATATTTCTTTTTTTGAAGAAGAAAATAAAATAACCATAGTTGCTATGAAATGCCCTGAGATGCATCAAGTTTTGTCCTTGCTAGTTTTGACCATTTATGTTTAATCATGTGTCCTCACATTTTCATATTGAAGAATAAGGAATGATGTTTAAAGCAGCATTCAAATAGTTGATACTTGTAATATAATAGAAAACAATAGCTGGTTAAAGCCAGCTTGAAATCTTGTATGGATCAAAAAAGCAGAAAATCTGATATCTGCAATATGTCCCGCATAGAGACATATGTGTCTCTCTCAATATCAGATGACCTATTTTTGGCATGTTTTAGTTCCATAGTTTACATAAGTCTTGGGATACTCTTCTGCAGTTGGATTGTTGTGCTTTGACCTAAGAATGGCAAAAAAGTTCTTTAAAAAGGAAAAGGCTTTGCAAATGCTGTGCATAGTGTATATAGTATTTTCTTATAGTATTTTGATATTTCAAATTTATAGGGTTTTTTAGCATTAAGGCTAAACTTCATGCCTAGAAAAACTGCATTTTGTACCTTAAACACAACAAGATTGATTTTTTTTTTTTTTCCAATGGGCAAAAGCTGCTTGCATTTTCTCTTCAGCTTTTTCAGCTTGTGCATAACTTGACTGATTGATAAATGTGCGTGGACCTTGACTCCAGTGAATCTGCCATCCCCATATCTTCCTAGAGAGCTCCCAGTCCCTCACCTTTGCATTTATCATCTTTATAGCTAGATGAAATATGGTGAGTTGTCTGTCTTAGAGGGAGTGAATGCACAGTGAGACCTCAGTGCCAAAGCCACACAGGGCATCTGTGACAATGCTGAAAGTGCTTCTAAATCCTCATGCCTTGCCTAAAAGAATGTCTCCCTTTCCCTTTGTAAGAGGATTTTCACTCTTCCTACATCAAGTGGTGGGGACCAAGTAGATGTTCCAGTGTATTCTTCTGTATTGAGTCAACTTCAAGCTCAGCTTTGCCTTGTTCAGAAACTAGAAATGATCCATCTTTGTTCTGTGGTCTTACAGGAGTTTCCTGCAGTGCAGGAACCATTGGGTGTTCGGTGCGTTAGGGCCAATGTTGGCTACTAGAATTGCGGTAAAGAGGGGAGCAGGGCAGGGTATTCTCATTCTTCTTGCTGCCAAAATGCTACAGGTAAAAGTAAGGGAAGAAATTATGTCTGTCAAAAATAGGCAACTGTAGGAAAATATTTGATGAAATGAGAGTTGGGACTGTAAAGTATAAACACTCCGCCAAGCCCTTTTAGCATACTTCCCCTTGCATAGGATCTGTTCACATACGAGAGGCATGCTGAAAAGAGCTGTCCATCAGCAGAATCAAAATATGCCTTCCGACAGGAACATAACCCTTTTGTGTGCCTCCCTTCCCCTCTGCTTTCTTTTGCAGTATGCAAATCTCCCCCCCCCCCCCCCTTTTCTTACACAGCTTGATATGTGATTGGTTCTCTCTTTCAATACAAATGACTATAGATAGATTTTTTTTTTTTTCCCTATTTATATTTGATATCTATACTTTGGCTCTCAAACATAGAGGGAAAACAATATAGTTCTGCCTGTAGGAGGCTGAATTTGTAAATATATATTAGTTTGGAAATACAATGAGAGATAATAAAATATTCAAAAAGCAGCCTATTTTTATGGCATATTATTCTGCACAGCCAGGGAGCAGATTAATGACACTACACAGAAAAAAATAAGATATGCACCATAAAATATGGATTGGAGTAGCAATGTGGAAACTAAAATTCCAGTCCTGGCAGCCTGTGAAACACGTGTGTTTTTTACAAAGTTTATCAGCTTTAAATAGCAACACTCAAAAGCAGCCATTATTTAATTGGGAGATGAGGAATTTTCTATCACAGGCAGCTAACCACCAGCAACAAGAATTATGCCCTATTCTAGGTGTGAGTGGTATTGTCCTCCTGAATAAGATTCAGGGCTATTAAGTCCATCTTAGGTGAATTTTGAAGATGTCTTTTTATTATTTCAGGAAAATGTTCTGTGAAACATACAGTCAAGAGGCTGTGTGTGAGCATGTAGTAAAAAGGTTTTTCTATTTGTCTTAATTTCCATTTCACTTTATATTACAGAACCTAAGCTGCAATCTTTAAGTGCCTTCAGATAGGAGGAAGTAGGAGAAAAGTGTCAGAAAGGGAGCTGGTTTTGCTGGTCCCCAGCCGCATGCCTAGGATGCCGTACTACTCTGTGGTGAACCTGCGGGTTCTCTGCTTTTTCTGTTTGCCAGCTGGCTGCTGACCTCTCTGACTGTGACCTTTTGTCTTGGATTCATACAGGACAATTTCCAATGTATTATAAAGATGGGAAGTGTGGTGTCATATCTTAAGTACTTTTCCAATTTGGATGAAATTTGGCATAGAGCTCCCCCTCCAAAGTCTTCAGCCCAGTTTGCATTTTAGCTCTACAGGCAATAAGATGTGGTATTTGCAATAGTATTTTGCAAACGTCCTTTAGTCTGTTCTAGTAGAACTACTTGTAGTGAAGCTTGCTTGAAATTTCCCATTAGAAAATACTTCTTAACGCTTGCTGACAACTTTCTCAAAACTCAATAGCTTGATTTGAAAAATTCCCTTCAAGACATCTACTTTTAGCTGACTATTTCCCCTTTAAATTTCAGCCACAGTGGGCATGCTATTTTCAGAATAAGGGCAGAGAGGGAGATCTTTGTGCATAATGAAAAAATCATGATCCTAACACTGAAAAATTGACTGACTCCAAGATGCCAATCCAGGATACAAAGTTTGTTGGGGAGAATAGTGTTGGTGTTTTGCATCAGTGACGTGCTATTTGTTATTGCTGTGGACAGTCACTAAGATCTGGTGAGTTTGGGTGCCTTCGTGAAAACTGCTTATTTTGCAGAGCCAGGCAGAGGCTTCCGTTTAATATTATCTGGATCTGCACTTCCTTTGTAATGGCAGTTCTGGACTGCTGAGGGCCAGGCAGTGTCTGAACGCCTGAACCCAGACAGCAGGAGGAAGCGAGGACATGTTTCTTGTGTTATAAATAATACATCTGTTAGGCCCAGGCCAGGTAGGGGGAGAAAGGAGTACAGTGCAGGAGACTGGAATGGAGATGAGAGAATTAGAAAAGGACAGAAAAAATATGTGCGTATTCAGAAGGTGTTTGAATTACAGTTGTACACAGAAACCTGTGTTTGACAGTCCCCTTTTTAAGAGTGCTAGACTTTTCAACTTTTTAACATAAGGCTTTTTAATGCTCTCTTTTTATAAATATGTGTGTGTATGGGTTTGCACACAAAAATACACATAAGCACACAAATGTAATTAATTTCCTTTAATAAGAGGGAGTGTTATATACAGTGCTAGAACTAGGTAATATATTTTAATAAACTTTCTTTTTTTCCTGATAAATTTTTTGTAAGTGAGCAGCTGTCTTAAATACTATAATCATGAAGCATTTCAGTTTAGTTGATGTATTTTTCAAGGTATATGTAGGTTTTTACACTATGTATTGTTACTTTTTAACAATTTTAAAAACTCTTTATTTGGAGAAAACTTTTAAATTATGAAAGATTTTAGGCTCATGTTATCACCGTCTTCTAAGTCTCCCAAAATTGTAACAAGTTTCAAAGCACAAACCCAAGCATTTTTTACAGTCCTTTTGAAATTGCTTCTTCTGTTCTCATAGTGACTTGCCTTCCTCTTCCTTCTTCTGAATACGTATCTTCTGTGCTGCTGTATCAAAGAATATTTTTTCTTTTTGCTGATTGTTTATGTATTTGAAAATATTTAAATAAGTCTGTACGTATAATTAAAGGCCTATCCACAGACTTCTGCTTTTGAATTTCAGTTCTACTTATGGGTAGGTCTAAGCTGTTTCCTCGTGCCAGGTAATGATAAGATCAAAATAAGATTGACCTGATTATTAATAGGTATGCATAGTTTTAAAACCTGAATTGTCTAGTGCATGATTTCTGGAAAATCTCTGGCACTTCAGAATATATATGCTTTCTTGGAACTGTGGTACAAATATAATCCTTTACTTGAGACATTACCACAAACAGCACTAAATCAGACAGCGCTAAATCTAGAGTGGCTCAAAAGTGCTCTGTAGCATCAGGATGGGATTCTTCTAAGTGGCAATAGGCATTGCATACCTAACTCCCACTGAATGAGTGTCTCTTAAGGTGTCTGCTGATGCAATGACCCAAATCATTGTGTCTTTCACAGATCTTGAGTGGAGAATAAATTCATGCACACAAGAACAATTTACTAAGGGGAGTTGAAATGGAAATGAAACAGATTTTGGCAAAGCAATAAAACATCCCATGAGCTGTGTATCTTTATGAAGCAGATCTATAGCTGATATAAATTATTTTAACTTGATTGTAGTGTGTTTTTAATGAATGGAGCTATGCTGTCTTATATTAACTGAGTATCTGAACCAATCTTTTTTTATCTTTAGTTTATTTTTTGCCAGTGTCATGCTTGTGGTGATGTTCTGTGTGGATTTGGAAAAGATACTGAGAGATATCTGTGGAAAGCAAACTAGAAAATTCTTTATAATAACTAATTTAATAACTTATCACTACTTCATTATATTTCTACAGCATAATAATAAAACAGAAGCGCTGGTGTAATGTAATGGCAAATTCTGATAATCTGTCTTTATAAAATGCTGGCAATTGCTCATGTCTGTAACATAGCTAGAAGTATCTGGAAGCACCTATATAAAAAGATTTATCTTGCTTGTGAACTGAATATCAATATTCTTCTGTGGAAGAAATCTTCCACTAATATAAAATGATACATCCCATTTTACCTCACCTGATGATATGAAGCAGCATGTTATAAAATGCTTTTGTGTTGAGCTTGGGAATCTTCCTGACATCTGCAGAGGTTTAATAATATCTCCTCATCATTTGCTTTCATGAACACCTATACAAAATCATTGTCTTCATCTTGTGCTTACAGAAGCAGTTGTGCAAACTCATTGTATTTGGTACTATTGCAAGGAGGGAAAAATTAGTAGAAATTCTGTTTGCTTAATGCATAGAAAGAAATAGAGTCCTGTTTGCATAGTATTAGCTGTATGGTTCTGCAGGTTAAAATGCAGCAAAAATGAGTTCTTGGAATTAAATAAAGTAGCTACAGTTCCTTGCAATGTCTGTTCCAGCATAGTTTTTTTGGGGGGGAGGGAAAGAAGGTGTTATTTTCATACATCTATATCATTATTTCAGACCAGAAATAACTCCTCTTTTAGCAAACTGAAATAATATTTAATTCTAATGAAACTATTTCTGCTTTGTTGACAACAGCAACGAACCCAGAGTTTATAACAGCAAATATATTTCTTTATTAAAAACAGACTCCTGTTTAACTGGGGAAAGCTGCTAGTTGTTTAATGAGTAATTTCGTAGGTATCAATTTGTCACAAAAACCTGCTGCTACTTCTGCGACAATTATGGTAGAAAAAGGAGAGGGCAAAAAATGAGGGTTTCAAGGGAAAGAACTTTCTTGGGAACTGGATCTACATGTTTAGAGCAGAATTCCTAACAGACTAGCAGAGTTCAGTCTGCAAATATTGATGCAAGAAACATTAAGAATTTAAATGGAGGAAAAGTGGATAATTTGGTTTCAGTATGAAAGAAAATGCTTACCTCTTCTATAACTCTCTGAAGAATAACAAACTGCCATGGTGGGAAATGCTTCTGGAATGGGTTGACTAGTTATATATTAGTTCTGTGAACCACCTGCCTTAACTGTGTGTAGAACCGAAGATATGGTCAGTGCTACAACTACTTTCACTTTGTCTTTGTACTGGCTTGAGGAACTAATATTTTTAGGATTCAAGCAATTCAAGCAAATGTGTGTCACATGAAAGATGATCAGCTGAGGGAAATTACTCCATGGAGCAATCTGTTTAAGAAAAAAGTAGGATAAACTTGGTAGCTAATGAAAAATAAGCCTCAGTTGCTACAGTGATGCTGTAATGGAGATAATAATAATTTAGAGATAAAATCAGCAAGCGAAGCAGGGTCCTGAATTTTATGAAGGCTGTCTTGCATACCTTTTAACCGAGTAGGCAATGCTATTTCTATAACATGTATATATAGATAGGTATTTATAAAGTACCCTGCATAATATTCAAGGATTAACTGACCTAAATTTTTAGTGTTAGCAAATCTGTAAATAAAGATTTTTCTCTGGTTTTAAAAGTGGTTTAGGTTTACCCAGGTAAGTTTGCCAATCTGTTGTACAGGTGCCAATACACAGGGTTTTGCATTTGTGGGTTGGTGTTTGAGATGCTTCTGTACTCTTTCTTTCTACCTGTTTCTTTGTTTTGGACTCTCAACTTCTTTTGCCTTTTGTTCATATACCAACAGTGAGCTATGATAGAGAGAACTACAGCTTGTATGAAATAAACAGAACAGTTTGACCACTTTCAGATTGAAAGATGAGAAAATCTCAGTTCCATAGCATGTAAGACTGGCCAAAATGGAAACCCTGCTGGGCAACACGCTCATTTTTATGGCTTATTGTTGACCTCCCTTCTTCTATACACAAATGGATAGAAGATGACGACAGGATTAAAAGATTAGTTATGTCAGTTCCTTTTGGTTCCACTATTTTACTGCTGTTTTATTAAATCAAGCTACTGACCAAATGTCTGGTTTCCCCTTCCTGTGAAGGGTGTTTCTTCATGCCTACAATTGATTTTCACACTTTAATCAAAGGCTATTCAAATCTTTCAATAGAAAACTCAGGTATGTTTCACAGACTTAGTAAAATAGAACAAAATGAAAAACTTTTACATTCTAGTCATGCAACACAGCTAACTTGTTTACTTTAATATACATGTGTCTACATTAGAAGAGCTTTTTTCCCCACTGGTGTTTTGAGAGGACACTGCCAGAAGTGATCTCTCCCTTGTTTGCGTACCTGTGTGTCACAATTCTATGAGCTGCTGCTCATCTGTTGACACTTTGCTGTTATGGGACACTTGGAGATAGAATTGTAGAATATCTTGTATTGGAAGGGACCCACGAGGATCATCGAGTCCAACTCAAAATTAATAAAGTATTTAAGCCTATCCTGTAGCATAATACAGCAAAGTAAAACTAAGGACGAAGCGTAAAATAATTCAAGTTAAGCAGGAACAGTGTATTGGCTGAGCTTGCTTACTCACCTTCAGTAACGGAAGCACCCAGCGTTGTGGCTATTGTGGTACATTCTGCAAATATATCCTGAAATATATTTGGCAATATGTGTAAGAACTCCTTCATTTTTAATGGGATTAATAACTGTAATCCCTGGAACATAGTGTCCATGCTTTACTATCAGGTTTTAGCCATAGTAACACTGACATAATGTAATGGAAAACCTAAAACATCTCTATGCATGAATATGGGGGGGTTTGTGGATGCAGATGGTACTTGGAAAGCTTACTTTTGAGATTGAGGTTGCTAAAATGTGTCCTGTTTCAATTTTAGTATTTTAGAAGTTTACTAACTCGCATCATCTATTTTAAGTACTTGCACTTGTAAGTACTGGCACTATGCACAGCAGGAACATTTGATTTAGGGTAAGTGCATATGGTGACTGCCACAAAACTCAAGTGAAATTAAACAAGCAGCTGAGGGCTCTGTATTATTAGAAATCTTGAGCTTCTTGTATACCTTTCTTCTCAGCAATATTAGGTAGGAAGTGAATATGGAGTGTGAACAGGGAGAGGGCTATATAATTATGTAAACTTAGCCTTCAGCTGACAAAGGAGATGCCTACTTACCTACTACTGTTTGCAGTGTAGCCACCCCACAGTTTTTTCCTGAATGTTGCAGTGCATTTCTTAGCTTTTTTGCTTTTCTCATCACCTTTTAACTGTACATCCCACTGTCTATTCCTGCATGGTATAAAAGTGACTTCTAGCTAGTAATTTCTGACTGCCTCCCTCCTCCCTTTCTGAACAATTATTTGGCTTTCTTGGTTATACCACTTACTGTGCCCCAGCATTCACAAAGGCAAAGCAATTAGTTCAAAGACCCAAGCACATGCTATACCCTAGAAAAGCTGCTATTATTTGCAATCACTTCATTTGCTGAAACTAGAAATTCAAGTTTCTACAAAGCTCTAATGCAAATAGTATTCACAGACATTTATGCTTAGCTTATTCTGTCATTTTAAATGGTATATCTGCATTCAGTGTACAAACTACCTTTTTGTGAATTCAGCAGCAGAACTTTGTCATCCTAAAGAAAATTTCTCACAGGACTACAGTATGATAGTCATTTATCAGCAGTGCTACTGTATGGTATCGTGACTTCTCTTGTATCTTCCTACCACAAAAAAGTCTCTTTGCTTTCTCAGTATTTTATCCCTGTGCTTATAAGCATGGTAGGAAATTGGGTATTCTGCTTATAGCTAGTGATGATTGTTATTTTTTTATTCACAAAAGGCAAGGACTGGGAGTTATTAAACTTATTCTCTTGAGTGAAAAAGATAATAATCACATCATCATTTTTCATGACTAAGATTCTCCATTTGCTTCACAGAATTACTGTAGTTAAAGGCAGACTGTGTTTTGGGGCTTAAATTAGCGTGACCATTAAGGAGATTCAGATCAACAGCTGCTGATATACATATGATATATTTAGTACTATTTTATTCTCATGGAAATGAGTTATTTTTCTGTACTGTGCCCACATATAAGATAAACATAATTCCATACTGACATTTGAATAGCTGTTCATTACTATAACATTCTAAGGCAAAATACTTTGTCTCTTTGCAGTTGCATGTGACTGGTGTTTAGGATACAAAACTACAGCCCTTGAATAACTTGTACTACATGAACTTTTTCAGCTATTATTTTCAGTACTGTGAATAATCCTATAGTATGAATAGAAATACCACTCTGCCATAGTTGTTGTTAGCTAATTCTTTTCATATATTACTATTTACATAACAAATTTACATCAACATCTTTGGCTTAGGCACTCCATTAACTAAGTTCATTCTAGTTGTCATTCTGTGTAGTTTGGCTTTCATTCAATCCTGTTTACACAAATGAAGGGTCATTTGGATGCCAATCTGACTTAACATGTCATATGAAGTACCCACTAAAATATCACTACCAGCAACATCTAAATCATGAGTAACCATGTATATCAAATCCTCCCAGTGGGCACAGTGCATTTGACCATGAATTGTTTGAATTTTTAAATTATCTTCTTAGTGATTTATTTCCCCTCACAGCCCTTACCTAATCACAAATCCTTCTTGGGTTATACATTATTCTTCTATTTTTGCTAAGCTTTACAATTAAATGCTTTTATTTTTTGTTTTTCTCCTTTACATTTCTTGTAGCTTATTAAATTTTTCAGTTTTAAAGTACTGTATGTTGTTTCTTCTCCTCCTTTGTTTTGTTCACGTATTTTTGAACTCTCTAGTGTATCACCTGATGTGAGCAAGAGCAAGTTTTTGTTTTCCTTTTTCTTGGCAACTTTTTTTCTGTTTTAAGGCTTTCTTTTACTCTGGCACAACAAAAAAATGCAGGTATTTACAAATCTAGGTTCCAGTTAACCAAGGTCATTCAAATAAACCAAGGGGATTACTCCTGTGATTAAATCCTTATCAACATGGATGAAGGATCAAAATGAATAAGGCATAACTGGACCACAAATTTGTTATGGTTGAAGTATTTTATGGAATGCACCCACAGCTGATGTTAAAGTGAAAAATGAATGACCACAATGACTGCTCTCCTATAAAAGGAAAGAAAGTGTGGTTTTTGTTTTGTTTTTTTTTTATGCATTTTACAAGTTTAGAGTACATTTTTGCTTTGGAGTCCTGTAAAAATAGAACAGCATAGAAATAACAAAGCTGCAGCATAGAAATAAAGAGGAAGACAAGATGCCCACAGACCACATGATTTTATAGGAAAAGGATTTGAAATTATACTGGATAAGTGCATTTACAAATTGAGGAAATGATGGTAATTTACTCTTGCTCAGGGATGATGAAGAAAAATCCCTGATTTCTCTGCCATCAAAAACTTCAGTCTTAATAAGATTTTCACATGACCCATTGCTGTAGTATCTGTTGTTTGGATAATGTATTTCAGATGAATGCTTTGAATTTCTAATTATATTTTGCTTGTGTCGGGCTTTTGCAAATTAAGAGCTTAATTTCTTTTGTGCCAGGAAAAAAAACCAATAAAACTTTATCTAACAATGATTGGCTCAGAGGCCACGTCCTTCTTTTGTCACATGAACTATCGGCTAGTCAAAGAATTCTAGTGTTCCAGTCATCCATGACCATGTTTGAGTGGTATTTACACTTTCTAAGATAAAACTGATTGGGTAAAGGAACCGAGCAAAGTTTTATCTCAGTCTAAACAAGTGATCCTCAAATGGTCTTGGAGTCTTTAACCAAATCTATAAATACTATACACATAAAATCAGTGTATTCCATTTAAGCAGAGTGTTGTAGTATCTGACATGTGATGAGGTTGAGTTTCTTCAAGAATTCTTAGAGGCTCATACAGCAACTTTGATAGGCTTTTTTTTTTTTTTTCTTTCAACATAGAAAAGGCAAACAAAAAAATGGTTAGAATTTAAGATCAGCATCATTGAGAGCCAGGGATTTACTCTTTTTTTTCTTATGTTGGTGTGATATTTAAGAACACTGAATGCCTTCACTCTGTATGTGCAAGCATTTGTCTAGATGGGGATGTACCATCAGATTAGTTTGCTTATGTTTTGTCCAGCAGCATGCAATAGAAAGCACATTGACGCTGCTTTGCTAAGTTCACTCAGGTGCTTTTTAACTAGGGTTTTCAGATAGCACTGCAGTTGTTTAAATTAGCTAAGAAATGTTCCAGATGAATGTGTTCTAGCATGGTGGTCTCATCCTCCGCTATAGATACTGGAATTTTTATTGCTGTACATTGTGGGATGTCACTGCTACCTGAAGAAAACTGTGGTCCAGCTTAACAAACCCTTATGAATCCCTCTAACATCCCATAATTCTCTGTTTTGGAGCAGTTGGTTAGCATGTCGAACCTGCTGTAGAACATGAACAAGATGGTGCACTTGCAGCTGGAGTGAAACAGTGGAACTGGTTTAGTTGGCAGCTTTCTCTTTGCAAAGATGCATCTACAAATATAAGGATTTGAAGATAGCATTTAGCAGATTTTGTTCCCGTTTTTAGAGCATCAACGGAGCAACATTCTGGGGCTTGACTCACGTGATAGAATGGTAATGCAAAACTGGGGACCAACAATGGCATCAGAACACCGGGATGAAAAAGACTGCTCTTCCCACTACCCTAAGAATGTTGCTTGGGGTAGGGAGGGAGGGGCCGAGGAGGATACTTTTCACTGTTGCAAGACAGTGTTCATCAAGCTGGCAGATGATGTGTTATCTAGTTCTGAAGGAGCAGAATGCCACATTCTCTAGGAATTCCCATGTTCTCAGGAATAAGGAAGATTTTGTTCTTCTGCTACTGCACCTCATCGCTTTTGTGGAGTCAACTTATCCCCTTGCTGTTTGAAGTCTTTCAATAGATGTTTGGACAGGAGACAAGAGTTGTTTAACTATACCATAAGTGGTTGCAGAATAAAGGCAGAATGTTTATTTAGAAGACTGAAGGGTACATGGTAGTGCTCTGTGACAAGTCTGAGTGTTTCTCAACAAATGGGAGTCCTCCTCTTCCAGGAAGCGTTATGTGCTACATGTCATATCTTTCACTTTAAGAGAATATCACATGTGGAAACAGGCACTGCAGGGTGAAAAAAATAGCTATTCTAACATAATATCTCTAATTAAAAAATGCTCAAGATTTCACTCCGACACTGAAATTTAACTCAGGACTTTAAAGATTTACAGGCACTACAGTAACAGCAATTTTACTTAACATGTACCAATGGAAACCTCAGTTTTCTCTGTTTTTTCACTATCTGTTTTTTCTTGCTGAGATTCTACCATCCATTTTTTTCTTTTAAAAACCATTAGAAAAGGTGATCCACAAATATTTTTCATAGCATATAAATGTCTTTATTAATTTGTTTTGGTTTGTTCTTCCTCACATACAAACCTGATTCCAATGATACTTTAAAATGAAGCTGTTTTTTAGTCTAGTGAGGAAAGGCGGACACTGCTTTCTCAGAGCCAGCATGTTATGTTGCTTGTTGATTTATAACACCATGTGGTTTGTAAAAAGTCAAAATGATAATTTCATGCAAACAAGATGCCAATGCATAACTCTGCCCACTCTAAGGCTGAAGTAGTTTATGCTTTTCTGCCCAGTTCGTCTCAGTCACAAAATAGTATGAACAGTTCTAGCCTGGGCTATAAACTGTGTAGAGTTTAACTGTTGTGCATGGTAGAGTTTTAAGTTCCAAGCCTTAAACAGTAAAGCAGATTTCAATTCCTAAGGGTATTACCATATATTTATTTGGGACTAAAATATAACAGTTGCCCGAGGAAGAAGTTGTAGTTGGAAAATATTTGAGGTAGGCAAAAGCTGTATTTAAATTTTACTAGAAAATTACAATTCTGCACCAGTTCTCAGAAAATATAACATGCTAAGCCACAGGATATCTCTCTAAAAGTGTCACTAGGTGGGCCACTGAAAGTATTTACTTAAAGCTTGTGATACCTGCCAGACAGAGCGTATGGGCTGGAAAGTCTTCTGGCACACAGTGCAGCAGGGTGACTTTTGCCACAACTCATCTGGGACTCCAAGAAGAAATGTGAATTTAAAAGTTCTCTAACCTGTTCTAATGAAGCTACTCGTTAGTGTCTTTTCTGAGATTGTCAACTCTATGAGACTCGTGATCAAAACACCTGTCCACTGAGATGGGCAGGTGAGGAGTTCACTTTGTTTTGAATAGGCGGTCAGACAGCTATGAGATACTAATCCTTTCAGTCTTGCAATGGCTGTTGAGACTTCTGCTCTAAATGAACAGCCACTGTTGAAGCCTGATGAATGTTGGCTAATGGAAGGGAGAATATCTGCATTTGCTAGAACTGTGCTGCTTCTAATTAATGCATTCTTTCCCTTGTCTAAGCCATACTTGCTTGTGCAAGCCAGAAAGTCTAAAAGAAAATACTGTCTATTGAGAGAGACATTGCAACTATTCAGATAAAGTCCCTTCCAACCTGGGCTGTTCTATGAGTCTGTAAATTGGGGGCAGGTAAACAGCAAGGTGTGTGCGTTGATACTGCTCTTCCTTGGTGTTCCACAGAAGGAGGCCTGTTGCACTAAGTAGTGTGTTTATGGTACTGAATCAGAAGGGTGCCATACAGCTGATCACATTCTTTGATTAAGATGATGTTGCTTCTTCATAGATATGACGAGGTTTGATACTAGAAGCAGCCTAATTATATTTTAAATAAGAAGTTCTCAGGTTTTAATTTTTCTTTGACTATTGTGAAGGACAGACAAAGAGTATTTTATAATGGACAAATAACTGCATGCTTCAGGAAGCAGGGAAAATAGGAGCCAAATGTAAGAATGTGTAACAGCATTTATACACAATTG
Organism: Phalacrocorax aristotelis; assembly: GCF_949628215.1. Taxonomy (NCBI): domain Eukaryota; kingdom Metazoa; phylum Chordata; class Aves; order Suliformes; family Phalacrocoracidae; genus Phalacrocorax; species Phalacrocorax aristotelis. Next base: position 16,829,832 of record NC_134283.1, read on the forward strand.
TGATTCAAGGGATAGAGTCACAGAACAGCTTCAAAGATTCCTGCTAGTCAACAGGAGATTTGGAACAGACTGAGATGAGAAAAAAGCATTCCCTCTGCATTACGAAACTCTGGCATTCCCTTTCAAACCACTAACTAGGAAAAATAGGTATCACCCACAGATGAAAGCACTGTATGTGTCAGTCTTAGAAATAAAGACATGATTATGGAATTCTTGGTAGTAAGCATCTAGATGTTGGTCCCCCATCATCTTGTGTATCCAAGAAACAGAAGTTAGAAGTGTAAAAGACTAACTTCTCTAAATCATAGTGCAGAGTACATTTTTTTTTTCAGACTTGAATTGCTTTCTATTTAAAAGATTGATTTCCCCAGTAATTTTTGTGGGTTATTTCTACCTTAATACTCACGAATGTGTAAACTTCTTTCTCAGTCAAATGATTTGCAGTTGACAGTATCATAATATAATTACAAGCATTTTTGAGGATACCTGTTAAAGTTTACAGACACATCAACTCTTGTTAAATGGAAATGGAGAGAAAGGCAGCTGCTTGGTATGTACAAAGACTTTCGCAGTCCCAAAACAAAGCTTGACCAAAAAATAAGTGCAGAACAATGATGCTTTTATACAAATATAGATGCACACACGATGTATATACACTTTTAAAATTAGGTATGTTAGATATGTTAATTGGATATATTAGATACAAGTTAGAGATGTTAATTACATATATACTTTTTTGTTAGTTATATTAATTAGATATTGGATATGTTGCAGATAGCAGACACATTTCCCAAGCACTGTAATTTGATTCTCTGTGTGTGTTTGTGTGAAATGCTGCTTAGCAGTATAGCTTTTGATGTGGTTGTTTCTAGTAGCAAGATTGTCTGAACTTTGGCCATCAATATGGAATAGTTCTAGCCCAATGAAGTAAAGCACGGGGATGGAGCATGGAAAATCCCCAATGAACAAAGTGAAGCAAAAAAGATAACGGAGGTTGTTTTTGAAAAACAGCCTGTTCTGTCAGCAAATGAGATTTGGTAGAGAAGTAAAACTGAGATAATTTTTTGCTTCTATCAAATAACACTGACCAAATTATTAAGATTTTCAAGGCTGGCAAGGGATCTGGGGACAATTGCATTAAAGAATATGTTGCTTTGTAACTCATTTTTTCTAAGAGTAGTAAAATGAGGGTGTTTCAGAATGTTCTTCCCATAGTCTGAATTAATTCTCTGAAAAGTTGGATGGCATCCTCTGCAGTTAAGCAGGGCTCTAGGATAATGTTTATAGCAAGATGGCAAGAGATGTGGCAAGACAGCAAGAGATAGGAGACCACTCTGTCCTAACTCTGAGACTTAGTGTAGTTATAATATGGAGCCTGTCTGTTCGCAGAAACAGTAACAAATAATAGATTTGACCCTTAGTTGCATATCTGAATTTTGTTATACGTATCTGGTCTTGCTGCAGTGATTATATTTGCTTAGTCATCCACTTTTGAAGGATGTCGTAATTTCCCTTCAAAACTGAAGTGTGGTCAATCATCTCAAGCCCATTATTACACTAGAAAATTGTCTTATATTTTATCGCAATTGAGATAAAATATTGAACTACGTATTAGTCACCTATATATCTTTTTAGTAAAGTGTGATTGTCAGTTTTCAAATGTATATGAAATATTCAGGTAAATATATGGAAGTGTTTCACACTGAGATTTTTATATTGCGTTATCTAATGGGAAAGTGTCTCTTATTCTTTTGTGGGTTAATGATTCTTACATAATATCTTTAGGCACAGGAGTTGTGAGGTGGCTGACAATCCAGGACAAGAGGGTCAGAAGAGTCTCCTGAACAGATAAAGTTTCCTGAACATTCATATTTGCAGGAAAATGTAAGAAAGGTATTTAAATTCGAAGGAGTCTCGCCACCTTTCAGAGTCCCCTAAATAGTGATGTGGTATAAAAACTAGCATCCTTCCCTAAGCTGGAGCTCATGTGAAAGGGTCTAGACCAAGTTCCTGACTGTGGGGGTAGGTAGGCACCTATGTTGTCAGCCAGATGCAGAGGGGGATAAGAGTTTTCTTTCCTTTTAGTTAAGGTTATGATCTTTCCTTTCTTTTGGTGTGTCTTCTAGTTTGTTTTTTTTTGTTTGTTTGTTTGTTTTTAGTGGTGGTGTGATTGAATTGTGAATGGTTGTGATGTTTGTAAATAAATGGTTGTATTTGCTTTCATTTTAATTTGGCTTGAGATAAGTATGATTTCAGACTTAGGGGCATTGTATTCCTGCAAATGTAGCAATCTTCAAAATTTGGACACTCTTTTAGTGCTGATTTCCAAGACATTTCTCTGTGGCATTTCTCTGTTAGCAGTCCATACCAGATTTAGGAAAGAATAACACAGCTACATGTGTGGAAGAAGTGCCTTCTGGTGACCTATAATAGCCACAAGAATTTGTTGGTATGTGGAAAGGTAATTAGCAACGCCTGGATCCCAAGAGTGCAGGAGAGAGTTTGTGGCAGAGGAGCTGAGCCCAGAAGCATGACATGCTGAAGTTGTGTGTAGAATGACTGGTGACCATAGTGTTAATTATGCATGTTGGTAGCGTATAAAAATATGCCTGTTGCATTGCTTCTTTTTATGGTAGTTGCAGGGAAAAAAGCACTAGATTGAAAGTATGCAGCAAGAGTCATGGCCAGAATTAATTTTGACTTTGATAACTTCTAGTAGCTAACTATGTACGGTTCATAAATTCTGTCTGAGCTGTACATATCTTGGCGTCTAGCTACAGACTCCAGTTAGATACTAAGGCTGAACAACTGTCCTTGTATTTTCATCTTAGACTAAAATATTTAATGCAGGACTAAGGCCCTTTGAAAAAGTATAAAGGAAACAAGACAAAAAGTGAAGTTGCAGTTTACTGAGACCAAGACAAACTGTGAGTGTACAATCTAGAGCTAATGTGATCTAATGCAGACGTTACTGTGTGACCAGGTAACAGGAGTGTTCCTAAAGGTGCATGGAGTCAGTCTGAAAATATAAGGGTCAGATTAAGCAAATGAAAAAGGACTGCTTTTCTACTGGGATGTTCTGGAATACCAGCCTGGCAAAGTGACTGCAGTGTGAGAAGAGAGCACGTAATAGAGAAAGCAGGAGGCTGCTTTTGTTTTTTTTAACCATATATACTCCATGGAGGCTTACACATGAACAGCAGTAACTTTGTCAGAAGGCTTGTCATACAGTTGGTTTATTGCTGAATATCTTAATTGCACTGCATTTTGGTTACCTTTTCCAGGACCACTCCCCTCTCTGTTCAGTATATTGTGCATCGGTCAGCCACTTTTATTTATATCATAATATATGGTTATTTGTATCAGCAAATGTTGTTTCTGCATCTATGTGGTGAGTGAATAGATAATGTCATGTGTTCTAAAGTGCTTCCTTGTAATTTAATCACTATGCGTGGAATCTCAGGAATAAGAGGGCCACTTTATAATAAAAATCGCTATTACAAAATTTATTGGGCCCATCAAAGCTACCATCCAAAGCAGATTTTTATGGAGATGATCTCTTTTAACTCTCTGCTCAGCAAAATCTCAGGTGAGCTACCCAGTATAGAAAACTAGCTGCTTAGAAGATGTTTTGCTCCAGATGTTTTGTGTTACAGGCAGATGAATAGAAGACTGCATCAAAGAGCTTCATTTCTTTTCTTGGTTCAGTGTTCAGGTGGAATAAGAAGTGCAACCAAAGCAAATGCTGTCAGTCTTACATTCCTCTCAGGAACCTTTCCTCCCTCCCCTTGAGAGAAAGTGAGCTAAGAAAAAGGAATCTATAGAGTTGCATCTAAAATTCCCTAATTATATCAACTGACATTTCTGGGGGGAATTAAAAAGTGTAAGGCTAAAATGAGGCAGATTTTTTTTGTTCTCTTTATGTTGCTTGTAAATGACTGTGCCTGTTTTAAGGTGTCCGTAAGGGAAAAAAGGAAGATCCGGGGAACTACAGGCCAGTCAGTCTCACCTTCTGTGTCTGGCAAGATCAGGGACCAGATCATCCTGGAAACTATGCTAAGGCACATAAAGAATAAGAATGTGATTGGTGACAGCCAACATGGCTTCACTAAGGGCAAATCATGACTGACAAATTTGGTGGCCTTCTATGACAGGGTTACAGTGCTGGTGGATAAGGGAAGAGGTACTGGCATCATCTACCTGAACTTGGGCAAAGCATTTGATAGTCCCGCACAACATCCTTATCTCTAAATTGGAGAGGCATGGATTTGATGGAGAGGCATGGATTTGACAGATAGGCCACTCAGTGGATAGGGAACTGGCTGGATAGTTACACTCAAGAGTTGCACTCAACGGCTTGATGTCCAAGTAGAGAACAGTGACAAGTGGTGTTCCTCAAGGGTCGATATTGGGACTTGTGCTGCTTAACACCTTTTTGGCCATGGACAGTGGGATTGAGAGCACCCTCAGCAAGTTTGCTGATGACACCAAGCTGTGTGGTATGGTCAACATACTGGAGGGAAGGGATGTCATCCAGATGGACCTCAACAGGCCTGTGCGAACCTTCAACAAGGTGAAGTGCAGGGTCCTGCATGCGGGTCGGGGCAATCCCAGGCACAAATACAGTCTGGGTGGATAATGGTTTAAGAGCAGCCCTGAGGAGAAGGGCTTTGGGGTGTTGGTTGATGAGAGGCTCAACATGACCCAGCAATGTGCACTCACAGCCCAGAAAGCCAGCTGTATCCTGGGCTGCATTAAAAGAAGTGTGACCAGCAGGTCGAGGGAGGTGATTCTCCCCCTCTACTCTGCTCTCGTGAGACCTCACCTGGAGTATGGCATTCAGCTCTGGGGCCCCCAACATAAGAACAGGACATGAACCTGTTGAAGCGAGTCCAGAGGAGGGCCACAAAGATGCTCAGAGGGCTGGAGCACCTCTCCTGTGAAGACAGGCTGAGAGAGTTGGGGTTGTTCAGCCTGGAGAAGAGAAGGCTGCAGGGAGACCTTATAGCCTGCTCCTAATACAGGAAACAGGCCTGCAAGAAAGCTTTTTACAAGGGCATGTAGTGATAGGACAAGAGGTAATGGGTTTAAACTGAAAGAGGATAGATTTAGATTAGATATAAGGAAGACATCCTTCGCTGTGAGAGTGGTGAGGCACTGGAACAGGTTGCCCAGAGAAGCTGTGGATGCCCCATCCCTGGAAGCGTTCAAGGCCAGGTTGGATGGGGCTTTGAGCAACCTGGTCTAGTGGAAGGTGTCCCTGCCCATGGCAGGAGCACCGGAAGCAGACGATCTTTAAGGTCCCTTCCAACCCAAACTGTTCTATGAATATGAAGACATCATTTTGGTGTGAAGAATTATTCAGTTTTTAAACCACAACACCTTCAATAGTCAATTTTTTCAAAGTTTGAATTACATTATAATACTGGATATAGAATTTTTTTTTTAATTGGCAGATGAATTAGATATGTGCACTGAGATCTCTTGTCAGCTTTCTGCATGGGCATTACTATTTCTGATTTTACTGATGGGAAATTGTATGAGCTTAAGTTAATCTAGCACTCACTGTATTAATAAATTAACTTACTAATGTACCTACATTTGTGAATAGTGGGATGGTTAGCTCCCTCAAAAACCTGCCCAAACCCAGGTTTCAGACTGGCAAGTATATAATGAGGCTATGACTGCATAGATGTAGAAAGTACAGGAGCTAATTGGAGAAATTTTGCAGGTGATTGGTATATGAAAGCAGCATATACTTTTAAGATACTTTCAGAAAAAGAAAATGTATAAAGGTGGTGCTCTCCATTAGTTGATTCCCTTAAATTGTATTTTCCTGGAGATAAATCGCTGAATATTCTGCCATATGTTGTTGATCTAAACTTCTTACCAACATTCATGTAAACTTAGAATGCTAATAAACTATTTTTCCAAAGCAGCCTGCTTAGATGTCCTTCTCGTAAGGATCACAACTTTCCGTTGCAGCACAATCTCATAGCTGCTGTTGCTATGATGTGGTTCCTTTGAGGAAGTATTTCTTGATATGCCATAAAAATTTTGATTGCACAAAATGCAATTTATGACAAAAGGTAGCAGCAAATGTACCTGTTAATGTGGTATATCATTTAATGGAATTATTAAGTAGGAATTGACCCATCTGTAGAGGACCGGACCATTGGCAGGGTTTTCACTCTAAAGACAGTATAAAACTGTGTCTTTCACCAGAAGACAGATTTTGGTCAATAATGCTGTAGAGTACCAGTCCTGTTCTTCCTTGCCCGGCCTTTCCTTGGTTTATCCTGGTCTGCTTTCAGGCCATGTGTCTTTAAACTCTGGGAAACAATAGCTTTAATGTAGTAGAAAGACAATGAATTCAGTATGGGCATATGAGAGAATACAAGGCAAGGTAAGGAGAACAGAAGCACATAATGTTACCACTTGTGCAGGTGGATCTCTTCGGGTGCTGACAAGAATGACCAGCATGAAGAGTCTGATATGTAGGAAGGAAGTGAGAGAAAAGGATATCCTCTTCTGGCAAGAAGAGAATCATAGAATCATTAAGGTTGGAAAAGAACTGTAAGATCATCAAGTCCAACCGTCAGCCCAACGCTACCATGTCTCCTAAACCAGGCCCTCAAGTGCCATGTCTACACATCTTTTAAATACCTCCAGGGATGGAGACTTCACCACCTCCCTGGGCAGCCTGTTCCAATGCCTGACCACTCTTTCAGTAAAGAAATTTTTCCTAATATCCAGTCTAAACCTCCCCTGACACAAGTTGAGACAATTTCTTCTTGTCCTATCGCTAGTGACCTGGGAGAAGAGACCAACACCCACCTCACTATAATCTCCTTTCAGGTAGTTGTAGGGAGCAATAAGGTTTCCTCTTCTCCAGACTAAACCACCCCAGTTCCCTCAACCTCTCCTCATAAGACTTGCTCTCCAGACCCTTCATCAGCTTTGTTGCCCTTCTTTGGACTCAATCCAGCACCTCGATGCCCTTCTTGTAGTGAGGGGCCCAAAACTGAACACAGTAATTGAGGTGCAGCCTCACCAGTGCCTAGTACAGGGGCACGGTCACTTCCCTACTCCTGCTGGCCACACTATTCCTGATACAAGGCAGGATGCTGTTGGCCTTCTTGGCCACCTGGGCCCACTGCTGGCTCATGTTCAGCTGGCTGTCAACCAGTACGCCCGGGTCCTTCTCCGCTGGGCACCTTTCCATCCACTCTTCTCCAGGCCTGTAGCGTTGCATGGGGTTGTTGTGACCCAAGTGCAGGACCCAGCACTTGGCCTTGTTAAACTCAGTCCATCGATCCAGCCTGTCCAGGTCCCTCTGCAGAGCCTTCCTACTCTCAAGCAAATCAACTCTCCCACCCAACTTGGTGTTGTCTGCAAACTTACTGAGGGTGCACTTGATCCCCTCGTCCAGATAATTGATAAAGATATTAAAGAAGACTGGCCCCAACACTGAGCCCTACAGTTTTGTGTAACGTTAAGAACATTAGTAGCAAAGTAATAAATAAATGTAAGCCTTTGGTGCTTTCTAAAATATGTTGCAAGCACCATTAAATGTGAACTCAATTTGCTTTTTAAAGAAGCAAAGCAATATTTAAAAAGGGGCCATGAAACCTTCATTACTAGTAACTGGAAATTTATCATGCAGTTACTGTGCTGCCAACTAGCATGAGGTTATTGAATAGAAGGTAACAAACTGGAGGTCTCTTAAATAGCAACCCTGATGTTAGTTCATTGGATTTTGCAACTGCATTCACTTATTTATTTCCAAACATTTCTGAAACATTAGTTAATTTAATTATTCAATCTAATTTCTGTAGGATAGACAAGTATATTTATTTTAAACTTGGGGTAAGACAGAGGAGGATGCACAATGGCCATGTAGTAAGCCTACTGCCAATCAAGAATAAAAATTAGGAGATAAGACTATAACTTAAGATTTCAGATTCCTGCTCTCACATTAGGTACCCAGAATATTTTACAGTAAAGAAAAGTTGTCTCTAGACTTTGGTGTCTATTGGGCTACGTGGCAGCTAAGGGAGAGTTTTTGTGATCAGAATTTTCATCATAGGTGTTCATGTTTGTTGCCTGTCCCAAATAAGACACCTGGTGGCTTTTTTTTTTTGTCGGTTGGTTCTTGTTGGGTGGTTCGGTTTATTTATTTATTTTTAAAATCTGGCCTTGTGTCATTAATCCTACAATCTGTTCTTAATCTGAAATTCTTGAATAATTTGGCCTGGAAAGAGATGGTAGAATTGGGTTGATGGTTAGTTTTATTTTACAGTTGGGCAAATACAAACTTCTGCAGTTGAATGAACTTTCTGCTTTGTGATGTTTTCCCAATGAACCTTGAAGAGAAAGTTGTAACTGCATGTAACATTGCCTTAGATGTCAAAGGACTAGAGGGCTAAATCACAACATAAGGCTTACAAGTCAAAATAATTTTTTTCATAATAACCATATCTCCATTGTCTTTTAGTTACTATAAAATCAAGACTTTGTGCTGGAGGAGTGGGACGTTTTTATGTAAGGAGAGACAGTAAGTCTACAGCATGGCTCATAGTACATTAGTATACCCCTTGAGCAACTAGCATTCTAAATCAGAAAGGTTCATCAGCCCAAGCCATTTTATATGGGAATTACATTTATAATTTCTTGTATTGATATTTTTCTTCTTCTTCTTTTTTAATTTAATTTTTAAAAAAATAATTCTCCCGTACTGATGTCCTTGAAAAAAGAACTATTTTTAAATGAGTTGTTGCCAGCCTAGGGTCTGGCCTTTATCCTCATTCCTCAACATTAGCCTGAAGGTTTCATTCAAGTTGTATTTAATGGAATACTTTTGTAGTCCTTCATTTACATGTATGCCAACAAGCTTAAATGCACTGCAACCTTGGAAGACTTTCAAAGGAAGTAATAATTCCTCTGAAACAGATCTTTTGAAAGCTTTATCTTGTTCTTTCTCTTTTTGTTAATCTTGGAGCCCCTTAGCATGTCAAAGCAATTTTTCTAATGTCACATCTTCTAGACATTAGCATGAAAGATCTTTAAAAGATGATTTGCGAAAGAAAAAATGTTGAATGAGCATTTATTAGAGCCATTTATGCTACATTTGCATTTTGACTATATTTCTGATGTGAAATGTTTGAAAAGCAGGCTAATTTGAAAGTCAGTAGTCTCTAAACAATGTATACTACGAGTCTGTTTACACTGCACTGTTTCCTTTGTGCATTAATTTACAAAAATAAGATTTCATTAGGCCTAAGCTGATTTGTTTATGGGGATGAGATTAAACTAGTCTCATTAGTCGTAATATTGAATGGTATTCCCTTTAGAAATTTGGTAATGATCAAATGTTCCTCTTTAAGTTACTTTCAAGAGAATAGGGACAAACTCATCAGTCAATTGATATTCACCTTTTTTGAGTTTTGATTCCTTTCAATTCAGCTATTATGGAAATTAATTACTGAAGAATGCCAGGCTGGAATGGGAAGAATAATATTTATTTATTACAGTACTACAAAGAAATTGAAAACATTTATTTTTAAATTTTGAAAACATGGCAGACTGAAATTGTCTGTGTACATAGTAGCTACAGGCTGAAGTTGTGCATAATTTGAATGATTTTGTTTATCTTTGTGCACGAAGACTGGCTAGATAGCATTTGGAACATGGATAGCAGTAGTTGTATGCTATCAGGATAACACATCACGTATCATCCATGTGGGTATGTTATCCAAGATATTCTGGAGAAAGCACCTAAAAGAATTATGGTTTTCAGTCATCACAATATTCTATATATATCATTTTAAAAGTCCATGCTATTGTGGGGTTTCTGGAAATACTACTTTGCAGACAGCTTGCTAATTACCAAAATTTAAAGGAAAGTAAGAAAAATAGAGGATCTTCCTTCCATGTTTACATTTCCAGTGAAATCTTAGTGTAAGTAGAAGGATAAAAGTATTGAAAAAGAAGAAAATAATTAGCAAGACTTATATCTGTAATAGTCAAGAAAAAGATAAAAGATAAAAATCAAGATGGTGTGAGCACCCAGCAGGCAGTAAAAGAAAGCTAGATGAGCTCTACCTTCAGATAGCCTCCCTACATGGTAGGCAGGAGTCCTATCATAGCCCCTCAAGTCTGTGATGTGATTGGAACTTGGAGAGCTGTTAATACCTTAACTCCAGAAGAGAAATCCCTTCCTCTCTCTAGAGGTCCAGTAGTCACATTTGTAGTCACAAATATTGTCTCTTGAAAATTGTTATGCATATTCATACATACTAACATTAGTTAATATTATTTTTGAGAATTACTGATTTGGAAATTGTTTTGTTTTTATTTTTTAATATAGCAGGTTTTGTAATGGGATTATTTATGGTATTATTATTATTTCTTGGATGATGTGTTGTAATTTCTGACATGTTCCTGTCACTGAGTCCTCAGTACAGGAAAGACGCAGAGTCTGTATTGGTGCAATAACAAAAAAAGGTGTAGCAGAGAGAAGAGAGGGAGTGAGCATTTAACCATTGCATAAATCCCATAAGGAATAGTCTTCAATTTAAGTAATACAGTAGTGAACCCACCTTTTCCTCATCTGTGCTATAGGTTCAACTGTTGTTGCCATCCAGAGAGGAATTGCAATTTCCCTGGTCTTAAAATACGGCTAATTACCCATCATTCTGATGTCAAGAAAGCCATAATCATTCTAAGTATGGCTAATGTGCAATTACACAGAAGCTGCCCTCCTTAAACAATCCTTTTTAAGTTCTCACAGCGTACAGAGGGCAAATCTTGTGGCGCCAAGTTGTGGAGATCAAAGGGCCCTGGTGGTAACAAGGATTCTAAAGTGCCAGTAATATCAGAAAAAGGGGAGTCCACAAAAATGAGCAACTTCTCCATGGGTGTTCTTGGAAGGTATAATTTTCATTCCTCTTGAGATATCTGGGTTACTTTTTAAAAAAAAGCTCTGAAATATATATTCTCAGAGCAGCAACTCACTGAAGAAGATTCGGGATACAAATAAATAAAATATGGCCTAGTGGAGGTATGTATACACCTTCAGGTATAGAAAAGATGCCTGGGCTACTTGATTATGTGTTTATATGTATTTATGTACTGTGTATACACACTTGCACACGTGCAAGTGTGTATGTTTGTGTTGTACGTTTAAACATACATATATAGTTGCCAGGGCTATATGAATATCTTATAACAATTATTCTAATACTTGAAGTGACAATCTAACTGAGAGGGGATGGCAGGGAAGGGTTTAAATCTGAAATATAACAGAACTTAAATGGAACCCCGATTCTTTAGACGGTATTTGCTGTAAGGGAGTACATAAAGAACAAGTGAAAAATATATATTCTTACTGTCATTCTCAGACACACGCATGTATATACAGGGAAAGAAAAAGAAACTATTTGTGAACTTTCTGAATAAAGTAAGAGTTCTTATGAAAGTAGGATTTTTAAAAGGGAATTGTTGAAAATGGCCTAAGAATAAAACTCTTGAACACTTGATACGAATAAAAACTCTAAAAGCTCTAGCCTTTAACCTTTTAAGGTCTTTCTATTCATTTTCTGAAGAGATTTACATGAGAGATGTTCTTTTTTGAGTTATTTGACATAGGTGATGATCATGTAAGTGCAAGGGCCTCTCTTTCTCAGGATCTTAGACCTCAGCACTGAGCTAAAAGCTTGCTCTCAGCAGTGGATAGCAGATGAAAATACCTCTGTTCTCCTTAAAATCTTATTCCCCTGGAAGTTTTATCATTTTAGGGCTAATGCTTTACTACTTGGGTGCCTCCAAAACATAGCCTTCATATAAAACTGCAAGAGGTAGCATAGTACCCTGGGGAATTCTAAGAGGACATCTACTAGTATGAAGTAGTTGTCTGGGGGTGGAACTTCATCAGTCACGGTATCTGTAGTAGTCTGTGTCCCTTCTCTTTTTATATATATGCAAGTGGGTTTTGCCCATGCATTTAGACATGAGAACAGAAACATTATTTAAATGGGCAACCTTTAGGGAAAGACAAATTCTGAAGTGAACAGTCCTATTGTCTGAGTAAGTTCTTGACCTGTGCATGCCTTTTGGAAACTCCCTCAATACTAAAGCATAGCAATCAGAATCACAGGTTGGAAGGGACCTCAGGGATCATCGAGACCAACCTTTCTAGGAAGAGCACAGTCTAGACAAGGCAGCCCAGCACCCTGTCCAGACGACTCTTGAAGGTATCCAACGTGACTGAGTCAACCACTTCCCTGGGGAGATTATTCTGATGGTTGACTGTCCTCACTGTGAAATTTCCCCCTGGTGTCCAATCGGAATCTCCCCAAAAGCAACTTGTGTCCATTCCCCCTTGTCCTCTCCATGTGACTCCTTGTAAAAAGGGAGTCTCCATCTTCTTTGTAGCTACCCCTTAAGTACTGGTACACAGTGATGAGATGCCCTCTGAGCCTCCTTTTCTCAAGGCTGAACAAACCCAGTTCTCCCAGCTTATCCTCATCTGGCAGGCTTCCCAGTCCTTTGATCACCTTGGTGGCCCTTCTCTGGACCCCTTCCAGCCTGTCCACATCCTTTTTGTACAGCGGGGACCAGAACTGTACACAGTACTCCAGGTGTGGCTTGACAAGCAGAATGCTTGTAGTTGGAATCTAACATAATGTCCCAATCACTTCCATATATTAGAGGTTTTGTGGCTGTTTTTATGTGAATAAATAATAATAGATTAGGCAAATACTGGCCTTCCTGAAATAAATAAATAATTTTTAAAAGTCCCATTCTATTTACTATGTCTAGGATTTAATTTATTGGCCCTAATGGATTTTTTTTTTTCAAATTCCAGCTAAATCAGTTTTTCTGCTTCTTGCAGCTTGACGATTTCTTTCTATGTTGTCACTCAGGACTTGCTTTCCAAATTTTCCAAATAACATTCCATGTTATTTCTTGTTCAGCAGGAGGAATTATTGAGCTATCAAGAGGAGCTCTTCAGCAATTCCACCATTTTTCACAGTGCATTGCATAATGACTGCCTTACATTATATTCTCCTCTTTCTTCCCCAACTCTCACTTATTATATCAGTGATTGCCAAAGTTCTTGTTTGAGCTGCTCTCTGGGGTAGTAGCAGCGGTGACTGCTGATTTGACAACAGCTACCACTATATTTTGTCAAGCTTGCTTTGAATCCTGTGATAGCAACAAATAGTTTCTGAACCTACCTGTGACAGGTGAGTAAAAAAGGACTCCCCCCCAGTTATGATCATCTATTCTAATAAACCTTTTCTAAATAGATCTTGAATCACTAGAAATGTAGAGGTATAGGGACTAGAAAGCACACAGAACTTCATTTTCAGAAAGACAGGAATGTGAGACTGCAGTGGCCAGCTCCTCTGACAACTGCCTTGTGCTCCCTGTTGAGCAAACCCTAGCCATACAAATAGGGGCAAAGCTCAGTGTTTAGCAGAGTCTTAGATTGTATTTACATATTTAAATATGAGCCAAAATATACTATTTTATAAGATAATGTCTTCAATTTCTGCATGTTTGGGTCACTTCCACCCTTTTTGAATTATCCCTTTTTACTTTTCTATTCTGAATAAGCCTTGGTGTTTCAGGTTAATTTAATCCAGTTCATCTATCCAATAGTTTTATTCTTTCATAATGTACTCTCTTGATCTTTTTTGACCCTCTCCCCATTTTTTTCTCATGTCATCCTGATCTTAATTCACTTTCTTCAGAAAGATACCTTTCAATACATATATATTTTCAATAGTTAAATGTACAGTCCCATTCTATAAATAATTTACTTTCTTTCATGCTACTCATTAGGGTGGTTGTGGTGTTGTATTAATTCAGATTATTTGTTCAAAGCTTAATACTTGACATGAGTAAACAGCAATAAATACTGACATCTTAATTTCTTTCTCATGAGCATTCAAAAAAAAAACCAAAAACCCCACAACCAAAAAACCCCAGAAATTCTGCTCCTCTGAGATGGATACTTCAGTATTATGAAAATATCCTTGGAAAAATGCAATAATGACCATGTTCAGGTGAAAATATTAATTCTACATTTTATATGTTGTAATTTTAAAGCTGTCACTATTACAGCTTCTTTGCTGTAAACAAATTCAGCTTTTGGTTAATAAAACAACTCTGTGTAGGACAGGTATTGTATTACAGTGCCCCCTTCTACTTAAATTTAGAAGACTCAGAACGGTGCAAATAGTCTGCAAGTTTATCAGGTGATTAATTTACAAGGAATCATAGGTTTGCTGAGCCTTACCATTGTGCAAAACTCCAAAAGTTACTACTGCTAGTTAATTCCTCTGCTGGCAGAGGTTTCTAGTTAAAACTCCTGTCTAGTTGTGTTTTTGGAAGCTGAAGGAATGTTAAGTATAGCATAGGAATGTAGTAAAGCTGACCCCTGATAACTGTGCTCTCACCTAAAACACATTTTAAAAAATCACTAATGGTTTCTTTGTCCACTTCCCTGAAAATGGAAAAGAAGGAATGAAAGAGAGGTGCCCAAGAGATTTTGAACAGATGATTACCTTTTGAGGTACAGTTCAGGGGCTTATGGAAAAGGCAGAAGTCAGGTGTCAGATTCAGTGAATCCCCTGAAAGTTAAACAGCTCACTGGTTTCTCAGGCTGGTTTTTCATTGCGTCTGGCTCTGTGTAGGAGCCCAGTAATGTTAGAACCAGAGTTAATCTACTTCTGTTGTTCCTGTTTCTATGTTCTTGAACAAGTTAAGCGATTCAGATAGAAAGCAATGTCTGAGGTTGAGTTGTTGAGCGGCAATTGAACAGAACATATATCTTGACCGGGTGTTAATTAAAACGTTCATTCACAATGCAGTTTTAGAATGACATCGAATGGGATGTGCTGCACAAAATGATACTCTAGTAACTCTACCTGCTGACTGTGGGTTTTTTTTACTAACGTCTCATCTGTTTTCATGATTCTGGGTCCTGGTTAGACAACTGTTACTTTGATACTTTTCTTGGTATAAACAAAACTTTTGTGTTGAATGGCAGTTTGTGTGCTTCTATAGAGAGAATATACAGAATGCTGATGTATATCTAATCCTCATGGCTTCTACATAGTCTCATAAATAGGTATTAAGCCCTATTTATGCCTGTTCATCCCTGTTCATTGACATGGACTATAAGAATGTGCTGCTGTTTTTCAATGTTGTAATTATAGTGAACAACTCCCAGTTTTGACACAGCGTGATGTGACCTGTATGTGAAGTAGGGCTCCAGGGATGCTGTTTTATTGACCATGTGACATTGCAATTTGGAATGCTGAGGTTGCGTACAGATGGGTTTCTGTGGAACAAGGCTGTTTCACCCCAGCTTAGTATCTGCCTACTCTTTTTTTTTTTTTGGTCAAATTTGGTATTCAATGATTGAGCAAAGCTTCAACTGACTTCAACTAAGAGGTTAGCCCCAGTACGCACTAGTGTAGTAAGTCTTTTTAAGGTGTTAACATCACAAGTTTCATATGCATGTAGAGGTAAAAACTGTGTTCATGTCAGACACCGGAACAAACCCATGAATTGTTTCCAGGCTTTTCTTGGGTCAAAGGTCCCCCATAGTTCCCTACCACCCAAGATGAGTATTGTTTGGGTCCTGGAGGAGGAGAATTCTGAAAGTACCAATAACCAGGATTTGTCTGTCCAGTTAATAATAATAAAAAAGATGTGAATATAAAGGGGAAGTGGTAGTGATCCTACTATTGAAACATTAAATATTTTGTAGCATAAGAGCACTAAGTCAGATTTCACTAAAGTATTTGAAGTTTGCACCTCTTTAAAAAAAATACAGCAGTTGGAGGGGAAAAAAAAAAGCTTCAAAGCTGCTTTTTCTCCCTCTTGGAAACCTGCTGGTGTTAGGATAAAATGAATAGAGAAAAGAGAAAGGTTTGCCTTCTAATAAAGCATCTGTTGCCCACTTTGAACATTTCTTACTTCTTTGTGAGTGTGCCTCTTCAGTTATGGTGACTACTGACAATGAAGAACAGAGGTATAGAAAAAGACAATACCTGTTATATAGCCAATATTTCTGATTTCATGTCACTTTGAACAGAATCTTCATTTGACCACATACTGTGTCCAAAAGGAATTTCTTTGTTGGGTGATCCAAAGATGCTGTAAGATGCTCAAAAAAGTAAACTGCAGGAATCTGTTCAATAATAAAGTTAAAAACAAATCTTACAATTCATTCAGTGCACTGCTATCACTTTTAACTTCAGCCTATTTTGGCATGCTGCATAAAAACTGAATTCAAATGACTTGTGCTCTTTTCCCTTTCTTTTAATGTTGTTAATTCTGGTCGTGGACTATAGATTTCCTTCATCCTGGAAATAAAAGGTGATAAAATAAACAACTTCACACAGATTCAAAATGTGAGAAGAAATAAGAGGTGCACATACATCACTGGGTTGTTTAGAAACCTGTGGACAGTTGTTATTGCCACTGAATTTTAACTGCTGTAACTAAGCTTTGTGAGGGCTACCCTCCACAAAAGATTTGCAGCCTTTCACAGCAGGAGGTTCTGAGATTTGGCTGAGGTACTCACCTGAGTGGTTCAGCAAAATTTTGGCACGACTTCAGACACTTTATTTTTCTGTCTTCTGTGAACACTTACAATTCAAGGCCAAAATGGGACCACGTTGTATTCTAAGGGCTACCTTCATCTCTTCTCAGTCAGCTCTTGTCCTGCTTGCAATGGGTAAAGTCTCCTCATGAGTGGCCATTGAAGCATTAAGCAAAGGCAAAGTAATGGAACTTAAGATTAAAGTTTGACCAAATTCAATGGAGTTTAATGAAAAAAAAAAAAAAAGCTGCTTTCATTTTAAATGGTTATGGGAAAATATGATGTTTTGAATAGACAAATATTTAGACCTGAGTTATTTAGAATAGATAAGGTTACAAAGATTACTTCCTTTCCAACCCTTTTTTTCAGTACTCTTATGCCTTCAAAACTTTCTCCTCAGATTCTTTCCTACTTTAGCCTGAAGTCTATTTTAGAATTTGAAGAAAAGCACTTGTAGGTTGGTTTGCATTTTTGGTGTGTGGGGGTTTTTTTTTGTGCTTAAAAATATGTATGCTTTTTCTCGTGAATCACACTACTCATGAATGGAAGGAAGGTACCTATGGGTCTGGACATAACTCAGTAAAGGGTTGTAAGGCACTCTACTCAACAAGGATGTTTTTAATTACTCAGATTTAGTTAATGACACAGATTTCCTGTATGCCTCAATTGTAAATATGCTCTGAGATGCTCACATGGTACAATAGCGAGAGCCTTTAGCACATGGATGTAATTATTACAGTTTAATTTTGTTGTGACTACAGTCTAGTACCATTAGTCATGTGGAATATTACATGGGGTTTTAAATATTCAGGCTAGTTTTAATTTCTCACTTGCAATGTTGGCAACATAAGAAATGTAGTATGCTTTTGGAAGGAGTTAAGGCATGTTATATAGAAATTACATCTACCAGACACTTTATGGTATTTGTGTGAAGCCTTGTGGTGATAAAGAGAAAACAAGACATGCATGCATCTTGCAAATGTTACAATCAATTGGTGTTATATAGACAGAAACTGAGGCTGACTTCAACAGCAGTGTGGTTCATACCACAGTACAATACAAAAACTGGCATACAAAGTCAAACATGCCATCAGTCAAATTTAGTATCAGAGACAGCACAGGATTTTGCAAGAAGTGATCTTGTGACATGATCCTACTCTTTGAACCCAATGGGGAAGCTCATGGATGTTAATGGAGCACAGCTGGGTCCTTGCAGAATAACCTGTTCCTACAGAGAAAGGTGTATCTATAACCCTTTCTTTAACAGTGATTGCCTTATAAACAGACTGATGAGGGCTTGGATCCCTTCTAATAATAACTTAACCTACTTACTTTATAATGGTCTTGTAAATATCTAATTCCTTTTTCAATCTCATTCATGTCTCAGACTCAAATTTTTAATTTTTCAGTGAGTTCCATGGGTTTAATAACCGTTTGGTTAAATGTTTCCTTTCATTGGTTTTATATTTATGCTTTTCCTTTTCAATTCACTATAAATTTGTATGTGTTTTAAAAGAGAGCAAACATGAAAATTCAAGCTGTTATCCATATCCTTCATTATTGCCAAATACATTTTTAGGTCACCTCTCATTTCCTCAACAAAACAGGAGGATTTCCCTGAGTCTTAAGTAAGTTTACCTGGGAAAATCTGTGTCAGCTTGCAAAAATGTAGGAGAGGTCAAAAGAATAGTCTGAAAATAGTTTCTAGAATATTTTATCTTCATTCTCTAATATTCTTAAATCCATTCTTTTGTTCCTTACTGAAAAGTTAAAATACTGATTATGGAAGCCCTGGAGTCATGAAGGAGCAATGCATCCACTTTACGTAGGTCTTTGAGAAAAGTCTAGAAAATCCTGTCCCTTTGAGAAGAAGTGACACAAGCTTTGGAAACAGGTTTATGCATGGCATACAAGATGGGCAAATGAACTCTGCCCTTGTATAAGCTTCTCTGGACCAGTAGTTCCTTAGCCTGGTACTGCAGAAACATTCAGGTTCTGCTGTGAAGCTGAGCAGACTTGCTCTGAGAAGGGGAAGGGTGGCAGGATTTGTGCTGACAGACCATATTACTAACCAGATTCGAGCAAGAGTCCCCTTCCTTTCACTGTCATGTTGCATTTCAGTTGAGGATATGGCAGATACTCCCATTTAATCATTAGCAACTTAACTCTAGGCTGACCACCCTCTGTCTCATTAGAATTCCTTGGTCCACAGCCACTGCCAGCTTTCCCAAGGGGTTTACTCTTTGAATTATGCATTCCTTCTCTCAAGTGATCAATAATGTTACTCAGAGCAGATGTATGTTCTGTAATTGATTAGTTATCTCTTCATGGCAAATAGTAGAGTTTGTGATCGAGTAAGTGGGTTCATAGATTCTTTTCATCAAAGCATCAGAATCTGATTATGCCTTCTATAAAGAACATCCTTTGAAGTGGATCAGCACTCAGGTAATTCAATTTTCTTCTTTATAGAGAATTCATCTTGAAAGGAGGTCATTTGCTCAGGTACAATGTTGTGGAAGATACAGTTTCCATTATGACCCATCTGGTGTTGGCCTCAGAAGAAAAGGAGAGTTTACTGTATCTGAGAGTTAAAGATGTGATTTTTAAAAAATTATTCTTTATATTAAATAGATAATTTCTGCTAAATGGATCCTGTATTATATCTATCTGCATCTGACCCTTACTACAGTTGAACAGTTCCCAAGTTTAGACTTAAACTGTAGTAGGATGTTTCAGAATGCTATGCAAACTCGAATTTTTACCCACATTTGCTTATCAGCCAATTTATTACCTCTTATCCTCCTCATAAGTCTGGATGGAAGGCCATTTTTCAAACCAGGCATCACTCTTCTTTTTTTTCTCCTTTTACATTGGACTGAAAGTTTCCAAGGGTTATCCAGTAATACAGGAATTATTTCTCCACGCATTTTCTTTCCCAGGAGTGTGTCAGCATTTCTTATTTCATTATCAAAATTGCTGTGGTTTAGCCCCAGCCAGCAGCCAAGCCCACACAGCCGCTTGCTCACTCCCCACCGGTGGGCTGGTGGAAAGATTCAGAAGAGTAAGAGTGAGAAAACTCATTGGTTGAGATAAAGACAGTTTAACAGGCAAAGCAAAACCTGCGCATGCAAGCAACGTAGAACAAGGAATTCATATGCTTCTTCCCATGGGTAGGCAGGTGTTCAGCCATCTCCAGGAAAGCAGGGCTCCATCATGTGTAATGGTTACTTGGGAAGACAAACGCCGCCACTCTGAACATCCCCCCCTTCCTCCTTCTTCCCCCAGCATTATATGCTGAGCGTGATGTCATATGGTGTGGGATATCCCTTGGGTCAGTTTGGGTCAGCTGTGCTGGCTGTGCCTCCTCCCAGCTTCTTGTGCACTCGGCAGAGCATGGGAAGGTGAAAAAGTCCTTGACTAGTATAAGCACTACTTAGCAACAACTAAAACGTCTCCACATTATCTACGCTGTTTTCAGCACAAATCCAAAACATAGCCTCATTCTAGATACTACAAATAAAAATAACTCTATCCCAGCCAAACCCATGATAAAAATAGATCAATTGTCCTCATTAGGTACCAAAAGACCTTTAATATAAAGAAATGAAAAGTACTGCCAAATACTACTTCAAAGCTGAGAACTCCTAAGTTAAAAGTAAGAGAAACAAGTGAAGGCATTTTTAATTCAAGCACTTTTAAAGGTTAGAATTATGTTATTAATTTCCTTCTTAAACATGAACTTCTTGGTGTCATTTATACTGTAGATACATATGAAGTTTGCAGCACAGTTCCCCAATGCAAGGGCAGGTGCTTCAGACGGCCTAGAGGAGATCTTGTTAGTACTGAAATCTTTCTTCAGCTCTCAGTTAAGGAGATATGAAAGTGTTGCATAATTGTTCAGTAGCATGGTAGATTTTATCCTGGGAGCATCAGGAAGACTCCAAATGGGTGGAAGAGACTTCTCCTCATATGTGGAGATAGTATAAAAATATGCGAAAACAAAATAATTAATTTCTTTTTTCTTCTACATCACAACACCCATCCTGTAATCTTCCTTTCTTCTTCTCAATGGGTAGATCAGATACTAGAGGACTTTTTTCTCTTTAATGTGGTACTGATGGCTGTAGAATCTGACAAACATTGGAGAGTGAAAAGCTATCACGAAGGCTGAATGTGTCAAAGATTAAGAAAATTGAAAAGTCAGCCTTTTAAAACAATTATAAAAGTAACAACCTCTTTCTGTGGCATGTGGAATATTTGAATGGAGGGGGGAAATTAGATAATCCTTTGTTCGTTCTTTTTTTTCTTTCTTTTTTTTATTTGCTTGGATTAATTCCATGTCCAGAGTGATGCCCCAGTTCCTACTCCATAACAAAGGGCAACACAACCTGACAGGATCCAGCAGGGAGCTTCCAGACAGGAGTCTCTACCTCAATGTTTTCTTTCCTCTCTTTCTTTAGCCTTCAGGTTTCTGTCTCCCTTTCCCTTTAGGGCAGAAGAGGGAAAGAGGTGATGGTATCACAACATCTATAAATTTCTCTTTCACATTCTTTGTTATCACTGGACATCAGGGAATATATGGCAACAATACTTACTGAAGTGGTGGTATACGTGGTTTATCTTCGTAGTTAGCTTGAATTATGCTAGGTTTCACTTTAGATCTCATACCATTCTCTGCTGGTGGATGTTCAGTGGCCCTTGGTAGATCTGTCCATAGTAGAGGACAAGGTGGTCCCCAGATTCAGTGTTTGTAAGAACTGACAAATCCTGCCAAGTACATGTTTCTAGGCAGAAGGCAGAATGATAAAAATGGAAACAGCTGAAGGAGAATGAAAAATAGCTAGGCTTTGAGAATTTTAAAGGGAGCAGTCTCCTTACAACCATATGGAATTTGTGGAATTTCTGAAAGAATTCTTTAAACCTCTTGCTGTGAAGAAATGCCTTTTTTTTTTTTTTTTTTTTTTTGTGAAAAGGAAGGCAGGCCCACAAAAATATATTGAGGATTTAATATATCTTCTTTCTTCTCTCTTCAGTTGGTGTCACTTGTGTCTCCTCCTTGCTCTTTAGGCTCTTCCATGTTTGTCTACCTGTGGCCCCTTTGAGATATTTTCTGGGATAAGAAATGTTCCTCTGTACACTTTTGATGGGAACTTTCAAGTGGAGACAAAAGCTTCAGGCTCCTTCTCTTGCTGGTGTTTTGTACATTAGTTTTGTCTCTTTTGGGTGACCTATGAGACTAGCCCAAGCTAATTGAGACTTACACAACCTTCCATAATTTAATAATTGTCCATGCGTACATATACATGCACTTTTTGTATTAAAAATATTTCTGAAATTGTGAAATCAGGAAATTCATGTGCAGACTTAATTTGATTCTTCTGTACATTCCCTGGCTCTGCTCAGTACCCATCTCACCTGTTGTACGTTTCTGATCTCCTGGGCCCATATTTCTAAGTATCTCAAAGTATGATATGTAAACCACTTTATCTCAATGGTGTGGGGATTCATTTTCCAAGCAGAGTACAGTAACAGCACTCTGCTTCTATAGAGTAAGGTTGATTTAGATATATTTTCAGGAGAAAACTAAATAATTCCTTTCTCCTCTCCAGACAATGATCTGCTCTTATGAGTAAGGCGTTATCTTGTTTGCTAACTCCATAGTCTACATTTTTAAAACTGATAATAGTCTCTAAGAAATAATTGCTCTTGATTCTGTTTTTGCATGTCCTTTTTTCTTGGCTATAACTATCTATGTAACAACGATAATTCAACGGTAATGTTTTGTATATTATTCCTTTGAAGTGCAGTGTCTTTCCTACTCTAAATCTTATTGACTAAAGCTATACTTTGTAAGAAACATAAGGAGTGGTCTGAAAGCAGACTTTCTTCCAGATACAGATAGTCCTAGTGGCCAGAAAGATACTTTGGCCCAAAAGAAGAGTTCATGCATCCTTTAGCAAAACAAACACAATTTTAATCCACTTTTCCTCTTCCTATTTCAGGGAGTGCTGAAAGCTGTCTTTGCTTGTAGCAAAGCAAGTAAATTTTATGTTTAACTACTTTAAAATCTGGGAGCAAGCAATTCATGCTATCATTAAAATCCCTGAAGTGACTTCTTGGGCTTGAGGACTGCAGTTACATTTACTCCCAAGAGTGGGTATAAGACAGGAAATTTTTTTGTTCTGTTCTTTATTGGTGGTCCCTTTGCCTGCCTGAGCTATGTGTTTCAACTGTGTGAACCTGGGCAAGGGGATCTAATTTAATTTGCCTATGTCTGTCTATTCTGTAAACTGAGTAAGACAAGACAGGGCTGCCTGTTCCAAGATGTCTCTAAAGCACCTGCTGCAATAGGATCCTAGACTTGGTTAAGTCTCCTATGTGCTAACATACCATTATTAATTATAAAAATCAATATAAGACATTAATTACCAGTCTGCATTTTACAAACACTGTTGAATAGGGTGCTGTGCTCTAGGAAGCAGTTAGTGTGGGAACTGCAGAATGAGACTGTTGTAGTGCAGGCTATATGCAGGTGAAGCTTTGTTAGGACTGTTAGGCCTGCTGGGTCAATACCTCATCCTCTATTACAGACATCTCCTATGAAGTAATAATATGTTGCTTTGGCACAGTTGACCTAATTTATTTATGACTTTTCTACTCAGCTGAATCTCATGATAGTATTTTTCTCAAAATGCCCATACTGTGAGGGTTCCAGACTTATGGCTAAAGCAAAGGTCCATTAACTTGGTTATTTTATTTTTAAGTTCATGGCCATATGTGATATGAACCCATATAATGTATTTTGAAGGGGAAGACTATTATCAGAAAGAAAAAAATACTATTTAAATGTTTCTTTGCTTCTATTGTTGCTGAAGGAGTAAAGTCCATTTAGGATAACGAAGATGGTAGTTGCATTACATTATGTGTGTGACCATGTTGTTATTCCATTGAAAGCCACGGAACACTGGTAAAATGTAGACATGTGAATGCTGTAGCAGTAGCCAAGCATTGAGGAAGTTAAGTGGATGAGACAGTTGTAATGGAAACAGAAATCATTAAATGTAGGTGTCAGGATTTTGACATGTGACTGTGACTTTAGGCAGTTTTGCAATTGATACTGGAAAAAAAAAAAAAGAGACACACCTTATTAAAAGAAAGACATTTTCAAACTTTGCAGACCAAAAATATAAGCAATTAAAAAAAATCACTGAAAAAACTCCTACAGTTTCCATATGTTGTACTTTTTGAATAGACGTGGTTTGTAGTGGCTTGGCAATGGAGTGTCTGGACTGACCAACTGGGGATGTCTGGAGCCCTGCTGGAGTAATGCTGCACCCTGCCATGTCAGTGGGCCTTGAGTCTATGGACTCAGGAGCCCTGTCTGATTGGTGAATGAAACAGATGCTTAATTCTCTTTTTTTTTTTCCCTCTCTCTCTCCCACCCCCCTCTCTGTATATGCCTCTCTCTGTATCTTACACAAACTTGGAGTCGTTAGTGGATTGCCTGCTGTAGAGATCTCTGGGCTTTACACAATCTGGCAGTCTCTGTCACTGGAAAGGAGATCTGAATCGAATCACAGCAGAGAAGAAAAATTTCTCTTATGAAAGCTGTCACCTTGCTTTTAAAGATGGCTAGGATTTGAAGGGGAAAAAAGTATTCAGAAATAATGTATTTATTTCCATAATCCAGCAAACTTTTTCTAGCTTAAAATATTTTATCTTTGTACAGGGAGTTTTATTTTGTCTCCTTGTCCTCTGTGACCTCATATGCAATTTAGCACACTGTGATGTGAGGGACCACAGTAATCTTAATCCATCCCATCCATGGGAGAGAGTAGCTCCTGACTGTGATAACTCATATGACACAACTTCTGGAGTTAGATAATGTTATGTTGATACCAATTATAAATATTTCAAATATACACTGGTTTCCAGCTAAATATTGAATGGAGCTGTGGATCTCATAGGAACAGAGCTGTGGTATGTCTCTGTTCTGTATTCTATTTAAAAATAATTATAATAAAAAACTTCTAATCATCTGGAACTCAGAACTGTAGCTGGACTACAGTAAAGATCTGAATCTTTACTCTCTACTGTGATGAAATGAGTTTGGTTCTGCATAAGAAATTTTGCCAATACCATGTCTACATCTATTCATTGTGAACGTACAAGTAGTTGTCGTGACTTATCGCTACACTGAAATTGCTTGCTGTAATTTCTTTTTCCCTTTGCCTCTCTTCATGTGAATTAAAAAAAAAAAAAAAAGACAAAACCACCGGGCTCTAGTGCCAGGTTGTACTTCTAGAAGCCCCTGTGGCAGCAAACAGAGTGAGTACCTAACTCAGCTTGTTGCACTTCTGGCAAATCAGATCAATAGTAGCTGCAGTATATTTTTCTTGACATAAGAACACTTTTAGCAGCTTGGTTAGTACTGTCTTTCACAGTGCTATGTTCACATCACTGCAGAGTGACATCTGAAATAAGTTCATGATCTCTTCTTCTTCTTGTGAATATTCTGTATGTAATATGTGCTTAGACTTCTACAGACTTCAGTTGCTTTCTAGAATTACAAGCTACAAGACATTTCCAATCCAAAATGCTTCATTTCAAAATTAAGTTGTCTGCTAATTGATAAAGCATCCCTTGTGTCCTTTTGAAAAAGTGCAGCTCTAAAAGATGGAGGAAGTGAAAACTCCAGTATGACAGCAATTCCACCCAAGCTGTATGATTAATGTGCTGGGATGGATTCTCAGCTGTGCTGAGTTTGGCTTTCGTGAAGCTGAGCAGAGCCAGGGAGAGTGGTGGCACTGAGCCACCTTTCCAGTCCTTTGATCCTGGGCCAGCCAGGGGCAGAACTGGCTGTCTGCGTACTTTAAAGCAACCTAAGAGGTGTTTGAAACTGTGCAGTTATAATGACAAGGTAGGGGCTGCTAGCCCGGATTGCTAACCCAGCCCCACTTCAGTGGTATCCTGGGTATTGCTCTCTTCTGCTCCACAGCCTAGCTTGTGACCCTATCACTTGTCACCAGGAATCCAACTGCATCTTTACAGTTCCTGCTTTTAGAAGCAAAAAAGCAGCCAAAGTCAGAGACAAAAATATTGCCTGTTACACTTACAAATAGAAGGAAATACCTCTTGCATCAGTACATTAATCTTATTTGGAACAAACCCATTTTTAATTTTTCATCTTGATTTCAATGTCTAAATCCATTCTATGAAGTGTCACTCTTATTCTTGAATAAGTATTTTATTTTTTAAAATTCTGTTTACCGTTAAGTGTTTATCGTTACAGGTATTTGAGGAAATGACATTTGCATTTTTTGAAAGCATTTGCATATTGGAAAACATATGTTTCCCAGATTAGGGTGAAACACTGATATTTTGTAGTGAAAGTGTTTAACTTGTTTCTTAAATCTATAAAATGTTACTTCTCCACAAGGATTTTATTTTGTGATAGTTTTGTAGTGATTCTAATTCTGAAAAAATATTCTTTCTTTACTAATCACGTTCATAGACTAACTACTTGTGAACTGTTGGAGATGAATGTGTTTATGACAAAAATATTCTTTGGACTCTTCTACTGTTGTGATGCAATTTTCTGGAATTGAAAATTTCAAACTATTCAATTAAAATTTTCTTTTTAAAGGTAAGCACTATTCAGAATGGAGGGCTTGCTACTTGCTGCTACCAGAGTGTTCTTTGAACTAGGTTGTCCAGATTTTTCCCTTTGGATGAGACCTTTATGGAAGCTGGGGACAGAAGATACTGAGTATCTGCCCAGTGTGTGGTTTCTGAAACATCTGGTCCTGGCTCTATTGGAGACAGAGGAGTGGGGGGAGAGAGGATGGGGTAGGAAGCATTCCCCTGGAAAAACTGCTTCTTCTTTTGTTTATTTAAAAATCTTATTCTGAACATCTTCAGATTGCTCTAGTTCTGAAAATTCTGACTTTCTTTCCAGTTGATATTAGTGATTTGCTTTGTCCATGTAACATACAAGTGTAAAAATAATACAAAAAATATGAGAGGTCTGTGGCACAGTGTTCCAGAAATAATACTGTTCAGTGATCAAGCTAGGAAAGTCTGCATCTTAGTTCAAATCTATACTTAACTTTCTTGTTTGTAAATTGTGACTGCATTACCTTGCAGCTTTAATATTCCATTATCCTACTTTTTTTTTTTTTCAGAGCTCACTGAAGGAAAAAAAAATCTCAGCTTTGAAGGAAAAAAAAAATCTCAGCTTTGAGAATCAAAGAAATAATTTTTTTTAATATGGGCATTTGAGTAAAATTTTTATCCTAAATATTTGTTCAGCTCTAATATTTTGCTAATTGTTTTTAAGGTTTTGTGTTTTGTTTTTAAAAATTAAACTAATTGTGTAAATTGCCTTTATTTCACTGGATGTCATCAAAACCCCTTTAAAAGGCTGTGTAAAGTGCCTAATGTCTCTGCTGCAAGACCACTTCTGTTCAGTCCACACTTCATGAATTATGAATGCCTGATGCCTCTTGCTCTGTCAGTGCATCCATGAATGTGCTGCACAACATACTGGCACCCTTAACAGCAGAGGAAGTACTCCCACCCCCAGCCCAGGCTGTATTAGATGGCATAACAGCACAGCCTTTCTTTCTCTTGTCTTAAACCACTAGAAAACAGTGATCATAGTTTAGATGTTTGAAATCTTTGTATCTTACTTCATCTTGAAAAAGCAATGCATTTCCCTAATCCTTTTTCAATCTCTAGGTCTGAAAGGAAAAAGTTCCATGAAAAGTAGGTTGAAAAAATAAAAAAGTCTCAAAATATATGAAAAGCTGTGTGATGGAGAAGTGCTAGTGCTTTGTTTCTTTGGAGCAGGAACATCAAATCTGGCAGGAAAAAAGATGCAGATAAACCTTTTTCTGTTCCCAGGAAAAACTTAAGTTATTAACTGCTAAAAAAAAAGTTTATAAACAAAATTATCAACTGTTTCTTCCTAAACGGTCCAGTTTTAGGGGACAGAGTTTTGAAACCAGATTTGGAGGTTTGGAAAGGAAGGGTAGCATAGCTATAGGAAGCTAACTGGAGTAGAGAACTTCGTAGAAGATTGAGACCCAGAGAAGCAGCATTTTGGAGGGAGGAGATGGCATTCAAAGGCAGAGCAGAGGCTGTGGACAGGCAAGACTTAAGTGGACTTCAACTCCTCTAACCAGTGATGTGGAAGCTCTGCACTAACCAATCCTGACCCAGCTTTAGCTTGAGCCCTATCCTGTTCTCTCCCTTATAGAAAATAGCTTTTGTTCATTGTCAACAAAAACTGTTAGAGTATGTTCACAGAGAACAGCATCCACTGCATGAGTGGAAGGCCTTGCATACCTTTTCGTTCTCTGTTTTCATCACTGTTTTAGGAATACCTTCTCCTTTGTGACTCTTTACGATTCCTATTGATGGCAGTGGACCAAAACTTTTCCTCTGATTTTCTTTTTTCCCTTAATCAGATTCCAGTGAGAAACCATAAAGGGCCTAATTCTGATATCAGGATTTGAGGATACTTGGTACTTAAAAGAATCAGGACCTTAAAAAATTATTTCTCATAGTAGTGGTAAACCTGATCTAGAATATTTCTGAAAGTCTTCTGTGAGATATTAAGCTAACAAGATGTGTTAAACTTATGTGTCACGCTTTTAAAGCTTGAGAGTTTAGAAGTGGGAAGCTTTCTAAATTTACAAGAAAGATAAAAAAGGAAGGAAACAAAGGAATGAGAGGGGAAGGACAATGTAAGGGAGTTTTCCTAACCCTCTGTGTCTAAGGCAGGCTCAGAAAGTTACAGCCTGTCAGATTGGTAGTTATTTTACTCAGGTGAGTAAGATTTTTTAAAAATGGGAAAATAAGGAAGAGCTGTACGTTAGAGGTTTCCAAGGCTTCCAAGAACTCCTCTTCTACCAGTTACCTTCCTGTATATAAACCAAAATGACCTGTAGTCTCTTGAAAGATTGCTCTAACACATCTTTCTAGAAATCTTTAACTCCAAAGTGTAAATCTATAAGTATGTTTACAATATAAAATTGATCATTAATAACTAGCTGTTTGCTACTTGGAACTATTAACGTGTTATAGAAAAAAGGAATTAATTAGTCTTTGAGAAAATTCCAAAACAGTGTGAAACTTAGACAGCAGAATGAACTTTGCTTGTGTACTACATCAGGCATCTTGGATGGGTATTGTATCTGTAATCTTTTGGGTGAGTGCCATAGAGAATAGGAACAGTAGGTGTACTGCAGTGGGAAATAGCTGTGTGGAAACTGTAGAGAAATACAGACTTTTCAAGTCATGTTTGCTCATGTGCAGCATGGCACTGGTTTTTTCCTGCTCCAGCATGGCAGCTTTTGGGCACAGCGGGCTGGCACACAGCAGTGCAGACCAGGAGAGCAGCAGCAAAGCCATGCTGTTGCAGGCCATGTGCTCGTCAGCAGTGTCCCTGCCATAAGCATCCTCCGTAGCACAGGAAAATGCTTGTCCCGCAACCAAACGCCCCTCTGCCTGTCCATTACATGAGTGAATGCATTAGGGTCACACTGAAATGAGACGATCAGTCATACAGTGCTGTCATCCCTAGGTACAGAAAATTAGTGATATTTTACATAAACAAAATTAATAAATTTAAATTAAAAAAAATTGTTTGTGGCTTGTAGGGTATATTTGGGTGACTTTTCTCAGAAGCCACAAAGGCTAGATACTTTCCTCCTTTTGTGATTCTTATGTTTTAACTGGCTCCCGATTTTGTAACTGTAAGAAAATAACTACTGTGAGACTTGTAACTATATCATTCATGTAACAACACTGGGAAGAGCGATTTCAAGAGTCGGATAGTTGTTCCCTCTCTGAGAGGCAACATTAAAGGCAATTAGGTGTAGCTGAGAGAAATAAAATGTGGCCATTGTGGGTAACAAAAGAAAGTTTGGGGTTTCTGTGAGACCGCTAACTGCAGAAGGGTCACCAGGGAGTAAAAGGAAAGACACTTATTTTGTGCTTCAACACCATGCACAGAGGTGCTTTAAGGGAGCCTTTATAGAATGTATCTTTGAGAAGCCAAAGTTTGCTGTAAAAAGGTGAAAACTGTCTCTAGAATAATTTGCACATACAAAAAAACAGATTCAAACTTTACATACTCTTTTTATGCAAGATCTGAGGTGTTTTATCTGCATGGAATAGCATATTGCTGGTCTTGCACTGACAAATATGGGCTCTACAAATGCATGTGAACAGACATACTTGTAGTGAAATGTTTAAAGCATAGAGGTTAAAAAAGATGTCATTAGAGTGATGAATTCTCCAGAAAACATTCCCATTGAGAAAATGTGTCACAGCATATATTTTCCTCTATAAATTGTACTGGTTTGTGATTTAGAAAAACTGCAGGGAAATTGGATATTAGAATTGAGTTTGCTTCCTTGACTGTGAGAAACCCTGGGTTAATAGCACAATTCAAGACAGTATGAGAAAAGTATGAGGAAATCAATATAGCATGTCACAGCAGACACACTGTATTTATTCATTTAATGCTTCCTTTTGGACTATTTAGTAATATGGCTGGGTTTTATCTGATTGCCCCACTGATGTTTGAGAACATGCATGGACTAACATACTTGAACTCTTCTTTTGTTAAAGCATTTTGAAAAATAGCAGAATATCAATTAATTCCATGCAAACTGCTCAAGTGAACTGTACTTCAAATGCACATCTCTCCTGATGCTGATGACATTACATTTGCTAACATGCAGGTGTAGGTGTACTTGAAGAGATCGTGATACAAGAAACAATGGAATTGTAGTGAATTAAGGCAGTGTTATCAGATTGGGCTGGGGCTTAGATCTCTTTATTTGAGAGGACAGCAAATCTACATTCATTGTCAGGCAGTTTAGAAATTGCTGCAGGAAGCCTGGCTCACATTCCTAAGTGCTGTAATCTTTGTATGCAAAGCATGCAGAAGGGGCCAGGCAGCACTGCAGGAGCTGCGTGGGAAGCGGTGGGCAAACTGCTGTGTAGGACAGCCACAGAAGTACCTGCGCTGTCACCCTGCTGTGCCTGCCCCTGCTCCACACGAAGGCTGCCAGCTGCGCTGCCCTGTGAATTATGCACTGTTTATACGCTATGAAAATCAACTTCCAGTTAAGACTGCGCTGACACCACCTAACTCATACTCACAGAATCTGGGGCACATTATCCACAGGTCTCTGAGATGAAAGGCCAGCCGTGAACTAGCCACTCTCCCATCAAATCCTTTCATTCACTCAGTCTCTAATGAGAAACACTAAGGAACGTGTTTCCAGCTCTTCTCTGGGTTTGGCCAGCTTCTGAAAACAAGGCTAATTGTCCACATGTGTGTTGTTCAGTTGAAACTCTGTCAAGAAAACAGTCTATCTGGCTGGGTTTAAAAGTTAGCTCTGATCCTGTAAACCATGTAACTGTAGTTTAAACTGGAGGTTAAATTCCGTTGGTATTTTAGATGCATATTCTACTACAATGCACAAATAAAAACAATGCCATTTTATTGAGTCTGAGATCCCACTGGGTTAATGAATTGTTCTTAAAATAAGCAGCTCGCTGATGTATTTTCTAGCTGTGAGTAATCAACGTAGTGATATTGTTTTGAGAATATAACCTGCAAATAATTGGGCATAGTTGACAGTAATTCTGTAGGTAAAATGATATCTGCCTATCTGCATAATTAAAAAAAATTAAATGCTGTTTAATGCACTTGAAAGAGAAAAGGTGTGTTTTGTTAACACCAATTTTTAAACCTTGCCCACCATTACAAAAAAGGCTTATTTTTAATATGCATTTTGTCATATTACAAGTCAGTTTTTCTTTAGCAACAAGGAAGAAGTTCTCAAAATGAGTACAGGTTCACCTCATTCATCATCATAAATTAAAATCATGACTTGTTCTGCGTACATTAGCACCTGATTGTTAATGTATTTCTAAAGATAAGCTTTAACTTAATAATAAATCCTGGGAGCTTTTTGCTTGTGATTAATTACTTTGCATTGTCCAAGGTGAATAAATGTAATGGGCATAAATTTAACTACAATTCAAATTGGGTGTTAGCTGATCTGGTTTTGTTTGTTTGATAGCTTAAGTGACATATTTTGTGCTTTCTTGTTGCACATATTTTCCACATGCACTAAGGCTGTTTTTTGCCTACTGAGACTGAAGTTTTGGAGAGGAATAAAAGAGTAATTTCCTTGCTATTTTTTTTTTAAAGAAACAAGCTACACTGAGGCTCTGATATTTTTGGTAGGCCCATGTGGAAAAAACATGTATAATTGTATGACTGATCCAGCAGATTGTTTAGCTGTATATTGTGGTATGCTGTTTAGGGGAACAATGTGAAGTATGAAGCAAACTCGAGTATGTGTGAAAGTTCTGTGAAGCAAAAGGAGCTTTATGTATGAAAATGCCCTACTAACATACCCCATGTGTGCTTATGCAGACTATGCACACACCTCTAACGCATGCATTTTATGTTTAACCTAGTCCAATCTGCTATATCCGTGAGAACATACAGATAAATAGATTGGTCATTTGCCAAATGACTTAAGATGATGAAGTGGCTGATATAGTCCAAGTAGATGGAACATCACAACTGGGTTGCATAGGGCTGTAGCAATGTGATGTATTGTGTGTCTAGTGGCCTTCAGTTATTATCACTTTTGTTGTAAGCTGGAAATTCTTGGGATAAGTTAAATACCCAAAAGTTGTTTGGCATACATACAGCATTTCTTTTACTTCTTTTTATTCTTTGGCTATTACTTCATCAAACAGTCCCACAAGGTAAAAGTACTTGTTGAATATGCTGCAATAATGTGCCTTGTATAACCAGTTCTGTTTTGGTGGTTTGTTTTTTGTTCGGGTGGTGTTGTGTGTTTTCAATTTTTTTTTTTTCCTTTCCTGGATGGTGCATCAGTACTTCAGGCGGCTTCTTCATGTCTCAGAGCACCTCAAACCTCAGTACACCTTAAGGCACCCTTAGAGCATGGTGACACACAGCATCCTGGGCCACCTGGAAACAGAAACATTGCAAAGCAGCAGCAAGCATCTGTTATGTTTCTGATATCAGTGAACTGCAACGCAGAAAGGTAAGAGGAAACGAAACTGTGGGGCGCAGAAAGCTTGAGAAGCAAGTTCCTGGGCTTGTTTCTGTGCTATGTAAACAGAGATAAAGTGCAGCAGATGCACTTAGTATCTGCTATGTTATGTTAACATGAGTATAAAGGGACATTAATGTTATGAAGTAATGTTGGTAAGTTAACTCTTAATGTGTCACATCACTCAAAATATTACATTAGCTTCAGTGGAGGTTAGATAACTAGATGATATTGCTATATGGATGGACATGTAAAACAATCACAGAATCAATGTCTGCCTTCTGTAGAGTGCTACCTTAGCAACTTTTTTAAGGAGTGATTTTTTTGTTGGTGTAATGTGATGTGAGTTGCCAGTTACATTTAAGTTCTCTGTTGACTCTTCTTCTGAAACGTTCCAAAATAGTTCTGCACAACACTGTCATGTCCGTTAACAAGGGAAAATCTGTGATCAACAACACTAGGAAGACTTCTGTTTTGCAAAGGAGGTAACTGAAGCACAGGCCAAATCTTGCCTAAGTCATTTGGTGGCCATGCTGGGATGAGGAATGATGTGTCTTGACTGTGTTCATTTCAACAAATTGGAAAAGTTGCAGCCGTTTCCCTTATACAACTTGTCTGCAAAATAAAGGTTGCTATAAAGACTTACCTAATCTATGGAGAATAGCAAGAACAATTTGAGACTTCAATTAGTGAGTCAAGGAAACAATAAACAATAAACAGTAAACAATAGCTTCTTACAGTGACTAAAGGAGACATAATACAGTTGAAAATGGTTACTCACATTTTGAGGACTACCCACCTAGTTCTTACTATTACCTAATTTAGACTAGGGCAAAGATGATGATTTTCTACGTGTTTACAGAATGTAATGTATATGAAAGTATATAAATATACATATATAAAAATATATAGGATAACAGGTAATTACTTTAAACTGAAAGAGTGACGATTTAGGTTAGCTGTAAGGAAGTAGTTCTTCACTATGAGGGTGGTGAGGCACTGGAACAAGTTGACCAGGAAAGCTGTGGATGCCCCATCCCCGGAAGTGCTGAAGGCCAGGCTGGATGGGGCTTTGAGCAACCTGGTCTAGTGGAAGGTGTCCCTGCCCATGGCAGGGGGGTTGGACCTAGATAATCTTGTATTTCTTGCAAGATAATCTTGCTATTCATGTAATTCATATGTTATCAATTGAAAAAAAATCAGGAAAAATAATACTTTGAACAATTCAATAAACTAATGCCTACTTGCTTAAGCCTTGCGAGCCTGATTCTGTAAAGACAAGCCCTACTCAAAGGTACCAAGGGAAGTTGAATGTGCTCAGCAGCACTTCTGTGGATTGGAATTTAGGCCACCGAAAGTCATCTGATACATTACAGCATCCAACAAACTGAAAGGAAATAGCAGATCTTTGATAAAGTGTATGGACTGTTTGGGGTAATTCTGTTACAGCTTTTAATCTGACGATATTTTCAGTTTGGCTGTTGTTCCATTCTGACCATATTGTAATTAAATGTTTAAACTACCATAGCTAATTTACTCCTTGGATAATGATTTAAAGAAGTATTCTGATTTGGCAGGAAAAAAATGGTGAAACAGCCAACACTTTATACATTGTTTCAAGTGTTTATTTGTTCAAATCAGGTGGGTAAAACATTCAGAAAAGTAAATTCTGACTGATATCACTGAATTCACATGTATCATACCTGTACAGGATTGATAGAAATTTTGAGGGTAGGTCTTTTCTGAGATACTCAGCATATCTATGAATGTCCTAATTGTTTGTTCCTTCCATCAGGCTAGTATGTGTGGGCTCCAGGGGTGTAAAATAGTTAAGTGATAAATATTTGAGCACGTACACATTGCTTTAAAACAAAAAGAGGGGTCAGTTTCAGTGGAAAGTGTTCCTTTTTTGAGGTAAAAGCCTGTTTTTCTGTGGAAAAGGTTCATTTTGAAGAGATAACAGCTTAACTAAACTAAAATCGTCTCCCAAAGGAATGCAGGAAATATTTGCAATTAAGTGTCCATTTACAGTGTGTTGTGAACTCTTCCCTTTAAAAATTATCTCTGAAGTTCAAAGGAAGAAGTCCCCCATTTTTGAGGTGAGTGTATATTGCTGTCATTAGCATTGCTGTTAATGGGGAAGAGTGGGAAGAACCATGAATACAAGGTTTTTTTGCATTATTCAGTGTAAAGCCATCTGCTTTTTGCTGTAACATGAGACACATACAACTACAGCAAATAGAGACACCACCATCACTACCCTCACAAAGGTCTGTGATTTCTGAAGAGTATTGATTTCTTTTAAATACTTCAAAGAAACCAACCAACGTTCTCCATCCAACTTTAGGCTTGAGACTTCCATCTTTTCTTTTAAGGCCTAGTTATGAATCGCTGAAACATAAGGGTTTATCATAGAAACCCTGGTGCAAGCTGAGCTCTGACCATAGTACAATTTAAATTATTTATGTACAGCGCTGTGTTCAAACTATGTGCACATTTGTCCTTGTCAGTCAACAAGTGTTCTATTAATCAAACAGGAACCCTGGTGTGTTCATTACAAAAGTAAGAACATTGAATTTCAGATGGTATTTTTAGTGCTTTTGACAGACAGGGATTATTAAGCTGTCACTCCCTCTTTTCTGCCAGCCTCCCTATCTTCCTCCCCTTCTTCTGCAATGCATTGTCATTTTATTATTAAGAGCACACTAATAGTTAAACGACAGGAACCCTAAACCCCTGACTAGTTCACTGACATGACAGGTTATTTTTTCCCTCTATTCCCTGTCCAAGAACCCCTGCTGATCTTCCCAGCATGCAGTGCTGTGTGACCCTTAACATCTGGCAGTGATTAATTGTCTTAGTGTCATAGCGATCACCTTCCTCCCTCTGATCCTCACTTACTTTGTTCTCCCTTTTAAAGCCAGTGTGCTG
Organism: Phalacrocorax aristotelis; assembly: GCF_949628215.1. NCBI lineage: Eukaryota > Metazoa > Chordata > Aves > Suliformes > Phalacrocoracidae > Phalacrocorax > Phalacrocorax aristotelis. The sequence continues at coordinate 16,865,508 of NC_134283.1, forward strand.
GAACCTTTTCTTCCCACTTTTAAATCTGTCCAGTATCCAGGATACTGTGTGTGTCTACTGCAATACAACTTGAAAGAAACTGAAACAGTCAGTTATCTGGCCCTGAAAGTCTGGTCATGGATTCAGAGGGCTTTCTGTTCACTCAAGGGGTGTGCTTGAAAAACAGCGCTAACTAGAATGACACAGATCTTGTTGAACTTGATCCGGATCTCAGGTTCCTTCTAAGCAAACAATGGGAAACACGATTTTCAGCAGACACATACGGTATTGTGTAGAAGGCTGTTGGCTGAAACTTAGACAACGTTACATAGATTAAGGGCCTGACACCTCCTGACAGCCCTTGCCCCTTTGTGCTCAGCTTGCTCTGCTGTACCATGCTGCTGCAAAGGTCTGAGCCCTTTCTGAGCCTGAGCTCTTCTCGCTCAACTCCCACTGAGTTAGGCAGGTTTTCTCCATGTGTACTGAGGACAGGTTTATAGGCTTCAGCGCCGTGATTGCCTAGGGTGAGAGCTAAAATGGAGATGATGTTTGCAAGTGAATTTTAGTGGCTGAGCAGTATCTGGGGAGTACTCATACCTGCTTTAGATGCTTATATAATATGAATACTGGTGGAAGAAGAGAGGACTGTACCACTAAGAGAAATGTCAGATGTACTTGTTCTGCTCTCAAACCTCAGTAGATTTCCCATGGAATTTTCAAGAATAATTTTAACCCCTGCCTCAGTTTCTCCTATTGGAAAATAAAGACAGTAAGTGCTTTGAGGTATGGGAGACTTAATCAGAGTTTTCAGAGACCTTTATTTTTCCTTTATGAATATGAAGTATTGGTAGGAAATTACTTATATCTGCATATTAAAGACAAGCTGCCAGGCATGGGGGAGCTATGTAAGAGGGAGGAAGGAGGCCATGTTTGCAGAACTAATTTTTTTAGATTGCTTAGATTCAGGATGCCTGTGATCTATTCACAGTTTGGCAACTTGCATGGGTAAACTACCAACTGCTCTAAACTTCCATTTCCTTGCATGCAAATGGATGATGAGCTAGTAGTCGTCTTTGCAAAAAAACCTAGCCCTCTTAACTTTTGAAGATGAAAGGTAGAAATAAACAATCGTTTTAAATGCTGGTTAAATAGTGGAATACATGCACTGAACTTAAACTACTGTTACATTTACATTTTAAGGTAAAATATCTGAAAGGCAGTTTCTCCTATTGAATGTTGAGTTCAGAGTCTCTCTGTCTCCCATGACACACACTCCTCACAAATAGATTTCTCCACAGCAGTATTATATTCTAGCTCTCCATGTATTCCAAATAACTATAAGGCCATTTATTTTCTATTTCAAACCAAAATAGTGAAATGGAGTGCATGGCCTTTTCTAGTTGCTAAGCAACACTTTGTAACATGCATCCTGCATTTTGCTGTGCCATTTGGCAATTCACACAGGATCTTGTTTGTTCATTTCCAGTCTAGTAACATTGGTTGCTGTATTTCAAGTGCCAGTATAGATCAAAGTATTTCCTAGAAGGATAAACATGTTAACTGGCAGAGAATGAATGATTAATATCAAGCACAAGCCTTTCAGTATAAAGAACTTGGCACGTCATCCATTGGCAAAGCTATTCAAATGAATGCCATCTATACCTAACAGATGTGCCACTAAGGAGTTATCTACTTCTTTCCAAAGTACTGCTTGCTGCCTTGGTGTGACTGAATATGGATGATAGCTGCTGCTGAGCTTTGTAAGCAACTGAGCCAAATGCTATTGTCAGCCATGGTAGTGTATCTGGAGATCTCTGCTGACTTCACTTGAGCCACTTCAGTTTTGCATCCATATAACTAATGATGGAATTATATTAAACTGCTATTTTATCTTCCTCTACCCTTTATGAACACTTACAAACAAACCAGAGTCTAATTTTTGACTATTTAATATTACTTGTCTCTGATCAACTCTAAGTGCATGCCTAATGAAAGTTGTCTTTAAGTAGGGGACACTCATTCATCATAACAAGGTGGGACATAGCTGTTTTTTGCTATGCTTTCTGAATTTCCAAACTTCTGATTAAAAACTGCAGATGATCTGAATCCCTGTGTTAGCACATAATTTTGGGGGGGTAGGGTTGACAGAGGGTTGTTCGGGAAATGCTTTAAAAATATTAGAGACAATTTTTTAAAGCTGTATATAGCAGGTATGTCTTTTTCCCTTGTGTCTGTTCTGTCATCGCTAGCTACTTCTGCATTTGTGTGGCATCTTTAATTAGCATTGTGTGTCAGATTCTCAGTGGTACTGTATACACTGGACCAAATGCCAGATGCTGGCAAACATATTAATTGAAAGTACTACTAAATGAGGAATGTTGTGGTGCAGTGGCACATCTGACATGGGAGGCAACAATTTTTACTCAATTACAATATTCCAAATCCTATGGAAAATCTGAGAAGTTTACAAAACCTGTATTCCTGTGGTAGAATGCTAGAGGATAGTTCCAAGAAGTGAACGTTTCCCATTACAGCCTCTAAAATTAGCAGATTATCTGAGTAATTCTTACAAAACCTTATTGGCTTAGTCAGTTCTGTGTCATTGTGAGTATATTTTATAGAGTTTCTCTGGATGAAAATTTACCTGCCAGCAGTGCTGGTGGAATAGTAAGTGCTAGAAGCTATTTTTTAATTGAACAGGCAAACACAGTACTCTCCTGTTCTTGCAGTCGTATTATCATCTGGATCTCATATATGGCCAAGGTCGGCCAGGGGCTAAATCTGTTCATACTTTTTTTTTTTTTTCTTCCTTGATCATATACCCTATACCCTATCTCAGACATGGCTGTGAAGAAGAGGATGAAGAAAGAGGTTTGCCTTGTGTGATCAGAGAGCAAAAGCAAGAGGTGCAAGTTCTTTACGCTGCCAGAAGTATACAGCTGGAGAGAATCAGCCCTCTCATTTCATGGCAAATAATGTTTCATATTTTCTGTGGCAACTATTATTACACTACAGCCTTAGCTCTAGGCCTGTAGGTAAAGCTGTTTGCCATGACTGCTTTTCTGTTTGTCCCCAGAGAGTTGAGGGTTCTCCAGCAAGTCTGTGGAGAGCAGAGCGATAGTCTTGTTCTGTCTGTGATACTGCAGCCAGAGTAGACTCGGGCTCATTATCCTGTAGCTGTATTGGTAGATACTTCTAATGGATCTAGAAATACTTCAAAGAAGTTTTTTCTCACACATGCACAGCAGGAATGCACATAAGTAAAAAAAAGGTATTTTAAAATTGACGTGTAGCATCTCTAAATCATATTCCCTGTTGTTTATTTTGCCTTTTCCTGATATTGGGATCATATACTGATTTCTACTGAACAGACTAGATCCTTTAGCCAAGCTGTGATGCTGAAGTAGTGTGAAATGAAAACAGCACCTCCATAATACTCTAAACACCATGGTTTTCAAATAAGTTTTAAGGTCTAAACTGCTTAAATGTTAATTTGGGAGCTCATCAATTGCTTTTCAGAGTGGAGTACAGTTTTTGTAGAGTATGGCTATAATAACTGTGGTTAAAAATAAGATTAAATGGCATGACAAAAAATATTCTTAAAAGATTTAAAGTGTTTGTAGTGGTGTGAAGAAAACTAATTTGTGTACTCTTGGCCCAGATATGCAACTACCTAACACTGAGTATAAGTTTAAATGCCCGTAATGTAGTGTCAGCTTTTCAATCCAGCATTTGCTTTTGACAGTATCTAGCATTCCTGTATAAACACTGCAGGGGTTGAAAAGGATGGGGGATAGGGAGTCATACTACTCCTTTGTTATTTTATACCACTCTGGGCCTCAAGTTTAAGTGCTCTGAATTGCCTGTCTGTGTATGCCTCTGTCTTTGAGTAAGTAACAAATTTATGCTCCTAATGTTTGCCACTGTGACCTGCACCTAGACCATATGCCTAAACCAGTCTTAAGTAGATGACATGATGACAAGATGACATCTTTTTAGTGTCAAATGATGGTTTCCCATGGCAGATACCCCACAGTGATGAAGTAGCAAGCTGTATGTGGGAGCAGCCACAGCAGTCCCCACACCACTCATGTCAGAGGATGTGACTGGAGAAGGTAGCAGGGTCCTTGCAGAACAGGTCCCCCAGTGCCGTGTGCATACACACTGCGCACAAGCAGCCCCAAGGCAGTCTACAAAATGAAATTGAAACAACCCAGCACTTTCTCTGCACTATGTGCATGCCCCCACAAAAGGCTTACAGAGGCTGCTGCTGCCCATGATGACTCCTGAGCAAAGCAAACCAGGGAGATTTTCCTACAGAGAGGCCATGGCTTAAAAAAAAAACCCCAAACCCCAAAAAACCACAAAACCAAAAAAAACCCCAACAAAAACAAACAAACGAACCAACCAGTTGGAGATCCATGTGTCTGCCTCACCCAGGCACTTGGTGAGCGTATTTGCCCACTCACCAGAGTGGTGCTGCCTGCTGTGGGTCACGCCGTGCCTGTCCTGCCCTGCGTGGGCATCACTTTGGCAGCAGGAGGTAACTTATGTTTGGAGCAGCAGCTGCTGTTGTCTGCGGCCATGGGTGTGACTGCAAAAGCACTTGGGCATAGTTGGTCTTGGAGGGCAGGACTTGGGACAGCATCATCTGTAAGGATGCAGGCAATAATACTAAGCTCTGGTTGTATTTTAACTGAGTATTATGTAAATCAAAGAGAGTAGCTGTTAAATTAAAGCGTGAGTAGGTAATACCTTCAGGTAATGCCTGCTGCTGCCAAGGCGCTGGATTTTAAAAAAATATGGAGATGGAAGTTTCAGAAAAGTCTCAGGAAAAACAACCTAGTTATTGACTTCCCCAAGGAGACATGCTGACAGCTCCCCACACACAGAATTTAACAGTGTTGAGGTAAGCCAGTGTGGCCACAGAGCTGAACAGCTTATTGTACAGATCCTTCCCAAGGGAAAACTAGACCCATTTTTACATCCGGTGGGAAATAAGTGACACTTTCAGCAGGGCTTGAAGTAATGAAGAATTTCTCAGAATGGAAAATTCAAAAAATCTCCTGCCTTCAGAAGTCTCCGTATGAAGTATCTTGGATATTCAATCAAATACCAATTCTGACATGAATGGAATGAAGCATGTAAATTTAAAAGTGTTTCATCTTATTGATTTGGCGTCTATATTAACTTTGAATGTTACTTTAGAAATTCTCACTCCAAAAAGTTGAAACACTTTAGTAAGGTTAATTTATCGATTACATATTGTTAACTATTGCAGTTTATAAAGTTTTTGAGGTATAGCAAAAGGATGAAAGTTTTAGATTAGGACTACATCTTGGTGATATTTTCAATTAAAATATTTAAAATGCAAGTTTAGGTTTGTAAAAAATTTTTTTAAAATCAAACTATCTTTTCACTTAAAACAAAAAGTCAGTTTTCTTTAAAAAAGAAATTCTACCATTCTACCAAAATGTTCCAACTATTGTCCAAGTATTGAGAAAAAACTTTAGGCGTGGACCACTGATGATGCTGTAATGCAAGGCGACATTGATATTCTGGACAGTTAAATTCACAATATTGCTGGGCACAGTATGATTACCCTAACTCGTAAGAATTTTCAAGATTTAATATTTTTCCTGGAGGTAGGATGAAAAGCCAATGTAAACATCATTCAACTGTAAAATCTCCTAGAAATTTGGACTGAGACTATTGAGATATTCCAGTTTTATTTGGAGACTTTCAACGTTATAACTTTGGTTGAACCTACTTTTTTGAAAATCTGAAAGATCTGAATCTCATTTGAAGATGTGTTCTTTTAATTTCAATATCTCTTCCATTTTCCCTCCTTGTTTGAACATATTTTTTTTAAGCTTTTGAATTTTTAATGAATTGGCATTTTCAGATGAAAATATATTGTGAAAATATTCCTGGACATCTCTCTTTAAACTGTATGTGTATTTAAAATATAATTATCGGTAGTTTGGGTGCACTTGGAATTATATCTCAAGCTCATGTGGAAATCAAAATCCAGTTTATATAAATATCCTTTCATCTGTCCCATTTTATAATAGTTTACAAAATGTTTTTACTAAAAGTAACAGACAACAAAGATGAAATCATGGTGGAGGAAAAATAATTGAGATGAAGGAGGGAGATAGTTATCTTTCCTACAGATTTTTACTGCAGTGTGTTTGCATTAATGCCTGAAAAATAGTGTATGACCAGGTAATTCACAGATTAGACAGTCACTGACTGAAATAATTATGCTTCTAGGACGTTTGCTTACTGAAGACTGAATTTAGTCTTACTTTGATGCATTGCAAATTGTCAGGTAACTACCTAAAGTCAGATTCTGATCTCATTTACACTGAAATAAAGAGAGTATTGCTACATTTGCTTCAGAGGAGCTACTCAACATGCTTAATTAAGAACAGAATCTAGTCCTTTATCATCTTCATTCATGTATATCTTGGTATACACTGAGAGGAAAGCAGTCAGTGGGGTGCTCCTTATGTCCAAGGTAACTCTGAGGTAGATTTGCATTGAACCTTTTTAGTCCTTTGTGTTCGATAAATCCCTCTTCTACTTAACTGGGTGTAGGGGTTCTCTTGGGTGCCAGCAGCATTGCTGCGGGTCTGCTTCAAGCACAGATTACTTGCAGGAAATACCATTGACTACCACAGGGGTTTCACACCTGGAGCTCTTGGAGTCTGGGCCAAGATTAAATCAACATTGTGGACTCGACAACTTACCTTGTAGTACAGCATATTCCTTAACTTCTTTGAGGTACCTGGGGCACCTTAGATCCCTGTGATGTACTGTCTAGGAAGCTGTGCTGCACTAATGCAGCCGGGTAGTATTTCAGCCTGTACCCAGCACATTAACTTCTACGGAGACTAGCTTGGTAAGGATATGCGATCTTGGTAGCCTTAGTGAGAAAAGCTGTGATGTGGGGCCCCTTGATATTCTTAGGAATCATAATGATTCGGGTACAAACACACAGTTTATGTTCTCTCCATAACCTTACCAGCAAGGGAGGAAAAACTTCTATTCCTTGGCAAGAGTCCCCAGTGTACTCAGAGCTGTTGGCTGCACTTGTGCATTTATGAATTCTAACAACTCCATCACGAATGTTGTTACCAGATACCTGGGATCTAGCCACAATAACTACATTTCCAAATGTTTAAGCATGGTTTGCTCTTAGGAACATACTCTCAGCTGTATTATATAGTTACTATATACAGTAAGATCTCATATGAATTTTTTTATTTATTCCCTAACCTTTCTAGTCAAGGATGAAATACGTTTGGCATCACTTCCAGACTTCTTGTGTTTTCTGTGTTTCAGTACTATAGAGATGTGGTTTTTTTTTTTTGTTTTTTTTTTTTTTTCTTCCCTAAGACCTTATATCCTGAGATACAGAGTAGAGAGACCACCACCGCTGGAGTTAGTACAGAATGTGCTTCTCGCATTTTGAGAATATTGTTTGGTCTCTTAGAGAGAACCAGTATAATTTTTCATCTGGAAAGTATTCAAAGGGTATTTGCTGGGAAGGAAAACTGTAGCTGTGTAATACAATTATGCAGACAAAGGTTGCAGAGGCACTACCAAAACAAAGTGGGCTTATGGTATGTGGGGTAAAAGCAGGAAGAAAAAAAATATTGATTCACTGTTCTGTTGCAAAGAGAACAAAATGTTTCTTCATATTGTTTTGGATCAATAACAATGTCCTAAAAGACAGAACTCTGGGGGGAAAATAACCATCTCCATGGAGAATGGAAGAAACTTACTATAGTTTTGTGTACTGTTAGAAAGATCACAAAGTGCCTGTCAGTCTGATGGATGAGTCGATAAAAACTCTCCTTTTGATTTCCACAGACGTTGGCTCAACCCGAATCTGCATAAAGGATTCTGAGAGGGTTGAAGGGATAAAAAGTATTTTCTCCAGGCTGAAGAAAAGCAGCAGAGTAGAAAGGGCAGAACAACCCAAAGTGGAAAGAGGGGAAAGAATCTGCTTTCTCTAGATCACATGGAAGTTTCCAGTACAATATTGGTAATTAGGATTTTAGAGATGAGTCCAGTTTTTGGCCTAGGGGATTCTGTTAGAATTGTATATAGAGAAACAAAACCAATTAAGATATCAAGTAGGTGTAAAAAAGAAAAAAGTTTTGAATAAGTACTGTGAAGCAGAAAAAAGCAAAAGAACAGATGTTCAGAGTATTTTATTCCTTGGCTATAACTCTATTTTGCAAATCAAACTGAGAAATATTTGACCAGTCATGTTTTCCTTAAGCATGGTGAAAGCTCTGATTATTCACCTTGCAGTAAGAAACAAAATTTCTGTATATCTCTATAGGCTTTTTTTACCATAATAGCTCAGCTTCAGTGTGTTTATCTCAAGGAGATAATATGTAGATAGGAAGAGTCACCAAGTGACCAGCCTGAAGTCACACAGGGAACCAACCCATTGCAGAGCCTAGTGGTAAACCCATTGCAGTCTGCCCAGTGATAGACTGTCCCAGTAACCACTGGACCTGAAAACTTGCCTGTTCTGCGTGCGAGTTAGTTTTGCCTGCCCACTTTCAGGTAACTCGTGTCTTTTGCATATTGCATGGTGTTTCTTCATTTTCCATACAGAATTACATCTAAGTTTGCCAAACGCAGGAAAGGGACCTCAATTCCATTTGCATAAGATCAGCTTTTTGGCAGCCATACAGCTTTTGGGAGAAAAACAGGAGAAAAAAGGAAGAGCCTATTAGGAATAAGATGATGTCAGGCTGTTTTAAGTGCAGGAGTTGTTCAAACAGCAGGTCCATGTTAGAAGTGTGTAATTTTTGGACATATCCCTAGCCTAGACTATGTGCAGCACAGTAGCATTTCCAGAGTTGAGTAGTGGGAGGGATTTTTATCATTAAATCACACAATGTAAGACAAAATTTCTTTTTTAAGACCCTAAAGTCTTTGAGTGCATAAAATGTATTATTTCTGTGTGCTTATTTTTGTTACCTTATAAACTTAAAAAGAAAAAAAAAAAGGCAGGTTTTTATTCTTCAGTTTTGGAGGAAAAAAGCTTGCTTCCAGGGTGAGATTTGGCATGCGAAGTCTCTGGCCAGACAAATTTTTAAAATGGTATCATAAACCTCTGAAAATAGGAGTTTATAATAGAAATGTAGACATACAGTTAATTATATCGTCTTGAATGGCGCCACTATAATTAGCTAACTTCTATATGATGCCAAGTTTTAAAGTATTTTACTTTTATGGCACTGGCTGTCAAAAGCTATTTATGTTAGTTTCTTTTATTGTCTTACTTTCCTGACCTGGCTCACCAGGTTAGGAAAATGGCTTGCAGATTTTACTTCAGCTCTTAAGAACCTTTGCAGCCTCGATGCCTAGATGCACCCTAGAACCTGGAGTGTCAAAGGGAGTGTATTCCCTCCAAAGGCAAGCAGGAGGATATCAGCACATGCAGACTTCTCTGAATAACTTCAGACTTGTGGTTCCCATTGAAAGGAATTCTGAGATCACTGACAATCTCAGCTGGACAGGAATCTGCTAATATTTGGGTGTTATATATACTTTTAAGGTGACAGATAAAATACAGAGAAGAAAAAGAACATGATCTGTTTTATAAATACAATATTTCCTACAGGTTCAAAATCAGAGAAGGGTGCTAACAGCAGAGCCGAGGAGATTATGGGATGAGAAAACCTCTGTCCTTTAGTTTCTGTTTCCAAGTAACTGTAGCCCTTTTGCAGCTTATTCCTTTTTAGGTGTTTTATAGCACACAGAGGATCACTGTTTCACCCATCACTGAAATCCAGTTTTCTCTGGAGTGGAATACAAAAACCATTACAACAATGTGACCAGGGCTATCGTTTAGGTTGAAAAGTTAAAGACATGTTTTTCAGTTAAAGAACCAGGAGAATCTGTGAATTAACCACGTATGCGCAAGTATTATTTGAATTGATAATGATATATTAACAAACTTAATCATAGAAAACAGTCATTATCATTTGAATGTCCAGGCAAAGCCTTTGCCTGTTTTTTAAGATAAGTTGAATTTTCAGAATTATTTTGAAAGTGAATTTAAATTTTTTCAAAGAATATCCATATGCATATAATGGTATCCTTAAGTTACTCAGTGTCCTTATTATTTAACATATCCATATATATATGTGGATATATAAAAATTATTAGTAGTATTCATATGCTTGATATCAGTTTTCTCAATTATAACCGATAAGGATCTGAGAGTGAAACTTGAGTTCAAATACACTGCACCCTGTAGGTTGTTGCTCTTTAGGGATGGTCTAAATTGTGCTGCCCTGGAGAGAGATTTTTTTCTATGGATGGTATGTAAGGTGATGTGTTAAGGTAATCCTACTTCTGTTTTTGTATGAGACTGGGTGAACTAGTACTGTCTAGGAGTGTTTGGGCAAGCAGACATTAACAGTCTTTACAATCTAAGAGTCCTGAATTTTAATGTCCAATCGGTTGTTTTCTGATGATCTGCATTTCTTCAGATCTGCCATCAAATTACATCTCTTCTAATAAAGCTTCCAATGGTAATTTAAAAAGTATTTTGTTATGCAGTAATCAACAACATGTAGGAATTAACGTGGATAGTGCTACACCTTTCAGGCAATCTCTTCCTTCTCTTGGCCATGTGCTTGTCACTTTTCCATGATAGCTCCTCTTTTTAGAATAATTTTTGGTTATATGCTCTTTACTGGCTACAAGGAGTTCCACACTTGCTATTACTCTGTACAGAGGTGATAATGCAAACTAATGACATGAGCTCAGGACCACATATTCCCTTTTTTCATGTTGGTTTATAATGGATCCTCAGGTGGATTCTTCCAGCTTCGATGCATATGAGAAATCTTGCTGATTGCAGCAGAACTGCCCAAGTGAGTAAGGAATGAGGGACTGGCCACTGAGTGAATAATAGTAATTTCTGCTCAGACAGAGCATGTCAAATCAGTGGCCACCAGACAGTGTGATGGAATTAATGAGGAGAAACAATAGCCAGCACTGACAAGTTGGGATAAACTCATAGAGTTGAAGTGCCACATCCAATTAATATATTTCATTGTTGTTCCCTGGAGATGGGGACCCTCTGACAACCTCCATGAAAGCTGAATGGGAAGTCCTGGGAATAGAAAAAGCAAGTATGGGTAAAGCTCATGGTGATCTCCTTTAAAAAAAGAAAAATGCTAACACTGAAAAAGCCTTGCCTTTCTTTTCTGTCCTTGACTTTGCTACAAAGTCTGCACTTTGCTGCCTGGCAGGAAGTGTTAAAGTAAATTGCTTTCAAATGAAAAGAGAAATAAAAGTTAGGAAAACATCTTTGTCTGTGCTTAATTTTGTTGTTCTGTTGGGCCTGACACTTTTGCATTTTGATGCAAAGCATATTTTGATCTAAAGTCCTTGTATAAACCAAATTGGACTATCAAGATTCCTGGGACTGCTTTGAAAAAATAAAACTTAAGGCATCATTTTCCATTCCAGATAAGGGAATTTACTAGTAAAGGAACTACAGAATTAGTCCAAACAGTGCAAAAAACGTGTTGATACCAATGATATTTTACTCCATAGAATACTTCACTCAGCTATAGCTTCCAACATATATAAGCAAAATAACAGCCTGGAGGAATGATTCATGTGGAATTATTTAATTCTGCTCAGCAGAGTGCTACTTTTAGCTGGGAAAAATGTTCTCATAGACTGGTAGGCAACAGATATCCAGTACAAATGGCATCCCCCCTTGCTGAGTGAAAATTAGTAGCAGGTCTTTGCACAGTGCATGTACTTTGAGAGGAGGGAATTGTGTCATTGTTATTTGCTATTTCCACAAGCTGACACTTATCTTGTAAGCACATCAACTGTTTGCTTTAGCTCCACAAGTCATTTCCTATACATTATATCAGTTAGTCATGTTGTTCTGCATTGTGTGCAAAAGAGGTTAAATTCCACATGTAGAGAAATAAAAGATGAATAAGAACTATCTAAATAATTGTTTTAAAATGGGAACATCTATTCATTTCTTTAAAAAGTGGCTGTGTTGGTAAACTGTTTCAGACTTTTGCTTCTATTGCATCCGAAGCCAGATCAGCACATAAAACACTTACTCCTTGAAGGTAAAGTAAATTAGATAAATTCAAATTCAGCCAAAAGACTAAATTAGAATTGTAACTTTTTCTTTTTATTCTTACATCCCAGAAATCCCACAGAGTTATCAGGAGAAAAAACCGGAGTTGACTATAGTTGCAAACAGTGGAAGATATCAGGATTCTTTTTTGTATATATTTCCATATGTAAAGAAACACATTTTTTGTAATCATTGCATCTAAGCAGATGTTGGCCATTTTTTTTTAGCAAATGTTTGTCTGCTGTATTGCTGCTGGGGAATTGTATCCTTGCTAGGGAATTGTATGTGATGTAGTAGGTTTTTTTCTAGCTCTAATATCATCGAAGCTTTAGATTTGGTTCTGTGTTTTTACAGTAATGTTTGCTTACTGTTTGTTTTTATTTAATTAGAACTATACTGTCATGCAGTGCTGCACTGTACATCTGAGAATATACCAAATAGAACTGTAACTCCTCAAGCATAAGGGGAAAGTAAGAGAAGAAAAAGAAAGCATACAACATTCTTTGGCAAATAATAATGAATATTTTATTCAGGTTGGTTTGAAACTTAGCATTTTAAGGTTCTGTTAGAGAACTAGAATATAGGCTTCCTTCAGTCTCCTGGCTCTATAATAAGATCCTGAAAAATGAATTTCCTTAATCAATGGTTGAATACAAACTTATCAGTCAAGATTTTCAGTCTGTAGATTTCTGCAATAGAAAGAGTTCAAATACTCAAGTGATACAAAGCTCACTTTTTTTTTCTTGTTCTCACTATCTCATTCCTGTGTAACTGTATTAACATCACTGGTCTTCATCTTTATTTTCAAATATCCCAGGACAATATTATAAAATCTTTATAAAGAAAAAGGTAAAAAGTTATGGCTTCAATTCACCAAACATTTAAGCGAGTGCTTAATTTAAAGCATGTGGATAATCCAAATTTGCTTCAGTCATTGGCTTCTGGACCAGGGCAAACACATTTGGAATGCATCCTGCATATTTATTCTACTATATACATGATTCTATCACATGTGTGCAAAGTTGTTTGTGATTAGATTTGTCAATTACATTAACTGGATTGAGATTTAACCTGAGAAGAATTTACAGTGAACAGCACTCCTGCAATAAAGGTAATATCTGAAGAGAGAGCAATCTATCATTTTTAAAAAATAAACCTACTTTTTGAGGCAAAATATCTATGTAAATTTTATTTTTTTCCTTTTTGAAAAGTAGTAAAAAAATTAAAATTCGTTTGGTTTTTAAAATAAGGAAAAAATTATTGCGTCTGTCCCCTTTGATATTCTCCAGATATTTCTTCTGATGCTTAAGTGTACTAGAAATATCTGGAGAAACTGCAGCTAGTTTTTCTCATCAGATTTCTCAGTAACTTCCTGTTTGATTCTCCAAATATTGCCCAGAATAAATTCTGTGGGAGAAGCTTCCATTTTAGCAGTTCATCTGAAAAATATTTCTTCTTTTGAGATTTGATATTGATTTTTTGCAGTATTAAAATAAAGTGCTGATGTTCTAGAATCCGTCCTTTGCCCCTGTCTTCCCTGGGGGATTGTAAGGGATGGTCTGGTAGCTAAATGCCACTTAGATCATATACGTGTATTCAGCCTCTGTGTGTATTTATATATATTATATATATACGACAGAGAGAGGAAGAGAATTCTTATTCCATTGGTAACAACTGGCTGGTAGTAAACAACAAATAAAATGCTCTAAAAAGAAGTTGCTGATGCTTCTAAATGATCTGGCTGGACTCCTAATTGATGTACCTTTATTCTTAAAGAAGCTGTAGTCTCCGTCAGTTGCTGTTCTGCTATGTCATTGTCTGTATACTTTGTTATACAGAACAAATACAAGAATATATTATTCTTTTGCAGGAAAGTTGCATGGGCCTAACTATTAAGTCCATCCTTTGCCATCAACAGGGAAGACGGAGGTATTTGTTTTAGTATTCATATTAGTATTCATATTATTCATTTCAAAAATATTGTTGAGGGTGAAGGGCTTCCAGGATGGCTATAGCGATCCTACAAAATGTTTGATGTACTACTCTAGGAAGCAGATTTCCTTTGGTTTCCTCAGATGGAAACTTAGACTCTTTGTTTCTTAGTTTCTGATTCCTGGACTACAGTCTTCAAAAGATATTTCAGCTTTTTGTGTCATTTTTAAAACAGGAAGAGACAGTTTTTCTTTGTTTTTAAGTTCATGACTGAAAGCAAAACTTGAAAGAACTTTTTAGCGTAAGTATAAAAACACAAACGTCTGTTTTTCTATTGCTGGTGAATAGTTAAATGTCTCAAAGGCAGCTCCATTCCAGAATGACTTGCTTCCATCCACACCTAAGATACCAGTACGTGCTGTAGCCATCAGTGCCACTGGGGGATTTGATATTGCTTGGGCACGCTAACAAGTGGAAACCTTGCTTTTGGGAACTTCCTCATGGAAATGGTGTGCAAATGTACTTATAAAGTGCTTTGCAAAGAGATACTCAGATAAAAATCTTTGGTATTTGTGCAAGACCACAGATTATTAGTATCTTCTAGTTTACAAGGGCCACATTCAAGTCACCTGAAGCATGAACGTGAACACCAAAGAGATTTTTTCCTATAGTGTTCTGATCTTACTATGATTTGCATGGGATCTGGCCCAAATTTGGAAATGAAGCTGAATTTTATGTCCTCTCTATGATTCCTCTGGGGATTTAATTCCTGAAAGTGAGGCTATGAAGTCTACTTGAAGAGATTAAGAAAAAAAAAAAGGTCAATATGCTAAACTGTTGAAAATAAGGAGAGAATGCATTATTTGTGACACTACTGGAGGCCACAGGTCTTTCTTGAAACTCCAGTCACTTCCCGTCCCTTCACCAAGTTCCTAAAAAGACATATTACTGTTCTAGAATGACAGCAAGTAACAAAAATGTCAGACCTACTCTTAGGACCTTGGTATCTGGTAGGGGTAGATGGCATATGTGTGAGAGTTTCAAAAGGAACAAATAAATAACAAATGGAAGCATTAGCGTGTTCAGAATTATGCTTCCCTACAGTAATGTCACTATTTGGGATGACTTTACTATCATGTCCTACATTTTGACCAGCTTGCTTTCCTCCTCCTTCAGAAGATTGATGTACCCCAAGTTGTTAGTTCTGCTTTCATCTTCAGAGCTGACTGGTCTCTTGAATCCATATGTTTTGGGTTTTTTTTTTGTTTTGGTTTTTTTTTTTTACTCAAGACAGTCAATAGAGAATATAATATAAAATTACTAATGGAAGAATCAAGGCTGTTGAAGAACTTACTGCTATTCTGTTTCTTTTTAATCATCCAGCTTTCCTTTTCCTTTCTCTTCTGCATGTAAGCATCAATGCAAAAGCTTTAAGGGCCGTAGATGATCTCTTCTTTATTTACCCACTAATCACTGAATAAGAGTGTTAAATCAGATCCTGCTCAGTAAGTAAAAATATGAAATCTCAGCACTAATCACAGGTTTCCATTTGATGATTATGAATACTTAACCTTGTCAGCTCAGATCTGAGTGCTTTATTCTGAAGTCTGCAAGTCAAGACTCCTGTATTTAAGTGTTTTAGAGGAGGGACTGCTAGTTTTCAGAATGAAGTGATAGATACTCATTACATACACATTTCAACTGAACAATAATACCTTCTCTTGTGTACCTATGCAGCCAGTGTAGAAGTATAGAGTGGAAGGATGTAAGACACCAAGTCTTTTGTTAACCCAGGAGTTACCTTTTGTTCTTTTTGTTAGACCCAAAGGTAACGATGACTTGCAATTAGCATGAAATGTTAATGAATGACCGAGCTTAATGGAGGGAGGGGGAGCAGTGGAACTATGAAGTGGGACACTATAAGCCTTGAATGAAGATTTGGGTTTGTGAAAATTCACCTAACCAAGCTCGTTCTTTATCTCTGAGTCCACTTGTGTATTATGGCAACCTTTATTTCCTTAGGCTAACTTGCTATCTGGTAGTAAACTCCAAATTGCCACCAATGTAAACTTCATACTCATCTACTTGCAAACTACAGTGCTCTGCCATCAGAGGTGCCATAAATTATAGCCACGTGAAAGGATAATACAGGGCTAATTTATTGACATGCATTCCTGCTCTAGCTGCTGAAGAATGATGATTCTCTGGGCATAGAGTTTTGTGGGTGACTTTTTGAACTGATTTAAAACATTCCTTTGGCTAAGAAATCACTGGCTGCTCTGAAGTAAACAAGGTGATTATACTGGTCACCAGCTATTACTGTGTAACATCAGGGAATTTTCCTTCTAAAGTGTGTCAGCAACGGTGCAGGCAGAGGAACCTACTGAATTAGTGATGACAAACAGGAGAACTTACAGCAACCTGGATGTTGACAGGCTGCAGCTGAATGCATAGAGAGGATGGATAGCAAAGCAAGTGTTTTATGAAAAGTGATTCAGAGACAGAAATGTAAGATGCAACCTTCATTCTTTTCAGAGACGTTTTACTAGAGATAAGATAATGAATTTCAAAGAACTCAAGTACTTGCAAACCAACAGTGAAACAGAAAACTAGTTTGCCTACTCACACATGCTGAAAGAGCCTGACTGTGGTGGGGAATGTATGTTTTATTAGCCTGAGATTGGTATGACTGTGCTAGTTATGTAACTGTAAAACTTCAATTTTCATGAAAATTCCCTTAACACACTGTCCTTAAAACTTTTAAGACATTACCTTTATGCAAGACTAGAGAGTTACATTTTGTAGGAGCAAATATATTACAGGTTTTTTTTGTAATAGATTTTGAGAAGATAATTCTCCTGTAGCAGCTTCCTTAGGGGCAAGAGTCTAACCCTCTAGGCCTAGGAAATAGAAAACCGTATTGCTTGAAGTCACACTAAAATCACTTTATCTGCCCACAGTAGCTACCTGGATCACATGCTTTAATCATTAGGCATTATACCATAACAATGTGATTTCTTTTACACAAAGTATTGAGAGTTTTATAGGTTAGAACAAGTGCAGTGCTTATTTCTGGAAGCGTCAGACCTGTGTAACTGGCTGGCTGACTGCCTCGTTGTGTGTCTGTTGCAAGCAGGGGTTTCTGGTTTTCTATCACTTTTTACAGAGAAGCAAAGATGAAGCCTGAGCCAGTCAATACACTTAACAGAAAAGTGCAGACATATTCTGTGGGATTAAACAAACTTAGATTAAAGGCATTGTATACAAAGAAGTACTTTGAATCCAAATATTTTTAATTATTTATGTACTTACAGAAGTAAAATTTCTTTTTTTTTTTTTACTCAACCAAAGCAGCCATATAAAGATTCTATACCTGCTTTTGTATTTTGAAGGCTATGTATCTTCTAGTGGTAGTTGGTGCTGGGAGAAGGAGATGATGAGGGAAAGAGAGAGGATCAAGGAAACACCTGACAAATTTAATCAGTAAAGTGTAGATATGAGGCAACAGCTTGCCATTGACCTTGCTGACTGACTACATTCTTACATCCTTTCTATAAAAAATACTGTTGTTTGGAGAGGAGCTTCCTAGAGCAGCGTCCCAGCCTGCTGACAGAACCAAGTTATAGCACAGAAGTAGCAATACCAGGATGTTGTCACAAAATTTCTAAGGATCCTTTAGACCTAGCACCTCAAAACAACTTCTGTGTGTGACTTGCAGGTTTGAACAAGGGGAAATTGGGGAAAGGCGGAGGAGACAACTATTCAAAGCTACCTAAGATGTTAAGTAAGAGTAGGGAAAATGCAGTTAGGCTTGGATGAATTTTAAAAATAATTTTCAGGTTAAGTGGATTAATTCAGCTACGCAAAGAGGGAAATGTTTAAATACACTGGGCCACGTTCCGTTTTGGCCTACAGGCTTGCTGTAGCTACTCCACTAAAGTCAGTGTAAAGGATGGGAGTGTTCACATTTTGGAGTTAGATGCTGACAGCTGGCCAGATCTGTGATCTTTTAGCTCTTGATCTTTTCTTAATCCTCCAAGCGTATGCTTACAAGCAATGGGTTTCAGTGCCAAAGTGTAACTGCTGATATTTTCCAAGCCCTGTTTTCCAGCTCTAGTAGTTGTGGTACAGTTAAGCTACATGTTTGACAATATATGACTCTATCATATGGGAAGGAGCATTACATTTGGAATCCAGGGGGAACAAAGAATTCAGTACTTTCTAAAGGGAAGTTGAGTTTGTTGTTTAGTATAAGTATACCAAGTTACTATAAATCAAAAGAAAAGACTCGTAATAAATTCCTTCAATGGTCTTGAAGATCATTTAAATCTAATGTTATACTCTAACAAATTGACAAGCAATAGTTATGCGGCAACATCTTGTCAGGTATGCGGGCTATACTTACAAATCTCGTTAATTGGTATGGGTAATTTCTGTTTCCTGGAGCATTTTATTTGTACTGTTTACTTTTTAGGGTCTGTCATCGATGAAGTAAATCTTGGGGGATTTTCTGAAAACTTAGAGTACAACCTCTCTATGCACCCTTATTCTGTTTTTCTAAAACTACACCAAAGTTGGAACCAAAGTATGTGTGTGGGAGGGACATATGGCTAGGTAGAAGACAACATATATCTAGTATGCATATTTAGCATGCACTTACCATGCAGTTAGTTTAGACAGCATCTGTTGTTTGTTTCAGCAGCTTTTTTTTTTTTCTTTTTGTAGGGGGAAGGGTGCAATCTGTTTAAAGGGGACCTGCAAAGAGAGGGAGGGGAAGGGTTTATGTCTGTTTTCTTCTTTTCACTTATGTTTAATGAAGAATTGCTTTGGCTTGCCTTTTGCCTTAGAAATATCAGGACTTCAAAGCATTATTTTGCATGGTTTTATTGCAGGCATTTTTGGATCATTGAGGTTCTGGGAGTTCTTGTCAGCTTTAAATGGAAGGGGTGGATTCCTAACAAAGAGCATTTCTCCAAGTTCTCCCAGTGAAATGCATTTATATTTCTGTTACCATTAGAGCACTCAGCCATCTCGTGTAGTTAGGACCCTGTAAGGCTGTTTGGTGTTGTGCACCTTATTTAACATATGCATTTGGCATATATTATGGTGATCTGTTATTGCAGTTCAGGCTGCACTTATTTATTTGATGGGAGCAGATGTTCCTCCTCTTGCCCCCTGGGAGCCCCTGTTCAGCATGCAGCTGCTGCTCTACCGGGGTGCTGAAGAAGCGGGAGAGGTCCATCCTGGCCCCAGGTTTGTTCCAGGTGCTGGACTGAGACAGCTGCCCCTAGGTTTCTGGTGCTGCACCCTTCACTGAGCAGGCACCTACCTGAATCCAGCCTTAGCCATTTTGAATTTGCCACCCCACCCTAAAACCCTGACATACTCAGCAAACTTTGAGTGGCTCCATGACCTCCCTCCCCTGTGTCATGTTTTAATAGTCATGAACCTGCAACAAAGTCAGCTATTAAAGAATTTATGTAAAACTTCACACATGGAGTAGGCCAGAACTTGGCAACTGCGGCGGTGTTTTGCTAAACAAGTACAAATATAGAGGCAGACTGAATTTTGGCAGGAAAGAATTCCCAACTCAGTTCATAGGCCTTTCACATGTGCAATCTCTCAGATGTCTCAAATGAACTGGTTTGCCACTTGTCTTCTAATTTCCAAGCAAAAGTAGAGTAGGTAGACCTGGATTTCTATGGTGCTTATTGTTTTAAGAATTCCCATACTAGAAAGAAAAAGAGGAGACAGCAGGAGAGGGGAGTGTCATTTGTCATATAAGCATTGTAATTGCTCAAAGGAATACTTTCAGTATTTTAATTTGAATTATCTTAGCGTCTCTTGGTATTATGAAAAACAGCGTGCTCAGTTAGAAAATTCAGTTTTAAGTTGACCCTCAGATATCACAGGCTGGGTAAAACCCCACAAGTTTCAGTGCAACAGACTCTGGGAAGTCTGGCCCATAAGTACACCTGCAGCTTCCATGGCCTTGAGTGAGAGGAGCACACAAATCAATTAGCTAAAGGAAGTCACATTTTAAAAATATTTCATATTGTCCCTATTCTTTGCTTATCCATTATTATTTTTATGCTAAACCTCAGCTAGCAAGCAGAGTGAATACCTTTCATAATTAAAAAGACAATAAATCACCTCTTATTTTTAGTGGGAAAAAGTGCCCTTGATTCTAGTAACTAATAAGGGGAGGAACTTATTCATGGAGGCAGAGAAGTTAACTGTAGGAAACAGGAAGCAGAAGACAGAAAAAATCTGAGTAGAAAGAGACTTTTGTCGCTCTTTCCAAACACTTTCTAGCAATTGTGGGAGAACTGTCACACAGCTGCATCAAAGATGTCCTCCTTCTCTGCAAGTTGCCTTAGCTGCAGAAGTCACGTGAGGGAGCTCTAGGGTGAGTGCAAAATCAGCTGGAAAATGGTACTTGAAGAGTAATCACCAATAGTTCATTCTCAAGGTGGCTGTTGGGATTTTGCAAATGTTTATTACGGATCTGGTATGGTTCAATAACATATGTTATAAATATACAATATAATTACATATAATATATAATTATATAATATTATATAATGAGTATAGATGAAAAAGCAAGTATGTGCTTTGGATATACAGTGGTGAAAGGCTGCAAGGAGGTGGGAAGAGTGTGTTAGAATTCAAAATAAGTTCGCAGGCTGGAAAAATGTCCACATTTTCCTTTCACAGAAAATGCGCTTCTAGCAGACTTACACAAAATACTGTGCAAATAATGGATGGGGACATCAATCAACTAGATAACACTTATTGCAGATGTATCTGAGGGCTGTAGTAGTACACAAGCTGAAAGTGAGTCAGGAATATGTTTATCTTGCATAGCAGTATATTGCATAAGAAATTACTTGTTCTTTCTGCCCTAGTCATCATGCGCATAGCCTTGACTGGAGAGTGGTATAGGTGTGAACAAATTGGAAAGAATACAGAGGAAGGCAAGGGGAATGATCAGAGGTGTTGCAAACATGACTTAGGAGGAATGACTGAAAGAAATAGGGTTCTCTATTTAAAGACGACTAATAGAGGACATAATATGCAAGTGTGCAAAAGCGGTGAAAAGAAGGAAGGAATAATCTATCCTCCACTTCTGTGAGGTACAGGAAGGGAAATAATGAGCTTAGCTTGTGTCAGATGACTTCTGGCTCAATCGTTTTTTTAAAAAAAGATCTCTAATTGGTAAAAAAAATGCTAATGCACGGAGAAGTGCTGAAGCTTCATTTTGGATGTCTTTAGATGAACATCTGTCAGAAATAACAGGAGCATCATTGACCCTGCTTTGGGAGTAATGCTGTACTAAATACCTTCTTGAAGTCCTTTCTGGCCTTATTTACCATGATCCTCTACTTCTGAGTGCTTCAGGCTGAGCCCATAGCTTGCTTATTCCTGCTTCTCTTCTGTATATCTTTCTGCATATTTGTGAAAGGCCAGGGTACCCAGTTTGGGCCCAGGATACCTCAGTTCTCCTATACTAATAGGCACAGTGAATTTGTTTTGGTAAACCCTATGTTCCTTTTAGACTTACATAATTTGAATTCAGTTTTCAGCAATGTGTCTCTCAGTGAAGACATCTAAATTCCACTTTTGGACCCACTGTGGAGTAACCATACTGCCAAACCTGCCTGAGTGCTGATTTGCATATTCAGTTGTAAGAGTGGGATACCATTTGAAGATGTATGTTTGAACACTGGTTTGGCTGCATTAAGGGATAAATAAAGGCATGGAAATAAATTAAGCAATGTTAAATAGTTGCTAGAGGTTTCATTGAGGTGCTCTAAGGAACTAATGCAAAATTTATTTTTAGACAGCATTTAACTATTGTATCTGAGTATTCTTCAACCACCAATCCATATAGTGTGCCTTATATTTTACTTTTTTTTTCTGGCAGGAAGAATGCAGAAGTAATTTTAATTTGAGTAATTTTATTTTTACACACCCCAAACGTATTTGTGTACACAGGGAGCTCCAGTTACAGTATAATTAGAGAAACATGAGAGCCTTAAGATCAGGAGTTAAAATTTATATTTGTAAATATTCCACTAACTTCTAAAACACTCTTCAAAGATGTTTATTATCTCAATTTTCTGATTGATGGGGTTGTCATCTTTTAAATACAAACCACACTAATATTAACAGAGTGTTTCACCTATATACCAGACCTTTATTACTTGAATGTTCAAATGATCATAACTGTTGAGGTAATTGAAGCAAGAAACTTATATATGTGGATGGGAGGAGGAAAAAGGTAAAAAGCCTGCACACATCTTTCCATTGCATCTAGATACAATCTAGATTATTATTCTTATTTTTACTAAACACTAATAGCTGCTCATATAAAAAGCAAACTGAGACCATGAGCAGTATGGCAAACTGTGTTTTTATTTTACCGGAAACGTTTGGGGTTTTGGAAGACAATGCAGATTTCTGAAAAAAAAACTTCATTTATTTTATAAAGTGTAGGACAACAGTGACCCATCCAGTGCTACCCAAAGAAAAGTTTGTTCTATGTGAACAAGTTAGTTATTGGCATGCAATGCTGGACGTGATGTGCATGCAGGATATTCATCTATTCATTCACATATTAGTAATAGGTTATAGCATTGTTTAGTCTCTGGATATTGTCT
This sequence comes from Phalacrocorax aristotelis, assembly GCF_949628215.1. Classification (NCBI taxonomy): domain Eukaryota; kingdom Metazoa; phylum Chordata; class Aves; order Suliformes; family Phalacrocoracidae; genus Phalacrocorax; species Phalacrocorax aristotelis. The sequence goes on from NC_134283.1 coordinate 16,888,239, forward strand.
GTTCTGTTCCTTGCAGGAAAAAGTCTTCTGGACTGGTTGTTATTTCTGGAATAATATATAAAAATATATATATTTTTAAAATACACAGAAATATATCTATTTCTGGAAATATATATATAATAATTGTAGAGAAGTTTGGCAAATATCTATTGATCCAAGAAAAATGTGGAAAAACAAAGGATTTTTGACAAAAACAGATTAGAAGTAACACCTCTTAAATGACATGATTTAAAAAATCTGTTCTTACTGTCTTTACTGAAATAAGCTACTATCAACGTTAGCTGGGATTTCTGTAATATTGTCTGCGAGGAAGGATTCTTCTTTTCTCTTTTTTTATTTTGTTTTTCAGTAGTTCAGTGGTAGGGGAATATTTTATGATTAACTGATTACTGAGAGTGATTCACCTTTATATCAAATGAACTCTTTAAGACTACTCATTCTGGGATAAGAGGTTAGGATTAGGGTTTAGGAATGGAAGGCCTTCAGAGCTGGAAATCCACCGAAGTCTGCTCAACCAGAGTACTCAAATACCAGTGTGATCTTTCTGCTCTGCTGGGGGTAGGGGTTGTGGTGGGGCACTGGAGGCCTTCAGAGCTGGATTTCCCATGGCGGCATGTCCAGCATGGAGACCTGGGATGAGGGCTGGTTTAAAGAAAGAGCTGTAGCTCAACGCACATTTGGGCTCAGAGGGACTGGGTCAACAACTTAAAAGAGAAGTTTCCATTTACAATGAATAAATACCTTATTCCAGTGTATTTTTAAGACTATTTGCAGTTACTGTAGAAAGTCAATGTTGTGTTGCTCTTGAGGTGCCTAGTAGCAGAAAATATATAACATTGATCTTCGGTGAATTGTGGGCCACACCTGTTCTAATCCTTGGTGACTGCTGCCATTTCAAATGAGCCTCAGCTGACCAAACTTAGTTTTAAGTAAGCAAGCAGTGAGTGCAATAAAGCTTAGATAGCCATTTTTGATTAGTTTGCAGGTTAGTTTCTTCTGTCATTTGAAGAAAGGAAATTTATTTTTCTAAGCGGCTGGAGAAAAGATAAACTGAAATGATTTTTTTCTTTGGGATATAGTTGTTCCATCTGCTAATTTATTCTCCAGTGCAGCCATATTTTCAGTTGGTTCCCTTTCAGAAGGGAAAGAAAGTGGACAAAATAGTCTCTCTTTTGTTCCATGGAGACTTCCTAAAGCTAATATGTTCTATTAATTGAAAAGAGAAGGCAGAAATTATGTGTTTCATAACACCATCAATATCATGTACATGAAGGATTAATTCCTCACACAGCAGAAGACCTGAAACAAACATCCTTGGAATAAACAGATTAGCGGTAGCTCTATTGATATGAATGAGGTGGGTGGGAGACAGATTATTTTACTAACAGCTAGGATAAGGTTTGTGGTTTCTAGAAAAGATTACTTTCTTATGAGGCCTTCTCTCTGCTTTGGGAGAAATGAAGTTGAATTTGGGCATGAAAAGTTGCAACGGCTGCAGAGGCAGAGGGCTCTTTCTGAGATGTGCACCTGTAGGAGGCTGGTCACCAGTCCAGCCCTGGGGAGGAGGAGGGACACCACTTCCATTTTTCCTTCCTTGTATTTAGGTTGCTTGGGATCTCTGAGTAGAGAGAATGGCTTTGCTGCAGTGACATCCCAAGAGTGATAGGGTAGAGCTGAATCTTAAGAAGTGGGTCTTTACTTGCTTTTTGGAGCTGTTTTACTTTTGTGTTGTAAGCACCATGCTCAAAACCTCCAACGAAGGAGGTTTTTTTCACATTTTGGAGATTGTTTTTGCCCTTTCCAGTGATGGACATAGGTCTAGAAACAAGCCTGGTAGTCACTGGGTCCATTATCTGATTAGTTTTCCTATTCTGCGTCATAAATATGAAGATAAATAGCTTTCTTTTTTTATTCTGAGATAGTAGTCCTTAACTGCAAATGCTTTTCTAGCAGCATTACGTAAAACTGAATCAATGTTTAGCAAACCATGTTTCAAAGACACAGTCTGAGCCATGGCTTCAAGAGGAACTGTGGATGCATTGCTGTAGCATCCATGGTATGGGTTTAGCACCAAGAAACAAGGCTGAATGTGAAACAGCACAGGCCACAGTTATTGCAGCATATAATCTAATGTGAAAATCCAAACAAATGGGACTCACCCAGCACACAAAAAAGTTTAATGGGACTAGAGGGAACAGTGGACTTGAAACAGTGCTGGTTTTCCTGAAATCTGAGCCTATGCTGGGTAGTATACTATCACCACTAAATTGCTGTTTATTGTTTTATGAAATTCTCTGCAATTCCTGCCTCTCCCCGTGTTTTATTAATCAAAGTGAGGAATTGTGCTGAAAGTCACAGGGTGTTCCTTCTGTACCACTTGCTTGAGTAAGGAGGAGGGATTCACTGCACCTTCCAAGTGGCTGACAGAGTTTCTGTCCCTTCCTTGTTCCTTCTCCCAGCCTCCATTTTATTGTGGGAAAACCACTGCTGGAGCACACCTGTGGGTAGATGGACTAGAAAGGTATTTAGTGTTTCAAATGCCTTTGACTCAGAGATGTGAGCACTACCTACTGCTCTTCCTGTCTGTCTGTCTTGTTTAATAAATTCATCCTTCCTTGCAAAGGAGACTGATAAGAGGACATTATGTCCTCAGCTGAATCACTTGCCATGAAGGACTACAAAGCAGCTTTCTTCAGTTCATTCTACCTCAAATGGTGGCTTTGAAGAAACTGTTACCTAATAAGAAATGCTTCTTGAATCAGTCTATTTTTTCCCCTCTTAAATGCAAATCTCTTACTGTGTTCTTAGTACTTTGCATTTATATGACACTTTTCATCTGAGGCTTTTAAACTGCAGTGTATTATAATTTTGTTGAAAGTAAGAACATTTTTACCTAAGATACATGTTTTTAATTAGACTAAACAAATAATAATGAAATCATGGCCCTGATTCTACAGGCTGATCCAACCGATTGAACCCAGCTCTCTCATGAATTCTTTGTGAAACAGAGGCCTAACTTCAGATGCCTTTCTTCTGGAAATGAAGGAGCTCAGCTGCACCACATGATTAGTTTTTAAAGTAAATAACTTTTTGGCTATCAGTTGAGGGAGCCCAGGAGCAATGACCTGCAGGTGTGGAGGAAAATTTAACTTTCCAACCATGCAGTACTAATTCTTTGTTCTGATGATGCAGGATTAATGCTCAATTGGAAAGAAAAAGATCAATGACATTTAAGGCTTTGTCTATACCAGGGTAGGAGTTTTATGTTCTCAGCACCCATAACTGGGACCAGATTTTTTCAGTACTACTCAACTCCCACTAGATGCCTAAGTAGATACTTGACATTAAAAACAGCTCAACACTAAATGTAGTGAACTCCTGAAAATCCATCCACTTATTTGGATACCTATGTTCCCTTTCTAGAAATATAACTGTAGTTTTTTCACGTTCTTCATACCCCAAAATAGCACATAAAATGTGTAGTGTGGGTGATGCTTCTGTGAACCTAAGCTAGTTGCAGTTAACGGTGCTGGTCACTGTGTGGAAATTCCTTTAGCTTTGCCCAAAGTAGACCCAACCTGGAGGTAAGCAAACTGTTTAGGAGAGAATTAGAAATTATTCAAACTGTTTCTCAAGACTCTATGGAAACTGAAACCACAAAACTCATTGAAGTTTAGAACATTCTTTTATTAGTAATTAATATTTCTGATTTCTGGGATTTGGATAGATCTGAATAGATTATTTTAAACATGAAGATTTTATCCCCTGTTTTTTTATTCTAGAAGCAGGAAAGTAACTTCATAAAGAAAGACTGTTTGGGGGTTTTTTTTGGTTTGTTGGTTTTTTGTTTGGATTTTCCTTTGTTTGGTGGTTTGTGTTTTTTGGTTTTTCTTTTTTTTTTTTTTTCCTTTGGCCAGAAATAAAAACTGTCTATGACTGTCTTAGGAAAGGTCTGTTAAAGTGCTTACATTTAGCAAGTATACATGTATATAATATTTGAAGGAGATTAATTTAATGGGTCATAATTCATAAGATGGTTAGCACTCTGAGTCCCCATTAATCTAATTCTTAAACTAAAAAATTAATTATCCAGACAAATTTGAACCAGTTGACATTACTACAGTTGTATCTGGTCCCCATGGTTTTGAACATTCTTAGATTTCTTCTGGAGCCAAGTCAGTGCTGTATAAATTTGCCCACCAGCAGCCTCTCTCTGGGTGCTGAAGAGGTGGGACTCCCCCAAAAGCATTGCTGATGTGACACCTAGATTTGCTGGTGAGACTGCTTTACAAATATTCCTTGTTTCACCTGAGTGGGAGAGGTCAGAGCACTGTAATTATACAATTTAGCTTTCCTAGTGTAGCCGAGAGGCCATGAAGAATAAACAAGTAAAATGATCACAAACACCAGAAACACAGCCTGGTTGGATGGTGCAGCTAGATTGACAGGTTTCCAGTGCTTATGTGATTCTTTATGTGATGAAGGTCAGTTTGAGTTTTGTATTCTGCAGAAAAAGTCTGTTAGGTAAGATTCCACTTTGAGGGGCTTGGAAGTTGTGGGGATTTTTTTAGTTTTTTGTTTTGTCTTGTTTTGAAGATATAATGAGGACTTTGCACTGGAAGCCTGCAGCAATCCTGTTACGCTGTGATTAATGTCACTGTATAATTCTGACAAGCTGAAGCCCTCCCACGGTGCTCATTCATCATGGATATCTCTATAGCTCTTATTTATTTATTGAACAACATGTAAGCACAGTTCCCTTTTTTGTTTAATATATCAGCATTTCAGTGTATGTGGACTTCAAGGTTTCAGTTTTGTTGACAAATGAGATCATCCAGACAATTATCGTTTGATTTTCACTTCACTAGTGAGAAAGATTAAAGAAAAGTTAAGGAGCTTTGTCTGTTTCCTGTTACCCATTTATTGAGGGGGAAGAAAAACTAACAGTTTAAAATGTATAAATGATGAGGTTTTAGATCACGCTCAAACAGTACGTGAGGAGACTGCATACCGTTAGTTCATTGGAGTTTTGAATGGGTCAATCTGGCTTTCTGCTTAACTAAACCATGATTCGGATCCCCTCTTAAACAGCATGTATGAGCTAAGGGCCAATGTGTATCCTACATGTGTGCCATGTATGAGCGTTTGTCCAGCTCATACACCACCAAGTTCTTCACAGTGCAAAAATTTGTTGCTTGCACAAGAAGGATCTGTATCTAGTATCAGCATTTTGTTAAGGTATCCAGGTTCCTACAGGGTCCCTGCACTGCCATCTTTCATTTGGAGGATAAAAATGGGTGATAAATTGAACATGAACTTGCAATAAGATGCCACACATGGTTCCAAAATCAGGGACATGCAGTGTCACAGGCCAGGCTGGGAACAAGGACACTGGTCACATTCTTTAACATGTTGGAAACTGCTCAGATACTGCTGTGATAGGTGATGTATAACAGTCTGAAGATCAAGTGGTTCTCAGTACAGAAGTAACACTACACCTGCAAGAGAAAGTACTGGTATGGACACTTTAAGATCAGACAAAAATATCAAGAATTTGGAGGGAATTCAGAAAAGAGCCACGAACATGATTAAAGTGCTCAGAAAGATGATGGCAAGAAAGATGAAAAGAACTAGGTGTGCATAGCTATATGATGATTAAGAAGGCGCTTCAGCATCTACAGCTAATTGAAGGGTATAAATGTAAAGGAAGGAGCATAACTGCCTGGGGTGTTATGAGGGCTTGTAACTGGGAGTAGTTGGATGAAATTAATAAAACAAAAATTTAGGTTGGGAAATTTCCAAACAGTGGACCCATATGTTCCCTCCTGGCATAAAAACGTGTGAAAGGGAACAAAACACTCTGTAAGCCATGTGGCTTTTGAAGTGCAGCTGTTGTTCCACATTCTCTCCCCTGCTCTGTGAAACTAAGGTCCAGGGCCAGGTTTCTGAAGTGTACATACTATCAGCACAAGTGTTAGAAAAACCAGGAAATCACTTGTTAAGCTTATCCAGCCCTTGAAGTCCCAGTTACAAGTCGTACCTTTGCCTTTCAACCTTGCCCATTTTTACTTCCCACATGTCTCCTCCCTCCACCCAAACCTTGCCTCCCACTGAGACAGGGTGTTTAAAAATTTGTTTTTGCTTTGTTGGGAAAGTTGAGGCTTTGAAGTATATGTTTAATGTGTGGACAGCCTTTCAGTACAAGTTATGTTTAACTGTGCAGTATTGAAGGATGGATAAAGAAGGGAGTTGTACAGTCTTTAATACCAGTCCTGATAAATAAGTTTAATACCTCCATCCCCTTCAACAACTAATGTATGTGGCTGAAGTTACCACAGTGTATGGAGAACAGGGTTCTTTATGGCTTCTGGTTAGCAGGCAGGAGTGCTGTACAGAAATAAATTATTTTTATACCTTTCTAGGATAATAACCCTTTCTGGGTTATTTTATCTTTGTGTACAATACAAATATGTGGGTGACCTCCACTGGGTTTGGGGGGTTTGGGTTTTTTTTGTTAGGGTTTGTGTGTATGTGTGTGTGTGGTGTCAGTTTGTTGTTTTGTTGGGTTTGGTTTTTTCAGGGGGTTTGTTTGTTTTTGTTTTGTTTTACTGTTTTAGGAAGATCAAAAGTAACTATTTTGGCAAGCTTAAGAATAACCCTTGCTTTCTGACCTCAACCTTACGTAGTCCCCAATGACCTCCACATTGCACCTCCAAATGCTTCCTAAATTCCACCTGCTCCATACTCCCCACAGCTGTGCTCCAGATTGTCCAGTGAAGAATTACTATGTCATGTTTGGGGACTAAATCCAATCATTCATATATTTCAGCAAGACTGAAATCTGTTCATTTAAATGCATGTCTGAACATTAATTATACAGTTGTTGCTGATTTATTCTCAATAAAAGTCCACAAAGCAGAGTATGTCATATAGTGATATTTTGATTTTTCTGTTTGCATTTTTCTAAGAGAAACACTTTGTCCAAAACAGTTCTCCAGTTTCTAGATTTTAAAGAGACGTTGGTCATTGGAAAGTAAGTAGGTCAAAGGAGTTTGACGAGTTTAGAGTATTCAAAGCAAAGTCCTTTAAAAAATAAAAATAATTTACATTTTCCACAAAAACAGTTATATTTAGATGAACTTTGTGGTTGGTATAAAGACGTGATTTTTGCCGGCTTACACTACCCATCAGTTTGGTCTACAGCTGTTCAGGGTAGTCTTCATGTCTTTCTATTAGATTGTAATAGCTATAGACTGTCTAAGCATTATTGGTGATAAATTCTGACAATAGTAATTGCTCTATTTTATAAACATTTAAGAGACCATCAGTAACTCGGAGTTTAATTTTGTCAACATATGCAAGTAAATAACTGCATATTAACAAAAACCTAGCAACAAGCCTCTTTTTTGTGTGTTCATTTTAATATTCTCAAACACCAAACAATACAAGGAATAGACCTGCACCCACACTGAATTAAAATTTAATCAAAAACATAAAGGCAAGAGGATCCTGAATGAACTGAACCCCTGCCTCCTGCTATGTATCTAGATGTTGCTGGAGTCCCCTAACCTTGATTAGTGTCGACACCAAAGGCTATATGTTATTGTAGATCAACTCACACAATTACTGCTGACATCTTTAATCTAGCTTTTTTAAGCAGAAAAATATATAACAGTCTAGTGTTTAGAAGCAGGAGCTAGACAAATTCAGAACTGAGGTAATGTGCCCATTTTTAACAGGAAGAGTAAATTAACCACTGGAGCAATTTACCTAGGGACACGTTGGTTTCTCCTTCAATTGAAGTCTTTGTATTAAGACAGGGTATCTTTTTAACAGAGGTGCTGTAGATCAAACAAAAATAATGGTTTTGATGCAGAAATTAATTGTTGAGGTTCTTTTGCCTGTGTTGCCCGGAGATTAAATACAATGGTCATAATAGCCTACTTTGGTTGTAACATCTAGTGGGTCAGGGAACGAATGATGTATTCCACAAAATAGATATAGACAAATAAATACTGAGATATTTGGCTTCCATTTATTTGCTATTTATATGAGATATGCTTATCTTCAACATCTTCTGTGAAGAAAAGTGGCGTCTAGATTTAAAAAAATAGGACTGACAAGACAATTTAACACACTGCTTCACCTACTTTATTTCAGTAAATAGAAAGATTTCCTTATTATGTTGCCATGTGAAGTTTTTTCAAACAAAAATTGAGCTCACAAATGTAATAATTTCTATTACATTTTCAAGATTTTCTAACTTCTAAAAACTGCCTTAAAAAGCTGTTCACACAAATAGTGAGGTATTTCGTTTCCCATTTCACCAGGACAGATTAACAGAGAGGTTTGATTAATCTCCAGATGACATAGAATTTGAAAAAAGCATGTATATTGAGTGTATGGGATTTTTGTTTTGGTTTATTTTATTTTGTTTTTAGTAATAAATACAATGACTTAAGTAAATTTGTTTAACAAAGCAAACTGGGACTCGGTGAGTCACCTTAATAGGTTTCAGAAATGACTTTAATTCATTGCAGTTCTTAAGCTATTGAAAGCAGAAAATGAATAAATTGTCTTTTAAAAATAATAACAACAAACTTATGTCTAATGACTTCATGGAATGATTTCAAAGTAACATTGCCCCAGTGGAAAAATGGGAGCCACCTGCTTTCCAAATGGGCTGCACCTGTGCAGCTTTCATGGAGGTTAAAAAGATATCTGTGCAGGGTCTTCTGGGACATGCTAAATGGATTCAGCGGTTGGAGGAGGATCAGCACTCTTGGCATCATGTGCTGAGTTACTGTTGGTCCTTGTTTCCTGTTAATTGTGATACTGCCAGAGAGAGACTTTTTTTTCCCCGTCTCATATAAATTAAAAAAAAAAAAAAAGACTCAGCCTGCAGGCATGGGATCTGATGCCTTTTCTTGCTGCAGAGATGCAGTCATCTGGTTTCAGTGCTCAACATCTAATAGCTGACATATGGACAGGGTGCAGTGTTCTGTGAGCTTTCCCTGGCTTCTCATAATCAGAATTTGAAATACATTATTTCAGCAGGTGTGCTAATATCTGCGAGCATGGCTACCTCACTGTGAGAAACTGAAGATGTATGGCTGTGGCCTCTCATATAAAAATGTTAATAAAATTATTATTACACAGAACGTAGAATTCCCATTCTACAAAATTCCCAGTGTCCTTGGGGAAACATGTAGGGTAAGGCTCTCTGTTATGTAGTGCTGTAAAACTAATTGAAGGATGATAGAATGAATGATAAAACCCAAATTATTTAAGTACTACACAGGTATATGCTCTTATGGACACATTTGTCTTCAGGAACACAGCTGTATGCTGAATGCATGTGGCTTTTCCCTAGGTTTGTACTTGCTGTCATTACCCTATGTGCGCTAATTAACTTAACTGGAAGAAGCCAGATATTAGAAATTTTGGTATTGGCCAGGTTTTATTGGATTTCTCTTGCTAAATACAGTCAACAAAGGGAAGCTGATGTACAGCTTCCGTCATGTTCCACCTCTACCAGGAATAGCAAAGTTTGAATAAGATGTGTCAGTAACAAGTTGCTGGAACTAAAAGATGGTAGCAGCAGCAAGAGGCTGGTAACATCCCATAACGTAGCTGTTATGAAAGTGCACATACCTTTAAAGATGTATTTAAATTTCAGAGTAATTCCTTCCCCTACAAACAAGAAATTCTGGTAGCACATTTAGCACCATTGCCCTCAACAGCTGCCATATTTTTAATAAGAAGTATTTATCTTTGTACATCTGTTATCAGGTTTGAAAATTATATATCACTTGATATACAGGGAGGCTGAGTTAGCAATGCCTGTAGAAACGGTAATGTTTGTACTTTATTTATTTTTAGACAGTCCTACTCTTGTTTCATTCTTTGCAATTCACTTCATTTCAAGAGGCAGAGCCATTCAGTTGTCTAATTACAGGAGAATTATAGGTCTATTTTATGACAATGTTGGCATATAGCACTCCCAGCTAGGAACATGATCTTGAGATAATTTATTCCCTGGAACATGAGGACTATGTATAGGAATAAGCTGCTTCACAATGTGGCTACCTTCTTGCAAGCTTAATGAGACTGGTGGGGGTGTTGAAAGAATGGAGAGCTACCACTTAGCCAAGGCTCTCTTTGGACAGAGACATTTTTTCTGCAGTGCTACTTAAATCTGTACTATCTGAATTGTGATAGCTGTAATGTGTGGCTTAGAAGGACAAATAGCTAGGCCCCAGTGTAGATAAACCTGCAAAGTCCACTGAAATCAAGGCTCATTAAACATTTCATTCATTACAAATAAATAATCTGGAGGTCAGAGTCAACATTTTATGTATATAAATGAATACTGATTAGATGTAGCAACAAGGTAGCAATCCTAACAGTGCAGAAATCAGAGTTATCGTCTTAATTTTTTTCTGAGATTAGTGCTGACACACTATGGTGTATATTAGAGCACATCTGTGACTACTTCATGCTAGCTGCCAACCACAATGCTGAGTACCTATGAGTGCCTAGAGGCTACTGTGTATGCTTCTCAGCTGCCTGATAGCAGGAGCTCTGAAATCACAAGCTCCTGGAAAAGCATGGCATGATTGCACAAATCTTTAGATTTGACCATTCATCTTCCTCTACCTTCTAAGCTTTTTAACTATAAAGGAAATGACCGTTGACTATATATCCCCACCAGGATGCCTTTAAGTGAGGTGATTTTGGCTAGAAAGTTCACTATGGTTGCTTTGTGCTTACAGAATTTAAGTCTCTTGTGCAATGTAGATGTATTTTCTCTAATTCTTCTGTCTTATGAGGCCTTTTGCTACCCTAGATATCTTTCCTCATAGTTTGTCTACTCCTTTTTCATGCCTATGTTCTTCTAGTCTATCCTCTTCCCCTCTTTTCCTAAAAAGTTTCAGCATGTGACGGGAGGCAGGGCAAAGTGTTGTAGCTTACAAGGTGAAGCATGGAGCCATATGGAGTGAAAGCAGCCAAGCTTCAAGCTGTGAAAGATATGCTGAAAACTGTGTCTTTTTAGAACCACAATACTTTTCATGTGCAAGTGAAGACTATTTATAACAGGGATTTTTGTCCCAAATCTGTAGAGGAAAAAATGAGAGGTGACCATATCCTTTGTAAGTGGAAAACAAGTCATAATGCATTCAAATCAATATCTGTATATATGGAGAAATTTTTAACCATCACTTTAGGTCATGAAACTGGAATTCAAATGGTGAAAGCGGTTTAAGCTTTTGCAGTTTCTTTAGACCTCAGTGGATTTACACTGGTCATGCTCAGGAAGTCTTTTCCTCTCTTTTATTATCTAATGAACTCTCCTCTCCCATAGACTGTTACCTAGTTACTGAAAGAAAATCAACTGTTTAAAATGTATGAATTATAAGACTCTATGTTACATCCACACAACATGCGAGGAGTATGTGTGCCATTCTGAATAAGGTAAACTGGCGTGTGCACTTGGTTTGTCACTGAGTCAGCCCCCTCTTAGAGTGTGATTCAATGGTCAAGAGGTGTCTTAGTATGTGTTGGAAGTATTTGTCCAGTCCACACACTGAAATTCATTACGGTGTCAACTTTCTTCTCAAAAAGAATTTGTATAAAGGATTTGTATATAATTTTTAGTCTCTTGCTAAGGTTACCATTTAAGTCTTTGGAGTGGGGGGAGGTGTTTCAATTAAAAAGCAAATGCTTGTGAAGGCAGAACAGTGTTTTTCTAAAAGAGCAGTACGCTTAGTGAAAAAGTCAGTCAAATTATCCAGAAATAAAGTAGAAGAATCTTTCCTGTTTTGAGTGCAACTCAGATTTTGATGTTTGCCTAGAGGTAACTCTAGACAACACTGGTTTTCATTTGCCAGCCCCTGGTCAGCAAGACTTTGAAAGCTGTTTCTACCTCTGTGTCTCTGTCTGTATTGCCCTGAATATATTTCATAGAGTTCTGAATACAGGCCTGTGTGTTAGCCCAATACTCTTCATATTAATGCATACAATTGTCATGCTTTAATGTTCTACCTATACTACATGAAGGTGTATGATATAATGCCTTTGTGGAATTCATCCTGAAAGGTTGACATTCCTCATAGAAGAGATGGAATTTTTAAGTCTCCAGAACAGTATATTTCAAAACAACTGAGCTTGCACGGCCTATGGTTTTCCCCTCTGTTGGAGCAGTATCCTGTATGAAAGAGTTTCAGAAGAAGGGTATAATATGTCTTTGGCAAACGGATTTTTTGCAGTTTCTTAGTCTGCTACAGCTCAGACAGACACCCAGTTACTACCAGCCATGGATCTAATCTGCAACATCAGGCACATTTAAGAAGTGCCACCAATGATGGAGTAGATAAGGTGACTAAGCTAGAAACCCCATTCCTGAACAGCTTACTCCATTTGTTAGACTTATCTTTTTAAATTTAAATATGTTGAAAAATGTACATTTATAAGGCAAGCTGGTACAGTATAAACACAATCTGCTGGACAAGTTCACTTTCAGTTATGTTTGTTAGCATGTAGAAAAGGCTGTAAACGCCTTCATCTCTCTTCTTTGGCTCTTTTCTTTGGTTGTGAGAATGTGAAATTTCAGGCTCCCCCACAAAGCCAGACAGAATAGAGAGGAGACTGTCTTTTGGAGAAAATCAGGAAAAAAGAATAGCTAAAATAGCTATATGAAATACTGTTTTCCTTATTTTAATAGTGTTTCTTATGTTGTCATACTGCAGTCATGTACTATCTAGTTGCACTATGTATTAGCTTGTGAAAAAAATGTGCATTGTGATGCTTCCTCTAGGCATTTATGTGTAAATGAGGTTCATTTCACATTAAGATCTCCCTGTTTTTTATCCATTTTTCTTGCCTTTTATGGTAAGCGTGTCACTAGACATGCGTAGATATGTAAAGAATATTTGCACTATATTTGACTCTGACTTGGGCGTTTAGAGACTAACTTAAGCTTAGTTCTTCACATTTCTTACAAAGCTTCAACTACAGTATGTGATGTTCTAAACATGGTCCCTGAGCCAAGTTGTTTCCTCCCTAGAACATGCGTTAGGCATCAACTCTTTCCCGTCACTTGCTGGGATTGATAATGTGCCAAGTCTTGAAGTCTTGACTCAGTTCTTACTCTGACAAGACTCGCATGGAAATCAATGGAAGTTTTGCCTGATTAAATACTTCTGGATCCCTCTCCAAAACACTTGGCTTATTTATATCCGGCATGTTTGGAAAAATCCGACATATTAGCCCTTGTAAAGTAGGACTAACAAAATCTTAACTGAAGGCAAAATACTCAGGGGCCTGCTTGCTGGCAGTGGAACACTGCCTATGTTTGAAAACCAAACCAAACCCAAAGGCTGCGGGACAATACATCATCTAAAAAGCAGTTGAACTTATCTGGCAGTATCTACACATGCAGAACATGAGATGACAATGTCTTCCTCCACTGTAAGGTGATGAGTCTATGACTTGTGTTATTCAGAGTCACTCTGAAACTAAACAATAGGCTATGAGACATTATATATAAATTTTTTCTCCTGTTTGTGAAAATTAGAAAAACTGTGTAATTGATTCATACAGAAAGAGGTACTGTAGTTTAGTAAACACTTCATTGCAATCAATTTCAATTAATACCACAAAAACACTTCAGGGTGAACATAATCACCAGAAATAAACAGAAAGTAACTTGAATGATCAACTTTTAATGTATGAGTATCATCCAACTCTTACTTCATAAACATGCTTAGGTTTTAATGAAACTTGGCATGCTTTATGTCGTACAATACATGTTGCTTTGAAAAAAGTATGTGATTTGCATCTGGAAAAAGAAGCCATTTGGAGGTATAAGAACAAGTAATGTCTATACATTCTCCATCATTCTGCCATGGAGTAAATCTAGTTATTTTGAGATACAATGCAACCTTCATTTCTTGGTGAAAGCAAAGGAAGTAAAACACAGTTTTCAGACAGAGTAAGAAATAACATCCTATGAACCAAAATTAGATGTAACTTTTTAGTTATTCTACTAAATCTGTGCCACACTGTGGAGCATGAGAATTCCATTCTGTACACCTCAGTCCTGGTGGTATGAGTGTCCCAGTAAGGCCCAGCAATTCCATAGCATGGTGCGCATTTTTGTTGTGTCTTCCCTTGGAGCCAGAGTACATCCTTGCAAGGTATGTGTATGGTCCCACTCTAGAGTGCACTTATCCTGCAGTGTAGGTACAGCTTATTTACAATAGTTCTGACTATGTGAACCACGATCAGATGGTGATTCTTTCCGTTGCCTGGAGAGATGGGTTAAAGGAGTGGGGCCTTGGCTTTTGGAAAGGAAGCATATCAGATTTCTCTCCAAAGTCTTTCTTTGGCTGTCTAGGAACTGCACAGTGAGATTGTGGGATCCTGTCTACCCTGTGAGATGAAGAGTTGTTAAAGCGTACTAAACCCTATGACTCATGCTTTATTTCCCAATGACTATTAGCCCAGCTGCAGTTTTGACTTAGAGCAATTACATATTCAGGAAGAGCTGGCTTGTGTTATGTCTTGGCAGCCTATTTTGTAGCATGTATGGATTGCTTGTGTCTGGTCCATCCAGATTTATGAACAAAGGCTTGGGCCCATGCTAAAATACCAGGCATGCTTCAGCAACTATAGGCACTGTTTCCTGCTCTGATACCTGCCTTTTATTTTCCTTACTTTTACTATCAAACAAAGCTTATGATCTTAGAACTGATTTACTATTGCTGTATAACCTGCTCAGACATTACTTTTTCTCGTGACTCCCAAAAGTACAGAGTTTGGGCTGAGACAGTCTCTTAACATGGGCATGAGGTTTTTGCTGTGAACCTGGGATAGGCCAAGCCTTGAAAATGCATATAGAAAAATCAGCAAGGCTGACTTTGTGGCCATGCACTGTGACAGATTATATGAAGGGTAAGGGCAAAAAAGCTATTGGGGGGAATTCTTTAGGATGGGAGTTGCTGAGTTCAAGATGCAACCGGGCTAGGCAAGAGCCCAACTTGCTGTCCACAAAACATTGTTCCCTATCCTTACAAGAGCAAGGTGGGAGGGAAACTGCCTCCAGTCACCTCACAGCTGTGTTTGGAAGCAGATTGCACTGCAAGTTTTGAATGCTTCTTGCCTTAGTTTCTGTACAGTCAATTACCAAAGGGAAGATATATGTCAGAAGGACAGATGCAACAGTAATGACAACTAAATCTAGGGAGTTGTTATCTGGTCAACTGTTCTGCAGACTCTTAACTTTTATGTACAAAAAGAGTAGTTCCAGGGTCTCTAAATAAAAACAAGAGCACGATTGCACCATGAAATATGAGCAAAGCTACCTTCTTTGAAGCAAGGTGACATATTTTAAAGTTTTAATTCTTATCTTTTTCACCAGTTCATTTATCTTTCTACTTTCCTATCTAATACCTCTGGAAATGCCCCTGATTGCACAGGGCCTGTGGATGCTTCTCACAGGCTAGCATCACTCCCTGCTATAACAGAAAAAGTCAAAAGCTTTATGCTACTTCCATTCTCTGAATCTCTTGGAGTGAGTCTGCTTTATCTTCTTTGCCTTTCAGTTTGTATGCTTTTTTGACAGGAACTGTTGTCCTGATTCTGATCATCTTTGAAGTGTGTAAATTAGAACAAAGCCCTGTGCCTTTGAGTGAGATATAGGAGCAAACACCCTGGAATGGTGTATGGCATTAGATACTGCCAAGAATTCCATTCGGATTTGCAGCAAAAGGGAATTCTTAACCAGGTTCGGTTTATACAAAGGGCAATTTGCTACTACAAAGAGAGTCAAATAAACAGAATGACTCAGCACTGAAACAGAAGTGGAGGTAGGGATCACAGTGGTGAGTTTTAAAGGCATTTATTGGAAAGCCTGTAGAAGGAAGAGAAAGTGAAAAAGAGGATAAGAGTCAGTTCAGCACAGGCATGAACAGTTAGTATAGATTTCTTTTTCTGGAACATACTAAGCTGGTAAGATGCCTGCTATTTTGACTAAAATCTGATGATTATTCTTTTACTCACTCTTATGACTACGCTTCTACTCTCGGAAAGGGATGGAGGGATGGTGGCATCAGACCGAATGGAAAGCAGCCATGGTAGTTAAAGTCAGCATAAGTAAAAGCATAATTTTAAAAGGAGTGATTTTCTATTTTAAGGTTCAGTGTTCTGGCCAATGGTGATTTGGGCAGGAATATAGATACAGCATTTTAAAGTGACTAGTGGTAACACCACAGTATTTAATTTCTTGTTTTGGACTGACACAGCTATGTTTCTCTTGATAATGTCTTTGCAGTTTGCCTTTGATCTTAAAAGTGGGAAGAAGTGTTTTAGAGAGAAAAAAAAATCTCTATTTCCAAATATCTTTCATTGCAGTCAATGCTTATGTACATGTATAGATTTACCAGCCAATCTATAATATGTTATGATAGCCATATGGCTGTAAATCCTGGGTGAAATGGCCTATTCTGGAGTGTCTTCAGATGAGAAATTACAATACTGGAAGTCTAGTGGAAAAACTTCACTGGAATAGTCCTGATGGTAAACTTGATCATGCAGAGAAATTCTCAGAGGATGCTAACATTTGCTATCTTAACAGCTTCCCTGAACTGGAAAGTTTGAAAACATCCTTGAAATCTGTTGCCACTGAAGTTGCTTAAATCAGCTAGCAAAGTCATGCATCTTAGTCTTGCTTGCTTCCAATACAGTATTGTTAAAACTGAGAGAGCTTGGTTTGTTCCACTTCAAGTGAAGGAAGCACTTCTTCGTAATTCATAATTCAACTACAGCACTTAACCACCACAGAATTTTGTGGAAACAAAATAGATTCAAGAAAGGATTACACCTATCTAATTAAGAACCACTGCTGGGTGGCAGACTCTAACTCAAGGAGTTCCTAAATTTCCACTTGTTGAAATCAGGAAGGATGATGAAGATAGACCTGTGCATGCCTTGTTCTTTCCTTATCAGCTTGTGGTACTTAGAACATGATATTGAATCATTAACTTGACAGTGTTGCAGATCCTACACTTTTTAATACTCATGAGACCCCTCCTAGAGGTGAACATTGAAAGTTTGAGAAGCAGTGGTCACAGGTTGCACCAAGAGAAATTCTGAACAGGTATAAGGGTAAAAAAATTTGCAGGGGTTTGGACTAGATGACCTCCAGACCCCCTTCCAATCTACATTATTAAATAATTCTGTGATTATCAAATTGGAAGGATCTTGGCAGTACGCCCAAATCACTGCTATTGCAGGAAATATCTCCTTTCTGTCTCTCCAGACTCTTTCACAAGTCGATCAAATTCCCTCTTCAAAATAATTGGCAGGGTCAGTGGGAAAAAAATATCTAGGGAGCTTTCCATCTTCAGCTTCTATGCACTGGTCCTTTCCTCTTCTGGGTAGGGTCTAGTCTGTGTAATTTAAATGGCTGTTGTATCTCACTGGTTTCCTCTTCACATAGGACTAAGGACCAGATACCATCAATCTAGAGCTAGTGTCCTTTGATCCACATAGCTGGGGATTCCCTGACTGAGGAGACCTCTCTCTTCCCTCCAGTAACTTAACAGTAAAAGCAGTTTATGACAGTGTGTCAACTGAGAGATTTCTAACTGCGTATATTTGCCTAAATTAGACTTCAGTAAGCATACCAGAAAGATATTAGGACCTTTTCATTAGCTTCCTTGCTTTGTCTGTTCATGAATATTGTAACTAAATTCCTTTTCCATTCATTATGCTGTCTGTTCCCAGACTACCAAACTGAGGATCCAGTCCTGCCCGCGAATCCTCCCTCACAGCACTCACTTTTACCTCATTAGACAGCTGGGTGAACTCTGCTCTGCTTTGCTGATAGAGCTATCAAGGCTCTGCAAAAGTGCAAACATCAAAACATGTGTTTATCCATGGGGAAAAAACATCAAGAAAACAGTAGGGTTTTTTTCATTCTTAGTCTTAAAGCTGCGCTATGGTTTGCAGAACCCAAAATGTTATGTGAATGTCATATATATTTCATGTATTTTCAGTATATCTCCCCACTTTTCAAGCATAATTTACACTCATTGGTTTCCTTAGTATAGTTCACCCTTGAAATATTTCACTTTAGAAAAAATTTTTTTAAATAGCCATTATTCCAGCATGTGCAATATGGATGTATTATAGAGGTGTTCCCTTGAAAGGAATATTTAATTAAAATACAATCTAAATGTTAGAAGCGTTTTTCTTTTACCTGGCTCATCACCTCATGGTAATTCAGAAAATACAGAAATCTATTTGTAGCACATTAGTTCATAAAGTTTTTATTTTGAAAGTCTTAGATCTTGTGATCTCTACTTCAAGTCACAAGAACACATCAGTCTTAACTTTTTACATCTGCTCAGTCCTCCTCTTGCTGATTTCTGGTTGATTTAATACTCTTCCCGATGAGCAGTTGAGCCCTTTGACTAGTCTCTCATTTCCCAAATGAAAAGAAGTGACCCTAATAACGTTCACCCTTCCTGCAGCCTAGCCATGACAGAGCTCCCTGCCTGTTGCATGCAGCACTTCTCACAGCAATTTGCCTTCACAGGAATTGGTTTCACAACCAGGTTTGGCTGCAAGAGAACAGACTGTGGCTCTCCCCTGTGGGTATGGAGCCACTATTTTTGTTTTGAGTTGTTGTTTGGGGTGGGTTGGTTTTTTTCGGTCACCTTCTACACATTTGGCCTTGTCAACTATGTTTACTCTAGAGTAGGAGAAGAGAAGCTGGTCGGAAAATGACAGAGTTGAGCAGTTGCTGTACTGCTGCTTGTGCCATTCTTTAACTGGGTTATCAGTTCACGTTCAGAGAGCTGAAACCTGACATTCCTGCATTAGAGGCATAAAGAGAGCTTTTGATTTGAAGTGTATGTCCTCCAAATCTAACTATTTCTTTGTGATATTCACCTTGAGATTTCAAGAGGAGGGTTAAATTGGAGACTTATTTTATAGATTGCTTTAGGCTTTAGGTTTGTTCTAGTCACTCACCATGTGATGGTCTTCTCCTGTACCAGTGAAGTTCTGAGCTCTTCCACAGCCCAAGGTGCAAACTCCAGTTTTAACTGTTTTGACCTCATTGTCAGAATGTTCTAGCATTTCTGCCTTCTTCTGAAGTGTAGAATTTGGTAACCCAGCGTGGGCTGCCAGAGAGTGGGGGACATCAGAATGAAAAAATACTGCTCCGAAAATATCATCTTAATGTTGTGTCCTAGTGTTAAAATTCATGTGAGTAGCTGCCAGTGTATGTATACCAGGAGGTAAAGCTAGTTGTGTGCTGTGTAACATAGCAGGGGAGCCCTTTGATTTATTGAGCAGCTTTGTCTAGATCCATAGCTGCTTCTTTGCGTGATTAATATTATCTTCATGGTTCTAAGAACAGATAAGCTGTTCTGACCCACAACAGGATCATCAGATAGATCTTCTTAACAGCTATTATACTGATTATTTTTTTTAATAGAAAACACACTCAAAATTCTGCATTAACATTGAGATTATTTTCAACATACAAACACCCTCAGAAGAGCCTTCGGAGTGAATAGAGCTATTTACCCATTTCATTATCTTTATGTCATCAAACATAATCTGGCAATGAGTTTATCTGCTTTGATCATCCTCTCAACATCAGTTATTATCCCCCCATAGTCATGGGCTGTCATTGGCTAGGTACACTAGAGACTCATCTAGTGTCGTGGTTCAGCCTCAGCTGGCAACTGAACCCCACGCAGCCGCTCGCTCACCCCCCCCACCCCTGTGGGATGGGGAAGAGAATCAGACGAGCAAAAGAACTTGTGGGTTGAGATAAGCACAGTTTAATGATTACAATAAAATCATGATGATAAATGATTATGATAATAATGACAATAATGTTAATATAATAAAAGGGAAAAGGAAGGGAAGGGGAAAACAGGGAAAAAAAAAACCCACAGAAACACAAACGATACAACCGCTCACCACCCGCCAACCGACACTGCCCGTCCCCGAGCCGCGATTGCTTCCTCCCTCCCCCGGCCAGCCCCTCCCAGGTAGCATACTGGGCATGACGTTACATGATATGGAATATCCCTTTGGTCAGTTTGAATCCGCTCTCTTAGCTGTGCCCCCTCCCCTCCCAGCTTCTTGTGCACCCAGCAGAGCATGGGAGGCTAGATATGTCCTTGACTAGTATAAGCGCTACTCAGCAACAGCCTAAACATCTGTGTGTTATCTCAACAGGTTTTTTTTTTTCCCATGCTAATTTCAAAGCGCAGCACTATACCAGCTAGAGTGAAGAAAATTAACTCTATCCCAGCTAAAACCATGACATCTAGAGTATTAATGTTTTGTGGGTATCAACGTTTTGCATAGTTGCTGGATTGCTTTCAAGCTTCGTAAGTGTCTGACAATGATAATGTGTTTCATCCCATGGATGTTATACCTGAACCCAGTATAGTAACTTCACCCTAATGTGTTCTAGGCTCTTAACTGGCTTAAGCAACTTTAACAATCTCTTCCACATAACATCAGCATTTGTTGAGACCTTCTTCCTAAACAAGACTGTAACACAGTCAGTTGAGATTATCGTACAACACAGTTCTTCAATACAGGCAACTATTCCTTACTATTTGCCTCCAACTGGCTTTTCTTTTCTTCCCATCACACTTTGTGGCATTCTCCATATTTTGTTAGTAGAGGCTATTTGGAATAATATCTAGGCTTTGTTAGGATTCATAGATGTTAATGCATTTGAGGAATATAGTAAATGTAGGCAGGGCGAAATGGCATTGCAGCAGGAAAATTAATTTTGTGCGGATACTGTGAGCTGTGTTAAACGGGTGTGTCAGGCCTGTGATGAAAACAGGACCTACAGAATTGGATCTCTGAATTGCTGTTGCCCTTTTATATGGCTAAGACTTTTGGGAAGGCTTTGAAAATAAGGAAATGGAGGTGACTTGACTGGAAAGCAGATATTGGGAGGTGTTAGTTCATAGGTCACTTGATAAAGGGATTTTGTAGCAACTTTTTGATGTCTAAGCTGTGCGAATGGATGTCTCAAAGACACAGAAGTGTTCAAGTGTCCTAGAAGTGTGTGTCCTAGATCCGGGACTAGCAAATCAGGGGTGCTTCCACTCCACTCTGTTTTGGAAGTTGGAAGTTCAGAATTGAAATCTGTTTTTCCTTCTCCTTTGTGAAAGGAGATAATATCTTATTTTTTCTACAGGTCTATCTTTGTTTACTAATCACGTATTAGGATGAACAAACAGCTTCAAAAGAGATATAATGAAACATTAATTGTTGGTCATTTAGAAAAATTTATGATCAGGGTCTTTAGTAAGACTAAAAAGGTCATCATCCAAACTGACACACAATATAGATGTTCGTCAGCTTGCCAGCTTCAGCAGATTCTTAACAGCAAGGCTTTAACCAGAGTATTTCAGTTTTTTAAAATGCCCAGTAGTAACCGCTCATACATAGTTCCATATCCTGCACCTTTATTTCAGTTTGAAACACCACGATTTCCTTCTGTGATGGAAAAAGCATTAACCATGATTATCAGAAGACAAACTGCATGTTGGAGTGGAGTGCTTCATTTACCAGATGATTTTACTGTGGTGTATTGTTCTGATATGGCATCCCTCTTAGGTAAGTGTTGTAGCACTCCAAAGGCTATCCTTGAAAGAACAAATCCATTGTTCCAGTCAATGAACTGGGAACGTTGTCAGCTGTGTAAATTCTGGGTGTACTCATGCTTTTTGATGAGCTAATTATTTTAGCTCATCATTTTAGATTATTTATCTAGGGTATATTTACCCTAGATATTAACAGGAGTTAACAGAGGCACAAGGAGCAATCTGGGTTTTGTCTCATGTAGTTTTGTTTTGATGACCTTACCTGGTAATTGCGCTGGTTGGGGTAGCATTTGCTGTTAATTTTTCAACCTAATGGTAGTGGACAAAGCATTATTACCATTCTTATGTGTGAGCCTGTTTGTGGTTTAAATCTATAAAGCTATGGCAGCAATGCATGGTTTGTCTAGATTATAAAGTTGATCTCCTGAAAATTCAAGTAGAAATGCCCTACTGATCTAAAATCTGTTGCCAGGAGGTACACTACTATGGAACATAAACATTACCTCTACTAAAGCACCACTCTTAGTTCTGTTGCATGCTCACCCTCCATCACTAGACTCTGGGTTCAATCTCTAAAAACTTTGAATCATGGGTAGGCTAGAAAAGGAGCAGCCTTTGTGTGTGCACGTGTGTATTTGTATGTAAATGTGTATGGAAGGGATTAATGAACCCTTAAATCTGCCAAATCACAATTTGCTGACCACTAGAAGTGTTTCTCTTTCTCATCCAATCTATGCTGAAATTTTCACATACTGACAAACTCACAAATAAGTCTCCTATACCCTTCGAAGCTCTGTGTATCTATGATCATCTAGGGACTTGGCCAATTCTTTATAGGGGCAATTTTTTTCATGCTACCAGGTTCAACGGCTTCATTTAATGTTTCAGTTGTTCCTATTTACTCTTTTTTCTGCAAACTGCACTGATTGCTTTTGCTAATTGCACAAAAAATATCTTAAAATACCTCAGGCTTCCTCTTTCCCAAAATACAGATAAAGCTCTGAGTTGTGCTGCGTCAGCTCACAGCCATCAGTTGGCATCTTTTTTCAGCTCCAGTTGCCTTCCTGTTCAGTCGGCTGCCGAAAGGGAAGGAGAAATATTCAAGTTCTATGGGCAAATCCACAGCCTCTTGGAATGACTTTTGCTTCTTTTTTCTCCCCTGATCTTGATCTGCAAATCCAGATGCATCTGAGTGTGTATAAACTATTTCATTGCTTGTTTATCCTGGAAGACCTTACAAGTACTTGCATATGCCAAAAGTACAAGTTTCCTCAAGTCCTTTGCCAGTTCAAGTGGGGTCTCTTCCTTCCCTCCTGACTTCTACCTCTTAGTCGTGCTGTGGCCAGCTAAGCCCTGTGCTGGTCGGTTTAAGCATATCAAGGACTGGTCATGGATAGGAATGATTCAGTTTTTTGGAGGGGAAAAAAATTTTACAACATTGTTGGTGCTAGATCAGACTAGCTGGCTGCTAAAACACTGCTGCCCTTTCTGACCATCTTGTAAACCATTCATTTGAGTTTGACGTTGAGCTGAAAAAATGCCAGAGCTTGCACTTTGGTTTAGCAGGGTTAGCAACTTGAAATTTCTGTGCTTATACTTCAGATCTCATTGCTAACACCACTAATCCCTTTTTGACCTAAGGGGCTCGCCAATTTTAGCTTGTTCCTGTTGGGAGGAGAAGTTGACTTTGGAGTGAAGTATTTCTCTGGGACAAATCTGTTTAGTTACAAAGAATACGCACTGGGGCCTGTTTGCCTGAGCACAGCTGGGATTAACAAGAGGACTTGGAGATCCAGGCCTTCGTCCAGCCAGCCCTCTACGCTAAAACTCTTTTTCTTAACTCTTCTCCAATCATGTCGCCTCTGTTTGCTTTGAATTTCTTTTTGCTGCTTTCATTTGTTCTTGCACTTCTTTCAATGTGCAAAGATGCAGCACACAAATTCAGTACAAAACCCTCTGTCATTGCATTTTTAAATTGAACCCCAATTCAATTTCTGCCTGCAAGGATGAGCCCATTCCCAAGTTTTTCCAGGGCTTCTTTTCTTTCAGCTGTCACTTAACCAAAAGAAAACTAATGGAAATTATCTCACATTCAGTAGAATGACTTGTTTGTCTCATGCCAACCAGACTATTTTGAAACAAGAATTCTCCATTGACATTCACTAGAGCAAACAGCTAACAAATGGAGTCACATTTCTGTGGGTACATCCTGGAAGTTGGTGCATGTCTGCAGAAACTTACCCGTTTAGGAATTTACTGTGATTTTGGTCTTATTGTGATGAAAGGAGTTATAGACGAATTTATGGAGGTGGAAGTAGAATGAATGCATTACTTCAGTTTAGTAGCATGGTGCATCTCTTTTGTTCATCTGCCTGAGAAAGGACTTAACCTCAGAAATGCAGGCCTATGAAACTGAATTGGAAGTGACTTACTCTTGACTGTATGTTTATGGCTGTGTTTTAGCGTTTGGGGGATAGGGTGGAGGAGGATGTTCTTACAGAGGATGTTGTGTCAGAGACTATATCCTGCTTTTTTGCATCAGCTGAATTGCAAGTACAAAGTGAGGATGGGCATTGGATTTTCAGCTGTAGTGGATAACCTCTAAAAAGGGTTGGAAAAAAAAGTTCTGTGACTGTTCAGCATACAAGTTCTGGTCATCTCTAGCAAACTTACAAACTGATCAAGATACTTGGTCTGTATCTGTCTTTATTAATAATTTAAAATAATTTGTGATGGTTTCAAAATAGCAGATTACACAGAATTAGAGGCATCAAGAGCACATGGTATATTATTAAGAGCTATTTTTTAAAGGTTCTGCTGGGAATGAAAGAATCTGCAATAGGAAAGTTTCTATAGCACAATACAACTCTAATACTTTAGTGGTTATGATCATATTTTATTTGACTTCTTGGTGCTTGTCTTTCCCTCAGTGTAGGGCACTTGTTTATTTCCATGGTCTAGAGCTGGAGCTGGTAGCTATGAGGTAACTTCCTTGTGACTGACCAAACATAGACTATCTCATGTTCAAATATTAAATTCTTATTTAATCAGTTATAATGGGGTCCATTAGAAATGCTGTTCCTGGAGAGCTGATAGGAAGGCCAGAGCCCTGCTCGTGGCAGTTTGGAAGTGCTGAGCCTCTTAGTAATTATTAATTTTAAAAAATACACTAAAAAGGAACATCTTTAGTGAGCAAAAGAGACAATGAAGGGCTTAACTATAGAGATGATCAGGAAATACATTTTTGATCCTAAAATAAAATCAGTGGAAGCTGAAAAGAGAATGAATTCTCAGGCAAAATTCCATCTTTTTAAGTTTTGTGCTGACATTATTTTCTAAGTTCTTGATCTTTCTATACCATGAACAAAAAATTTCTATGGAAATGTTTGGGTTTTTTACCCAAAAAAGAGGAATTTTTTCACTAAAAAGGTTGAATAACAAATTTCAGCCAGCCTTATGTAGTATTTTACATATGTAGCCACAACCTAGGATGGTCACATGTTCAGAATACATGACATTTCTGATGCAACCCTAGAGTTTTCAAGGATGTTAAATTACTCATAAAAAGATGAAAATTAGATCTTTTTTCTATCAGGTATTTTGTTGCTACTGAAAAGTCAAACTGAGAAGCAGCACATGCATCACTTGGGAAGGAGAGAGTCTTTCAACCAGTTTAGGGTTTTGAACACGTTCACCATGACATACTAAAGGGGTGCTATCTGAAAAGTGCTATGAGCAAAGGATCAATTTTTGATGGTCCCTATGATTATTTACTTTCCCCCTGAACTCTTAATACCATTTGTGATTCAGCACTGCTTCCCCTGGACTCTTATCTTCTTGGTAAACATAAAACCAGTTCTGTTTTGGACAGTAATATGCCTCTGGCAATCATTGTGTACTAAGAAATGTGTCAAATTGGTTGGAGAAAGCCCCTATTTAAATTTAAAATTTGTGGGGGACCTATTAAAAACTTGGTCTGTCCAGTAAGACCAAGGCACACAACTTCAACCAACTGCTGCTTGGGAAGGCCTTTGAATGAGAATATTCAGATTTCAAAACATAATGGGGCTCATTGTCTTTCACCTTGTCAGTAAAGTGATTTCAATCTACATGAGTAAATAAAAAACGACAAGGCAAATATGTTCAAGAACACAATCCTGTCATCTAGAATTTGTGTGACATCCAAACATCAGAGGTGTACCTGTCCCTCCACTCCTACTGAGAGACAATTCAGACTTTATCACTATTCCAGACCTTTGTGAAAACAACCATAAATACATGCATCTGGGTGACAATCATAAATACGTGAACTGTATTGCATACTTTGAAGTCTGTGGAGTTCAGTCTCAGAAAAAAAAAGGTAATTTATAAAGAGTTTAAAGAAACGTTAGGAGCAGGGGAAGGAATTTGTGTTGAAAGCAGAATCCCCAACTCGGTAAATGTCTGACCATTTAAAACTGGTGGAATCACTGTAAGTGCCTCACTCTCCCTAACACATCCATTCTCATATTAGAT
The DNA here is from genome assembly GCF_949628215.1 of Phalacrocorax aristotelis. Classification (NCBI taxonomy): domain Eukaryota; kingdom Metazoa; phylum Chordata; class Aves; order Suliformes; family Phalacrocoracidae; genus Phalacrocorax; species Phalacrocorax aristotelis. The sequence continues at coordinate 16,914,410 of NC_134283.1, forward strand.
GAACTCCATAGCCCTTTGTACCCATTGTGGTGAATTGCCAGAAAAAGGCATACTTTAGCTGCCCGTCATTAAGAAAAACATCTGAGGAAAATCTCTGAGAACTAGACCTTCAGCTGTATTTCTTCTACATTTTCATGTTCATAAAAAAGAATTTTTATTGCCACCAAAGAATCTTCAGCACAAATATCTCCAGGCTTGAAAGCAAGAATGGAAAGCATTGTTTACTTAGAATTTGTAAAGTTTTGTGTAAATTTTAGAGCACATTTTATGTATGGAGAAAGTTCACATCTGCCAGCAGAATAAGGGCTCGTGTCTGAACCGCCAACAGCAATAAACTGCGCATGTATCAGGAGGGGTTTGTCAACTGCTCCCTTCTTTTAATTTGCATGGTTAGTGCTGTGAGGTTTATGCAAGGCAGCTCTCAGGGGAGGGGACTGAAAGTTCTTTGAAGTGTTTTGTGGTGGCTGTCTAATCTGGAGAAGAGGATTACTTTCTTTCTGCCAGAAGCACATGACAGTTTGGTAATTAATGAGCATCATAAAGTTCTCTTTTTCTATTAGATACCCATTAGTAAACCAGGGATGGTTGTCATTTTGAACAAAACCATGCATATCCTCATTTTATCCCAGCATCAAAGGGGATCTCCTACTGTCTGATGCTGAATGCTCTAATTGTGTTTGCATTCAGTGGAGTTGGTGCAGAATGCGTCTGAAACAAGTCTTGGCATAAACTGTAGGTCCTGTGATTGGACACACAGCCTGAGCCTTCCCAGAGCTAACAGCTTAAATGAGTGGTGGGTATCTCTATTATTTTAAACATACTGCTCTCCTCCTCTCCTGTCTGTTTATGCTATTTGTTCTCCTTTGAGAGTACAGGAATTAACATACTTTCTGCATCCATATCATGCTGAAAAAAGGAAAGCACTGTGTTGGGCTATTTCCCTTTCCCCTTTTGATACAGTATTACAAAAAGTTTTTCTTTAGGATTTAAGAGCATTTCAGGTATTAAAGCTCTCTTGGGTTGTTTTTTTCACATTATTCTGAAAGTACAGAATGGTTTCCTGCTCTTTATATTTAGCTCTTTTATACTGAAACAGTTGAAAAGTCCTAGTCTGTGGACTTTTTGAGAAAATGTTTCTGAATACAGTGTAGTTTCTTCAACTGCATTTAATCTCCTTTAGAAATAAGAAGAATGGCTAAGCAGCCTGTTTCATATATTCTGAATTTAAGATTGTTTTGAAGGTCAGATGCTCATCCTATACTCGAGATCTATGCCAAATACAGTTAGGGAGAACTCAAGGATATGCAGACACCTTTTCTATAAGTGAGGCTGGACCAGAAAGCTCCACTGTACTGAAATGTGATGTCGTCAGAGGGACCGTACAGTTGTAAAGCCAAAAGAGAAATAAACATACTTAAGATTCCTTTTGTTTTGTTTTCTCTTCTATTATTTTATCTTTTTAACAGGATTATGTCTGTATTATTTGTAGTATCTGATGGGGACAGAGTTCTTGTTCAGAGTTAGTCTGGATGCTGTACATTGTAACTGTTAACTCAGTATAAGCAAACAAAGTATTATTAACTTTTGCATCTCGTGGGGAAAAAGTCCTGGTGTTCTAACAAAGCAACTGTGAACATTTTCAGTGTAAAAATACATAAAATACAGTCAACTGGCTTTAGCTAGCCAAAACGTTTAGCAAAATCGGTGGCACCCTGGAGTATTTCTAAAATTAAAGTGTACCTTCTCACTAACATCACTGGGAAGATGAACTTTGGTAAATAAATAGTCAGATGAATCAGAATTGGAAAGTATTTATTTCAGATTATATCTTAAATCTTTAAAATATGATGAAATAATAAATATAGTTATTATATTTGTTGTATCTAGGGCCTGAACTTTCAATCATGATTTTCTGAGTCATCTTTGCCCTTAGGAGATGAAAGGGATGAGTAATACCATTGCAGATACAAAACCACTTGTAAATATAATCCCTGTATTCTCTCATGTTTCAAATTGGAACTGGTCAGAAAATTTATTGTGGAACAGCTTTTCATTGCAAAATGGCAATCCATATAAATGTTTCACTTTTGACAATTTCCTATGTATTAAAAATATTGGAGCAGGATATTTGAATAGACTTGAAACAGAAGTTCTTTACATTTTCGGAATAGAACATTCTGACCTTGTGAAGTAGCTTTTTAGCCCATTGTTTAAAATTAAGAAGATAAACTGTGCTTTGTAATAGAAAAAGCCTAAAAATCAGAATGATCAGTTTCAATCCAAAGAGAACGTTAAAAAAATTACAACAATTTCAAGGGGTTTTTCCTCTTTCAGGGTGATTAAAAAAATATTTGTGGAACAAAGCAGAAAATCTACTTTCTGCACAGATCTGATCCCAGCAATAAGCTTGACGAAGGCTTGGACCACTGTAGCAGTTTTAAACTCTTATATTTCCGTGTAGTATTTATTTCAAATGGATGCAGGGAATCACATCTGGATTCATTTAATTGCTAATGTGAAAATTAGGATGGCTGGGTTCTTTTGTGGTCTTTGCAAAATCAGTCTCTCCTGCCAGTTTGTACACAAAAGACCATTTAATGTTTACTTCTGACATTGGTACAATACATTTATAATTGACTCTGGACACAAACTCCAGGCGTGTTCCACAGGGTAGCCTCTGGCAACCCATATCGAAGTGGGAATGGGTCTGGGAAAGCCAAAGCCCCCCTGGAGTTGAATCTGGCAAGGGATGTGAAGGGCAACAAGAAGGGCTTCTGCAAGTGTATCAGCAGGGAAAATGTGGGTCTGCTGCTTAATGGGATGGTTGGCCTGGTGAAAGAGGACATGGAGAAGGCCAAGGTACTCAGTGTCCTCTTCAGCTCAGTCTCTACTAGTAAGACCAACCTTCAGCAGTCCCAGGTTCCTGAGTCCAGTGAAAAAGTCTGAAGCAATGAAGACTCACCCTCTGTGGAATAGTGTCAGGTTAGGTAACATTTAAAGACACTGGGTGTACACAAGTCTATGAGAACTGATGAGATGCATTCACAAGGGAGCTGACTGGTATCACAGTGAGGCTACTCTCAATTATCCCTTGAAAGGTCATGGCTCTTGGGGGAGGTTCCTGAGGACTGAAATAAAACAAATGCCACTCCTGTCTTCAAGGAGGGTAAAAAGGAGGATCTGAGAAATTACAGGCCAGTCAGCTTCACCTTGATCCCAGGGAAGGTGGTGGAGCAAATAACCCTGGAAACCATTTCCAAGCATGCTAAGGACAGAAGGTGACTGGGAGTGGTCAGCATTGATTTATGAAGTGGGGGAATCATCCCTGACAAACCGGGTAGCCTTCTATAATGAAAGGTGACGTTACAGTCAATATTGTTTATCTTGACTTTAGTAAGACTTTTGACACTGTCTCACATAACATACTTACGGACAAACAGATGAAGTATGGTCTAGATGAGTAGACAGAGAGGTAGATGGAAAAGTGGCTGAACTGCTGGGCTCAGAGTCTTTTGATCAGCAGTATGAAGTCCAGTGGGAGGCCAGTCACCAGTGGTGTACCCAAGGAACCAATGCAGGAGCCAAATACTGTTTAACATCTTCATTAATGACCAGGATGAGGCTATGTTATCTTTTAGGTTGTTAATCCTTTTTTACTTGATTTAAGACTGATGTATTTAAACTCCTTCGCTATTTATTTGTCAGAGTCCCATAATTCTGAGTATATATTTAAACTGTGTGAAAGATAAGCTATTAAAATATGAGACTTTAGTAAAGAGAATGTAGGATTTATAAACAAAAGTTACGTTATCCGTCTCATGGGTTTGTGCTACAGAAGAGAATTTGTGGAGGACCACAGGGTATTCAACAATAATCCAACAGTGGGGAAGAGCTGAAGTATATTCTTTTTCCACAGAGATTTATGCTGATTTGTAGAATTTTAAATCCAGTTTTATTAATACTTTCCCACTCTCAGTAGGAAATACTCAGAACATATGAGGAAACTGTCTTATGAAACAAGATTTTATTGTAATAATGTGGATATTGTTGTACAGCGACTCAGACATAAAGAGAATGAATTGTACCTTGTGGGTCTCTTGAAATCAGTATGGAGTCTCCAGACCAGCTCAGTGGCTTAGTAGAACTTGGTGCAGAAATTTTCTTTCTCTCCTCCATGGGAACAATGCTAATTGAACTTCTTCAGTTCATCGCAAATGCTCATGATCCACTTTATTTTTTGTGGTAGGTAGTTTAAGAATTGCTGTCCAGGATGCTGGTCTCTAACGGTGACCAAAAGCAGGTGCCTGGGGAAGAACATAATGATAGGGTTAACATATGATGATACTTCAACTCAATCATCTCTCGGTCTCTAACAAGTTGTTATTCAGGCAGTTCTTGAGCTTGAGATGGCTTCTATGTACTTAGAAACTGTCAGTGGATTTCCCTTATGCTAGTTTGCCCAATCCTTCCTTGAGTCTGTAAGCCAGGGTACTCCCACTGTTTAGTTGGTTAGGAATGTCAGAGGACTAGAGATGACATAGCGGTTCTTTCATGTATTTTTTCTGCTGGAGGTTGATGGGAATGGTTGGTCTGGTCGCTGAACAGTGCCACTCCTATTTGCACAAGAGGGCTGATTAGAGCAGACCCTAAGATCAGAGCAGTTACAAAAGCTTCTATTAAGACAGTGGGTTTTATGCTATTCAAAGTTTCCGTGGTGACATTCTTACTCCTTGCAGAAACAGAAAATACACTTTAAAACGTTCTACAACAGCCACAAGTACACATACAGGAATCTGTTTAACGCATATAAAATTTACACATCGAATGTCTTCTGTATAATGACAAAGGTGTGATCTCTCAGGCTTTTATATTTGCTTACTTGAGCCTTGTTCAGCTTAGTAGCAATTTTTTCCCTCTGATCTCCTAGATATTTTGCAGCGTGTAGCATGCATGAGTATTTTTTTTGTGTTTAAAAAAGATCATCTTTCCCTCCAAGACCAGAGGGAAAAGGAACCTTAAGTCTTACACCATGTACAGGGAGTGGAATGCATCTCTACCCAGCTTTAGCTGGCTACAGTGTCTTCACTTGATCTAGTCACCCAATCTCCCCTTATAGCCAAGCAAGGGGAATAGCCATTTCATCTGACTTATTTTAAATGTCTATATTAAGATGAAACAAATCATGTCCTAATAGGTACTTTTAGAAAATGATTCATCTCAACTTAATATAGACATATAAAATAGGTCACATGAACCACCTATTTCTCTCCATAGACTATAGAGGAGATGAACTCTACCTAGTATGTTTTCAGGAATTTGTATTTTTTAAATCTAAATTTGAATTAATAAATTGCATGAAGCAGTATTAGCCTCAGTGATCCAGCCCACAGTCCTATAACTGCCTCAAAATACTGGAGTCCCATAAGGAAAGATTCCCTTAAGACATTGCAAGAAACTCCCACAAGTGAGGGCAGTAAGTAATGCTGCGAGGAAGCGCAGGGTGTGTGGTTAATGTGCCAGAGGTCTTTCACCTGTCTGACCTACTGCTGACAGAACAGAGACAAAAGGGAAAGCGTGCTATGATGCACCCTGTCTTTGCAGGATGCTGACAGAAATGCTGCGTTGGTTAGACATGGTCTGGCACTAGTTCAAAACCACCATGGCAAAATTACTGAACACCAGGAGAAGAACTGGGGTCTTGTTAGTTTTATGCAAATCATAGAATTCCTGTAGCTTCTGTCATGTATGTGAAAATACACAATGCAAAAGGACACAGAGTGTGGAACAGAGCAGCAAAGTGGATCTCCATGGGTTATGTTCACTTCATTCAATTGTCTGAATGCAATAATTATGTCATTAACACCATAAGGAAATGTTGCAGAAGTACAGTGAAGAGGCCACATATACATCACACAAATCAATGTGCAGTGTGCTGGGTAGGTGCAAGGTCTTGCAACACTGACAGTTCATGGTAAAAGAAAATCAGAGAAGTATAAAATAAAATTTCAGAGTTTACTTGGTCATTTCATATCTGCCCACCTGCCAGGACTTCAGAATTTTCTTTGTAGGAGTGAAGATTTTGGTTTTAAGCTCATTTAAGATAGTGTCTTATCTGTATGAGCCACTCTTGTGGTTGCATTGGATGCATTTTTTAAGAAAAAACGAAGTGAATTTTAAAAATAAAACTGCTTTACACAGCAAAATTTAGAGAATACAGGTAAACAACAAGGGCTATTTAGATCAAGCTGTTTGTGCTGTGCTGATTGCACCAATATAGTTGCATTGTGCTAGTGGCTTCCATTTTTCCTGCAAGGAATTCAGTGCATGCAGGGCTCAGTCTGTGTCTCGTCACCTGGAGTGTGTGTGGTATGTGTGTGTGGTGCTGGGCTGTGCTAATGGGCCCTTACTGGTGCTGCATCCCTCCACCTCCCTAGGACCATGTCTGAAATGAGTCTATTACTGATTCAACAACTGTGGTAAACTGTACAAATGCCGAGCATTGAGCCAGAACCATGCTTTCTGTGCCCCTTGGATGAAGTTACAGAGAACCTCTAGTTAACAGTCTGGATCTTTTCTGTTTAAGTCTTGTGTAATTCATCACCAAGACTGTCTGTAGGCTACAGGCAGCCAGGGTCTGCTCTGTGTCCAGTGGAGCAGAAACACACATAGTGAAATGGAGAATGGCTGTTGCTTTGCCACTGTTCCTTACCTCTATCAGTTGCTATATACCTGCTGCATCACAAGCATCAACACCATTCCTCAGTGTAAACAGAGTATCTGTGGGGAAAATCAGTAGTAACCAAAGATTCCATATGTAAGCAATTTAAAAATAGACCTGAAGGTTTATTTTGCCATATCTTAATGTTCAGAAGGAGACATTCTTTTATAGCCAAGTTTATTTCAGAATGACAAAATGCTTGTGCCAAGTTACTGGTGCCAGATTTGTACAGTGATATGGTGGCCCAGGCTTACTTTTTAGAGTAAAGTTTTCTTTCCCAGTATGATATGTTTATAAGTGAGTTTGCCAAAACAGTTTGGAATTGTTATAATTCACATAGACCTTAAGAGATACTTTTACTAACATTTTTTATCCTTTTCAGATACCTATTAAGTTAAACACTTATTATACTTACTTGTAAGCACAGCACCAACTCTGCTTAGGGTAGCAACAGAACTTAACAAACTTCACGCTTATTTTAAAAAAAACAAGCAAAACCAACACAGAAGTGCTGTGCTGAACCAGCACACAATGAATTCAAGCCTTTCACGTTCCATGAGAGTTTTGCAAAGGCCATCATATTGAAAACCAGGCCCGGGTGTCTGTCAAACTCTGTAGTTTCAAATCTGCTGGTTCTTACATACAAAATATATATGCAGATCTTGATTCTTACATTCTCTTTCCAAAGTTCACAGCTTTGTCAACATGTGACAGTATAACTGAGTGTGTAAGACTTTACCAGGCCATAGCTGTAAATAACAGGAGGGTGATCAAGCAACTATCTTCTTTCTCCACTCCTCACTGTGGGTTGCCACTTTGTCAGAAGTTACTTTACACAAGCAGTGTGCTCTGTGTGTTAGGTCTGACTGGTCTTATTCTGTTCTTATGCCAGTTATTTTTCCAGAAAGAAAAGCAACAGCAATTTACAAAATGAAAAATTAAAACAAAAATCCAGCTTCTTGTAGTTTAAAAGAACTCCAACAACACTGAACAAGCAGCAGTAGAGTGGAGGAGCTCAGCTGGCTTATCTGACAGTAGCCGTTTGCTTTAACACAAGACATGTTTCTTTTGTCCACATGCAGTAAGTATCCTTTAGAATGGATATGAAAAGTAATGGGGAATTGTACGATTTAATGGTGACCCTCAGTGCCATGCTTTGAACAGACCTATGTTTCCGTGTTGTCAGCTTTCAGGAGTGGGGCTCTGTTCAGTCCTCAAAGCATTTAGCAGAGTTTACAGTCTGCTGTTTACATTATTGGCCAGTACTTTACTCTCATGAACACAGTTTAACTATTCCACCACTCCTGTGATGAGTATTCTTTTCATTTGGCAGCAGCCCTCATGAGAAAAGCCTTGGAACATTGTTTTTGGACACAAACATACACAAGTTATTAGAACACAAGATCAAAGGAGGTGTCCCACTGTCTTCCTTTCAATGCTCCTATTGCGTTTGTATGCTGAAACCTGCTAGAGCCTTAGAACCAGAGAAGGGGGAGAAGTGGGGGGAACCTTTGTACAAAGGTACTTGTCACTGAGAGAAGCCCATAAAAGATTATGTGAGAAAAGACACCAGGTGGAGTATAAACCACCCTTATTGTTAAGAAATGCAAATAAAAATCCTCCCCTATATTAAAACTTTCTTACTTGTCATTTCTTAGATGCTAAAGGAAAGGTTCTGATTATTGAAGTCATGGCACTACTTTTTACTTTGCTGCTTTTCTTTTTATGTGTAGCACACTGTACATGATGTCAGCAGAAGGTATTTTTCCTCTTTTTCTGCACATTGTCATAGTTGTTAGCAAACAAAACTCCTGGAAAAATCACACTTTAAAATATCTCAAGAAATGTCTTTTTTATGAAGGACATCCCCAGTGTTTTGGATTTGTAAATAAACTGCAAGTTCATTTTATTTGGGAAAGAACTGTTTTTACTTGGAGAAACGTTGACAGAAAAATTCCTGGTAATTCCGTATGATCTCTGAATTCTTTCTGGTGGCTCTGCAGCCAGATTCATTAAAATCTACTGAAAGAGGCAGTTGCTTCTAAATTGCTGGGAAAGCCCTGGTCCAGCTCCTTGGCTATAGCAAGAGTCTCTCACTTGTTTTTAGGCATCATCTATGGTTGTTTTCACCTTTTCCAACTTTTCTGGTGAGCTGAAGTCTGCATTATTGCATTGGTTATGCAAAGTCCTTTGAGAGAAAAAATGCAGGACAAAACAGGTGACAATTAGCAGTTCACAACAACAAAGCATTTCTAACAAAGCAGACTTCCCGCTGCACCAGAACTCAAGCCCTCACTGAAGGTAGTCCTTGAGGTGGACTTCCAGAGTTACAGAAGGTGAGAACAAAGATTAACCTGGCATGAGTCTAAATCATCACCATCGCGGATTCTTCCACTTAAAGACTTTTTAGATTAATTTCCCTGAATACAATGCAAAGAAGATGTGATACTACCTGAAAAGGAGTATTTTAATGGAGGCAGTACAAAGGACACCTAGCCGTCTCCTGGTATCGTTGTGGGAAGCAGCTCATCTGCTGAATCAGCACTTGTCACCCTGAACCACCACTCCTGAAACCCAACAGCTATCTCCACATGATGGGTTTTCTCGGCTTTGAAGAGAGGTGAAAGAGAAAATACTTTGATGACGGAAACTATATCCACTGGAACATGGAGACATAGTGTTTTAACAATCTGGGACTATGAAGTTTGCCAGGGTTTTCTGCAGCCCATCATCACAGGCTCTCAGAAGTACAGGGATAATCTTGAAGAAGGCCTAGAAAAATTTCTCATGGTACCTGAGCATGTGCAATATCTGGCACGCTTACACAGAAGGGCAGGTGCTGTAGTGAATGTGCTCATTTGTGATAGGCATCTTTCTGCTGCATAGACACTGTCTGAACTTGCTGATCAGCCTTTCTTCCCCCAATAGGGTCAGGGCCGTTGCTGGCACCCTGAGAAAAAACAAAGAAAACCTGCGAAGTAAGTTTGGAGTTGAAAGGATGCCACAGTGCCGACTCATGCCAAAACTTTGCGGTAATAAGCCAAGGCTGCAAAGTTGCTAAAGCTAGTAGGTGCTGACATGCCAGATTGCAAAAATGCCTGAGGGAAAAATGCTGAAAAAACTGCCAAGACCATAGATACCAAAACCAAAGACCCAAAAGCTGAAACAGTGTGTTGTGACAAGCATCCTATTTGTGTGTCTTGGGACTGAGCAATCAAAGCACTCATATAATCCCCAAAGCAAAATTTAAATGTTATTAAAAGGATCAGTCATACCTGCAAGACCAGGATTGTGACCTTGAATGCATCAGCAAGATAGTAATTGAAGCAATTGTTGAAGAGGTATCGTTGCTGTGGGCAGTTATCTGTTGATGGAGTAAAAGGGATTTGATTGGAAGGTGTTTGAAATGGAGGTTGCGTATGGTTTGTGCCCCTCTTTGCGATTTTGAGAGGGACGGGTTTCAAGATTTTGTATCAGCTGGGTCCTGGAAATCTTCAGAGCTTAGATACATTTCAAATTGATCCTGACAACAGTGCTGAGAGCACCAGAAGCATCTTTAGAAACATGAAATTATATATATTTTTTCTTTCACAACTAAGCAGTCTTTTCTTATAACACCTCTGTAAATATAGACAGATTATTTAATGCAGAGGAGCACCATGATTTGCAAGATTCTGCCTCTATGTGTACAATTTTCAGAGAATTACATATTTTTTCCACTTTAAAAAGCACAGTTTAACCCTCACTTCTGCTGGAGGTGGTTGCATGACCTGTGTGCCACTTCCAGGTGGAAGAGAATAGCACCCATCTGAGACCTTGGGAAGCCAATGCCAGACTTCTTTCGTCTTCAGCTGGAAGGGAACATGGCAGGAGAGGGGAAGAAAAGGAAGGAGATAAAGCTGAAGAACAGGAAAGCAGTATCTTACCACCTATCCCATTACCCAGACAGGAAAATCAGTGTGATTCTTTCATCTGTGATGCGTATTTGCTGTCCTCCCTCATCTCCTACATGTAGGAAGCAGCAGCCTGGTGGAGGGGGTGCATTGCTTCCATCTTGCCTTGGGCACCAAGCAGAGCCCCACTCTGTGGTGGGTGTCAGTTCTGGCACGTGGCTTGTGTGCTGTGCAGGGCTGGGCCTTCTCCACTGGCCGTATGGACTTTCTGAGTGTGTCATCGAAGCCTGCGTAACAGGGAGGGGAATCCCAGCAGCTATTTATGTTTGCCATGATAGACTGCCCTGTAGGTCTATGTCTTATGTAATCTCTGACTAAATTTACCAGTCTAAAGTCGGGTATGCCATTGGTGTGTAGCATACGTAGCATTTCTACCCTGGCCTCTAAACAACTGTTTTTTAGGAAACTTGCTTCATGCAGCATTATGCCACGTTTAGTTATCTTTGTGTTGAACCTGAACCTTTTCAATGCTGGTTTACTTTACCATACACTAGGCTAGCATTTATTTTTGCCCACTGTTCTGTAGCTAATGTGCAAATACAGCATCAAACTAGACTTGTTGTTTTGGCTGATATTGCGTAGAGGTACTCCACTCTGTTGGGATATGAGAACAACCTTCGATGGTACATGCAGGGTTCTTCTCAATCTAACTGATGATATAACTCTTGCTATTGCAAGTGTTGTTATTAATTTTCTATGCTAGTGAATATTGAAAATTAATTCCCAGAGTGGTCTTATTCACTTTTTCTTTGGCTAAGCTATATTTATTTCCTACTGTCAAATAGTTTACATTATATCGAGGTTCAAAAGGGTTTTCTGTCCTCTGAAAAAGTAGAGAGTAATCAGCGTTAATGAAAGGGCAATGAATAATACTGTACATCATGACTTTCAAACTTTAAGAATTCCACTGGGGTCACTGGGTTGAATTAGAGACCCTTTAATCATTAGTACGGTTTTATGAATGGTGTGCTTTACTCTGATATTTTACTAGATGTCACTACTTAACACACTTCTGGCTCCATGGAAGGAAAACCAAAAGGCTTTGTGTGCCTCAAAGTCCCTGTAGTTTTGAAGATCATTATAATTCTACTGAGTCCAATCCTGAGGTCCCCATTTGGCTGTTATACCATGCTAAATCCTCCTGAAAACAACGGGCGTTTGTCTGAGCAAAACCACGCTAAGAATCTCAAGATTCAACCCTCTAAGAGTAGCTAAAACTTTCTCTCTCCCAGGCAGAGGAAGAAGTAGCTGCAGTTGTGATTCCTACTCAGTGCTGTGTAACCAGTTTGTACCTGAGTGACTGCTGTGCCCAAGCACTGCAGTCATGAATCCCACTGTGTGCAGAGTCAATTACTGACATTTGGGATTCTTTTGTCAGATTTGCTCTCCTGTGAAAACCTTGGTTTTGCAGGGTGCATCATTGACTGCGATTAAAAAGGGCTTGCTTTAAACTCTAACAAGTGTTTCATATGTGAAAGCAATACTGGACAACAGTGACTGTGTTACAAATGCAAGTCCCTTCGTCTCCATAACTGTGACACACGTGGACCTCTGTAATCTGCTGTGAAAGTGAGGGCTTGTTTCCCCAGTTGCTTGTTCAGCCCTGCTGAACTCATGACATTTCTAAGGCCTCGTTTTGTTCCTGTTCCCAAAAGCTGAATGATGGGGGCACCACTTAGCAAAATAAATGAATAAATCCATACGATTTGGGGGGTCCTTCCTCTAAGGTGTGCTCTAGTTCTTGTAAATGGTGAAGATAAGTGACATCCCAAATAAAACATTTGCTGATGAAGTTAAAAAGGGGTACTTGAGTATATGCTGAGCTGAAGAGAAAATAAAATTAGTATTACAATTACAAATTTCTTGATATGTGTTAGAGAGTTTTTACAAGTTTTCACAGTCTAGGTGAGGCTCATGCCCCAAGGAGTCTGCTTCATCTAAATCACTCTTCCCCTCTTTCTCCTCCCCAAAACAAGAGGCAATCTTCAAAGGAACAAATGTGTCACTTTAAATACACAACAAAAATAAATTATTAAAACACACAAAAAAGAGATTCAAAAAAGATGCATGTTATTAGCTATTTGACAAGCAATTGATGCTGTTGCAATGCTGTTTCACACGCAAGTGTTTTCTTTTCTAGACAGATAAATAGTTGAAATAATGTGAGAAATGACTTTGCAATCATCCAAAGAACAATTTGGCTTTAAATCGTTCATTTAATGGCTTTCCACTGGCTGTGCTGTGCAATCGTTTCATACCAGACCTTCACCACATCCATGTGCCTTGGAATTCCTTCTACAAATGAGCTCCAAGCCTGACCCTCCTCTCTCCGTCCCAATTCCCTGCAGAAGTGTTACTACATATGCTTTGAATCTTTTTTTCAGATGAGCTCCTAAGTGTAACTCCTTCCTCACTCGGCTTGAAATGTATGGATTTGAAAGCACAAATGCGGCCTTGAAGTGTTTGGACCAGGCCCATCTGGGTGAACTCCTACACAGTTGGACTAGTAGTTTCTTGAGTAGAATTCTCAGAAGCCTTCATTTTCCCCTGTTCTGAATCTACTACATACTCTCTTTTATCTCTCCTTGTTGAACTATAAGGATCTCAGGGGAAATGTGGTTTTCATAAACAGAAAAATAACGACCAGCCAGAGGAAGGAAACAAATTTTTAATGTCTGTGAGAATTGTCTCTATGAAACAGCAAGTTTCCTTTTAGTTTATTCTATGTGTAAAAAGTCTACCATTCATAAACTAGAGTAGAAGGGGAGATTCTTTTTAAATCTCATCTATGCAATTAATAACAATAATTTTAAAAAGCTGATAGAGACTTTGTCCTCCTGCTGCCAACATGTTGAATCACTGAGAAAGGTTCTGTATCTGACTCTGAAAACTGCATTTTGGCGTTAACCGGCAGGATCACTTGTCTGCGCAGAGATGCCCGTGAAACACAGTTTGCAAGACTAAGTCAATGGAACGACTGCTGTTCCAGACACGCTGGCTTTATTCTCAGTGGAGATCCTCTTAAGTAGGGACGCGAGGGGCTCGAGAGCGCCCCGGCACCGCATCCGACCACCGGGCGTGATGGAGGCACTTCACTAACACCACAGCCGGTTGCGGGCGGCCCAGCGCTCGGGTTCCCCCGCACCCCCTTCGGGGGCGACGGATCGAGAGCAAGTGGCGGCTGGGAGGGAGGGAGACAGACCCTTCGGCCCATGGGGAAAAGCTGCTCTTCCGCCAGTAACGGGGCAGGCCCCCGCAGGTGGTGGGGCGCGGGGAGCGGCACCCCACAGCGCCGGCTGCCCCCGGGGCTCCGCGCAGCGGCGGGGGGCGCTGCTGCCCAGCGGGGCGGCCCCGGGAGCCCCCGGCCGGGCCGAGCCGAGCAGGGCCGGGGCCGCCGGCGGCAGCAGCCCTGTCCGGGGCCGGCTCCGCGGGGGGCGAGCCGGGGGCCGGGGCCAGCGTGGCGCATTGTCCGCCCGGCACCCCCGGGGCTGCGTGGGGAGCGGAGCGGGGCCGGCCCCGCCGCCCGTGCCTGGCTGGAAATGAATCACGCCCCGGCTGCCCCCCCCTTTTTTTTTTTTTTTTTTTTTTTTTAGCCTCCAAAAGGCTTACTCGACCCTTTCATCTGCCGCCGCGGCCCAATGGGAAGGCGGAGGCTGCCTGCAAGTGGTCTAATCGCAATGAGGTGTCAATCATGTTCCCTGGTGGGTGAAGTAAGGTCTTTTGTAACCGCCTCTGTCTTTGGGAAAGAGAGGAGAGAGGAGGAAGACTGGAGCGGAGAGGGGGACGCCGGCCCGTGCTGCGGGAGAGGAACTGAGATTTGATCTCGTTTGTGCGCTAGCAGGGAGAAGAGGAGCACATGGATTTCTACTCACGCTGGGATTTTATATATCTACACAAATAACGAACGAACCTGACCCTACTGAAAGCAGTCAAATGAATCGTAATTGCAGATCAATGCAGAGAGATGGGGAAACTTCACTCGAAACATGGTTAGTTCCTTTCACTTGCTACTTCCTTAGCCCTTTCCCCTTATTTGGATTTTGCTCGGCTTGTCGCTGTGAATTTATACTGGTGTCTAATGATCTTCCTTTATTATTTCCCCCACACACTTTCCTCCGGATCTGCCTAGCTGCCGTTTGTAAACCCAGAGAAAGTCCAGAAGGTAGGGATGGCTTCTTACTGCCAGCAACTTTGAGCGCCTTCCCCTGGTCCTTGCGGCTGCCCCCGTCCCCCTGCCCCCTCAACTTTCCGCCGCGGTTTGCGCTCTGCCCGACCCGGCCCCGGGGGTGGCCGCGGTGGTGGCCCCCGGCCCCGGGGGTGGCCGCGGTGGTGGCCCCCGGCCCCGGGGGTGGCCGCGGTGGTGGCCCCCGGCCCCGGGGGTGGCCGCGGTGGTGGCCCCCGGCCCCGGGGGTGGCCGCGGTGGTGGCCCCCGGCCCCGGGGGCCGGGCGGGCTCTGCGAGCGGCTCAGCGGTGGCATTTTCTCTTCTTTTCTAGGTGATAGTTTTGCGGTGAACGCCTCTCTGGCTCGCAAAGGGCTGGAGGACTGGATGGTGAAGCAGAAATACTTCGGGGGCAGCAGCAGCAGCTCGGGACTCCATCAAGGCTGCCAGCACCGGGCTGTTTGCAGGCTCTCCAGCGCCAGGGTATGTCAGCTTCCTCGCTGCCGCCCGCACCCCACCCCCCCGCCTCTTCTTTTTGAAATAAGGAAAACCAAAATATTTTCTACATCCCTCTCTCCCTCCCAAGAGCCGGTTGTGCAAGGGTCTGCCCCGTGGGTGGTTTCCTTCAGTCCTTCGGTGAAGTTAGGAGCTGCAGAGGGAACTTGGTGCTCGTGCAAACGTCAGAGGAGTAAGGGGACCTGTCCGCTGATGTCTGGGCAGGACGATTAGAACAAAACCCTTCACAAACAGGAACAGAGAATCTGATTGGTGCACAAGTTTGTGACATTTTGGCAGAGGAATTCAGGAAAGTAGAAGTCCCCAAAGAGTGTGTTATTCATTTGCTCTTTGCTAATAATTTCTGGCTGACTTTCTCTGTAAGAGTTACTGCACATTACTTGTCCTGGCTGTAACCACACTGGTCCGCACTGGTCGCTTTCTACCCTTTCTCTTTCCTTCAGTCCTACCAGGTAAGGCTGGGCTGGAGGAAATGTTTACGTTGCCCTACCTTCTTTTTTTTTTTTTTTTTTTTTAAAAAAATGTTGTCCCCTTAAACAAGGCATAATGGGAGGTAAACAAACTTAACAGTTCTTAGATATGGTCCTCGTAGTGTTTGGGAATGATCCAAAGCTTATTGATGTTTACTGAAAGACTCCCATTGACTTCTGTGAGCTTTGGATCAAGCCCTAAAAGCTTCATCAGTGGAAAAGTAACCTGAGAGATGGGGAGATTGGAATCTGTGCTTCCCAGCAAGGAATGTGACTCTGAAAGCGTAACAAGAGCAGGGCCATCAAACCTGCTGCAGGCTCTTTTGCTTCATTAGCCACGAGTTTTAGTGTCAGAAGTATGGACTTCTTGTGTCTCAGGAAAAATTAACTTGCAAGTGGAGAATACATCATTTTAGGTGTGGTTTCAAAGTGTGTAGAAGATGTGTAGAATGGGAAAAGCTAATGTTGGCTTTTTAGATTCCACTGGTGGTCTATTTAGAGGAGGATAAATTTTTTGGGAGTCACTAGAGTTAGGTGAAGGGGTAAGATATTGATCCAAATGTTTGTAATTGGTGAGCATAATCATTCATGTTCAGCTTGCAGGTATGGTTGGTTGGAGTGATTTTTACTGTGCTTTACTTGGAGACAATATATCCAAAGAATAGAAGTTCTTACTAATAATGGTACATACCTGTATGCTGCAGATGCAAAGAGTAAACACGTGCTTTTCATTATTTTTCGTTATGCCCATTTTTGTGAGTCAAGCTGTTTAGATATGGTCTACCTTTCACATCTATATTTTCTAGGAAAGAAGCTCAACTCACCCCACTAAACATGGGTTTAAAATACAAGAGTTAAAAGTCAAAACCTCTGACTTCAGCTTTGTGAAATGTATTTTCTTCCACAAAAACTATTTGCTTTCTGAAAAGGAAGAAAAAAATCTTTTGTCAGAGATACTTTGCTATCCACAAAACTCTTCAGTTCTCAGTTCCATGAGTTCTGCTCAGCTGGAATGACAGTAGAACAGTATTTCTCTTCTTACTCACGGTGTCATCCTCATGATAGCTCAGTAATTAGCAAACCATTAACTAAAAATTAGTCTATAGTTTTACTACATTATAAAACTGTAAATAGGTTGAAGTACATTTAAAAGCACTGTTCCCATGAGGCTTTTTACTATCATCCTGATAGAGCTGTTTCAGAATGCTTGAAAATATTTGCAGTTGCCTAATATATTTGGTAGTATCTGTATGCATATATATATAGCCTGCTAATTCATTTAGTTTAATTGTCATCCTGTCACAAGCACACTGTGACAGCTACATTAAAGTTCCTTTAAAATATGAACTTTTGGTAGTATGGAAGGATGCATTTCTAATCCTACATTGGAACCAGATGTGCCATATGCACAGTCTTTTTGACAAGGATTATGGAGTCCCAGCTATTGACTCCATTACTGAGATTGCATGTCTTTTTCTTCTGAGATCTCTGATCTCTTGTATAATTATACCAAGATACAAAGCAAATTGTATCCTAACCTCTTAGCTCTTCATTCACCTCAAGGTGTAGAAATGCCAGTTGCTCTGACTAATGGTTAGCCACATGGGATTGTGTGGGACAGTTGTGTATTCCCAATAATGTAGTACTGTTGCACTTCAATCGACCAAGGGCTTTTCTCCTTACTACTTTAAAAATCCTCCTAAAATGTTCAGTTAGTTTACAAGGCTTTGTGGAATGGTACAGCTTTATTGTATCACAGCTGAAACTTCGGCTTCTCATTAAAACATGATTTTTCCCCTGAAATAGGGCCTAATCGCTGCATTTGTGACTTATGGCAGAAAGTTAGATCACAAATGAAAATGTCTGTGTTCAGAGAGACATCCAGTTGAGTTTAAAAATAATAATGGTCCTAGAAATAATTTTCCTCCTAGGAGTCCTTAACCAGAGTTTTGTTGATGGTGCTTTCATTAATATGTAGGGCCCAATTTGGTGAAATCCAGTGTACTTCCAAAGACCTGTTGATGGGAGAGGAGAGCTCTCAGTTGCTTTCAAGTCTGAAACTTCAAAGATTTGGAACATTTTGATTAGAACTCAAATGCAGTAGTGAAATTTGACTTACATTGCTCTCTATAAGCCAATAATTCTGTCTTGGTTGTAGTTGGAAGACTGTTTTCCTCAATAACAGAGACACTGAATTGTTTGCTAAAGTCAGTCATCCAGGGGAGATGACACTGAAGGTCAGAGGGATTCATGCGGCGTTTTACAAGAGGAATGAGTGACTAATGCAGGAGAGCAATAAAATGTCATTTGTGCTCCTCTCTAGAATGATTGAATTTATAACAGTTGAGGAGGGGAGGTCGTTACGTCAGTTCACTCAAGGGGTGTTTGACACAAGGAGGGTTCAAGAATACACCTTTTCTCTTCCTGAACTGAAGTTTTAAGGGTTTCTTGGTTAGAGCAGACTTCCCTCAGCTGAAGTCCTGTCCGTGTCATGTCTTGTCCATTTGTGTCTTCCTTCCCCAGCTCACTGGAAAAACAATAATGAGTGTCCAGCTATTGCCAAATCTATCAGTCACCTGAGAAGGATCTCATGGTAAATTGTTGGGTGAAGACGTGAGCCCAGGGAAGGGGAGCGTATCTGAAATATGTGCTTCTGGTGTGTATACAGCTTTCTGTTCTGGGCTGAGAGCTCTGATCTCATTAAACCATTGCCACCTGCCCAGCAGGGGTTGCTCTGCTCTAAACGTTTTGATTACTGTGGAGGCTGAGGGCTGGGCTGCAGCATTCCACGTAATGTAGAATTAAAGAAAAAAAAATAATTTTGTTGCATCCCTTAAAAGTATGACGTCCAGAGTCATCTTCTAGTTTCAAAGCTAATTGGAAACCACTGGGGCTGTAAATCTATTAGAGCAAGGGAATACACTTCAGCTGCTGCTTTATGAGTGAGTTAACTTGTGCCCAGAAAGGTTTTCTGACACTGTGGATTATCCTGTGTAATTCTTAAGTTTAAAATTATTCAGTATGTTTACTTTTACAAATGATTTTTGGAGATCATTGTTTGCAAGTATTCCTGTATTTATTTATTTAACTGAGTAGTTCTCTGCTAGAGGGGGAAATATTAAATATGACATTTGCTTAGTTCAATTTACTTTTATCTTCAAAGCCATAAGAAATTTTACTAGTTTCTTGCATACCTCATTGAGATCTGTGCTTGGATTGGAAAAAATCTCATTTTAAATTAATTTTCAAACCAGCTCACAGTGAGCCAAGTTATAAGTAATCATTTTAGGTAAAATAGAAAAGACTTTAGCTTACTACTTCTGCTGGGCTCTGTAGTGCTAGTGATTCTCGTGTTCAACCCTAATTGATATTAATTAGAGTTGAGTATCTGGTCTGGGAATAACAGAGTATGAAATGCTGAGGCACATCACTGCTTCAGAGGTGGGGCTTGTTCTTCATTTGTTCTGTGCCTGTAACTGCCAGTGACATTAATGGGCATACCTTGCATGGCTGAGAGGAGACTACACCAGTGTCACCTTCACTGCTCCTCTATCACATTCTTTCTTAAGTTAAAGCAAAAAAAAAAAAAAGCCCTTCCCAGTCCCCCACTGTTAAATAGCATGTGTGTGCATGCATATAAAAATACATAGCCTTATGGAAGACACAGCTGGGTAGGTCATTCCTCCAAAATGAAAATAATAAACAGGAAAGAGACTTTTTTAGTTGTCCTTATATACTGTGGCTTAAAGGCTGTTGAATTGGAAGATTTAATTGTAGCACTACTTTGAGGTCATCTCATGGGTAGAATGACATTTGAAAGACTGTCTTCTTACTGATATGGTTACAAGAGCAACTAAAATTTCCATGGGAGCTACCTGTGTGACTGCTTGAAGTGATCTTTTAAACTGAAATATTTTTAAGTACACTAGTGTCACTATTGTATAGGTAATTATTTGTATTGACTCTGAGGATTAAAAGAGACAACAGGCTCACAGTGCCTGTTGGCATATTGGTATGACGAAAAAAGTATTTTGGTGTACAAAATATTGCGTATGGCATTTAAAATAAAATTGCCAAACTTTGTATTGAAAGAGAGAAGCAGAATCTTATTTAGTGTTGAAATTTGGTGCCAACAAACCAAGATAATTTAATTAGTTGTGCACATAGTATATCTTGACAGCTCTGGTTTGTGAAAATTATAATATGAATATTAACAATCAAAGAGTCTCTGGAAGTATTAGTGCCATGGTGATGAGATTAGTGAATCGGCCAATACTATAGCAGAAAGCTGGATTCCAGGGGAATTATCCTTGAATGATACCAGTTGGTGCAGTTAAAAGCCACGATTCAGTTGACATATGGAAAGTGTTA
The DNA here is from genome assembly GCF_949628215.1 of Phalacrocorax aristotelis. Lineage (NCBI taxonomy): Eukaryota > Metazoa > Chordata > Aves > Suliformes > Phalacrocoracidae > Phalacrocorax > Phalacrocorax aristotelis. Next base: position 16,934,598 of record NC_134283.1, read on the forward strand.
GGCATCTTTATATAGTTTCAAAGCTATGTGCTGGAGGTTAAATTGACATATGAAGAAAAGCATAAATTAAATATTTTGTGTTACGAAATTAAAAGTTGACTTTGCTTGAGCCATATGGAGGAGGTTGATGGAAGACTCTATTTCATCAGGGCTTGTTTTATAGGTGTTTCAGATTTAATGTGGTACACTTTTAATTTGGCAAGTTGATTGGAAAGCTGAATGGCCTCTGAAGTTTCTGCAAACAATCTTGTTAAAGTAACTTTTTTTTGGATCTCTAACAATCCACTTTCTCCCACCCCCTCTAAAGTGGAGTTACTTAGGTTGATTTTCTAAGAAAGAAGCATATTCTGTGTAGTAGCGGTGTGAAGTCCTCACCTGAGTGATACAAGCCATATTTCTTAGGCTACTGATAGTCCCTCTTGGCTTAGTGAAACAATTCTGAATGAGAAGGCCTTGGTTATGGAGTGTTGGTTGATAAGAAGCTCAACGTGACCCAGCAATGTGTGCTTGTAGCTGAGAAAGCCAACTGTATACTGGGCTGCATCAAAAGAAGCATGGCCAGCAGGTCGAGGGAGGTGATTCTCCCCCTCTACTCCGCTCTCGTGAGACCTCACCTGGAGTATGGCATTCAGCTCTGGGGCACCCAACATAAGAACAGGACATGAACCTGTTGAAGCGAGTCCAGAGGAGGGCCACAAAGATGCTCAGAGGGCTGGAGCACCTCTCCTGTGAAGACAGGCTGAGAGAGTTGGGGTTGTTCAGCCTGGAGAAGAGAAGGCTGCAGGGAGACCTTATAGCCTGCTCCTAATACATGAAACAGGCCTGCAAGAAAGCTTTTTACAAGGGCATGTAGTGATAGGACAAGAGGTAATGGGTTTAAACTGAAAGAGGATAGATTTAGATTAGATATAAGGAAGACATCCTTCGCTGTGAGAGTGGTGAGGCACTGGAACAGGTTGCCCAGAGAAGCTGTGGATGCCCCATCCCTGGAAGCGTTCCAGGCCAGGTTGGATGGGGCTTTGAGCAACCTGGTCTAGTGGAAGGCGTCCCTGCCCATGGCAAGGGCGTTGGACCTAGATAATCTTTAAGGTCCCTTCCAACCCAAACCATTCTATGGAGTATGTTTTCTGCTGTAAGTTGGGATGAAAAGTAACAACCGTATGTTATATTCTTTAATGACTTAAATGTAAATAACATAGTCCAGGCTTTACACTAAAACTTTGGTTATAAACAAAATGGGAAATTTGTAGCATGATTGTTGACATATGGGAATGTTCTTTACAGCAGCATTCATTAGCAGAAGGGTTTTCTGTATTTTGTGATCTATAATAAGACCCAGGAGGAGCTTGGCAAGTGGCTATTTGTAGGCACCCTACAGAAGAAGATCTTAGTTGACTGTTATGGTTTCTTTTGAATTGGGTCGTGAACAGAGAAAAGAGAAGTCTCTTGAGTATTGAAACTTTGTAAGAGTTTTTCCAAAGCTGGGGAAATAATTGTTCGGTGATGATATTTCAATCAAAATGGAACATTACTCCTTGTGCTGCAGATGTTGGCCTTTATAGAAATCCTTGTGGATGGATTTTGCTTCATGAATGTCAGCACCAAAACCTGGTTGGAAAGTAAATGGTAGATGTTGAAATGCACAAAATACTTGAAGTGTTCTTTTGTAACTAAACCACTTTTCTAGTTAATATACTAGTTTTTCTGAATACTCGGGAGTTTTCAGACTATGTGATATTTATAGATTTTTTTTTCATGGAAAATGAGGTATAGTTTTAGTTCAAAAAATTAATGTGAAGAAATGGTCGAATAGACTTTCTCTGTGAATTTATTTAGTCATACCTGCCAACATTGGCAGCAAAACTGAGCTTGTATTTACTCCTACAGAGTAACTATAGCCATGGGAGACTGAGTTGGACTGTATTCCATTCAAGAATTATTAACCAAGTTCCAAATGCAAAATCTTCATTGTGTCTGATTTCTGAGCCAGCAAAGTGTGTTTGTGTTGGAATATCTCATGACATTTGTCTTGCAGTGGTGGAACGCCAGTGGTGTTAGCTGTGGTGAAAGGGCTGTGCTGGCACAGATTCTTAGATTACGCTGTAGTAAAAGTGAGAGGGGAAATGACTTGTGGAGGTCCAGCTATTGCTGTCCTGGTCTCTCCGCAAGGGGTACAGCTGTACAGTGCATTTGTAAACTTCTGGATTTATTGTCATCAGAGCAATATGGCATATATTTTTTCTTGTAATCTGCAGAATAGAGATGACACTTGTGAATGTGTGAGGCATCTGTTTTCGAGTTGGAAAATCCTCTATAGTTAGTGTCTTGCAAACAGACTGCTGTCACGTAACTGCTGTCACGTAACTGCATGTCCACTGTTTAATAAGGACCAGTCCTTCGCCTTGTCATGAGAGTTGTCACTCAAATAGACTTACATCTGCAAGTAAGTGTTCGGCCAGACTTCTATATACATATATGTGTGCATCTCACATGACCTGGTATATGCCCATCATATGTGAGAAATACTTCTGGTTTAGACATACAGAATCTAATTGTTTGAGGAAGGGAATGCTGCAGTCTCGTGTTGGGAGGTCCTATAATAACTGTGAAATTGAGTACCACTGATTTTGTTTGTGTGGTGTGGCCCATTGTATGTTATAGAGCAATAAATGATCCTATTGTTTTAGTCTATAAAACTTTTGCTGGAGTAAATCCTTTTGCTCCTCAGAAGACCAGATTTTGGCCACAGGAGACTGAAACACCATCAGTGGCCAAGAAGAGCCCTGTAAAAATACACCTAAAAGATGCCACCACACTAACTCCTTGGCAGGGATAACGGAGGATACTGTGGTTCCCTGCTTCAAACCAAGGTCCCTGCCAAAGGTACATGAGAAAGAGTTGTTCCTTAAATCTGAAGCTGTTGTTAATAAAACTTGTTCACAAGAGTTATCAGGCAAGCAGTTTTTTTGCTTTTTGTCAAAGCTCTGAATTTGATAACTTTCTCCAATAACCCTTCTCGGTCTGAAAATTCAGTGGAAACTCATTGAGCTGACTGTGAAGGGGTGTCTTACTTATACCTTGAAAAGTGCCATCTACCAGCATGTTTTCGCTTGTAATGGATTTGGATTTAAATGCAGGCTCGGTGGCACTGGTCCTTTATATCATTTGCAGTGAGAATCCCTTGAGAATGTGAGATCCTCCATTAAAATGTGGGAGGAGATCAGTTGTGTTTTAAGCAAAATTTGCAGCAGCAGAGAACTTTCAAGGTGCCTGTAATTTTCAGCCATGTATACTTGGGCTTCAGACCTAACAAATGCAGGCAGTGTATGTTGCTTTAGCTCAGAGATGGACTGGCATGTGGTCAGAACAGTCTATGCACCGTCCATCGAGAGAAATACTTTGTTTTGCAATTAGGGTGGAATTTAATGCATTTGGGGGCATCACTGTGGCAGCGTTAAAAGGATTAAGTATACTGAGGTTGCTATTAAAGTATAACATTGTGATTCAAGATCTGTGAAATAAAATCATGCATGGGTGTTTGATCTTGGAGTGCAGCCACGCATGCTCTGTGAGGCATAAAATAAGGGGATAGACTCAGTAGGGAAGTGACAGAACAAAGTACTCTCTTGCAGGAGAAATGGGATTTGGGAGCAGCCTTGGATCTTTTGATCCATACTCTGATGTGAATGATAAGTGGTATGGAGGTGACAGATTTGTCTTGGAGGAGGAAGGAGAATGGTGGGTAGTGTGTCACATTGCCCTTGGAGACAGTTTGCTGTCTGATTCCCCAAAGATTTTATAGTGGTAAGTAAGGACTAAGCCGTTTCTTGTTGTCCTATCTTAAAAATCTTTTATAATTCCAGGACAGTTAGTTTCAAGAGAGCTAGGTAAAGAAGGTAGTAGCTGTAGAGCTAAGCCTTATATTAAAAGCGTATCAAGAACAAATGCCTGTTTGGAGGAGCGTGAATCTTCCCTGAGGATAGAGTGCCCCAGTCCTGAGCTCACAGAATAACAAGTAGCCTCTGTATTGCATAAGATGCTGTGGTTAAGTCTGTATCAGTGTTTCTGTAATAAACTACTCTTTCTGAAACAATAAATAATAATTTTGCTTGTGAACTTTCCAAGTTCTTTTTGCGTTCACATAACATACGTCTGTATCAACTACAGACACTCATTCCCCTATAAAGAGAGAACATCATAGTCTAGCAAACAGAATATCTGTCATTCCAGCTGAGCAAAGGTCTAAGGCAATAACCCAAAATATCCTGGAAGAAATTCTAAAAAGCATTGAAGAAATCAATCTTCTGATCCTAGAGGAAGGTCTTTGATGTACTCCTGGTAAGTTTATACTGGGAGCCTGCCTATTTCTTTATGGTCAGCCCTAGACTTTCTATATGAAAAGTGGATCAAATAATTTCATATGCTTCTGCTTTAAAAAAAGATGGTTGATAGTTTTCTAAAGCGTACACACTGTTTAAATGTAGGTTGTGGCTTTTAGCTGAAGCCCAGGTGGGGAGGAAAGGCTTTTCAAAACAAGTACTTACAGAAAAATAAATAATACTTTGATATTTTCCCATGGAAAAAGTGTGCCTCATTTAGCCATCCTGAATATTTACTTTTATTTTCAGGATAAACTTCATAGGTTATCTCAGTTAAAGACATTTTTATTTATGCAAAGCTTATGTGCAGGGTCTTGTTCCAGATGTGGATATGCATGTAAAAGGAATTTTTCAGAATACCATAAAAAATTACTTTTAAAGGTATATTTTTAACTAACTCAGTGCAGTTAGGTAAGTCTGTTTTTATCATCTTGAAAAATTCTGCAATTTTTCCCTGTTATGTTTTGATCTGAAAGCCCTGCTGTAATAGAGGGGAAACTTCTCATTGCTTTCAGTGGTTTTGTGTTGGGTTCTCTGCCACATCAGCAGAAGACGGGGGAAGGTTCAAGTGGTGAGACCAATAGTCTTTTTTTGTCTAGCAGCTACTTTGCTGGTAAAATGGTAATGTATTTCCCCTGCAGATGCAGTTTATCTGATCATTTTATGACAGGTTCACAAAAGTTTTTCCCAGTTGTACTGCCACTTAAATTCCCATTTGTAATTTGCAATGTAATTTTGCAGATAAGTTTAAAAAGCATGCTTTGAGAGAGGCTATTCCCACAGCACTGCTTAATACCCATTAAAATACCACATTTTAATTGCGTGAAGGTGTTTTTTATCTAATTAGGTTGGTTTGTTAAAATATTGCATCACAATTTCATTCTTTTTTTTTCTTTCTTTTCCATCTACTCTAAGGCTGATTTTAATTTTTTATTTATGACCAACAGGAAGCACACAAAGTCTTTAACTCTGGACTAATGCACAGCATAAAGAAGTAAACGAGATCTCTTCCTGTCTAAGCTATTGTACAGGTATTTTCTCTGAAAGGCAGTCACTCTTGGATTAAAACATGGTGATGTTAGCAGAAGAGAAAGAAAAACAACCCCAGCATTTGCAAAGGAAGTATTTTATTCATTGATGCTACATAGACTTCATGGGAACTTGGTCATCACCTTACCATGGCACTCTCTTCCAGATGTGCTGTTTGATTTTTTTAAAATGGAATTTAGAAAAAAAAAATTAATGAAATATATTTTTGTGAGAATTGTGTGATTAAAGTTAAAAGTAGGGCATGTTGAAGTAGTTCCATGTCCTCGGACATTTGCTGTTATCCAGGAAGGACTAGCTAGACTGCAGCATGCAGGTGTTGCCCGTGCTTAGTCAGTGAACATACATGTGCTGTTTGAACACAGAACAAACCTGTGCTAAAACAATTTACCCGTAATCTGTGGCAACCTCTGATTTTCCCCATTTTGGAAAGACAGAAAACAAAGATACTGCTGTGGGAAGCCCCCTAGATTTGCCAGTAAATTAATAACAGACAATGAGTAATGTCCTGTGAGAGTAGCAAAAAGGCTGTGAGGTCCCTTACTAGCTCTGCAACAGTAATCTGCCTCCCCTCATTTGTGTTTCTGATGGCAACACCAACAGTCCTGGTCTCCTCAAAAAGGAGAATTTCACCACTACTGGGGAAGATAGGAAAGCTTGTCAAATCAGAAGAACAGAATGGTTAGACAAGAAAAATGCTAATGTCATGCCTTTAGGGATATGTTTTAAGCAACGAAAGAGTCCTGGCCTGCTGTACAGTCAGAGTGTCTCCTAATATCAGCAGGAGCCCTACCCAAAGACAGAGTGAGGCTTCCTCCTTCCACACTCTCAATGGTCATGGGGTCTATTCAAAATCTGCTGTTACTGCGTATCAGTTCCAATATCCAGTAGCATTAGGAATGGATAACCAGTTTTGCCTTCAGTTAGAAATACGTACAGAGACTCTCTTCTGAGAGGCGTGCCAGTCTGAGAGAGACAGGCCAGATCAGGGGTAGGGTTTGGCTTTAAATTGTGTTGGCACAGTTTACTGATTCCAGTGGGCTGGGTGCTAGTAGCTGACATCAGAACTGGGTGGAGGGAGGTAACTCAGCTGAAAAAGCAGTCTTCTAATGTTTGGTCTCATCTGTCTGTAAATGGTGGGGGAGGGGGGAAATGTGTGTTACCTGGACTTAGCCATCCAAAGCCAAAAATCTTTCTTCTCATGATGATGGTGATAAACAGTGAGTACTTTGTGCCATACCCGGCTGCACACCAAACTATATTGTAAGTGTTATGCAACACTTGTTTTCAGTGGCCCTTCTTGCAGGGTGATGCCTGCCTCTGTATCAGTGCTGCTTTGTCCAGGTAAAGTGCCCTTTCTTCCGTTGACCAAGTTCTGCATACAGCAGGGTCTACCAAAACTTCACATGCCTGTTGGAACCGCCTGCCTGTGTGGTACAGTGTGTGAAATGATGCAGGTTTTGTCATGCCGGTTTTTTGACTGTGTGCTATTGATAGGACAGATTTTGGAGTGAGGGATCTTTGTGGAATATAAAGGGTTACGTTTTTGAAGTTATACAGGCGCCAATCCACTGGCACACCGCAGGTGATCTCAGAGTGAATGTTGTTTAAAGCGCCTGTCCCACGGTTTCACAAATGTGCTTTGACCAGAGGATGTTTTCCTAACTTCAAAGGGCTTCTCAGACTGGCTCGGTGCCTCACAGACTGAGTCCACAATTCCTCTCTGCTCACGATGTATTCTAACCATGTGTGATTTTTTTTTTTTTTTTGGTATATGATGTTTTCTTAAAGTGGGATTGACCTGTGTTCAAGTGAAACTTGCTCTTAAGCTTGTAAACACAAACTTGTCATGTGGGCAGTTTTCATCTTAACCTGATGTGATTGTTGGTTGTTTTTTTTTTAAGAGCAAGAACGGACATAACAAGGAGGAGTAATTTATGGGGAGGAGAGAAAGATGAAATAAATTTGCAGCAGCCTTTTGAGTTGCACCATCCAGAGGCTTTTCCTTGAAGATCAAGGTGTGGGTCCTTTGCCCATAAAGAGAAGAGCATATTTCCACCTTGGCAGTGCTAGTGTTAGAGTGGGTTACTTTGCCTGAAATGTGCCTCTGCACAAGGGGTGTGCAAAGGGGGAAAGCAAGGCAAAAACGAGTAGAAAGTGGAAACAACCTAGGCCGCTTATCAGTGACCTGATTCCCCCTCCCCTCCCCCTTATTTAGCAGTTATATTAAAATAAACTTTTAGGAATACATCTGTATGTTTTTAAATATTAAAGGTTTCTCTTTCTTCTGTAGTATAGTTTTCTAAAGGCGTTTATTTTCATGTTGATGCAAAATATACTTTCTCTTTAATGCTGAGATTTAGAAGTGACTGAGTCTTAGTAGGCCAAATTATTTTACTGTCGAAGTCCACTAACTTTTCTGAGAGCAGGATTAGGCCTTGAAATATCTCCTGAGGTGCTCTATGCTATGTTAGCTATGGCTGTGAATCTGGGAAGATCTCGTGCTCCACTAAGTTGCATTGGTGGGCACTGGCTTTTGCAGTGTTTATGCATTCATTAAGGCTAGAAAAGTGAACCTAGTTTGAAGTTTCAAAGTCATCATTTGTAGTTTACTGTTATTACTATTATGGATCTTTTTGAGTGTATTAAAAATAAACCAAACCCTCTCTTCTAAGACAACAATATCTTACAAGCTAGACTGTAATACTTCGTTTGCTGAGTGATTGAGTCTGCTGTGGGAATAAAACATCATACTGTGAATGGCAGGCCGTGAACAATATAACTCAGCTGTGCAATGAAGTTTTGCTCCTCATGAGTAACAGTCCTGAAATCTAGCACTTAATTATGAATCCAACTTTCAGATGCAGCTTGATTCCAAAGTCCTCATCCAGATGAGATCCTGGAGAAGTTCATGGTCTCCAGGACCTAAGCCCTAACAGCAAACAACCTGTGCTACCCTGCCATCCGATGGTTATCGACAGGAACCATCCAACCACATTTATTTTGGCTAGTTTTAAAGCAGGTGGCCAGGATGAATTCTTAGTTTCAAAGTCACAGCTGCTGCTTTGAAATTGTGTAAGAAGGGCTTTGGTTTCTTAACACAAAATAACTGAGCTGCTGTTTGGCATTAGAGCATCATTATTCTGGGAAATGCACTCTTCATTTTAAAAATATCTTCTGTATGGTAGTTGACAGTTTATACCTCATGATTCTAAGGGCTAAGAGCTGAAAAGGTTCCTTGTTTTGACTGATGATTGTAAATACTTAAGAATTCCTCAGTGACTGAAGTGAATAGAATCTGAATGTAGTATTAAAAATTAATAGCAATATTAGAAACACAGGGTTACTGCAGGAATCTCATGTTTGTTTGTATTAAAAAATGTATGGGTTTTCTTGGGGGTAACTAGAAATTAAGATTTTTCTCTTAACTGGATGTCTTTGTGGCAGTTATCCAAAAAATGTTATGTCTTTATCATTAAATCAATTAAAGAGACCGAGTGGACTTCATACCACCACAGTAACAATGCTGTGATTATGTAGAAGAAAATGTTCTTTTACAAATCCCAATTTCCTCTCCTTGTAAAATTTTATTTTAAAATGAGCCTTCTTGGGTGACTTTTTCAGTAGCATCAGCAGAACGGTGAATTCCTGTCACTGGAATTACAAAGAGCATTCATGAAGGAGTTTGTGTTACGCATGGTTTTGTTTTTCATAAAAAAGGATTCTGTTCACTGTGGGTTTCTTCTTCCTTTGTATTCCTTGCCACCTTATGATATTATAATGTTTTTTGCCTACTTTCAAAATTCCATAGGTATATATTTATAAAAAAATATATGTCATGTAAGCTTTTTTCAGTGTAAGAGAAAGTACATTTTATGCAAGGTACACCGCATGGAGTTTTCTGGGCCTTCAGTCTCATATGATCCTGTCTCACAATAAATGTATCAAACAGGAATGAGCAAAATGCAGTCCTGTCAGACTCGGTGAAAATGCGCTCTTAAGAAAGAAGGTGAGGGGGCGGCTGGTTAGAGGAAAGGCTAGACCTTTCTTCTGAAAGGAGGCCTGAAAAAAGCAAGTAGGCAGAGGATGGAGTGTTTCTTCCGCTTTTGTAGACAGGCTTGTTAAAGGATGCAAAGGGCAAAATTAGGGTTCATTTGGTATTGGGGAAACGGTCAAAGAAATGAATGTAGGATGCACGTGCATGGGATGAAAAAAGAAATTCTTGACTAAGGGGAAGTGGTGAGAATGGGCATATCAGAAGTGCAGGCGGTACAGATGGGTTATCTGGGCTGTGCCCTTAATCCTTTTTTCTTCAATCATAAAATAATTTTTGTTTGTATCTTTATTTTGTGATAGTAGTTACTAGTAGCTCCCTTGTCTGTTGGAAGCTGCATATTCTAGTGCAGCACTTTTTCAATTTATACATAAACAAGTGGTGCTAGACCATATTCTATGTAGGGGTATATATGGGAGAAAGATCCCTCCTAAGCTAAAGCTCTCACTGGTTCACAGTCTTACCACGCAGTCCTTGCATCTCTGGTAACAGGGTGTGCCTTTGCTAACTGGGCTGGCTAGTGGAGACCCTTGGGTCTCTGCTTAGTGGTTGGGATTTCCATGGGTAGGATGTCAGTCCTGCTGTACCTAAGGAGATAGGGTAATACGTTAAAAACAGCTTTTTTAAGCACTCTGAATCACAAGGTAAGTAGGCTTTGAAATCATCTGAAATTACAGGGCTGGTCTGTGGGCTTGGATGTGAAGTTGGGAGGTGTTTGGGCTGTGTGTGGTCAGACATGGATAGCCATTGCTGTGGTGCTGTCTGGTCTTTGAAACTCTGAATTTATGGCTTAAGAATGAGATACAGGATTCTAGTCTAGACCCTAGCTTTAGCTGTATATCCTTTCTCAAGTTGCTCAAATGTGAATCTTCAGAGACCAAAGATAGCTGACCACTTGCCACTCATTTAGTCTCGTTTGTCTTCTCTTCGAAACTACCAGTTTTATCCACTTTTTCCCACTTCCCCATCAGGGAAGTGGGGATAGGTTTTATCCTTTTACCTACCTAGGCTGTTGAGGTAGACAGAAAAATATTTAAAGTTCAGGAAGAACTTCAATGCCATCTGTACACTTAATTCCGTGATACGTTTTTATGAATAAGCCAGGTATTTATTACCTACTTCCCTGAGCAAAGTGAGAAAATAAGAATGGAAAAGAATGTTTGAATTCCCCTTGGAGTTTATATAATACCCCTTTGCAAAAAAAAAAACAAAAACAAAAACCCTCTTACATTGTTTCTTCTTTTGCTCTACAGTAATCTTCCTGAAATCCTTTTGGAAAGGGGCCTTTCTGAACTGTCCAGCTCTCGTCACAATCCAGTGGCCCAAGACGTCTCATTCTAAGAAGTTTGTATTAATCAAAGCAGTTTTAACACATGGAGAAAAAAGACGTTTTTCTTCCCCCTCATCCGAGCAAGAGTTTGGACAAGGTTAGAAGGTGGTGGAAGGGACGTGTCTTTAATTTGTGAGCTGAATTTCCACTCCTTGTGGAGGCCTGTCCAAGGACACGTGCATTCAAGTGATGTAGACTTCTTGCTTATTGCTCTACCTTGCTTTTGGTAATGCACATAAATTCAGTGCAAGATTAGTAGGAATGTAGTGATAGGGCATATGGCTAGCATATGTATAAATCATAATAGGTAAATAATATAGGATGAGGAGAATGCCAGACTTCTACCACTGTGACTAGATGAAATGGACTATACAGACATATGTAAAGGGCAAAGGAAAACGTTTGTTAGAAATTGTACTGAAGATGAGCACCAACTAGACTTGAAGCTTTCTAGGGAGATGAGATTTTTTTCTGGTGTTTGCTTGAATAATGAAATGACCCTCACTTGAAGGTTATTCTTTGGAGCAGCGGAGTTTGTACAGGAGTGAAATGCATGTCAAAATGTTTACAGTGAACTGGAGTGGTGAGTCAAAGCAGTAGGCTTTCGTTTGCACTGTCTTCGTAATGGAGCGCGCTATAATGAGGGTGAACTAAGCCTCCTATTCTGGTGGGCACAAAGCACAAAGTGGAGCAGGTTTACAGGTTAATTAACACCTCTTCCCACCTCCCTGTGGTGCTGGCAGCGATGTATCGCCCATGGTCATGTTTAGAAGCGGTGACTGATGGTTAGTGATGGATACTCCCAAGCTTTTTAGTTGTTGCCACTGGATTCTCTGCTGCAAATGTAATTTGTTCTTTTAAACAATAGAGAGCACAGAAAAATGTGTGGTGCTGAAGAGACACTTACTGTCCTGTTAGCCTGGCAGTAGTGAGCACACCCCTACAGCTGTATGCAGCCAGGCACATCCCGGCCTGTAGCTTCCCCGCTCCAGCCTCCTTATAAATATGAAGAGAATGCAGACAAATTCTGCCTGTCTAAAGAGGATTTAATGGCATCTCACAACCCATGTCTATGTATTTAAGGATGATTCCTCTGGATATTGAATTGTAAGGATTGTTTCAACCTAGCGGCTATGTAGTTTTGGAGCATTTGGTCAGTCTGGAATCATTGTACTTTAGTCTGTGTGTTAGATATAGGCATTTGTTGTTGGGTTTTTTCCCTCTCCCTTTGGAGATTTGAATTTTTCTTTGCCACCTACTGCCAACAGATTACACTTTCTCAGCAGTTGCCCTGTCCTTTCTTTCCCTCCCAGTTCCTCAGGTCTCAACGCTATGTGTTAGATACTTCTATTTTAACAGCTCTTGCCTTTGCTTTAGCTTGATTTACATGCTACATTGTTCAGAAACTAAATCTTGGTGGAGAACAAAGCCACATGGTGGTCTAACTAGCAGGGTGTACATCTGGGTGTGGAGCATCAAGAATCCTTTTGGCATCCTGCATTGGCTAGCTCACCATACTATAACATTTGAGGCAAGTATGTACCATACATACTGCCTAACCATACCATACCCACTGTACAGATTGCTAACAAAAGCCATGTGTATCCTATATGTATTTTTGGAGCTTAAAGAATTTCTCCTCACATCTCCTACTTCCTTACTTGCCTGTTTGTGAGTGGAAATACAGTGGAGCATAGCCCAGCTCAGGAGCAGAATTGTTTTGGGAAGAGGATAGTGCAGAGGCAGTGCTTGCTGCCTTCCCTGAAGCAGTGGGGAAATTGGAAAGGAAGCTGTGATTCAGTGAATCATAGTCATCTCTCAGACAGCTCCAGGGGCAGTGCAGCTCTCAGCTGCTGCCTTGCTTGCAGTGGATTATAGGGTCATAACACAGCCCACTATGCTGAAGCAGAAAAGCAGTAAACTCATCCTTGAGAGCTGCTTTACGTTGTCTAGAAATGCAGAATTCCTCTGTAAGAACGTAATGCTTTTTATCCAACTTCCCTATTCCCATGCTTCAGCAGTATATTTATCTTCACCACTTTCATACTGTAAATAGAGGAAGACCAAGAAACATGTATAAAGGACTTCTTTTACAGCCAAAGATATGTGCAGTATAGCATCCTATAAAGTTAACAGGGATTAAGGTGAATGACCATGTGAGCAAGGGAGGCATCCCATCAGGACATATGTATGTTTCTGTGTAACAGCTGAAGTAATACTATCTCCAGACTTTGAATTAGAGGCTTGGACAGCTAAATGAAGCTAATCTCTGAAGATGTACTATTAAACTCGTTTCCTGTGTATGGAACAAATATTGTAGGAGTTTTGAAAAGCATTTTCCAGCCATTGTTAAGAGAAGAGTTGGGGTGTGAGCTATAAAAGTCTGATCCAGGTTCAGACTTTCTCCATATTTGCGGTTTTGGTTTGAACCTGTCTCTAGTTAGCAGGGTTATAAATGTTAAAATTTACCCATGTGGCTTGAAAGCTGTGCTGTGTTAGTAGTGTGAGTCTTGCTTTTTCAGCGCATCTTTATTTTAGAAAATATTTCTTTCTGCTAGAGTCAGATCCCTTCTTTTACTGGGCAAACTCTGAATATTCTGGCAAATAAAGACAACTTGACTGGTCCTAGTGGAGCTGCAAATGTAAAGTGTTAATCGACTATGAAAAATAATATTTCTCTCATAAATTATCTCAAAGTGAAAACTCAAGTTTGTGTGCCCTTACAGAGAAGAAAGTAAACGTCCTATCACGTTACCTTTTCCAGAGCTTTTATTTGTTTGTTTCTTTGTTCCAGCTTTGATGGCTTGTTGTATTTCATTGCTCAACCAAATGAAACTCATTGATAGATGGGAAAAGGTTTAAACTGAATAATAAATATCCTTGGTTCCTTGGTTTTGGAGAACTTTAAGAATGATGAAGAGTAAGAATTAGATCCTGTAGTGAGCTGGTTTTTTTTTCCTTTGGGCCTAAATGCAATTGCAATAACAACTTTCACTTTGGGTAAAAGAGATGTCTGCCCATATCTGTTAAGCACAGAGTGGAAGGTTAGGGCTCAACATTTGAATTCCTGTCAGAAGACATAATTTTTGAATGGCAGAGAGAAATTATTTCACAAATGTGAACAGAACAGAACAAATAAGCTAGGCATTGAACATGCTTTCTCCTGGGCTGTCTCCCATTGTATCTGTAGCCTGGTGTGTGGCACTTCATGTAATTTCAGACTGGCTTCATTTTGAGCAAAGGCTGATAATGTGTGAACACGTGTGATGGTCCTGAGATTATGGCAAGCAAGCCCATCAGACACTGCATGGTGTCTGTTTTCAGAGGGGATTTTAGTGCTGGCTTCTGTAGAGTTAAGCTCTGGCAGTCATAATTGTGGAGCAGAGAATATTGCAGAAATGGGTATACAGGGTTCTCAAACGCTTGGCAGTTTGTCGTAAACTTAATCTATTTACATATTTCCTGTACCACTGTACAAACAAACCAGTGGGCAGAGTCCTGAAACCATTTTCCCAGGCAAAGTTCCAGTTGATACCAAAGAGGTTGCGATTGAAAATAATCACTTGTTTAGAAGCATTTAAATGTGACCTTTAGAGAAATCCTCTTTCCTTTTGCTGACTTTTTGAACCCCCATTAGGGATTTATTGAAAATCAGTAAGAAACTTCAGGGAGTTCAGGGTGCAACCCCAGCTGTGTTGTCACTTGCTGTTCCTTTTGGAGCATTGCAGAGGACATAACTTCTTCAGAAGCTAGCATAGACCTATGGTATTGTTACTCTTCCCTGTTTCTCATTCCTCATTGAATTTGCAAGTATTCCTCTGTTAGCCTTATTATATCTGTGGGTAAAAGCATGTGGTGAACTTATGCATGTTTCAGCATAGATGCTGAGGCCAATCCAAGTCTGGCAGCATTCTGCATACATGTAGATATCTTATCGTTCAAGCAGTATGCAATATATGGTTCTCTACCACCACTGCAATATCCATTTGTTCCCAGAGAAACCCCAAAAAGATATTGGGCAAACTTGAAGAAATTCATAGAAGTTATAAGGGTGGTTGAACTAAGATGACTGAAAAAGCAAATACTTTTTGCTTGTGTACGTAGGGAAACTGATAATAAGAGCTCTTGATATACAGTGAAAGAATGGAACTACTTTTATTCATCAGTAATTTATGTGCTTACTTATACAGACTTTTATTGTGATACAGAGTGTTTGCTCAGCAGCTATTCTGGAATACCTATTGCAATCAGTTTTCATATGTAAACATACTGGTAAATACTACTGAAGTAATGACTGCATGAGAATTTAGTCTATACTGTTTGAAGCTTAAAAAGAGTTTATTTAGAACTGTGAAAGGAGTATGATTAGGAATTGCAATGGAGGAACTTAGGAAAAATTGGATATAAAGACATGGGAATGGAGGTCTGTTTGAATGTGGAATAATTCTTGGAAAATGGTACAGGTTTTATTTTCTCTCCGAATTGTTAAAAGTGCACAGTTTGCATCTCTAACTTTCTCAAGTAGATAATGGACTCAATTTTGAAGACCCTTTTCCATTGAACTCAGTCTATTTCAGTTTCTTTTACTGAAAACGTAGAATCCAAAAACAACTGTTGTGGTTCAGCCTCAGTCGGCAACTAAACACCACGCCACCACTTGCTTACTCCCCCCACCCCTCTGGGACGGGGGAGAGAATTGGAAGAGCAGAAGCAAAAAAAAAAAAAAAACCTTGTGGGTTGAGATAGGAACAGTTTAATAATTAAAATAAAATAATGATTATGATTATAGTAATAAAAATAGTGATAATATAATAAAAAGGAAAAGGGAAAAAGGGAAACAACCAGAAACGCAAATGATACAACCATTTACCACCTGCCGACCAACACTGCCTGTCCCTGAGCTGCGATTTCTGCCTCCCTCCCCCAGCCAGCTCCTCCCAGTTAACATACTGGGCATGACGTTACACGATACGGAATATCCCTTTGGCCAGTTTGAATCAGCTTTCTTAGCTGTGCCCCCTATCATGTTCATCTACGTCAGCAAAATTGAGATTTATGGGATTTCTCTGCCTTTCAGTAAATATCTTGTACATTATACCATTCAACACAGAAGTGCTGTTACTTTAGGCACAGCTTTAGCAGATTATGCTGACAGCAGTTGTAACTCAAAGCTCTGTCCATTATAAAGATTAATGAACCTTGAAATAATAAATATATTGGAAATGCCAACCCTGCAAGTAATTTTCAATTCATAAATAGAATTGTTTGTGTAACAGCAGACTTCTTCCCCTGCTATTTCCTATAATAGAGCAGAAGTAAAATACTAGAGCAGTAAGGTTTCAGTATCTCAAAGGTGCTACTGGAGAGGAAAGATGCCTTCACTAGGAATATATGTGTTGGGAAGGGCAGGAAGAGGGTGATGACAAGCCATTTTGCAATATCACATTTGCTTATGGCTTATGGGGAGGGCTGCAAAGAGCTTGAAGCTTTTAACATGTCTGAGCATTGTTGACTTATTCAGGTTGCCATCGTTTAGTAGGCAGAAAACAGCTCAGCAGGCACAGGGGCCAATAGCTTGCCTTCTGTGGGTGGATATTGTTTTGGGGGAGAACCAGTAACTTAAAAATAAGGTCATTACAGTATAGACCTAGCAGTAGATTAATCATGACATTAAGAGTGAATGTATGTATAGACATTACTTCATGGAGTTGTCATAAATTCTGCTCTTGCCATATTTTAATTTCCAAGGCTTTTGAATCTCAGACAAGGTGCTATAGATGCAGTTATTAAATTCTGCAGAAATATTTTTATTGGGTAGGACGTTGCTTGATGATGTAGCTGTGAAAGCCAAATTCAGAGACTAGCAAAAGGTTCTTTATCCATGCATTTAGAAGGAAAAATATTATTTTGTAACACTCACTAATTATTGAAATACTTGTTATAAATTTACCTTCTTTTTCCTGAATGTATATAAGTGTGTGTATATATAGTGTGTCACAGTCGTGACAATGGAGGGTTTATTCTGTTTTCTATTGTGTCGTCGATAACACACAGGTGGAAATAGCAGAGTGATTCTAACTCTTGTGACTCAGGAGACACTTATTGTAGAGTGACTTGAGGACACACTGCCCTTTTTCAGCTTTTTTGACTAATCTTTAGAGAAGACACTAGATATAAAGCAAAAAAACCCCCAACTCTTAAAAAGTTTATACAGTGTACTTCTTTCAGTGCAAAAGTTAACTTATGTGGGGGCTGAGTTAGACTAAATATTGCTGGAAAAACAGTGTCTAGTTCTCTGCTTTTCCAAGATTTTTCCTTCATGTACAGTGAAACGGGAAGCCATGTTCCCTGCACCTTTCTGTACCAAAACAGGTGTTGATAATTATTTGGCTCCTCCTGGGGGCGGTTCTTTCAGGTGGTGGTTTGCTTTTCCCTTTAAGCTTAGAGGGACAACCAAATGTCAGAGGAAGCTTGGAATAGGTTTTCTGCTCTGAGGATGTATTGGCAACCAGGCAGAGTGCTGGAAGAGTTAAACCCTACCTCATTCCACCTTATCTGTGCAGCAAATCTAGCTTGGCTGGCTAGGGTGTCGACATCTTAGGATCAAGTACCTTGAAGGCTGATATGGGAGTTTAGTTGCATTTTTGGGGCAGATGGTCTTTGGGTAAGCAGGGCTGTGGACACACCAATAACTTGCTGCTCCATGGAGTCCTGTCTGCATTCCCTTATACCCCATGGTAAATACAAGGTAATTTGAGGCAGCTTATGCCTTTATTTACCCCAGTGGAAGTGTTGACACAAGCTATTACCATAGAATGCCTGCCATGTAGCCATACTCTCAGATGTCCTAATGTTGAGAAACTAGCCCAAAGCGCTTTGCTGAGGTTCATCCAGTAAAATTTCCTAGCTCTTAGTCATTTGCTCTGTAAACCATGATAGCAGAGCTGTATCAGATGGCGAAGTCCTACAGCTCCTTGCTTACAGCTTAGAACAAAATTTAAGCATTATGTATCAAGTTTAATTTGATGAATAATAATTTACCTAGTGTAAGCATGCTAGATTATATATATATTCTGTTGCTGAAATTAATCCGGAAAAAGTCATGTATGTAGAATTCTCCCCTTCATCTTTCTTTTAAAAACACACGTGTGCTCCTGGTTCCTATTTAACAGCACTGGTAAATTAAGTTCTTTGCCACAAAACAGGTGTAAACCACCATTCTGTGCTGCCAGCATGCCTCGGTCATGGCTTGGAGAGCCATGGTGAAACTGCCCATTGTGTTGCAGACACCTACTTAACAGAAACTGGAAGTGAAATCACAATTTCATTTAACATTGGCCACCTATTGGATAATAACTTTGAGTCACCATAAGACTGGACTGTATTTGAAACAGCAGCCTGTTACTGAAAGACTGTTTCCCTTTCTGATTTGCTGAGCCAGCTTGTCCTCCAGCAGCATTGAAAAAAATGTGTGGAGGGTAAGAATATGAAATTTCCCTGCCTCTTCAAATGTGTTTGCCTGTGTCCTGTTCTCAAATGCAGTGTTTAAGCCTTCAGTTCACTGTTCAGTCTTCAGTTTTCAAATTTGGCTTCACTTTCCACACAAAATTCTTGGAAACCAGAGATGATTCAGAAGGTCACGAAACCCTTGTCCTATAAGACACTTCCTGAAGCAGGCAAGTGCTTTCCTTTCTTGTAAGGAGCAAGCGAGTGCTCTGAGCCCTTGAGAACTGGCTTGGTTTCTTGCTCGACGCACACGAGTCAGGACACTTCTGCCAAGAATTTTACTTGCACTTATGTTAGCGGAAATGTCCCTGATAAGAAGTAGTCATTGTTGAAGTCTTGTGGCTTTGACTGTGAAGGCTTTGAAATTTTTTTGCATGAAGACTGTTGATCCATTTATACTTGTTGTTTTTGTTATATAAAAATGTGAGTGAGAGTTTATCTTTTCCTTTGAGATGTATGGCACTATCTCTGGAACTGCTTCCAAGTTTACAAAATGAGTCTGTGGTTTAGGCCTCAGAAAAACATTTTTTTGTTGTTGTTGCAAAGTTGGATCAGATTTTTTTTGTCATAATGGTGCACTTGGCAGCTTGCATTTTAAATAATTAGGAGATAAAATTGGACTGTGTTTGAAACCCAGTATGTCTGATATTTTCTTGCTTTAATTGGTGATGTTTTTAATCCCCCTTTTATCTTTGAAGAGTAATGTAAGGCAGTTAAGAACGGAGGGTTGATAATTTTTGTCATTTTTGAAACCTAGATCGAAGCCAGCTTCTCTAGCTGGCTTCAGCCTCACCTTCCCAGGATGCTTTGAGATAAATAAGTGTCTTTATCAAAAGAAGTAGGCCTTTTGTGGTGGTAGCATTATAACATTAAATATTCATTCTAATTTGCAGAGTTGAGACTATTATATTGAAGTTCCTGATAAAATTCACTTTGGACTTTGAAGCTTTAAAAATATGCCACTTGCTTAATTTCATTCTACAGTAGCCAGTAAGGAGGTTTACAGCTCACATGCATTGGAAGTGAGATGTTTTGGAAAGCTTGTGGAAACTCTTCAGTGCCCTTTGTGGCACATGAAACAATGGGACAAACTGAAAGGCAGGCATTGGGGTTTTGAGTGTTTTCTCTATTTTTTTTCTTCCCCCCCCGCCCTTTTGTTTTTTTTTCTTACCACCTCCTTTTTGCTGGACATGGTGCCATGGGAATGCTGAGGGAGAAAGCAAAACAGCAGGCTAAAATGGGAAACATTCTTCCCACTTAAGGAATCTTTGCTGCATGAAATGAATAAGTTGAAAATATTCTTTTTACATAAGTTTGAATCCAGTCACGTTGAGGAAAAGGATCCTCATTTGCAAATTATTCTGCATCTCTCAGGAGCTATATGTTCCAGTTCTAGTCTAGAAGTGGCAGTATACTCTGCATTCAGAAGATTAACAATCCAAAATTAGTGAAAGGCTCAGGCAGTGTCTTCTATATCCAGGCTTGGGAAAGGAGGTGTATTTTGGAATTAAGAAACATAGACTGGAAGCATCAAAGTCTAACTCATATGCAGATTTTTACAATTTTTTAAATAATTATTGTCTTTATTTTACTTAG
This sequence comes from Phalacrocorax aristotelis, assembly GCF_949628215.1. Lineage (NCBI taxonomy): Eukaryota > Metazoa > Chordata > Aves > Suliformes > Phalacrocoracidae > Phalacrocorax > Phalacrocorax aristotelis. The sequence continues at coordinate 16,954,510 of NC_134283.1, forward strand.
TTAACTTCTTTAGGCCAGAATAAATAATGTGAGGAAGGAGAACTCGAAGTCTCTGGTTTCATAGCCAGCTATATAGCTACAATTGCCACTTCCTAGGAAACATTTTTTAAAGTGTCTCCCAAATATGTCAGAGAAGAATAGTTGTGGCACCTGCTCTCACTTCACATTCTCATAGGCATCTTCAAACAGAAAGCATAGAAATTCTGGGACTTTGAATTCACCTTGTTTCCTTTGTTCTGGTGGTCCCTCAAGTATGGAATTGAACATGGCAGCATGGAAGAACGTAACCTTGCTCTTGTCTGAGCTGAATCTGTTCTGAGGACAAATTGACTACTCGATCTGCTTTCTTTCAAGGGGTCTAAATTCACTTTACTCTCTTTACAGTTGATTTTCTGTAGTGATTGGGCCTTCCAGTTTTTTCCTCTGGGCAGCTTGTGGGAAGAGATCCAGATGCATAGGCAACTGGCAGAGTTCTGCTGCTGGTGGCCTTTAATTAACTGTGTTTAGATTAATTAGATGATCCATTCGTGGATGCAGTGTTTGGGGAAGAAAGTAACTGGGAGTGTTGTGAGCCAACAGTTAGGGCTCTTGCCCAAATATGAATAAGAAAATATACAGTAGCTGATATTTTCAGAGCAAGCGTGCTTCCTCTTCATGCTTATTGTGCACACATATACACAATTTTAAACAGTGAAAATAAAGTTTAAAAAAACCCACTGAAGTTTGAATGGTGAAAGTATACACATAAAATCAAGCTGTTTCCTTGTGGAATGTGATTTAAGGAGAGGAACACTGAAGTTTTAAACTTCTTCCCTTCAAAATTTATGGAAGCCTCAGAAACTTTCCTTTTTTTTTTTTTAATATCTATATATTTAGGATCTGTTTCAGGATTTAACTTTAAAAAAAAAAACAACATGTATAACCCCAGTATATTTCACAACTTGATTTAATGCAGCTTCCATGTGTCTTGAATACAATAGTAACTTCTGAAACCAGTATTTCTTTAGAGAGCAGTAAAGTTGTTTCTTCATGACACCAGTAAGTAGTTTTCTTGCCAAGAAGTATATTGTAAGATTTATTAGACTCTCCACTGCCCTCCCCCAAGTAACCCAGATTTTAGCTTCAAGTAAAGCAAACATGTTCAAACAGTACTCTCTAACTTCAGGCGAGGCGGATACAAAATAAAATCCTCCAGGGGTACATTACAACTAAAAAGATTCACAAGCCCTCCAGGGGGTTTAACTTTTTAAGTAGGCATTTCACAAGTATTTGTTGCATAAACCATTATATGCTCCAGGCTGAGGTTCTTGGAGATTTTTTTAAAATATAAGACATGCAGCAATAAATGTATTTTTGTGAAAAATAATATCTCATCTTTACTTAGAAGTGATGTTCTGTGCTTTACAGCATGTGTTTTCTTGATTTAATATTTAATATCAAATTTCTTTGACTGTCATTTTAGTCCACTCAGTACCTTGGTGTGCTGCTGTATGGAAATGGGGATCATACATTCCTATTAACTCCCTTCAATCATTTTTCTAGATAGAGTGCTTTTGGTCTACTGCAACTCCATCTTTGGCAGTTGGAAAAACACATTTTTGGAGCCTGCAGAGGCCATTTATAGATTGTCCTTGCATAACTGATTAGACCAGATGGGCACAAATGCCCTGGAAAATAGCATATCAGAAAGAGGAGATAGGAAGCCTTTCAGTTTTAAGAGATCTGGCCTCACTTTCCATATCTTTCAGAGGCTTACTTGTAAGCTTGCACAAGTCTTGTTTCTGTATTTTACATGTTGTTCATCCTTCCCTCGAAGATAATTATCCTTTGCTTCTTTCAATTTTTAACTCCTGGGGCAGAGTCACTCTATTCCATTGCTGTAATGTGCAAAATATTGTCTACAGTTTCATTGGGACCTTCAAGTGCTGCTGAAATGCAAATGACAAATAAGAATATGAAGAATGGAAAACAAGTAATGTAAGACAAAAAAGAGACCTTTTAAGATTGTAACAGGAAGCAATATAAGAAGTTTAATCCAATCCCAAGCCTTCCAGAAGTGAATGAGGAGCTGTAACACAAAGAAGTTCTGGAAGAGAAGCCCTTGAGTATTACAGGTTACCAAGTGACAAGAAAACGTAGGAAAAGGAGTCTTGATTGTCTTTTTAGATAACTTGCCAGTTGAAATGTTGCATATAAGTAAGAATGATGATCTGTTCTAAGTAAAAAGAGTAATGGTAACTTTTGTAAGAAGGGAAATGATACGTTTGTCAGAATGGTGATATTCAAATCATCACACATGAAGGATAATGATAAAATACCAAAAGCTTCAGAAAAACAAGAAGGCAGTATTAATCCCAGCAAATTTTTCTTTCCAGACCTGAGTCCCTTACACAAGAAAGAGGAGAGCTCTGATACCTAGCAGAATACCTTCTTGAAAGAGGGGTTGAAGTAAAAATATTGTGTGCATCATTGCTGAGAGTCATATAATAGAAAGTCTTCAGTATTTGATAGACTGACAGAGTTCTTGGTGGACAGAGGCAGCCATCCTATACCCAGAGATATTTTGAGATCTGAAGGTGGAAGGGTAACTACTAGACCTTACTAAGGTGACATAGTATTTGTCTTGAGACTTTAGTGTTGCAAAGGCAATTTGTAACATGAGATCTAGAAGTGGTGATTCCCTACACCTCCATTTCTCAGAAGAGACTAATTCTGCCTCTTTTTTGCAGGAGCATCTTTATCTCCAACAGGAGGTCATCAAGTGCTGACAGCAAGACAGCTATAAGTTTGTTTACTGTAACCAGTGCTTTCAAAAGTGTAATCCAGGAACAAGCCTTGCTTTAAGGCCCCAATTTAAGGAGAAAGATGAAGTTCTGCCTGCACTATAGTTTAAATACTTCTACCCTGGCAGCATCAATTTCAGTGGTGTTTTGTCTGCTGCCAAAGGACTGTGCTTATGCTTTGCTTCACGCAGAAATTTGAAAACTATTAATGAGAGAGCAGAATTAACTCAACTATTGATTCATTCCACACGCTGCATGCTTTCTAACTCATAGTTTGCATAAAAGTACATGGCTGGTGCAATCAAGGGGACATCACTAGTTAATCTAGCTGGCATGGTAACCTCCTGGATTTGTGTACAGCAGAAATATCATTGGCTTTAGTGCCTGGAGAGGTATGAAGTTGTTCCTGGTACGGGCATGTGCTGGGGAGGTGGCAGTAGAATGTTACCAGGTTACCATTAATTCAAATATGGTTTGGGTGTTGGGGGGTGTTTTGGGTTTTTGTTTTGCTTTTAAGCAGAAGCATAAATCTCTATTTTACCTTTCCTGCACTGAAGGATTTAATTATATTAACAGGCTTATATGCAATTATTTATCTTCAAGGATGTTTCTCTTTAATTTCTGGAAATGTTTTCATGTCTATTGCAGATCCTCTTTGAGGTTTTCTGGCTCTGTCATTTCCATTTGCATTCTTCCATTTGGATCTGACAAATTATATCTATTTCTGTTGTGGATATAGCTGATGCTGGTTTTCCATTTTATCGGCCAAATACAGTCCTTGGATGCATATATGCAGTTCCCATTGACTTCAATCATCTATATATTTTATTTACAGTTGTCTTTTCCCTCCAGACGCTCATCATTTCAACATGACAGTAGTACCCAAATGTTGCAACCTCCTGTTCTCCGATGGCCTAAATAAAGTGAAAATGAGCTAAATTCTTTTCATGTTTACACAAACAGTGTCTCACTTTGGGAGTGAATGTGTGAAAGTGAGAGATTTGTTTCAACATGCCTGAGGCTTTTATGTCTCATTCCTCTTCATGCAACTTATGCAATTTTTGTGAATTCTAACTACATTAATGACAAAGCAAATTTGATTATTAGGAAGCAGTGCTGTTAGTCACATAATATGCAGGAATGAGATAATTGGCAGTAATAACTAGTATTGTTTCAACTCTGTCTCACTGAAAATTACTAAAGGGAAATGTAAATTACATAAATGAAATTACAAGAGGGCCACAATAAAAGCCACTAATAAATTTACTTTGTATTTAGCTTGGAGAGTGTGTTGTTCATGACATAGTCTACAGAACAAACAGTTCTACAAACAAACTGGAGATTCAGGGCACAAGATCAGATTTTCTCCATCTGTGGGAAATTCATTGGAAACTTAGCATGGAAAGAGGAAAAAAATCTTAGATATCTTTCTAGTGAACTTCTTGGTTTATGTGAATTATTTTCTGAAACAGAACAAAGCCAGGAACTGTTTGTAGCCATAGAGGTGCTAGGATGCTGCCCCAGCTTTGGCTCCTGATAGCTCACCATCTCCTCTGTAGATTATCCTGTAGAGTACTCTGTAGAGTATCCTCTTGGTTGGGACAGTCCTCCTAGACAGTTGATGGAAAATCTAAACTAACTTCAGATTGCATTATCTCTTCTTTGGGGCTAAAGAAGATTTGGAAGGGAGCCAGAGTGATGAATCTCATGGGTTTTCTTTGATCTCTTCCTGCCAGTGTGATATGAAGCTTTTGTTTAGGACTGCAGAGCAGCAGTCAGTCCTGTGGATACAACTGCAACTCATTTTTGTGTTGCAGATCCAGCTAGTCTCCTTTCTACATTTACTTATAGGAGAAAGGGAGAAGATTAACCTCATTTTGCCGCTCACATACTACCTTGAACAGGATGGATTGAAATCTGAATAGTGTGCTGTTGAATTCTTGCTGGTTGATTTCTGTGAAGAGCCTGCATGCCTTATTTGAAATTTTCTTCATTTCTTTTTTCCTTTTCCCTTGATTCTTCCTTTTTTTCAGTCATTTGAAATAGGGAATGTAACTTGAAACTGGAAGCAAAAAATTTGCTTTGAGAGATCAAGAGTCTTTTAAGCGGCTTATTGGATCAGCAGTTGCAAAGTTATCATGAGGCCTGAACTCTTTCTATGGGTTTAATGGAAGCAGCACAGTGCAGGAGCAAACATCACAACTCCGTATCCTCAAGGGAAGACTTAGTGCTTTACACATACAAGCAGAACTAAATACTGTACTTTGATGTACTCTTTTTTTTTTTTTTTTATTAGTTTCAACCTGTTGGGAGTAAGTTTTTCTGCACTCCTCATTAAGATTTCCCTTGATGTTTTGTGGATCTCATATATGCTGTATAAAAATAGAAAGAAGGACACTTCTTGTAGATGGTAACCATCTCAACAGCTATAAGCTATGGATTTGTGTCAGTGTGAGTTTTATACGGTTCAATGTATAAACCAGTAGTCATCATGTGACAGGATTATTGCAATATGTAATATTTGATATTTGCCTGGTATTCATTGCTGTGTTTGGTAAAAGCAGAATGGACGCCCAGTGTCCATTTTGCAGGGGTGGGCTGAGCTGTTGCTCCATGTGTTGAATTAGACTTGATGGGTCTCTGATCACATACAGTACCAGGACTCCAGTTTTCAGACTGTGTGGATGTAGTGGGTAGTTACTACTGCGCACTGTACTCTGTTGCTAGTCATTTTATTATCTGAGTGTAAATCTGGGTCTTGGCAGGTGGGATATAGTGGACTTCACTCCTGCAGAAGTGTATTTTTGTTTTAAATTCAGCATACTAAGTTGTATGAGCTATCTTGAAGTAAGAGCACAGTGAAGACAAGGCGCTTCAGCTTTACCAGAGAGTTGGCAATGCAAGGTCAGCAGTACCTGGGGGGTGACTGTATCTAGCTTGCCATGTGTTTAAAAACCTGTGTCTCCATCTAGGATGTCTGATATGCATTAGAAAAAAATGAGGCAAAGGGCTGTAATAATCCTCTGGGTTGTCAAGGTTACCCCCTATGGTTACAGGCAGCCATGCTGTATAAGCACACTTATAAACTGGCCAAAACCCATTAAAATAAAATAACCCAACAACTCTCCAGGGTTTTTGATTGTTTGTTTGGGGGTACAGGGGAAGAGGAGATTGCCCCATTTTTCCTGTTGAAAAGGTGTGTGGTTGCCTAACCTTTTTGTTGGAATCTATGTCTAATTTTAGCACAAATTTGTTATCCTGAAATATAGAAACATGACTTTTTAGCAGCAAAACCAAGGCCTCAGAGGAGGAAAACTAATGGCTGGTTCATAGAAGCATCAGGTTTCAACCACTGAAATGCCCTGGCACGACGGATCCAAATCCTGGCAATGTCTGTGTTTGTCATTCAAAGGTAAATAAATTAAGCACCACGGATTTCACTGGCTGCAAATCTGTCATAGGAAAGGTAAAATTTCCTCTTGTTCAGCTTCTTTAAGCCAATAGGATAGTCTCCTTAATAAATACCAATTGTCATGTTGTCCTTGATTTAAATTTTCTTTCCCATTCTCCACTGTATAATGCACTAAACTGATTCATCAGTTCACTAAATGGTGTATGTCAGACACTTCCATGCTGGTATGCTGTGGAAATTCAAGTGCGAAATAAGAATTTAAAAACTCTATTGTAACAGCTGAAATACATGCACTTGTGTCAACATAACAAAGGTATTTTGAACCTTTCCCGGGTTTTTGTGGAAGGGATAAATTAACAGTAAAAAAATCTGTATGTGTTTCTTGTGAGGTCCTGCAGTACCTGTAGTAATGCTTCATATCCTGAAGTCTGGACTTAACCAAATTTCCTACTGAAACAGGTAATCTTGCTTAAATAATATCAGTAAAGATAGTGGGACAACCCAAAGCTTGTTGGGAAATAAAATTCACAGTAGGATTCCAAGACAATATGATTTGTCAAAATAGACACACAGTGTGATAAAGCTTAATTTCAAAAAGTCACATTTTATTAAAAATTGCTGAAATATCTGATTTTTATGTTTGAAATGAATCTTTATTTGTAATGTTTGAGCAATTTTTTGTTCAGATATTTCATTTTTGCAAATAAACAAGCAGAGAAGATAGAAATTGAAACAGAACTGTTTGAAAATTATCTATAAATCTCTGGATGATTTGATTGAACCAGGAAGATTTTTAGAAAAAAATGAATATGTCACCCCAGACTTTTTTTATCCTTGATTAAGATATTTAATTTTTCTGAATTTTTAAAAATTATTATCCAGCTCTCTGAGGTTTTGGCTCACATTACTGTATGGAAGTCCTTGCTTACAATATGCTTTGATCTTTCATTGTGTATAGAACTATATGCTATGAACATTTTATAGTTTGTTTGTTACCGCAAATAATTGGGACCTACAATAATCGTATATGCAACAGCATTGTAGTGAAATAATGCCAAACTTCCCATGTGCCACACAAATGTTGCCTCAGACCTGAGGACTTGTGTGATAGCTCTTCAAGAAGGTTTAGCTATACTTGGCTTTAAAGGGTGTCTTAGCTAATTAGTGTATTAGAGCTCGCGGGCCATGGCTTATAAGTTCAGAGCTTCTGCTAATTAAGTTTTTAAATGTAATTTTAGTTAAACTATTAAAGCTTTGTCCCAGGGCTGTTCTCATTAAGCAGTACTCTAGCTCTCCTGGTTTTTCTTTGTTCAGAGCTCTTTTTCAAGTGCATGGAGGCACGTCTGGTATTGGCTATGGCATTCACATTGGCCTAAAACTGCTCAAAAGAAACAATGCAATGAAATTTATCTGGAAAAACAGTGAGATCACAGCATAACATTTCCCTGGAGAAAAGCCTGAACCTTTTTTATGATCTGGCTTAGTACTTAGTATGGTAGCCTTACCCATCAAACTTCAGGGCATATGAAATCCCAAACGATGTAAATGGAAATATTTTTTTGTTTAGTGAAGGCTAGGGTACAGCAAGATAGATTTAATCTCCTGCTCCAGGATTTGTTTAGGGGCCTCAGCCCCACTAAGACATACAAAAAAAGTACAGTTGGTAGTTACTGCAAATGGATATGGGATCACATACAAGGAACCACCTGTGACCAGAGTTACATTGAAACCTTGCAAATCTCTGTTGTATTTCTGGTGTCGTAATATCACTGTATATACCAGCTTTGGGCTTTTAATTAAATTTTACAGAATACTTGCCCACAATATGGATTAGGCCCATTATGTTACTTGGGGAAAAAATAATTATTATCAAACACAAGGCTTTAAAATTGGCAGTTGCTCAAATCTATTTTTTTTTAAGACTTAATATGCATGTCCAAATGAACATGGCAATTTCTTTATAATAGAAATGAATACACTTGTATTGTTGTATCCGAGATCTGTGTAATAGACTGTGACATCTGCTGTGATACCAGGTGAAAAATCCCTTTCAAAAGGGCCAAAACCCAACCGTTCCCATTGGTCTAAAATGCATCACTTTCTAGCTGGCGGCCGTAGACGGCTCCCAGCAGCACTGCTGAGTGCAGTGGGGAGGCTGCAGGTTGCTGAACTTGTAACTTGGCTGAACTTCCATGCCAGCGTTGCTACATAGCACACAGATATGGGAAATTAAGTGGAAAGATGAAAATAAGATAGAAACTTGGGAGCTGATTCTCTATGGAGGTGAATGGAAGTAGTTCATTCTAATTAGAGGCAAAATTTTTCCCTGTGCATCTCTACAGAGAGCCCTATGTAGCAAAAGAGGCCTGTTGTTACTGTTTGTTTTCAGTGTTTGTGTATTCACTCAAATGCCTTCCCCTTCCCTCTCCATCCCATCTGGACTAGTTGTTTTCCTTCATTGTGGCTGTGTAGTTTGTCTTCATCCTGATTTGGGGTTTACTGGGGTGGGGGGGGGTGGTGGGGTGTGTCCCCGTGTCCCAATACCTGCCTTTCCCCAGATCTTTCTTTTTTTCCTCTCTACTTCTAATTTTTCCTTCCTGTCATCTTTTCTTTTTGCTTATGGAGCAAGAAGCTGCTGGAGTGACAACATAGAGTTTGGACTGCTATGCTAGGGGCTGTAGCTGCCGGTCACTGTGGTGGTTCACCACTTGGAGGGAGCTGGATGCAGGCTACCAGCTGGGAAGCAGAGAGGGAAGCCAAGAATGCGTATTTGGTTTGCCACACACGAACACTTTACAGCCATGCCCAGCACCTCTCCATGGAGATCCTACCCTGTAGAGATGCTGACTGATCATTACCTTTTCCTGGGTATAGCTTTACTAGGGTGTTTAGCTGTGTTTCTGTGTGTTTGATGAAAGCGAGTTTTTTCTCAAGTGTTGAGTTTGGCTTGGAGCTCTCAGTCTAGGCCAATCTGAAACTCCAAATGAACTTCAGAAGCTGCTCCCTCAGAAAACCGTAGCCATGGTCTTGGTTTATCTAAACAGTGGGAACTCAAAATACTCAGCTCTCGGAGAACCCTTCAGTCATGTTCAAGGGCAGTATTTGCCCTTATTCTTGACTCGTGGACCTGTCGTCTTAACTCCTCTTCCATGTCAGTCATAGTCCTCCTGGTTCTTCCTGGGGCAAGAACTCAGCCCAAGCGCTGGCATTGTTTCAGATTCCAGCTTTTTCTTCATGTTGTTTCTCTGGCAGCACTTTTCAAGACTGTGGCGTGTTTTACTCAAATTCTGTTTTTCTTTTTTACCAAGAAGAAACCACACCATTCCCCCAGATGGATTGGCAGATTACTGCCGTGAGTTAGCAGTCTGAAGCTTTGTGAGGCTGCTGTTGCTGCTCAAATTTTTAACCCTTTCATTTTGTGTCAGGGAAGAGTTGTTGCTTTTGAGGCTGTAGCAAGATAGCACAACTGTCATCCTGCCAGTCTGATGGGCTGGTTTTGCATGTCTTTGCTTTGTCTAAATTGACAGCATTGAGAAACAATTTCGCAGATAAGGTTTATCTATTTCATCCTGATTTAATTTTTCTTTTCACATCAAACATCAAAAAAGATAATGGGTTGCTGGTTTAATTTGACCTCTAATAAGTCTTTTGTTTACTTACACCTTTCCTGTTCATAATCTTTGATTCCTTTTTTTGGGGAGGGAGTAAGTTTTAACGGGCAACCAAACTTTGTGAATATGAGACCTAACACAATCACAGTGCTTGTCCTTCTACAAGGGAGATCTTTGCATAATGGATGTATTAGTGTATTTATTAAATGTTGCCTTGGGATGAGACTATAGCTCTTGGAGGCAACAAATAAGGCTCTCATTTCCTGTCAAAGACTAGCACCATGTGATTGATGGAAAAAGTGGATACATCAGATGATCTACGTTTTATGTAAAATATGGTTATTGCATTATTAACTTATGCTAATTGTTGTTGCTAAGGTGTGTGATGTCCACGTTGAGGCAGAAGCTCATGTTAATTTGTTGGTAGGATGGTATTTGGCATGGTAGCCTGAAACTGTGAGTGGTATGGATGATTAGAATGCTTCTGTGTCTGGCAAACAAAATATTATTTGAATGGGTAAAATTGTGGTCAGAACAGGCCAGCATACACTTGTATGCCATCCTGGCTTTTCTAAGGTAAACCACCACTTTCCATGGAGAGAGAATGAATTGGAGCGGGGTGTGTTTCCCCGGAGTTTTCATCCTCTTATTCCTTCCCCCCCACTACAGTAAAACACTATACATAGCTCTACAGCACCAGGTCTCTCCATCAGCTCAATTACTGTAAGACCTCATTCCTGACTATGCTTAATTCAGAGTTGGTTCATAAAGCAACCTGGTGTTACTGGCGTATCATTGAAAAATGTGCCACAGGAAAGGAAATGCCTGGCTGAAGTTGTTTTGGGAGCCTAGTGTTAAGAAGAGAAGTTCTTCTAAAGCCAAGGGCTAATACTTTTGTTTAGCTATATTAGGTCTTTGAACTGGTATTTCCGTTTCCTATCTCTCTCCACTTTTTCTAGTTCTTCTTTTTTCCAACTCAGCCTCTAACCTCAGCCTGGCTTGGACATTCCTTTTTCACTTCCTCTTCCATGTCTGCTCTTTCTTTCTATGGTCATCTTTGTCCACATCTCTGCTCTCTGAAAAACAGCAGAATTTCTTCTGTGTCCTAGAGCAAAATTATACTATAAAAGATTTCTGCTTCAGCACCACCGAAGCTCAACCTGAGTTTGCCTTTTGTCTCTTCCTCATAGGCATAAAATATCCAATATAGAGATGTGGGAAAGAATGAAAGTTTAACTTCTCTTTGAATAATGCTAAAACTGCCTGGTATTGTGTCTGTGTCCATTCAAGAAGGGTGACAAAGCTAGTATTATATGGAACATTTTCTCATACTTCTGCAATTATATACAGCCTCAGAGTCGTCATTCATCATTCAGGACATGGTATGGAGGGACATCCATGCTATTTTCGGTCTTCTATTGAACCCTTATGTGACTGGGAATAAGTAGTTTAACTTCTGGATCTTTTATCCACTACTGTGTTTACTTATGTCTCTCACCCATTAAGACTGTGTAGGGCAGGATATATCTTCCGCTTGTATTTAGAATCTGAATATTATTTGGATTTTTTTAGACACTTCCAAAATGCAACTGATGTTTTCAAAGTTTGCTTAATTGTGTAATCAACTGCATTTCTATGATCATAAATTCCTCTGTTGTCTTAGCCATAAATGATACTCTTGAATCTCTCATACGTTCTGTTTATTTTAGAGGAAATAGACTCCCTTTTGTATATATCAGATTTGTTTAATGGAATTAACTGTCCTCCTTACCAGAAATATTTTGATGATTTAATCCCTATGGAATTTGGTAGGAAATGTAATCTTGTTCTTGTATGTACAACTTTAGTTACGATCTTCACAGCTGTGAAGTGGGTTTCCCTTCTGCCTATCTTACTTCCCCTGTCTCTGTTAATATGAATTTGGCCAAATGTGGTTTATAGTTAGATTTCATGCTCATTACAGTGACATGAACTGGTAGCCTGCTGAAATGGGCATTCAGAGGCTTAAGAGACAGGAAGGCTTGCTAGTGTGTTCAAAAAATAAACACTGCAAGGAAATTTCTTCATTAGATGGAGCTGGGAACTAAATCCTGGGAATCTGAGAATTATCTTTGTACATATCTGAGCACTTAAGAGCTAAACAAGGGAGGGTGTGAGATTTCAGCTTTAAGTCATACCTGTCAAGGGTTAATGGGAGTTGAAGCTGGGTTACTTCCTTTGCAGCAGTATCCATTTACATACATGCTTTTAAAAACCTGCTAACCAAATACAATCTGGCCCTCACTTAAAAACCCATTCTTGCCTTCCTAAGGTTTAACTAGGGCTGTCTGCCCAAATCTGCTCACATACCATTTGATATCACATGGGAGAATTATAAGTACCAGTGGAAAAGGCTACAGAGTTATCCTAGAGCAATGTCTACCAAGAGTCCATATCCTACATGACACCCAGGCTGAGAGCTCAGGATTATACCCATTTCAAGACGTTCCTATGCAACTTCAGTTTCCCTTATTTGTATACAAATGTGTCCAACATTTTATAAATACATTTTAAAAAAAATCTTTTCTTATGTGTTTTCCAGAATTTGCTTTTATCATATATGTTGCTCTGCTTAATAATTTTTAATGGGAACATCTGATTGCTTGCATGATTAACACAACGAAAAGAAAACTCAAGACAGAAATGAAGATCACAAATACATTATGAAGTGAATTAAGAATTGCATTTTTTATTAATTTTCATTTAGGAGGGTATTTTGCTGAATGGGGACATAGATTTGTCTGTTACAGCCTTTTCCTATGACTAAACTTGCTAGAGGCAGATCTTCTGTTTTAAACCATGAATGGAATGAGTATCATAAATGTTGAGAAGAGCTGTTGCTCAGAAGAAAATTGGGCTGTAAAAGAGTTCTACAGGTTACCAGATGTGTGTGAGTTCACCCTTATTTTGAAGTTCGAGGTTTGATAATCCTTTCTTTGTGACAGGTATGAATAACTGCTGAAATGAGTTTGAGGGATGAATGTAAAAATCAGGCTGGCTGGTTTGTTTTAGTTTTTATGCTGAATGGTGAGCTAGGCTCTGAACTCTGTTATCTTACTGCAAGTCCAGGGTGTGCCAGGACACATGTAGTGCCTGAGTGTACATCCAACCAAATAGGGATGAGAGTTGTTTTTCCTTTTTTGCTTAATTAAAGATTTTTCTTCCTAAGTTATATAACGAATTTTCAGGCTTCTTGTTAGCTCAAAATAGTTACTCAATGTTTGTAAAACAGCGAGAGATAATTTGACTCCTGCCTTTAATTTAACCACAGCAGATGCTGCTAACTATACTCTGCTTTCCCATGAAGTAATTTACCTGGAAGATGAGAAGCAGAAGCATATTGTGTAAATAGCTGACTTGATTGCTCAGAAATGAGGCTGACCAAAATGAGTTGATGACTTGTACCTTAGGACTAGGCTATTAAACAGAGCTTAACATACAATATCATCAGCAAAAGCTGTCTGGGAGAAGCAGACCTCATTGCAATGGGGATGTTATGAGTATTTTTTGAAGTAGAAGACAAATGTGCTGCATATGGCACAATACAGAAAATTATTCTGGATTCATTAATGACTTGAGCTATCAAAAATTTTCTAAATTATAACTAAGCTGGGAAAGTTTCAAATGCTCAACTCAGTAGAATTGGGGTCAAAACCTGCAGTGCCTTCTTAGATAAATTGCTAGATATCTTTATTCTAAGACTTTCAGCTTCTACAAATAGGAAGTTCATTCCTAATTTAGTAATAGTTTTTGTTATCTTATTTAAATAAAATGGGCATAGGAAAACTCCCAGATTTTATACTTTATACTACTCTCATGCAGAATCTGCTTTTAATTTATGGTTACCCTTTGTCTTGCTAGCACCCCTCGTTGCAACTGCTGAGGCACTGTTGCAAGTACTCTGTACTTCTTGTCATGTCTTGAGCTCAGTTCATCTCAGCTAACTTTAGATGTCTACAAGGTAAACGTTGGCATCTGAGCTAGTCATGCTGTCTCCTTGCATCAGTGGAAAGAAACAGAAACTTAAGTGAGATCAGTTTTAACACTTGTGACTGGTTCTGGTAGGCCACGCGAGCAGGAATGTTTATTTTGCTGTTTGCGTTACGCAGAGCAGAATGAGACCTCATCTCTGGCTGGCTCCTCTGGGTGGTACTGTTATATATAGACCATGGATGAGAATTTTCTTATAGCATTGAGAATGTTGTTATTTTTGAACGTATAGCAGGAGGTAAGTGAGGTAGGATTAGCTGCTCAGTGTCTAGCAGCTTTGAAATTTTACAGTTAGTTGTGCTATGTTAACCAGAGGAGATATATCAGGTTTCCATGGATAGACTCATGTCCACTGTGTGTGCTGGAAGTCACTGCTGCGTCCAAAACTGTCACCTTCTCTCGGGGAAAACAAAAAACCCAACCATGTTCAGTGGTTGAGAAGGAAGAAACCTACCAGAAGAAACACTGCAATAAAAATCTGGGAGAGAGGATATGTGTATGTGTGAAGGGAGAAGAGCAGATGAAAGAAAAAGGAGAAAGAAAAGCTGCCAGCTGCCCTTTCTTTATTCATCACTGCTTTAAGGAAGGCCATTAAACTGGAGAGCAAACTGGAATGTCAGCAGCAACATGCAAGCATTAATCTAACATATGTGAAAAGGGGTGGATTTAGGAACCTTTGGCTGCAAAGCTTGGCCTCTTTGCACTTTGTTAAGTGTGGGTGTTTAAGGGGGAGAGTGTGTTTGTGGGTGCATTTGTCAGAGAGAGAGAAAACAGGCCCAGGGACTTATCTTTACAGAACCAGAACATGACACCCACTATCAACAGTGGGTGCATCTCCCCTACAGATAGAAGGGTCTTGTCCATTGATGATCTTGTTCTCTGTGTCTCCAGTGTTTGCCTGTGTGTCACAGAATTGGATAAGCCCTCACAGTACTTCTCAGCCTTGTGATAGGACTATGAATTATCCCATATCTCTCTGTATCTGCTTTTTACATTGGACAGACTGAGAAAATCCTTGCTTTTTCCCCAGCAACACAGGTCAAAGTAACAGCTCCATTATGTTAGAGGTGAGATGTACACCAGTAGGAAGAAGTGTGTGTAAATAACTGAAACAACTTTAAGCTGTACACTTTTTTCCTCAAAAATTGTTCAAAATATAGAATGCCTTTTTCACCATATGTATAACTAGCAAACGTTATAACAAAACTAATAACCCTGTCACTGTGCTTTGGAAGGATTACTGGCCAATAGTTACAAAGTAGGTGAGGTTATAAGTAGTCCTGGGTTCTTTGATTGGTCCTCTTGAGCTCATTAACTTCTGTGTGCCATTCTTTATCTGTCTTGAAAATACCTTTAAAGTATTTTTTCAGCCCCCATTGCATCCCATACCATCCTGCCACCTGCTGTCACTGCTCACTACCACAGCTAGTTGTCATGCTTATTTTACAAGGTTCTGTTAATGTCCGTAAAGCAGTTTGTACTTGAGTCGTGGCTTTCAATAATTTCTTAATACCTTCCCAGTGGCATGGTATTTAGGGACAAGATTTTGTCTGCTGAATAACCTTTCACTTGAGAGTGAGTAATACCAGTGCTTGAGACTTTCTTGAACAAAAGATGGTGTCAGCCTCTCGCAGGAAGGAAGAAGCCTTGCCTGTATTTTAGTGGCATAGATAAGGGGAAGGGAAAAAGAAATTCCTTCTCTGAATACTTGTGCTTGAAGTTGGAGGAGCTCCTATCCCTCAGACCTTGAGCTGCTTTACTGTAGCCTGGTCTTCCTCTTTGATGCCTTTTTTTCCTTTAGAGCCCTTTAGGTAATTAACTCACTTGATTAAAAACAGAATGTCCAAACTCATGGGTCACCACACTTGGGAATCTTTAGATGTCCTGTTTAAAAATAGGCATCAGCACCCGATATGCCTATTAAAGACAGCAGGAGCCAGTCCTGCGTGAGCTAGCTAAATATAGCAGCAGCCACACCGCTTGCCAGAAAGATTAATAAAGGGAAGAAATTCCATTTGGGCAGGTAGGGTGCAGCGGATCCAGAATATCTGCCAGCTGTGCTCTCTGGTGGCACGGGCTCTTAGTAAGAGGAGAATTGCTTTGATTTTTTTATTTTTTCAATATAGCAGTACAGAGAAACTTGCTCTGTCAGATGTTGACAAGTTGTGAACAAGAAAGATTTTATATACCTTTTACTCAGTTATTACTTGGACAGAGCAGAAATACTTGAAAATTGCTTTTTTACTTCACAGCTACTGGCAGAGATCGGTCCATGTGCCATCTTCACTTAGTGAAATAATGCGAAAATTAAATGATCCTAATAGAATAGTGCACAGTGACCCCATGTTTCAGCTGTCCTTCATTTTAGTTTTATATTTACTACCATTCCACACAGACCTATTTTTGTGTTATTTATGTTATTGTAAACTATTGGCATCAGCTGAAAGGGACAATGAAGGTGAAGTTAAAGGAGCTGGACTAGTGTGTCCAGCTCCTTTAAACTAAAGTTTAATTCTGCAATTATATTTCTTGTGTTCCTCAGTTTAGGCATAAGTTTTAGCTCTGTGAGATTTGGCAGGTTGGAAGATTTTGATCTATGCTGACTTCTATACATAGACATAAGCCACCAACTGTCCAAAAAAGGAGAAGCTACTCCAGTGAAAAGGGTAAGATCTGAAATGAGAACTAGAAACAGTGGGTAAGAGGAGAGAGGGGAAAGGCTAGCCAAATTAAAGATGCAGAAACCAATTCTGAAGGCTGACAACTAGCTTTTGGAGTGCTTTTACTCCACACACTTACACTAAGTGTAAATAAATAAAGCCTGAAAAGTTTTGCTTGCATCAGCCAAAAAAACGCCTGAACTGAAAAAGAGGAAGAGTACTATTGTGGAATTTTTGATAGGTATGATCAATATAAACTTCCTTTCCCTGACTGCAAAGTTAACTTAACCTTCCAATTTTGGACAGAGTACTGCTGAGTGTGATGTCCTAATATCTGCC
The DNA here is from genome assembly GCF_949628215.1 of Phalacrocorax aristotelis. Lineage (NCBI taxonomy): Eukaryota > Metazoa > Chordata > Aves > Suliformes > Phalacrocoracidae > Phalacrocorax > Phalacrocorax aristotelis. Next base: position 16,971,344 of record NC_134283.1, read on the forward strand.
TTAGTCTGCAGGTAACACCAGTGCTTCTTGTTGCTGCCACAGTACTCTAACATTTCAGAAGTGTGAGCAGTAGGTGTCCAGGGCAGTTTGGAACGGCATCAAACAGTCTTCTGCTGCTTAGGAGAAATTTATAAATCCTTCATATGTCACTAAAGGTGTAAAGTAAACTTAGTGCTGAACAGATTTTGACACACAATGCAATACAATAGTCTACTGTCATAATTGAGATTCATCGAAGATCAATCAAATAAAGCAAATGAATCCAAGACGGGAGACCCTGAAAAACTGCCAGAGACAGTGCACCTCTGGGAGTGTGGCACCTCCAGCAAGTGAGGAAGAGAAGGTTGATTATTTACCATATTATCATCTCTGTACAGATACAAAAATATGTTGCTATAGTGTCATTTGATCCTATCATTGCATTCAGTGTATAGTGAACAGCATATGGTTACAATGTACTCGTAATTATAAAGCAGGTTCCTTGGGAAAGAGATATATCTGAAAAAGAACTCTTTAACCTTGACTGGTAGGGTTAGTATTTGAAGTATGTGGTAAGAATAAATCTTTCACCTTTGTATCTGTACATTATTTCATCTCTTCTCCAAAAATCTGATATTTAGAAACACATGTACTTACTGCATGCAGATGTTCTGATCTGGGGACCTTCTTCAGGTAATAATTTGGCGTCTTTGAACACAGGAGCTTCCCCCCCCACCAGACCACTTGAAGCTGAAGCAGATGCCTTCCTGACTAGGTGGGCATATTGATGAACACCAGACTGTCTAAATACTAGCAAAAGAAGGAAAGAACAGTGATGTGAAAGGGTGGGGGAAAACATACTCTAAAAAACCTCTGTGGCCTCTGTGTACGTGGTCAAACTATGCTGAGAATTGCTCAAACACTCATAACACAGAGGTGGCACTCCTCTTGGTGAGCTCTGTCCTGTATTTCCTCCCAGTAGGTGTGTGATACAGACAGGCAGATCCAATGTTTCAGGTGGGTCTGAAAGCCACGATTTCTTCAATTTCTGAGCTCAGATTAATGAACCTCAGTATCAGTTGCAGATGGAAAAGTGTTTACCAATGTCAGCTCCTCCCTCCACACTGAAATACTGCTGTTGAAATAATGCCTCTCTAGGACTTTAAAAAAATAGAGGTAAAGGAGCTAATTTTGTTTTGTCAATATTGTTGCTAAAGATGGGTGGCTTCAGCAGTTGCAGGAGAGGCTTAGGATCCAGATGAGTACTGCAACTGAATGGAGAAGAGGCTGAAAGTAGTATATATTCCATGGGGACCCATCAAATAATTCTCACCCCTTTCTTATGAAGGAAAACAAAAGCATATTCCCCAGGCTCTGCTGCTGTTCTCTCCATTCTCTATTTATTCCTTTAGTATGGAAAAGATAGAGAAGCTCTTTCCAGTAACCTGTCTGCATTAGGCAAAAAATAAATATATTTTTATTACTTGCACTGCCCTGGCAGTGGCTTGTCTCTAGGAAGCCTCATGTAGAGCTGCTCCTCTCTGAGATAATCTGGTGCATTTGAGGCAAAGTGGTGCTGATTCCTAGGGGAATGCTTTTTGTGTGGGATGACAAGGAGTCGTTTGCACACAGGACAGCCAGGAGCCTAGTCAACGCTCACAGGCTCATTTATGTGGTAGTTCAGTGCTTAGTGCAAGAGGGTTCCAGCTCATCACCAGGGCACATAGGCATGGTTGCAATGTAAATAATTATTGTTACTGGCCTATCACGTTTCAAGAGTAAATAGACATGGAGGCTAAAATGCAGTATTAACTGAAGTTTGAAACAGAGGCAGCAAGGAAGAGCTCTACAGCCAGTACTGCATAGGGGAGCACATAAAGGCCATCTATCTCACCTACTTTCAGGGGGTCTTCCTTTATGCAATATGTTTATATAGAAGTTTAATAGTCTCTCTATAAAAATCTACTTGTGTTTGAACCTTTTGGACTCTTCTGTTAAAAGCTCTGCTCTTGGGAAGCTTGAAGAGAGGAAAACTCCCTTTCTTTTCAGAATATATGCTAGTAGCATCTTCTGGATACCCAGTCTCCTCATTTTTCCTTTGTAGTTACATCCTTTCCTCTTTTGTGGAAGAAGGTTAAATGTTTTAAGTGTGTTATTAATATTTTTTTTAGAAAAGAACATGTGGTTAGAAGTGTGCAAATTTCACGTTGGCCTGGGTGGTTGCTATTATTCTCCCAAGACGTTGACAATATTTCTAATGATAGCTCAATTTTTACACAGATACTATTTAAAATAACGAAAAACCCCAACCTTTTGATTTTCTTCAGAACCATATTGTATTTCTGCCTGTATTTCCCCTAAAAGTAGTCACCCAACTCTGAAGTCTCCTGAAATTGCAGGAAGTAATTTTTTCAAACGACATCTGGTCTTAAGAAGATATTTTCTATTGTCTCTGCTCCTAAAAATGCTATTTTCCTTGCTGAACTCTTGAGCTGCTTTTGTTCCTGCTGAAAAACTTGGCCAAATCAGATTTAAGGGAAAGGTTAACAGAAATAAGGGTAGAATCAAGAGAGAAGGAAAACATTCAGTGGTATCACTAGTTTTAAGAGGGCTGTACAAAGATGCTGTTGTGTCAGTCTTTGTGTAGTCCATATTCCTGTGTAGTTTCGAAATGTGTATATCTCATGAGCGTACGGAAAGGAATCTGTTAATTACTTTGTTTAACAGGAGCTGCTTCTTTGGAGCGTTTCCCAACTTTTCTTTGGGTCCCAAAGAAGGTGAATAGAAGCTTTTGGACATTCACAGCATTCCCCTATGCTGACTGTGGAACAGATAGGTAAATCCTGATAGACCAAGACAAATTACATGCACTTGCCTGTCTGTAAGAGACAGTAATATACTGGAAAAAATATTATTTTGACAGCACCTTTCCCACATTGATTCATCTCGTTCCAGCAGCTTAATTATGGCCATTTGAATGTGCCATTGCAGATATTTATTCAGTTTGACACATCCATTTTCCATACACTTGGGAAGGAAAGCTCTTTCTACTGGTTCCCTACTTTAACACCCAAAGCAAAACAAAAAACAAAGGAATGCTATGTGTTTGGTACCAGCACTTGTTGCTCTATTTGTAAGTTCTTGTTCTTTCTGCAATAAGCTTTAGTGGCAAAAGAGGCCTTTAGACTATCTGGAGGGGACATAAAGAATGTGCTTTGTTCATACCAGGCAAAAATAATTGAGCTTTTCTGTTGCTGCCTGAAAGCCGTGTCTCCTGTTTTTGGGACCTGTTTACTGCCTACTGTACAGAGCCTGCAGCCTTTCTGCAGCAGATCGGGACTCCCCTAGCCTTCCTGCTGTTTCCTTTTTTTATGGTTGGGCTTTTGAGCAGCACTGGTATGCCCCAAACACCTGCCAGATTTGCATATCATTCTTGCTTGGCTTGAGCATCCACTGCAAAGTTGGCACATGAATCGTGGAGAAACAGGGCTAGTGTTTTGATTGTACGCCAGAGCCTGATACTGAAATAGGCAGTGGGAAGGAATCCAGTAATTGTTGGCCTCTGATCAATGAAAACTGTTGTTAGGCCAGTAAATCGTCGGTATGTGGGCTTAGTTCTATATATCATCTTTGGGCTGGTGTCACCCTGACTCCAGGATGAGAACATTATCAACATGTCATCAGGTCTGCTGGGAGCTTTTTATTACTTTTTCTCCCTTTGATTTATAGCCATTCTCAAATTTCACACAGGTCAGGTTAGACAACACACTGGAGGGACGTTGAGGGGATTGTTTCTTTGGTGCAGAAATAAATTTGCCAGCCCTGTCTAGCAGGGACCCCCCTCTTCCCTCTACACCCCAAATTGCTGCTGGTAGAGCTCTGGCCTGGCAGAGCCTCTCTCACTCATTGCTAATTGCTGTGGCAGGAAGCAGAGCCTTCCATTATTTCTGCTCAGACTATTTGCTGGAATTGTGGTGAGAGAACACCTGATTAGCTTTGCCCATGTCCACACGCAAGAGTGGCACACCTTTAGTTTAAACAAACTGCTACTTTAATTTGGATTGAATGGTGAGGACTCTATTGTGGGCATTAAGGATTCTGGCTATCTTTTTTGTTTGGCTCAAAATGGTTCTGAGTCAAATAGGCCAAGTAAAAGTAAACCGCACAAAATAAATGTCCACACAGCTTTTTGCACTTTAATTCAGTTTAAAGCTAAGTCTCCAGTTTAAATCCAACAAAGCTTTCTTTTGCAGACAAGCCCGTACCACGTGTAATGCTGTGGGAGTAACGCCAGAGCAGTTCCTCTGAGCAGAGCAGATGTATCAGCTCAGGAAAAACCCTCCCCTGTTGCCATTGGGAAATTTAAATCTGTACTGGCTAGAATAGCTGCAGCTCTGTGGCTTTGCTGATAGTTTTCTAAACAGGTAAATGGATGGTCATTGCTATGTCTGGATGTGGGATGATGTAATTTCTTCTTTAGAGTAATTTATTGTGAATTAAAGACTTTTTCTGCAGCAGCACCTGCAAGCGGGAGAGATATTGCTAAAGCAGTGGCAGAATAATTGTAATTGTGACAAGGACCTAACCCTGCTTTAAAGGAAATCATGGATGCTCTTAGTGTAAAATACTGGCCTTCTCTTTGAGCTGGAGATGGGGAAGTAGGTGGTATTTCTTCAGTAACTTTTTTCTTTATTCCTAACTGTATCCTGTATTTTTAAGGCAAAGTAAGGTTATTTCTCAGTTATTACTCATGAGAATGATTAGTGTTTATATGGTGTATGCAATTGAAGCATATTGTAGCATAAAGGTTTGAATTCAACTCCTTTTGCATACAAGTAACGACAATCTGGAAAAGATCATAGCTGAAAAGAATTTGGCCAGAAAATACGGATGTTGCCTGGTGGATTACAGAAGCAAGACAGCACGTTCAGAGTTAAGGCTGAATGCACAAGTGGCTGCGGTATACCAAGGGATTATATGCTGCTGCCTTCTACATACAGGCACAGCGAGTCTGGATACGGTTAAGAGTCCAGGCCCTGATTTTTCCCACATTTATCTGAACTTGAAATGTTTTGTTTAAAATAAGTCTTAGTGGATTCCTTCCTTGTATGTAAGATAGCTTTATTTAAAGGCAAAGTTAGATAAAAAGTTGCTGGTTAAGGTGAATGGCTAGATTTTGACAGGCTGAGTGGCTTTCCTGGAGACCCTTTATTCTAATGTGTAAAGCCTCATTAAAGAACATTGTTTAAATCTGACCATGGCCCCATTTCAGCAAAGTACTTAGCATGTACTGAAGTATGTGTGAAGTCAGTGAGATTACTTGGATACTTAAAGTTAAGCAAGTGCAGTACCAAATTGGGATGTGCATGAGCACAAGATTAGTTGCTACACAAGTACAGACCTTATTACTCAAAGTTAAATATTTTGAATTCTTTTTTAATCTTCTTAATGGGAAAGTGAGTAGGTTGCTTTGAAACTCCTTTCTTGCCAAATTCCATTTTTAAATCAAAGCTCACATTTGAGTTACATGACCACAAAAATCATTATAAACTAAAAAACCTCTGCATTTGTTTACAGTTGGGTAAACTGAAAAACAGGCAAACCAGTTTAAGACTTCTTTGTTCTTATTTTTCCTTTTCTTTTTCTTCTAGTATTTACTGTCAGGCTTTGGGCCTTTGAACTGTGTTCTTTCCTTGGCTGCATTATGCTCTTCCCTAGCTCGAGCAGTAAAGGGGGATTGCGACAGCTGCCTGTACTGAACTACACAGCTAGCCTTGTTACCTCTGTGCACACAAACTCTCTTCAAAGGAGCTACTGTTTTCAGTCAGTACAGTATAATATGTCCAGAGTGACATACCTACCTGACCCAGTCTGTTATCAGAAGACTTAAAGGCAGCCCTGATCATAGAGGGCTGCGCAACTGCTTCTAAATGTCACAGTGTGGTGACTTGCTCTGTGTGTAATTAGGAAACTTGTGTTCTCTCCAGTTCCCCTCCTGCTTCGGTAAGAAATGCAGAATGCACACTGTCAGTAGAGAGCTAAGGCTCTATGTGCAAGGGCATAACAAAAATAAATACAGTGATAATAATAATACATTAGGAAAAATAAGAGCATAGGTCTCTAAAGAAGCTTTTGTGTGTTATCTCCAGCAAACTTAGAAGAGAATTCACAGCATGGATTTGTGTATATGTGTGTGATCATTGGCTTGATCATGTAGGCTTTAAAATCTGGTACAAATTGTGTTTGTTAGTATTGCCTCTTGTCCTAAATTCTATCCAAAGAGTGAGATCTTGAAGCTATGGTATTTTCCTGTTCCATTTTTTATTTATTTATTTTTAAATCTAAGTTTGTTACTTTTAAATGGCAAAGACACCAAAGCAGAGGAGAAGGAGCTCTGCCCATCAAAACAAGGCTATGGAAATATCCCTAGCTAAAATAAACAGAGCTTTGTTAGGCACATTTAGGATTCAGTCAGGATGCAAAGGAGTACCCAACCCATAACAAGCTCAGCAGCTGCAAAGTTTGCTTTGCAGGCATTGTGTAAAAGATTCACAAAGTTAAGCTGTTAACTGGGATTCTGCTGCCACATTACAATTGGTAAATATTGGATATGCAGAGTTATTTGCCATAAAAGCTGAGAAACTTGAAATAAAACGTTTTCTTAGTAGTACAGTGTGAGCAAATGCAGAATGTCTCAGACTCCAGTGCAAAATCCATATACTGCCAGCCTATGTGAAACACCTCAGTCCACCCTAGGGCTGAGACTACAAATTTTTGAACTGGTGTGCTAAAATTATCACAGTCACTGTGTTTTATGACCTAACCCACGTTATGTTCATGTTTCCTGAAGTCAAAAGCTGTCACATGTTAACAGACACTTTCCTTCTAGGCTTCCTTCCAATATTTGAGTCTACAATATTCATCAATCCAAACGGACCAGAAAGTTGTGTAAAATTCTGTTCCTGTGTGCTGTGAACCCCTCCGTGCCTTGTTTGCGGAGCTTATGAGTCTGCAGCAGGTGGCTTTTTAGGGACACTGTCTTCTACCTCAAGCTGCTGGGGCTTCTGATTTGGTCCTGGAGAGTCTGGAAAGACTGTACAAATAAGGTTTACAATACACATCTGAACATTGCATTTTTCCATAAACTTGGTGTAACTTTCAGGGCCTGTACTTCCATCACGGTATGTGTTTTCCTAGCCTGCCTCTATATGCTTTTCCAATTGCTCAGGTCTTTGCTTTATTGGGTTTTAGCATCCCTTAGTTTATTGCCTTTGAGCAATGTCATTAGAGACAGTTACTCCCTTCTGCCTCATGCAACACATCTGAGGGGGATATCTGTACTATAAATACCAATGTAAGAGCAGCTCATGTAGAAACTTTCAGGATTGCTTTAAAATGGTTGCTCAGGTAGCACAGATAGTGCATGGCAGCACAGGGGAGATTGGTGATGGGTGAGGTACTGCGCTGTCAGCTGGCCACACTGCTTCAGCAGGGTGACACTGTTTGCAGAAATTTGTTAAAATAGATGGAAATTAGTCTGCATCTTTTTTTCCATAGTACGGAGTTGTAGAAGAGCTTAACTGAAAGACATCATCCACAGAATTATCTTCTTCATACATGGTTTTCTTCTGAATTCTTGTTTTTTTTCAAGGCAGTTCTGTGTATATGTTAGGTGTTGATATCTAACTTTATTTTACATATGCACGATCCAAGGAAAGTTCATTTACATGTTAAAGAAACTTTTCTCACTGGGGCAGCATTCTCAGTGTTTTCTGAAGTGTCAGCCAGCAGCTGATCTCATTTCTGTCAGGTACGCAGAAGAATTTGTCCATAACTTCTGAGAAATCCCAGTCTCCACTGGATATCTGTCTCTGCATTGCACTCCATCTTGTCACACTCGCAGCAATCCATTCTCACTTGGCCAAGGCTGTGGCTCTTGGAGGTATATCGTAAGAAAAATGCAACCCTGAAAGAGCTGTGATCTAATGACTGAATCCTGCAGATATATGTCTATGTATATGCACATGCATGTATGCGCTCATTCACAAGAGAAACCCCTGCAACTCCAAACCTAGGAACGTCTTTAAAAGTTGGACCCTGGTCGTTGAAATTCACAGCAATGGCCATGGCTTTAGTCTTCAGGTGTTAAGTGTTTGCGGGCTGTGGCTCTGAATAGATAGGGAATAAAGACCTGGGCATGTTCTTTCTCTACACCCATCCCACTTTCTTTCCTGCTGTAATCCTTGCTTCTTTACCTTGTTTTTGTTTCAGCCTTTCTGATTACTCCCTCTTCACTGCATATTCTAGTACATACCTTAGCCTAATTTCTATCATCACTTTTAAATCCTGTCTATATTACCATTGAGGTTTCTTGTTACACTTTGAAGTTTATTTTTAATGAGGGATAATTAACATTAGTATTAGTGTGATATGATATTTTGTTATGTTTATGTTATTCTGTTACAGATACCTTGTATATTTTTTCATTGTTTTTAAGCATTTATGTTAGATGCTTGATTCTGCAAACTGTAAAATTTACTCATCTGAGTAGTCACATAGGTTTCAAAAGAACTATTCGTCTGACTAAGCTTTAGTGTTTGTGCAAAGGTTTCCAGGACTTTAATTTCTTCTGTGCATCTGTTTTCCAGTCTTCTTGCATTGCTAAGCCTTGCCTCTACCTTCTCCCAACCCCCATGTCTTTTGTGGGTTGGTTTTTTCGTTTGGGTTGTTTGTTTGTTTGGGTTTTTTTAATTATATATATATATATATATAAAAAAGAAAAAAAAAACACTTCCCTAGATTTCTTACTTCATATTCTTTCATCATTGTCACCATCCTGGTTCTGTGTGAAAGTGCTTTGCTCCTTCAGAAGTAGTCTGTTGGTAGTTTCCGGTAAGGTAATTGTTATAGCAAATAAAGGCAGATTGACAGCGGTTTGTTTGGGATGAAAGACAATTGTAGTCTTAAGTGAGACCTGCAAGGTATGACATATGGTCTAGGATGTTAATCTGCAGATGGCCTATGCTATCCACTGGAAATAAGGTCTCCTTCCATTAGAATCAATGGCAAACCTTCAGTTTACTTAAACAGGAGAAGCAGCAAATCCACAATGTTTATTTTCTATAATTACACACATCAGACTAGAGTGACTCACACTTTCAAACTTCTGTTTTAACCTTTTGAGGAAGGGTATGTATTTTCCAGTACAGGTGAGTTAGTATGATAAGATTACTGGTGGCTCAGATGGGAGAGTGTGGTTCTAAGCTGTGCTCCCCCTTTTCCAAAGTCCCCCAAATGTCCTCTTGCTGCACCCAGTCATTCTTCTTTTCCTCTTTCTCCCTCATAGATTTCTCTTTTATAAGAGGAAGAGGAAGGCAGGCTTTTATCCAAAGCAGGTAAATAGAATAAAGTCTGCAAAACACTAAGGCACCAGGTCACAGTGAAGAACACTAACTTTGGCAGACAGTTCACATATTGTAGGCCTCTGGTTTTTAGGACCTGAAAGTGGAATATGTGTAAGACATGAAGCAATTGGCTAGGAATAGGTGTTGGTGAGAAGCTGTGTTGGAGCGGTGCCTACCTTGCTTCAGTTACATCTGCCAGCTCCAGATTAATTCTTCGTACTTTGTATTACCCTGTGCCCACAAACTGAACTGCACAATAAAAGACTTGATTGAAATCAATAATTAAATAAGAAATCTTTCAGGCAATCTAATCTTCATCAGTCCATGTGGGGAGAATTGACCACTGTTTGTTCTGCTTTTCCGATAGAACACTGAAGGTTATACATTTGCAATATTGAGTCTTATGTGTCACTCTAAGTCAAATCTGTATTTCGTTCCACATGCCAATATATCTTTAATTGGAGAATCATAACCTTTCAATAACCTTTGTTGGGATTTATGAATTAACTTCTGTCTTAAGGCAACGCTTTATTTAGCCATTGGATGTGGTTACAGCCCTGGTCTAGGTCCACTGCTAACACTAGTGGCTGGGACAGCTGGAGTATGTCTTAATAGCATCAGTAGGAAAGACTGATCAAAGTTTCAGGTCATTTGCAGCCTTGTGCTTCCTTCCTGTGTATCAGGAATTTCTTACTCTGCCTTCTTTTTTTTTTTTTTTTTGCAATGTTTTTCTTTATGGTCAAAGAGGAACTGTAGCCTCCCAAGAGGTAAAGAAAAAATGAGGAAACTCTAGTGACTAGCATGAGCAGATGACTGTTTCGATAATGAGGTTCATTAAACATGGTGTAAATGCCTTCGTCAGTCAAGTGGCCCTTCAGAAGACTTTGGAGCCAGGATATTGCCTTTCATCTTCAGGGCTTTGTTGAGGTGCACTGTTGAATAGGAACACGAACGTCAGGCTGTCAGTGTGCTGAGTTGGGAAAGCATGTCTGAACAGACTCCCAGCAGGAAAATCACTGACCTACACTTAACAGGTGAAATAAGGTGGGAACTGAGAGAGGAAACCATTGTTAATAGAAGGCAGCTGACTGGGGAATAATAGTGGCAAAATCCTCATTATTATTATTTGTTTCATGATAGATGTCATCTCTTCTCACTGCATAGTAAGTGTCTTCTGAGGAAAGACAGTGCACAGTAAACTGGAAGTTCACTTTTTGCACCTTCACTGAGACTCTGCACCAGTTGCTCTTGCAGACACTTTGGATGCTCTAAGGGAGACTTTTTGCAAGGTGCTTTTCTCAATTATACCTTTAACACAGGTAGTGACTGCCCTTGCAGACAGTTAGTGATTACTATGGATACTGCTGCACTGTCTGGCCACTCACTGAACTTACACATGAGGATGAGTCCTGAACAATACAAAATAGTAGCACTAAAGAGTCTTTTAAGGTCAAGCTCGGTAATTTAAAAACAAAAAGCCCGTTGTGTGGTTTTGTGATTTTCACTGCATGTCGAAAAAGAATGAGCCACTAGCTGTAATTACTTTTTAAAAAGAAAACCAGGTGGCACTGGCACAATTTTTCTAACACAGGGTCATCAAAATGTACACCTCCATACTGAATCAAGATGGTGTGCCTGGTGTCAGTGTAATTACTCCTGGACGTATTATAGTATACTTAAAGCTTGTGTCTTATCTACCCATGGCTGGCAGGGCAGAGACTCCAGGTCTAATACTCACCTGTTCTGTCACATCCATGGGTTACTGTGTCATTTGGAAGTATCGGCTTATGCCTAAAAGCATTTCTGTTCCCTGTAATGCAGTTAGAACCAAAATTTGTCCTTGCAGTTGAGTTAGAAGTATGAACTATTACAGACCAGACCACGATCAAGTGTTGCTTATACTAAGATCCTTTTATGGGATCTTTAATACAGATGTTTTAATCTCTGCTTGCTGCTTCTGATTTCTTTGGATATGTTGGCCCCTGTTTGCACTTCTGGCCTTGTTATTTATTAGATTTTTAAATAATAAAACCTCAAGCGCAGACAGCAATTTGAACCATTAGGTCATGTGCGTGGCAAGATAATGGCTGTGGTGTATGCGAAGTGGAGGTGACTGTACAGTATTGGTAAGATACACAGAACATGATGGCTGAAAAATCCTTCTTGTTAAATCACCCTCTACCAGGTGCTTTTCAGTGGCTTCCTACATCTTCCCAGCCTGTGTTCCTGACTACACAGAAGCCAGGCAGAAGCACGTGTAGAGAGTGTAAAAGGCCTGGCTACTCCAGTGCTTGCTGTGGCAGGTCTGCTGCACTGTGGGGTGATGTGACCATGGTACTGACCTTTAAAACTTTTAAAAGCTTCCCTTTTAAGAAAGGATGTTACTGGTTCTTTTGAAGGCACCTATTTGCAGAAGTGGTTTTCTCATCTGCTTCCCCCTGCCCTTTTTTGTTCTGTGGTTTGTTTCTTTAGGGTTTTTTGTTTGTTCTGAGACCTTTTTTTTCCTCGCAATTTGATTGATCCTCCTTCTTTCAGTTCTGCATTGGCTAGCTGCATATGGAACGCTATTTGGCTTCAGCTGAGACAAAATCGACTGCACACAATTTCCCTCTGACAGCTTGTACAAGAGCAAACATTTCCAAAGAGCTGAAAGTCTAGAAATTCAATCAGCGGAAAACCTACTGTGTGGAACAGCTTTGCTAGTGCTACAGCTCCCTGCTGGGTAGAAAAGCAATCCAGTTACAATAAATCCTTAAGAGTGGAGTCATTTGGGTAAAAGGGAAAACAAAAGCTGGTTTATACAAACTGATTGAAGTCAGACGTTTTGACTTCCCATTGCAAAAGGAGTTTAAGGCCCAGGCTTGCTTGGTAATTTAAAGGGCAGATTGGCTCCTTTCATCTTTCTCTGGGGCAGGGTTCTTAATATTTTGCTTGTGGAAGAAACATAAGGAGATTTCAACTTAAGTTAAAATATCTACTTTGATATAAATATTGATGCTATAGCTGACTCTAAAATGACTTGGTCCTGAATGCTCCAGCAAGAGGTAAAGGCACAATTCTGTTTCCAGCCAGTCTGATTTTGTTCCACTGCAGCTAGAAATGTGAAACTAGGGTAAAAATGGGATCAAAATCAAGGCTTGCATGTCTTGCCAGGATGGCTTGGGTAACAGTTTGTGGTATGTTGCTGGTGTGACATGAGCTTATGAAGCTGTTGATGCAATCTGGGCTGCCTGACAGACTCTTCTGACTGAAGTTAACAGTTGTGCCTAGTGAGAAGAGAGGAGATATGTTGTTTGTGTTAATTTTCTTTCATTCTTTGAATACAAGCAATTAGCCTATTGGATGTAAATTTTCAGTGTATAGAAACAGCTGAGAGAGTCCAGCAAGGTAACTAAAGCTGAATGTATCAGTTCCTCTGTCCAGTTCATGTTTTGAGTATAGAAAGCAGAAACATGGTATAAAGTCAAGAGTATTGCTATAGGTGCAGATTTCTAAGTCTTTATTTAGGCAAAGCATCACCAGCTTTTGGAGGAACCTCAGATCATAGTCCTATTGTTTTTTAACGTAAAGCCTCAGTCGTGCTGCTGCTGCTGCTGTGCTTCATCTTATGCTGGAGAAACTTAGCTCTTGCTGCCAATAGCCACTTTAAGTAATAGTTACTAAGGTTTTGTTGTGGTTTTGTTTTTGTTTTTTATTTTCTAATTATCATTTGCTATTTTTTCATCCTAAAGGACAAATTATTTTGCTGTCAAAAAATAGTCCCAACAGGACTCAGCTGAAACTAAAATGGGACCATCGCCTTTATTTTATATTATATATTTACTTACTCTGTTCTGGTATATGTGAGACAGAGCGTGTAATTAGCCCATACTGGAATATGCCATTTGAGAGTTGTAAAAAACATGAGCAAAACACACAGTATACTCCAAAGGCAGTTCCTGGCCTAAGTGCTGTGTCCCGGTAACTCAGAATCGGACATTTGATGGAGATGAGTGTTGCCACAGTGCAGCCACCACAGGTGTATGGCACAAGTGGTTCCGGTAGGGCTTCGCAGCCTTGCTGCGCACTGAATAGCCCTTTTAGTCTGGATGTGTTGGGATGTTTTGAGGATATTTAGAACCCAGATCATACAGGTGCACTATTTGGAGAGTTTGGTAAGCTTTTGAATATATGGAATAAAATTTGAAATCTTCTGATTCTGTGCTTTGAGCAATAAGGACTCTATGTTTTCTACTTCCGTGTCGACCCCTGTCTCCTCTCCTGACTTCTTCCATCTCGGCCCCACTCTGCCACTGTGGAAATCTCCAAGTCCACAGAATAGATTTGAGTTGCCTGAGCAGCTCTGCTGCCTGCTCTCTGCTGAAGTTTTCTGCCATCCTGAAATGTGGTGGATGACCTCAGTAACATGGTATTTTTCTTATAAAGCTGAAAGGCTTGAGGACGCCTTCCTTATTTTTCCCTAGAGAACATGATGCATCCCCAAACAGTGAGGCAGGAGAGATAATAAGGAATCATTTTACAAGGAATCACATTTTATCCTGAACAACTCTGATAGAAGATTTTAGTTCTTGTTTTCCTAAGCTCTTTGCCAGTGTGTTTGGGGGATGATTATTCTGGAAAGAAGGTGTGCATAAGAGTAACGGCAGCTGAAGTTGGTAGACTATTGGGCTGCTACAAGGAAAATTTTTATGCAGATGAAAGTGGATGCAAAATGTGGTGCAGTGAAAAACTAATAATTCTGCATATTGTGCTACAGTACTGTGGTTTGTATTTGAACTGTTCTGAAAAAGAGACCATGTGTTACTGCCGCTGCAGAAGTAGACTTTTTGTATTTTTTCCCCCTCTTCCATCTAAATCCCTGAAAAAAAACCAAGCAGGAGAACACACCTGTTTGTCTAAAACCTTTTAAACTCTTTACATTTTAACTGTTAGATGAGAGATGCCTACAACTGTGTAGTGGGATGGATTCCCTCTGCCCCGCCTACAGTATTTTCTTTCTCATTGCTATTTGTTTTGTGTGAAACCTGCAGTTCACTGGTAAGAACTTTATACAGACTTTCATACAATAACTGGAGTGCTTGTTTTTTAGGCGTTTGTGTATGAGGGCGAGAAGGAATTCAACATCGTTGTTAGGTTTTAGTTTGTTTTGATTTGACCACCGAGAGAGGTGCTGCCAGGTGTGGCTTCCTACTGCTTTCTAATTCTGTGATCACAGAATACCCAGTTCTGCAGTCCTTGCACAGACAGATGTCCCACTGATTTCAATGGGAAATTTGCCTGAATCAGGGATAAAAGAGCGCGCCCCAAGTTGTGTACAATGACGCAATCTGATCCTCCTGCTGTGGAAATTGATGTAATCGCATTCTCACCCTCACCCCTTTTCTTAACCCTTCTCCCTACCAACTCCTTGTGACTCCTGGAGGTTTCTCACCAAATGGAAAGGATGATGCAGCTGCGTGCTGAAGCAGCAGGGGAGGGGAGGAGACCTGCTAGAGAAATTTGTGAAGGGTTGCATCCTAGTTGTAACCCTAGAAAACATCTAAGAATAGGGACCTGCCTGCCCTGAAAAATGCAATCACCTGCTTTTGCTAAATGAGCAAATGTTTCTTCTCTATCACTGTAACATTTGTGACATGTCCTCCTGCATATGTTGTAAGGCTGAATTCAAGTGCTTCGTGAATTGAGCATCTCATCGCTGTCTGCATTCATTCTGTGCAGAGGGATGGGGTTAGCTTTTTTAGGGCTGTCTGTATTGGTATTGTTGACAGTCTCTGCTTTTCAGCAGTGCTTTTGTGCCCTGGCACAGTGCAGGTTGCTTGGGAATATCAAACCTCAAGAATCCTGTGCTTTGTTGCTGGGTGAGCCGGGCAACCTCTCTGATACTTCCCTCTGCTTTGCCATTTATATAGGCTTTGGTTTTTTTTTTTTTTTTTTCCTTTGGGAATTCTAGGCTCAACTGAATTTGTTCTGTGTTTTGTGGAAGAAAGAGCTTGTCAAAGAATTCCCTGATGACTTTGAAGTGAACTATATTTTCTCTCAAGGGTTATTCAGCGTAGCCATTTGCCCCCTCTCCTCTGTTTTTTCACCCCAGTGTTTCCTGAGCTACAAGCATTCTTGGAATATATTAGCTGTAATGAGTTATGTGGGCATCAAAAGTTTTCTTTGAAACTATATGGCATCAACATCTGTTAGCTCTTAGAGAACAGAGATGCAGACAAAGGCGCTGATGGGGGGAGGGAGGAAAAAGATATTAAATTCTGGAGTATGAAGTCTCCGTCTCAAAGACTCAGGGGGAGGGAAAGGGGAAATCTGCTAAACTCTGAGGCTTTGATGTGGTCCTCTGGCCCTGTGATTCCTTTAATGGGAATGTGCGTGGCAGACGGTCCCGCACAGCCGCCCGCGCAGGCGCTCCCTCCCAGGAGCCTGCCCAGCCTCCTGCCTAAGCCTTGCCACAGCCCTTGTTGCTACAGAAACGTTTTAAAGGAAAATGCTATGTGCTCAGTTTTCAGCTATTGAGATGGGGAATCAAAATTCCTGTAATAAAGGTAACTCTTAAGTAACAAAAAAAAAAAGTTTAGAAACAAACTTTTTATTTGCTTGTAATCCTTCTGACCCTGTGGGTCAACATGCAACTGTTCATCTCAATCAGATTTTTAAATGGTGTGTGTCTGTGGTTTTTTATTGCCTGTAATTAAAAAACGTGTCTGTTTCTACGTATGCAGCATCAATCAGCATTCAGGCATTATCACTGATGCTGTACTACTTACAGGAATGTGTGGGGATGGGTTCTGCTTTTTCTTTTATCTTTTCCTGCAGAGCCTCACAGTGTTTGTCCTACATGCCACAGAGAAGAGTAAAAGAAACCTCTATGTCTATCTTTTCCTCTTGTTGGCTTCATTTTTAGCCGTAATGCTGGTGGCATTGTGTTTCTCTGTGACTTCCTTGCCCATTAAAACCCCGACCAGTTATAAAATGATTAGTTGGCATACCTGGGCTTTGGGGACAAAGAGGTGGTTTTAAAAGGAATGTGAACCATCTGTTTTGCCAGCACCTCCTGTTGACAGATTTATGGATCAACATTAGCATGTGTGTCCAGGGTTACACACCTGTGCTCCCTAACAAGGTAATATTGTTTGGCAGGGTATGCTTTTGTCCTGAGGATTCAGAGCTTTTTGCAAAGGTGGGCATCAAGAATTCCATTTTACAGTCGAAAAATGAAATCATAGAGAAGTTTAAGTAACTTACCCTACAACACACAGTGAGTCTGTGATGGAGCAGTTATTGAATCCAGGTTTCCTCCAGCTGCATAAATATACGTCATCCATGAGCAGGAAAAGACTTAGAGCTACAAACATAATAGAGGAGCATTGATTATCATTCTAGGGGAGCTTTAAGCCCTTGTGCTGTATGAGAACCTGAGCCATGTAGGAAGACACAGGCTATTATCACAAGAAAGGTTCAGAATGCAGTATGTTAAAGCTGTAATGATCACTGAAGTCAGTGGAAAGAGTACGCTTGATTTCCGTGATCGCATCTTAAATGAACAAGTTATCCTGTAGCCAAGCTCTGTAGTCATTTTTTGCATGCTTGTTTCCCAGCCTGGGTGAAAAAACATCATCTCAGCACACTTAAGTCTGTCTGTTAAAGAATTTCTTTATAACCAAACCTATCAGGAAAGAAAGTTGAACAGATTTATTATGTAGCTATGCCCATCTGTCTGCTGAGGTGAAGAAGCCCAAAATAAGCAATTTGGAGGAGTTATTGAGCTTCTCCAGGCTGAAAGATTTGTCCTTTTCCTTTTACTTAAACTTGTTCATCAGTATAATCTGTGTTGGAGATAAGATCCTGGGGGACATGGGACAATTGATTTTGCAATCAGCAAAGAGATCAGAGGATAGCTAGAAGAACAAAGTAAGGTAAATAGCTGAATCTGTAGAGTGAATTCATTTATCCTTCTGAAGTAGCTTCAAAGTGAATTTAAATATAGCAAAAAGCAGTAATTTCTTGTTTCAGTGCTATTTAATCTCAAAGACTGATGGTATTTTTAGTCCAAGATGGTTGGACCCTTCAGTTGGAAAGTAACTGCTGAATCCGTATGTCTAATTCATAGTTGCTTTCAATTATATAATCTCTTATCTGGCAGAAGTCCTTGAAAAACTGTGCCTTGCCCTATCACCTTAAAAAGCAGAATCCATAATAGATCCAGAATTCCAATAATAGTGTTAATGGAAGATGTCACTTGGCAACACCTACCAGGAGTTTCTAAAGATCCATGAAATCCATGGTAAAACCATCATAGAAACAGTAATGTTCTGTCTTGAAACCGGAATGATCTAAATAAAACTGTCCCCTAAATGGGTCTTCTGACTCTCTACAGGTCTTAATGTACGTTGGATAATTTTATCTGCTAATGCTTTTTTGCTAGCTACAAGTAATATTAAGCAAGTCCATAGTATTTTAAGCTATTATGGGTAGTTTTTTTCTTCTATAGATTTTTTTATACAGGATATAAATAAATGTATATTTATGAGCATGCATGTCTTCCACAGCACATAGGAATCTTATGATTCAAGTTAAATGAGGAGGTTGGTAGCTTTTGTTGAATGCATTTTGCAGTTACTGACCACTAAAAGAGGATGCTTATTTACCCACTGCAGCAGAGATGAAAAAGCTACTTGCAAAGACCATGTTTCAGTATTGCTGCTATCCAATTTTCATAGGCTTAATATATCAGAAGAATGAAGACAGGATTTGTGTTTTATACTGTTGGAAAGCCTGGTCCAGGTGTTGGGTAGGGACAAAGAGGTTCAGCTGCATGTTGAAAGCAACCTGAAACAAAAAGTACCATGCTTCCTTTCTTACTTATTCAGATGCTCATCATGAAGGCTTTATGTAAGTGTCCATCTGCTTTGCACTTTGACTTCCTCAACAACCTCATCTTCATGTTCCTATGGATGGGTTATCCTCAAAGGCGTGTAACACAGCTGCTCCTTGTACCCATTTAAGGGTCTGTAACAAGCATCTAAAGATACTGAGGATATTTTTTGCCTCATAAGCCTCTCATAGTCCACAATCCTTTGTGACTGGAGAGTAAGCGGTTTGGGTGGGGGGTTTTGTTTGGTTGTTTGTGATTTTTTTGTTGTTTGGTTGGTTTTTTGTGTTTTGGGGTTTGTTTGGGTTTTTTTTGCTATCCTGTCTTTATCTTCACAGTATTTTACCAGCAGCTGGACTTGCTCTACAGTCACTTTCTGTGAGATGGGACTGCAGGGGCTCCAATTCTGTCAAATTGGTAGATATAGATGCAGTGATTTCAAACAGTATTATATTGTGATGGCTGGGAGTTACTGCTCCTAGAGCAGAGGCAGCTGAACGGAATGCATTTGTGTGCTTCACCATCATAGATTTTGAGCTGGCATACTAGCAGGAACTTTGTGCTAAGTTACCAAAGGATGAATCTGTTGTGTATCTGTTGTGAATCTGTATCTGTTGTGCTACACCCATTGTGTTCTGACGTCTCTGTTAGGAAGTCTGTAACTTTGGACACAGAGGCCATCATGGCAGATAAAGGCAGTAAAATCCTAAACTGCAGCAGGAAAATCCGTCCAAGATCATCTATCAGAGATCTTAGAGGAGAAATGTGTTTTCTTAACAACTCTACCTGCTGTGATTGTGTTATGAAGAAATTTTATCTCAGAGAAGCTTCCACGCGTGGTGGAGGGTGAAAAAAACCATCTGTAATGTATCACAGAGCACCAGGTTCTTATTTCAGAGAAAGAAAACATTACAGAAGTTGAGCTTGCTGCTTCTGCTTAACAAACTGCATTATTGTTGTTGCAATATATATTTTAATGTTGGTCTAAAAGTTAAAGTCACTGTGACTTCTTCTCTAAGTGTGAGCTGCTTTACACATTCTTTACAGATAGTTGAATCCTGGTGAGTTATCTTTATTGTTAAATTATCCAGAATGGCAAACTTGAAAACAAAAAGTAAAACCTTATGGTTGCAGAAGAGAAGGTAAAATATGCTGTAGGAAAAACAATATTAGGCTTCAACCAAGGCAGAAATGTGTATTGCTCTATAGTGTTTTTCTGTATGGAATATGCTTTAACTCTTAATTGTATATGCCTGGTTTCAAATTTCATTATACTGAGGCTTGGAATATATACTTTCTGTGTACAGCCCTAGGTATATGGATTACTTATGAACAGGGAAGGAAAGGAAGCTCTTGTCCTGAATAGGACGCTGTAATACAGAAGCATATTGTTTTTTTGAAAAGGCTTACAAGGGGGATCCTCAAGTATTTTTGAAGGAGTATATTAAGTCTTCATTTCCAATATGGAGAGAGCCAAATGCATCCCCAAAATGCATCCTTACCTTCTTCCTCTAAGTAGTGATCACACAAAATTGTGTGCAAACACATCCGCTTTTATGTATATTTGACTGCATGGGTTTGTATGCATGGAAGCTGCTAACCTAGCCAAATGTCATCACCAAGTAAGCCTGACCACAAGCAGTTTAATGTTCTATGTATGTATTTTATTTTCAGATTCTGAGTCTGGCTGTAAAGCTGTATTTGTAAAGAATTACCATCACCTCAGATAACTGAATATCTGCTCTCACCTGCATTATCCTAAATTAAATGGTAACCTTTTTTGAGGTGTGAATAGGTTTGCTAGTAGTGAAGGCTAGGTTTGAGTTCATCATAGTTACATGTGGCTATATTTCTAGTCCATGGGAAATTTTAGATATCCAAAGAGGTACTAGGTTCTTCCCATCAATTGTTGTTTGAAAAAGTCTTTTACCTCTTTCTTTTCAAATCTGGACAAGTAAAACAGTAATAATGACTGTTTTGGGTTGTGTATGGGTTTTCTGAAGCATCTTCAGGAGACTAGATTTTCAAAATTTGCTAAGGACTTGCTGTATGAAAATCAGACTTATTTTGGAAACTTGTTTCCTGCAAGTGAGACTGAACCATTCAGAATAACCACCCAGCAGTTGACAAGGCCCTCAGTCGTTTGGGTGAAAGGCCAAAGGGCATTCTAATTCTCATTAACCTCTTGGGATTGTTTTTTGTCTACTTCAAGAATGGAAGTTTGTGCATAGATGTCATAGCATTCTTTTTGGCAGCTGCCTTAAAACCATTATAAAATCTACTCCACAAGATGTTAGAGTTACCACATATCTTGTCCCTTGCAGACCTGTTGTGAAACACGTTTCTTCAACTTTGCTCTTTCCAAAAGTACTGGAACTTTATTGCATGAATATGAGAATAAAGAGAGAGGAAAAAACATACATGTTTCAGTCAGATGGTTAAAAGTAGGGAGGAAAGTTTTCTTGGTTGACAGTTTGTTATTTTACATGCATTTTACTTGGGAAAAGTGGTGGATGTGATACCTTGATAAGAACTTCACTAAAACTGGAAATGTGTGCATATTTTCTGCCAAAAAAATTGTGAAAATTGAGTATTTAAGGCTGAATCAAAGAATTTTAATGAGATGTTTGAGAGAGGAGAGGTAAAGCAAACTTCTTTCTACTTGATAAGAGCAACACCTTATAGAAAAATATTAATTAACACAATGTGATGTAATACAGGGAGTAGGGGGGTCCAAACTTTAAAAATATGCTTGTTGTCACGAAAACCTCCCTAAATCAAAGGTTATTATTTGATATATCTAATACATCTATGGATGTAGCTGTCTTTACTTACACCAAAAGCAAAACTGTATTTAACACCATGTTAGTCCAATTGTGGGTTGCTAAAGTACATGATCTGTTTGCATTCTGTAGCTTTGGGTCTTATGTGCTGGCTGCTGGGTGTCATGGAGCATGGCATGAAAAGGCAGAACCAGGGCAGGTAGAAAGAGTCCAAGATGACCAAGATTAAAGGAATCGGTTGGTGTAGGGGCTAGGAGGTAGGGCTAGGAGGTGTGAATGCACATACAACTGTGTGGAGCCTGGAAGGTGAAGACAGGGAGATTAACCTCAATGTAGAAGCAGAAAGAGAGCCAGCAAAGGAATCAGAGGAATAAAGCAATGTAGGCAGAACAATGGGTGAGGATTTGGATGGCAGCATTTTCAGATAGCTGGTGAAAAGGAAGTCAATAGCTGGAAGCCCCAGAGTGAGTGCCTGGCCTTTAGTCTCCAGACTTGTATCAGTAAGAAAACTGCACAGGGTGGTTAGGGCTGAAGTTGGAGTTAAAAAAATAAAATTCCCAGCAAGTTAGAATTCATCAGAGTCTGATTGCATGGCAAAGGTGGGAAGTGAGTGATGATTGCCTGACTTGTAACCAGCTGAATAGAATCCCTGGGGTGTGGGAGCTTTTAAAGATTGTTTTTCTTCTTTGTGTATGTATATACCCAGCAGCATTTCTAAGGGAGTTGTGCTAATTAACTCTTCTCTCCACCCCCACCCACTTAAATCTGAGCTGAGTACAGCAACATCTATCAGAAAAGGGTCTATGGGACATAAGGTCCTTTCTACCCGGACCAGGCAGCCAGCTGTTCAGAGTTTTGAAGCAGATGTTTGAGCCTGAATCTTAGTCATTCTGTGTGATTTGTGTTGGTAGCTAACGGAGGCCAACTTATTTATCTGGGAAACTCCCGGTGAGGTAGAGACACCTAGTCTAGATGGGTGCCTGTTTAGCAACCTATAGAAATAGCATGATGGAATAATCCTTCTACATAAATGTTTCTTTTCTTTGTTCTTTCAAGTGCTCGCTGACCTCATTTATATAGTATTTCACAGGGTACATCTGGTTTTGGTTGTTTCATGACTCAGTGTTCAAGTTCGAAAATGCAGCGTTGAGATTTAAAACATCATGTCAGTACAGCGATATACAACTACCTATGACCTAAATGTTGCTGCTTTTGCTCTTTCAGGCACCGCTCCTGCCGTGGGCCGGGCTCCTGCAACTGCGTGGGGTGTGGGGAGACCCATGCTGCAGAGGCTGGTCAAACAGCAGAGCTGCTGCTGGTCTTTTCATCCCCTCAAGCCTGTGTTTCCTTTGTGCTCAAACATGCTTCTCCCCAGTGTCAAATATTCCTACCCGGCTATAGCATTTGCTTCCCACTAGAATTTCTTCAGCTGCAAGTTACGTTTTACACATTTACCCTTTTCTTTCGCTCTAGGCCATTTTCTGAATTTGGGTCACTGGGGGTAGATGCACTATTTCATTCACATTAAGGCAATTTGTACAGGAGAACACTCCATTATGCAGTACGAGCTGCGGTCATAATTGTTTTCTCTGATGCTTGCTCAGCTTTTGTACCGCTCTGTTGAATGTGAGTTTACATACACTGTGCAGAATCCTTTTCTCAAGCAGGTGCATTTTGGTATTTATCCAGGTTGTGACAGAGCTGTCTCAGTGGTGCTAAAAATATTCAGGTAACTCTTGCAGTTTTTTTGACAGAAGAATTAATGATGGTAAGATGAATTATATAGTTTTCGTTTTTTTCCCCCCTTCATTTTTTTCCTGTAAAATCTTAGAGTTGCCCACAGCTTTAGCAGATACACATCTGTCTATCAAAGATAATACATGTCATAATCTTACACAGAGGAGCACGTTTGAATGCAAGCAGAGGAACTGTGCTTAAATGTGTCACTAAAATGTTCAAATGATGCCCTCATCAGTTTCAGGATGGATTGCCAATTTATGTGCTAACAGTTATATTATGGTTCCACATCATAAAAACACTTTTCTCGAATTTGGTAATTTATAATAGTTTGGTTTAAGTTGGAAACACTTACTGGAAATTTGCTTGCACTAAGTTACTACTTAAACTTAAATAACTAGGAACTAGAGAATGAGTGAAGCTAGAGTAGAATATAAAACACATGTACGTAAGACCTGTGTAATGATTAAAAGTGAGAAAATAAGGAATATTAATGCTTTACTGCTGTTCCATGCTTCTGTTTTCCACTCTACCATTGAGTTACTCGATGGGACGTTTTGCATCAACAAATGTATGCTCATTTTTAAGTGACAACTTTTGAAAAATCTTAAAAATTAATGACTTGTGGGTTGTGTAGAGGATGTGATTAATGACATCACTTTAACTGGCAACATTTGATACCCAGATGTATTGCTTGCTTAGCTAAAATTTTAAGAGATGAAGGCTACCAGCTAGATAGTCTTGTTGTCAGAGGTACATCACAAGTAAGATCATACCTACCCATTGCATATTTGCTGATCAGGTCAACATATTTTTTTTCCCAAGAAAGCAGGAGGGAGCAGAATTTGGAGTTTAGTAAAAAACAAAACAAAACAAAAATTAAAAAAAACCCCAAAACTGCAAACAAAACAGTTCTTAAATATTTAGCGTTGTGGGAGAGAGCAGAGGTGCCATGTATGCCTACGTAGTCACTTCGATGTATCTCATTATCTATAAGATCAGTCAGATGTGTGCTCTTAGAGCTTCACGGAAAATGATGGCATGGCGAAATTTGATCAAACAAACTTCTACAAGCCCCTGGAAAGACTGTCTTCTTACAGAAATAAAAGTTATGTCAACATTTAATAGCTTCTTTCTGTTCACTGTCCATTTCTTCCATAATTTTTAACGTAATGATTGATAATAATCAGCACATGCTCAAAAGAAGAGACCTTTTCTACTGGAACAAAAACTCAAGGAAACAAAATGATTTTTGTGATTTGCTTCTTGGAAAGCTAAATCCAGAATGATAGCTTTATAACAACATTGTGCTGTGCAGAATCCTAGCATTCAGTGCCAGGTTGACAGCATTTCTCAAAGCCATTTGGCCTGTGAGTTCTAACTTTATTTCAGGGTATCTGGTCATGAACTGAACGATATTTTCAGAGTCTCTGGGCTAGCTATCCAGCAGCTATCCTTCTGAATGAATGGGAGCCGGCAAATCATGAGGGGAGCTATCATTGCTTCTGGTTTAGCTGGGATGGGGGTTGGAGCTGGAAGGTTCTGCTAATAAGAAAATAAGAATGCTCTTCAAGCTCTTTGTAAATGGGATTAGCTCCAAATCCCACTGATGGCCTTTATTACTACTTCAGCACCATTAGAGAAATGTTTTTTAGGTCTGAGATAAGATCATCTGCATATCTATGGCATCTGCTTCTGTATTGCTCTAGACGTACTGGGCCTGACAAAATTTCATTAATTTTGGGACTGAAGGATCAGGCAGCTCCTCAGAGTCTAGTATCTGCTTTTCTTGGGTGACCTCTGGCATATGAAAGTTTTGTGTTTGTTGGTGGAACCAAGTGATAACATTCCTCTGGGTGTAGCGAAGGGCTTATTTTTCTTTTATCGTTCCCATTTGGAGTTTTCTGTATCTTGCTTGATTGACAGGATGTTGAAATGCTAAATATTAATCTGCTTTGTAAAAGGATTTGAATATGAACATTTTTTCTTTCCCCTGTACAATCTATTCGGCTCCATTAAATTTTTCTCCTGAAGTATGTCTAGAGCATTGTAAAATAGCACCAAACACATTGACTACCACTAATAAAGTGATTGACTTCTTTCCCGAAAAACAACTTCTGTGCTTTTGTTAGTGTTTTAAATTAATCCTGACGATAATAAATGCATATCCTTAACACCTCAACACTTTGCATATAGTATGTTTTTCATTGATTTTTATTTATTTTTTTTTAAACAGGATTTATCTGGGGAAGGCTACAGAGACACTATTGGCGATGAACACTTTCATCTAGAAGGTATTTAAAGAACAAAATTTCTTGGTTAATATTAAGGAATATTGGAGTAATTCAGTGAACAAGTCAGTGTGAGAATGCATATATGAGAGTGCAGTTCTTGGTATACTGATGTGTCATTTACCTGACAAAACTGTTAAGATGAGAATAGGGTGTTATTTCTGTATCTCTTACCACTGTCCTCCTAGTATCAAAAATAGTCACCCAGTAATATCATAGGGACCAAGTGTTTTAACTCAAGGTCTCACAGGTTTTATTTCCAGGTACTTCTCTTGGCACTGGTAGCAGTAGTGAATATCACCGTTGCCAGCAGAGGTGGTAAATGCGATCGCTGAAAGTGTTAGCACTGGGTTTTGCGATACGCTGCCCACCCTTCTGTGTTACACAGGACAGACTCAGAAACTCCTGCATTAATTTCTAATAAAGACCAGAGACTCTTACTCAATACATTTTTCTTGAATGTGAGTGAAATCATTATTGCCTCAAATAACTGCTTCGTTCCAAGGCTCATCCCATCTCTTCCTCTGTGATCAGGCCTTTCCTTGCAGTGGAGATGGAATCATTGTTGTGGTGGGAAGGGCCTTTGGGGACCTTGAGTATGAACAATGTATTCTGTGTGCAAGAGAACATGTCTGAGGTACCTTGAACTTCAGTTGGGCAAGTGGGGGTTGATGAATGGAAGTGATCAATTAGAGGATGTTGTTGCTCATTCTTTTTAAGAAAAGCAAGGAAATGAGACTTCAGAAACTCTCTGGGAAACTCTCTAGTATAACAAGTGGTTGCATGGGCTGTGCACTAAATTTATATTATAGGCTAGTGGAAACAATATGCCTAATGAACCATGTCAAGCTTAACTTGGAAATTTCTGTCCTTTTGTAATCCAGTCATTTTTTTCTGGTGGTAGAGACTTCTGTCTAAACAGAATTTGAAAGATTCTTTATGTTAAGAATGTCTGTTGTCCAGTTCCTTACCTGTGAAATATGTTAATATACTGTGTTTCTTGGTTCCCATGTTTGTATCATGCCTGTAGTTTACAAAGAATGTTCCCTTATATGTGCCTGTAACATAGGACCTTAATTTCAGCTGGTGCTTGTAGGCTACTGTTAAACACAAAAGCAAGATATACTTGCCATGATGGAGTCAGTGTTTGTTAAAAGTGTTTCAGTATTTAACTTCACCACAGTTTTCCTTTCTGCTCATAGTAGGACACAACTCTAATAAAGGTGTTTTTTCAATTTTCAGAATTATAGGAGAAGCTACTTAACACAGGATATTAAATGTCAGCAAGGTGAACAATTTCATTTTTCTGTGTCTCATTCTACCTTTCTTTGCCTCTAATTATTTCTTACTTTGTTGTGTAGAATTGTCTTGCATAGCAAGCATAACATCCAATATATAATATTTCCAAACAAGTCAGCAGCAGGATTTTTTTATTAGAGTGTAAAACCATCTAGGCTACTGTGATTGCAGTCTTTCGGCAGTTTTACATTATTAGTTCTGATGTGTCTCATTTCTTATGAAGTAGCTGAGTAGTGAAGACAAGATTTAGATACCAGCAGGTGGTCCTTCCTTTGTGTGCTGCCACTGGGGAAGAGCTGTTCTGTGGCGTCTTTCCAGCTGGGAGGCAGGTAACTGTTCCCACCCAGTGCTCAGGCAAACTTGCAGATTGCCAAGGGTTGGTCCTCACTCCTTCATCTCTCAGATCTTCAGGCTATGCTTTCCATGCTGGGAGACAGTGTTAGTCCCTTCCCTCTTGAATGGGATATTGAAAATCTTCTTATAATTAACAGATGATACTAGAAGCATTGTGTTAAAGCAGGATGCTTTCACCCTTTTTGTATAACTTTGTACTTTTTACTGGCATAATATTTTTGGATCATTGTGATAGTACTAGCATAAAATTGTGATATTAGCGTGAAGTTAAGCCAAAACATTATTTGAGACATTTGCTAGGGCATGGCTTGAATTCTGTGTGGCTTAGGTAAAAGATGACCACTGTTGTAGCTCTTTTCTGCATAGAAATGTTTTGGGTGAAAATGTAATTAATATTCTAGAAAGTATCTGTCAATCTAAAATAGTTGTCTGTCTTTATTTTGCTACCTCACAATTTTTATGTACTGCCGTAACACATATATGTTGCATGATTATACATTCATGTGTCATAAGATAACATCAACATAACTGATAACTAGTTTCAGAGACAGGGAGCTGTAACACACTGAAACCTGCTTGATTGGGCTAAGCTCACAGAGATTGTGAATGGCAAAACAAAGACTTGAACCCAGCTCTACAAAGTACCAGGCAAGTGTCAAATCAATGAACTATATCCTATCTTCATAAATACATGTTAGGGATGGGAAAAAAAAAGAAGAAACACTTCTCAGACTGGCAGAAAAGGTGCCACAGTTCTTCTGGGTTAGGGGAAGGCTATAGCCTTCCCAAGTGTGAACTTGGAGACTTTGTTGAATAAATCTGAGTTCTTTAGAAGACTTTCATTGAAATGACAAATGGGCAATAAGAGTTGCCACTTGGATTCCTTATTTTGTTTTACATAGCCAAGTTCGCTACCTTTTTTGTTTTTCCTTCCTCTAGTTTTTTTGCCCCCCTCTTAGCTGTCTGAGCAGTACAGATGAAAAGAACTCTCTTTGCTGGATTTAACTTCTGTATTGTTATGTAAAGCTTGATCAAATCC
Organism: Phalacrocorax aristotelis; assembly: GCF_949628215.1. Taxonomy (NCBI): domain Eukaryota; kingdom Metazoa; phylum Chordata; class Aves; order Suliformes; family Phalacrocoracidae; genus Phalacrocorax; species Phalacrocorax aristotelis. The sequence continues at coordinate 16,999,102 of NC_134283.1, forward strand.
TTTCGTCTTAACAGACTTAACTGGCCAACAGCAAAAGGCTCGGGATTCTGGGATTAAGATTGTATTTGGTAAGAGGACTGGTGCATTAGTGCTTTCTTTTTAACTATAGAAAGAAAAAAGTAAACATCAAAAGCTTTAAGTCATGAGAGTGGATTGTTGACTCAATGTTGCTGCATGACAAGAGGTTAGAACTCAATAGTGGTGACTGTTTACTGAGCGCTGTGCAGAAAGAAACAGTTTGACCAGTATTGTCCATTATATCCAGCACCTGTCTTTGGTTTTGCTGCTAGGCAAGTAGCTAAATTGAAATTTTTGGATTTTCTCTTATGTGGTCAGTCATTTCCTTAGATAAGAGACACCAGTGGAAACTTCCATCTCTTATATTACTCTTACTCTGTTTCCCTCTTTACTCTTTCATTAATAACTCAACAATTGGGCATGCGATATAGGTTCTGTAGTGGATCCATTTGCAACTTTCATTCCAAGTTTAGCAGTGCTTTCCCACTGCATTTCAGCGACTTCCACTTGCCAAACTTAAGAGGACTTGTGCAATCTGCTGTGGCTATGTATGAACTTCTCATGCTTGAACTTTCTCATCCAGCTGTTTCTGCACAGGAAGCATGTGCTTTATCACTTTTCACGTCTAGGATAAAAGAGCTTGCATTTTCTCTTCCTCATCCCTAGATAGAATAGTAGGTCCCCAGAACTGAATAACTGGAGGTAGCTATTGAAGAAGTCACAAAAACTAGCACAGACATTGGGATGTATTTTTCATTTCATTTCAGTGGGGAAGCTAAAATGGCAGGCAGGAATTGAATGTAGCATCAAACAGCAAGTCACTCTTCCGTCGTGGAGACATGCAGGTGGCTCAGAAAGATACCTGCTATTAGTGTGTTCAATAATGACGTCCAAGTTCTCTCTACTCTTCAAGCCATAAGCAAGCTTTTTAATGTCTTGTTCAAGAGACTTGCTCTTGTTTTCCAGAACTTTTTTTACCTCCTTTCCCAGGACCATTTAAGAAATTTTCACAGCTGAAGCCTGTAGACCAGGAGAGCTTTCTTATCTTGAGCACTCCATGTCCTTATGAAGTGAACTGGTGTTCCTCCATCTTATCACTTGAATATTTACAAGCTTTTCAGAGCAGCCTGTTTTCTCCCTGCCTGTGTCATCTGGACCAGAAGCAGGAAAATATCCCTCTGACACAGACTGATTGTGGAAAAGAGGCAATTTCCTACTTGTCTCAATACAAGCTCTTTAGAGCCTAGTAGGATATAGTTATCAGTCTACTTCAGCTGCCTTTTGGAGTTCAAGGTAAAGTCCTTAAGCTCAGAAGACACCTAACCTATCACCCCAATTAGTTGTGTCATAATGTGATTTCTCATGTCAAAGTTCTCCTGAAAATATGACTTAAGTGTTTCTACTAACCAGAAACCTTGTATCTCTGAGATCAGTTTAGCCCTGTACCTGTCAGAGGAGCTGCCTCTTACACTGATAGCAATCTGTTCCTTGTTCCATTTGTCAGCTGAGGGTGATATCTTGGTTGTTATTCTCTCAACAGAAGACTGGAGAAGATCCAACCCTTCCTGGTGCCTTATCTGAACATGATATCCAGAGTCCTGCTGAAAGTAGTGACAGAGCTTTACCTAAGTCAACAAACCCATTTTTTGATGTTTCCCAAACCACATGTATTCAAATCCCTAGATGTAAGATGTCCCTTTATCTGGTACCAGAAAGGACAAAATTATTCACGCCATCTTCTTGCCCATAAATATTAGAGGGCCCTCCAGCAGAGTTCCAAGCACATGTTGTTGCTGAAAGAATAAAAAAATCTGTCATATCTGTAGAAGAGCTACTTGTACCACTTTTCACACATGTACAATACATTATGGAACTTCTAAACCTTCAAGTAAGGCATGCTGTATTCATCAAAGGAGAAAAATAATTCATTAGATTCTTAATATTATTATATGTTTTTCAAAATGTTACTAGTATGTCCAGTCAGTCTTTCATCTCTTCTTCCTTGATCCAGCATCCAGGGAATCTCTGGTCAAGTGGGAGCTGAGGCATCATTAACAGAGTTCCACCACGAAGAGCTGTGTTGTTATTTTTCGCTTTAATAAGAATTGATATGCAAACAAGGACCAATAGTAAAGAATGAACTAGTGGTTTAAGGCTGCTGATCATATGCCCAATGCTGCCAAACATCCGGGACGCCCACACAGATGCACATGCTTCCGCCCACCATATGCAACCCAGACACGAGAGAGCACATTGGCTTTCACCAAGTGGTGCCAAGGTGTCCGTGCTTCTCCCTTGCTAGGGCTGCACCTGCAGGGGAGGGCATAGGGTAGAGCGTGCCTCCCCCACAGCACCCTGCAACAAGGCTGCTGTCATGCACTGCAAGATAGTTCCTTCACCTCTGTGTCTCAGTTCAGGAAAAAATCAGTGACAACTTTAGTTCTAAAATTGGTAATTGGAAGGATTATCTGTTGAGTTGTCAACTCAGAGGAAGGGTGGCAAGGTATGGTGCATGGGCCCAAATTGTTTATAAACTTGTCAGCAAAGGAAAACTCGAACAAGCATTTTAAATACTTTTAGCTAACCTTCTATTTGCCTGTGAGACACTTTATCATACTTTGGTATCTCTTAGCTGCAATAAATTCATATATTGTGCTAGGCTAAGCTATGAATGGGTGATAAAAGGCAGTTATTTCAAACTGAATGCTCCCTTCTATTTAATGCCTTCAGTTATGGATATTTCATTTATTTTCTATAGCTTAAATAATTTTCTGTATATTATGTACATGAAATTCCAGTGTACTTATATAAAAGACATAGACTGTATATTGCACACAGGCAAAGTTTCTTTGTCTCAGCACCATTTTTTATTACCTACCTAGTACTATTGATGCAGGATTGGTGCTTTGCAGAAAATGAAGGTCCCTTCTCTCTCATGTTCTTCAACCAAATACCTATTCATCACTGACTGCAAACAGAATGCTAATAATTATACCTTAAAAGTGCTCTTGTGGTCAGCATTCTGGGACGGTATATGGGACCACTGTGTCTTAATGGCTTGTTGCTAATTGTACGCACTTACCATGGATGTGCTATGTATAAGTATATGCTATGTGATCACCTCAGACTGGTGATCACTTGCTCACTGGCTGTATTTTTTTCGGCAGTCAAGAGGTTTCTGCTGTACCCTTTCCTACTACTCAATATGACATGAAACAACTCTGAAAAATATCTTCAGCTTCAGGGTGACCCGCTGGCACCAGCCACCGTTATCTGACAAACAGCTAGTCCCTGCCTAGGCTGGAAGCTGATAAACTGGTTACTGTGAACTGAAAGGAGTACCAAAGAACATGGTAGGAGGGGAGGGGGGGCTGGGAAGGAGCAGTGGAGAGTTCCAAGAGAAAACTGCTTAGTTTGGCAGTTAGAATAAAAGTCACCAAAGAACATGAGACTGGTAGGATTAGCAGAAGTTTTCCTGTGGTCATGCACAGATCCAGGAAATTATAAGAAGCAGGTAGGCTGTTTGCCATGAGTGGGAGGAAAATCTTATGGCATAAGGCACTTTAAAAAAATTCTTTTAAGAAACACTTGTACAATTTTATATTTTTAACATTAGCTGTTCCAGTTGAAGGGGGTTGGTATTTGGATCACAAGCTTTTACTTCTAGAGCTGCTGTTTCAAGTGCAACCAGGTCAGTAGTGATGAAAGGCTGTTGCCATCCAATGGTTGTCCGTGGCCTGTGTGTAATGAGTTAGTGGTCTCCAGATGTTTCCAAATGGACCTTTAAAGTGTCTAACATCTCCCACCCATGTTGGCAAGCAGAGCACAGAAAGGCAGTGAAAAGTGGGCTGTTATGTCACCTTGGAGGGTGAGCTTTCCTCCTCATACTGAGCTGCTGCTGTGCGGAGGGTATGTGCTCTGCTGCCTGTGCTGTGCTTGTTCCGTGCATGTAGGGCTATCACTGTCATTAGCTGACAACCCACCAGCTCCTACCAATGCTGCCTAAGTTTTTGATAGATGATGTATTTTGTGTACCATTTGAGAGTTTTGTTCTGGGTTCCTCTGCAGTAGACCAAGAAGATGAGTAATAGAAGTAATAGTTTCACATTGATCTCTGTGTTCAGATCATTCTACTACACTGCTGGAAAGTTGTTATTCCTAAACACAAGCAAGTTGCATGTTTGGTTCAGGGACACAATAGCAAAGCTGAGAACAGAGCGTGAGATTTCCTGTATCCATGTCTGTCCCTTATAACATGACAGAGAGAGGGTTTCAAAGTATAGCACACTAGAAACCTTCCAAACTTACAGGTGTGTCTCTTCTTTATGGTGGCTGAAGAAAGTCAAATGTTAATTTAATTGTGTGTAATGTATAAAAAAATTTTCATTAGAAAACCAAGGTAATGAAAAAGGAAGTGAACAAGTGCCTCAAAGAGCAGAGTTGATCCTTATGAACACCTTAAACATTGAAAACTTTAATATTATATGCATGCTTGGTATTTATAACAATATTGGTTTTCCATACTCTTTCCTTCTACCTAAGACTGGCAACTTTTCCTTCTTTCACAGAGTAGTTAATGCTCTTTCTGAGTAGTCATTAAAAAAAAAATCAACAATAAGAATATTCATTTATTCTCAGCTCTGGGGTAGTTGTGAACTAGTTTGCTAGGAGGCAAGAAGTTATCTGTGGATATAGCTGTTGAAAACCTACATCTACAAATCTCTCAAGCTGCTTCTCTTGTAGCATGTAAGAGGCAGACAATCAGGGTGCATGTAGGAAGCAGGGCAATTAAAGGGGCAAAAGTATGTAGCTTAGGGAGATCTTATCAAAGGGAGGAGGGCGCTCTCATTTGCCTTCCACATCCTGAAGGTGAGTGAAGCATCACAGCAGCGCTTAGGCAGCAGGCTGTGGCACCCAACTAGTTGCTCACACCAGTGAGTGAAACCTAAGGGAAGCTATCGTATAGCAGGACTGACATAGGGGTGAGAAACGGGTGCCAGTGACATGAAGCTCATGCTCCGTGCATGAGGTTTGAAAGGGCTGGGCCTCAGTAATCAGGACTCACCAAATCAGTCTTGGCTGTTGGTGTTTTCCTTGGGCTGTCAACGTGATTCAGAGGAGGAAGGCACTGTAGCATGTGTAGGCATATCTGGGTGAGCTGTTCATCTGGCTTAGGCTGGGTGACAATCACACTGAGTGCACAGGAATGCAGGCTGGTGTATATCTCTGCAGTAGCTGCCCACTGCGTGGGTACACCTGTGAAACCCTTAACACCACCTAGGGATGGCTGGGTTACAGCTAGCCATGTCTGTCTGCGTGTCCTGCTCTTCTGCCTCTGCAGTGGTGACTGATTTGGGAGGCAGGATTTACCATCAATTATAGCCTGGCAAACGGATGGAGTCGGCATACCTGTGAGGGACAGCTGATCTAGTGTGTACGGTACAGAGATAAAGCTGCATTACTGTACATGTGCAGCAGTATAAAAATGTACTTAAACTTTGCCCCAGGACATCCACCACCAAGAACAAAGAATGAAATATGGGAACAAGTCAGGAGTTTGAAAACAATCTCTCTGGAAACATGATGAATAACAGTGGTTTCATGTATTCTACTTTAAGAACAAAGGTCCTTTTTCTACTTTTAATTTCCCAGCAATGATTATTACCAGTTATTTTTCTTGTAGCTTTGACCACAGTTCGTGGAGGTTTTATTAAACAAGTTTTTGAAAAGTGAGTCAAAATGCCATTCTTCTCTGACTCTCTTGTGACTCCCTCTCTTTTTTTTTTTTTTCTTTTTTACCCATGTGAAACTAGAGCATATTTCCAGGCAAAGATTTGGAGCCAGATAATATTCTCATGCTGGTGTTCATGGAATTATTCCAGTTATGTGCTCTTGTAATTGAAAGAAGTTTTGGCCCTTGCTAGTTCAGAAGACAATATATTTGTTTCAAATCCTTTCCCTTTATATGAAACATTACGTTCATTTTTAGAAACCTTGAATACTGCATCTAATAGGCAATAAGTCCTGCTGCAACTCCTGAATATTCCTAAAGTTGCCAGTTCTCTTACATTTTACTTGACCTTGACTAGGCAACCAAGTTTCAAAGTGTTCCTTTCGCTGGGTTTTTGGTAGCTTTCTGTGACAGGCTTTTGTTTAGATCCCATGTGCACACTCCTGTAAGCCCTCCCCTCCTGCCCATAGGGTTTTCATATCCCAGAGTCTCTCATGTAAAGATACAGTTTGTGACAGGGTTAAATAGTTCTTGCATTTCTGGGACTGAATTTAGGAACTATCTTGTTATAGAGATGGCTAGATAGATGTAAAGTTAGATAGATGCTTGAACCTTCAGGCTGGAGAGTTTAGACGCAACAACCTGTCATCCTGCTGAACCTTACAAATACACAAGCGTGTGCATGCAGATTTACAGAGGCAATTTCTGTGAAAAGCATATCGCTTTTGCCAGTTGCTGTTCCAAATTCAAAGTGTGTATCAGTCAGGGTGCTTTTGTGTGCTTCAACTCCACTTCTGCTGCAGGAGCTACAGAAACCCAAAGTTTTACCTCACCAGGCAGAACAAGTGCCCTTTGTTACCTAGATAGATTACAGCTTTTTCTAAAGTCTGCTCTTCATAAAAGCTCAGCTTGAACAGTGGAAATTCTGACTTGCCTCAGATACTGAGGAGACTTTTATAGTTTCAAGTAGCTCCAGGGTTATATTTTAAAAGTTTAATTTCGTCACATGTTTCAAGTTTGAGGGGGAAAAAAAAAAAAGGCATGATATTTTTAGCAGAAAAAGGTCTGTGTCCCTCCCCCCCCCTTTTTTTCTTAACACATATTTCATCTCAATCATATTCAAACCTCAAAGCACAAGTAGCAGTCAACCTTATTCTCCTGTGGAGAAAAAGATAAAGTGTCATTTGTTTTGAAGAGGGTTGTGGGTTTTTTCTAACCCCAACTAGTTTGTGAGTAAAAGCAAATAATAAATGCAGCACTATGGAGTTGTAGAAGTGAACCTGAAGCAATATTTCTGCTTTTGAAAGAATGCGGAGTCCAGCTGCTCTTGTTAGATGGAAAGTCCCAACCCCCGGCCTACCAAAAAATTAAAATACCAGTAACCAGGTTTTTCTTCTTGCTTTATAAATCTGATCCAGTAATCCAGGTCCTTTCACCAGTAAAGTATGTCATATGAAGTGCCCAACTTTGTACCAAAAAGGATTTAAAACTGTGAAGGTAACAGAAAGAGAGGAAAGGAATAGCAGTTGTGGGAAAAAAAAAAAAAAAAGAAAAAAAAAATAATCCAGAAGTATAAGAGCTGCTACCCGAGGAATTTTCACAGGGCTCTGGAGAAGCAGAGAGCTTCGCTGTGTGTGCCTTGCAGCTGGGGCTGCGTGCAGGGCTCAGCAAAGGCAGGGGAGTGGCAAGGGGAGCCAAGGCAGCCCCGAACTCTGTGCGCAAAAGATTTATGTAGGAGGGAGTTACAGTCCCTTGTAAGGATTTGGAGGCACGAAGCTTAAGTGTGGTGCTGCAGACATTTTTGTTTTGTTTTGTTATTTTAATGAGCCTTTACAGAGAGTGGAGCCATCCAGGTATGGAATGATATTCTTGGCAAATTGGTGAAGACTGCTGTCTGTGTCTGCTGCAGGACTATGGGAGCTGCACTGAGCACCCACCTGCCCTGTCCCAGGCCGCCTGTGACCCTGCAGGGGTGGCTGCCCAAGCCCCACTAACAAGTAGTGATCGCTACCCAGATTTCAAGATGCTACGTTTGAATGAAAATTCTGAATTACACTGTCTAGGAGGATATTGCAGGGTTTTCCACCAAAAGGGTGGCTCCAAGTGGGAAGGTGACTCTTGAGTTGTGAAAGACATGGGCTGTCTAGCGCAATAGGAAGGCCTGGCTCCTCCCTTAAGCCTGCTCCAAACTGGCTCGTCTCCTGCATTTTGGGCGGTACATAGCACAGTGGGCTTCCATCTCTGATTGTGATCTTTAGGCTGTACTATAATTATTAATAATTGTGAGTAGGTACCTGTGTTTGCTCCATGGGAGTAATTTCTTGTGATGAGAGCCTGTGTGCTCTCTAGACTTTAAATAAGGTGGTGGGTTCAGGTATTCATGAATTTTATTTCTCTGCATGTTTTGTAGTATGTGATGTATAACCTTAGTACCTATTCTTCACCCATGTATTAATATGAAAAGGGAAGGACATGCATCCTTGTGCACACACACATATATGCTGGACTATTAGTCACTATATTACTTTTCAGTTGTGTTGTGCATCAATTTCCATTCTCCCCTGCCTCTCAGAGTAAGATGTAGGGCTCTGTGGATGGGAACACCGAACCTGCCACTGTGTATTAGCTATGAGAGAGTTGTCAGATATGCAACTGATTCATCACAGCCAAAATAACGTTACAGTACAGGTTCACAACATTGCTCTCTGTAAAAATCTAGCTTTGTGAGGGTCAGAGCAACATTCTTCCTCATGGGAAGCAATTCTGATTAAATGAATCTCACAGTTCAGATACCTTTCGATGCCCCGTTATCACAGCAAAGGTAGCAGAAACACAATTTTCCCACTGAATGTCTAAGATGGGAGCGCATTGATATCAAAGCCTACATTATTAATAACATTACCTACACACCCTTCATTTGAATAAAGGGTTATGTAGTGGCTGAGGTTTTTTCTTCTTTTTCTTCCCTTAAGAATCTCAGGGGAAAATAATCCGAAGAGACAAGGAAAATTTAAGACAGAAAATCCTGTGTGAACATGCATATCTACAACTTGGACTGAGAAGGGATTTTTTTAAAAGCAAAATTGTTACCAGTTACCACCCAAAACAGTGTATGGCCGTCTTTAAAGAAAAGGTGTCTGTCTTCTTTTGCTCGAAGTTACAAATGATCAGTCGGTGTCTGCATCTGTCACTGTTCAGCAATAGAATTCAACACTTTGCAGGCCCATTCAGAGCTCTAGGGACACATAATGCTGTTAGAAAGTGGTAAGTGGTTCATGTGACAGTGGCAGTTTTCACTTAAGAAGTACTTAGTCATGTTAAATGGTACAGATAGTTATAGCAGATCGCATTCTGTTAATGTGGCTTTTGATATGCCCACTGATCAAACACAAACCTTGCTGCTTCAGGTAACATCCTGAAGTATTCTGACCAAAGTTTATTAAGATTCTCTCCCCCATGTCCCCTTAGCCCCCCCTTTTTTTTTTAAGATAGGGGAGGGAGAAATTATCTTCTTTGATCTCCAATGAGGAAGGGGAAAAAAAGACTGTTCTGCTCAGGCTTTTGGCTAACACAACAAGCAGTGTTTAAAATTTAACTTTGCTTAATTAATTAGTAATTCTGTTTAGTGCTGTCTGATCTTCATCCAAAAGGTATTTTGAAGCTTGAGAACTGAACATCAAAGTGTATTGGGTGAAGATGGTCAAGTAAGGCGTTTAATCTGGAAGTTGCTGTTGATGAAATACAGCCAGTTGAGGAACTAATTGGAAAAGGGAATCATAATCTGGCAAAATTCAGCAGACTCCCTCCCTTCAGCAAACTCACTCCAGATAGGGAAATCTGGGTTTAGTGTTTAAGCATGTATGCATTACACCCTAGCTAGCAGAGGGAGACCGTATTATCCTTTGTATCTGCATTTTTAGTACAAATCTTTTTTTTTTGGTAAGCAGATAGTAAAAACTTTTTCTCCCCAACAGCCAAAAAAAAAGAAGATGTCAGTCCTAGACAGAAACCTGTGATTCTATATCAAAGCTTGGAAATACTTCTACTTATATGTGTCAAATTATTGGTGTTAGCAAAAGGAATTGAGGCTTTAAGGGAGATGGTGTTGCACAGACCTGTGAGTTTTTCTTTTTATTCAGGAGAGAAAATGTTGCCTGAACATTTGAGTGAATTTTAGTTTAGCAATTCCCAAATGTCCTAGTGGTGACTTGTCAGTTAGAATCATTATCTGATGTCTGAATGTTTAAAACATATTTTGGTTGTCTATTTTTCTTGGGGGCTTTCTGCAAGCCATCACTCAGTCTGAGTCACTACCCCTCTGTCCTGTGCCTAACTGTCTCCCCCTGGTTGGGTGCTGACAGTAGGTCTTGTTATATCTTGAATTTTCTTTTTTTTTTTTTTTTTTTTTAACACTCCTTGCTGTGCAGTTGAACCTTTAATTTGTGTTGTGGCCATCAACAGGAAACAGTGAAATAGAGGAAAATTAGTCCTCTCCATATTTTCAGGTTGAAATACCCATCCCAGACTAGTACAAAGTACTACTAGTATAGCTCTTGCTAAATTGGTTTTGACTTGTCCCACTGGACTTAAAATGCACGATTAATTTCCCTGCAGTAAGCTTCAGAGAAGGCAGCTTGATCTTTGTTGTTTTGAAGGGTGTGTCTAATTCATCAGCTTCAGCTTTCAGCCAGAGAAAGTTGAATACATGCCAAAAGCTGACCCAGGACGAGCCTGTTTTTCTATGCGCTTATTCTGGTGGCTGTGGAACAGGGATGTTACTGCCTTCCTGGTCCTATTCTGCCTACATTCATTTGCCACTGGAGAAGACGACCTTTGCTCAAGCAAAGTTATCTCTGTCAGGGATAAACTCTGTGGAATAAACTCTGTGGAATAAAACCAAAATGTGTGCTTAGTGGGGGTGATATTTCTTAATCCATGGCCTCCAGGAGAACTTAAAAGTGAAATCTCAATGTGAATGTAATTGTTAATTAAAGGACTTCTGCTTAATTTGGACTTTCAAACATAGTTATTACTGCTCTGGTTGTTGTCATGCAGTCAGCGAAGGATGTCAGTTATGTTTGTCAAACCTGATTTGCTATGAAAAAAATGTTGACAGAACCAGATAACTTAGACATCAGAGACATCAGGAAAAACAACACAATTCATTCTTTTTCTATCCCTTTGGTCCTCATAGTTTCTGACTTTAAGTTCTGCTGCATCTGATAGATCTGTAAATGGAAAGTGAAACCCTTGCCCTATTGACGTCAATAGGAATTTCACTACTGAGCTTGGTTGGACCAGCTCTTTGATGCTCAATTCCACTAGTAAAATATTGCTACTAAAGTTCACTTTGAGCTGTTACAGAAGTGCTTATGACTTCATCTCCTTGTCTTGATATGTCTATGCATTTTTAAATTTTCCTTTTATCCTACTCCCCCACAAGTCTCAGTTTGTAGTGTGTGGCTTGTTGTTTTTCCCCAGGTACAGATAATTCTCTGCCTTTTTTCTGGTAGTAGTTTTAAAGAATCCAGTCTATCCAACTTGAGGGAAAGGCTAATAATATTTCACTTAAAAGGGTTTGGTTCCATGTATGCCAGATGCTGACTTTCATAGGTGGCATTTTTGTCGGTTCTCCAATTTTACCTTTACTCTGATTTCCCTCAAAAATTACACAGTAATGACCCTGACATTAAGATAATAGTCACTAGTAATGTCCAGTCATAATTTATTACTGTGGAATTGCATAGCTTCTCCCATAGTTCTGCTTTCTGAGTTAAGGCCCTGCGATGCATCACATACATTTTGGAATGGCTGTCATCAAAAAGGGGCTCTGAAGTAGTTCATTTTTAGCCTGAGTTCTCCTAGCTGCTGTGCAAATTTGGGCTTGGTAGCTGTAACTTAGACCTGAACATTCTTTAGGACTTGCATACTTTTGTTTGTGGCCACAAGATCCTCTTAATCCATCTGATTCAAATGCTCAGTACTGTTGAAAAGCAGAGTGAACTGTCCTTACTTTGAGAAGGGAGATAATTTGTTAAAGATCATGGTGCCTTGCTTGAATGAGGCTTTGAGACCTCTGAAATTATAAGCCACCTGAGTGAGGGTGAAAGTTTAAACAGTCACTTTTCGGCCTGACTACAGCTGTATTTTGGCTTTCTGTTTTCCCCCCGCAGGGTGGAGGTGAGTGAAGAATGGTTTGGCTGGCTGAAACTTAGTATTCTATGCTCATTCAATGCATGCAGAACAGCAATCAGTTTTACCTCATTTCTGGGATTTTTTTGGTGATTCCTAAGGAGCAGTTGTAATTATTACCCCCTTCTTTTCTTAGGAATGAATAAACCCCTGAAAAAAAGACTTAATTCTTCAGGGAAGAGTCTTAATACCTTTCAACTGGTGTTCATTCTCTCCATCTCTTCCTCCCCCACCTCAATTACAAGCAATTGGGTGGTAGTAATTAACAATCTTGGAGAGAAACATCTGCTAGTACACTTAAGCCAGTCAGTTTGTTTTTCATGAAAGAATGGTATTTCACAATATTTCCAAGTTAATATTTTTCCTTTATTGTCTTTCCAGTTTCAAATATTGTCCAGACGCATTTTTATAGTGTCTTAAGGTTACAGAAGTGAATACAAGACCATTAATAATGAACAAGAAAAGAGAACATCATAAAGAAAACATATGCAGTATTTCAATTCATGAAACATTGCTAGGGAACATTGGTTTTGAGAGCATATGGTTATTCCCATGAGAAGCAATAAATATTTTTTTTTCTCCGGTTGTGGATTCCCACAAGGAGGGTAGGTTTGTCTGTATATTCATCTATATAGAGCGTTCTCTTTGTCAGGACTTGTTATCTGAGTGGGGAGGTAAGTATTTTTGCACAGATGATATATTGTACGTGGACCTATTTCTGATGACCTAGACTTTGGAAACACAAGTCTATTAATTCTCCACATTCTGAGATAGCAATCTTGTCTGGTCTAGTTTAATATCATTGGCAAAGCTGAAAGGAAGTTCACGTTGTGAATATATCTGAACCTTGGCATGCAGTTCACTGGTGGATCTCTGTTTACAGGCTGCCAGTTTTAACTGTCCCAAGCAGACATTCTCATTTTATTTATAAGTAGGTTCAGCATGTGTTTGTATCCTTCATGAAATTGAGCGCATGTCAATAGTCAAATCTAAGTATAGAAACAAGATACCAGACACTTATCCTTCTCTTTTCAGGCAAAATAGGCATACTCCAGTATGTATTTTCAAATGTTCATTGGGCTTGGTTAAGGCACATGAGGATATGTGCACAGACACAGTATTTGATCATTCATAAATATTATTTTAATACTTCCATATTTGCCTTTAAAGTTTCCTCATTTAGATTTCATTTTTCTTTGCTGAATGAAACTTGACATCAGGATGAGATCACCAGATTTCCCCATTTCATCTGAGCTCCAAAATGAGTAACTGATTTCAAAGGATAATTCCCTGGAGCAGCAAGGCCAATGAGTTCTTCAGATCAAAGGTCAGCAAAGCTCAAAGAGGATAATTTCTGGCATACAGTATTTAAACTCTCTCAAGGAGTGTACTGCAAGTGTATCCCCTCCTTCCCTAATAGTTGAAATCTTGTTTTTTGAGAATACTAATTTGTCAGAGCATATTTTTTCCTCTGTTAGATAAATGATACGTTAAAGTGAAAGCTTCTATCTGGACACACAAACTGTACATCCAGAAAGGTTATTAAACGTGCCAGTGGAAGAACTATTCCTGAAACCAGAAGGTAACTCTGTGCCATTCCTCTCTGAAGCACTCTGTGGACTGGAGAAGTTTGGTGCTCTTTGCACATGCCAACAGTTTTCAGCTCAGTGCAAGAGCGTGGTGGTAGAAGAGATAGAACGTTCTGTAAGACCCTTTGTTTCGACAAAAAAACCCAGCAAAGAGCATTGGGGCAGGGAATAGTCACTGTGTGCAGGATCTGCTCCTCAGTGCTCTCAGCCTTATGTTTGCCATGCCAATGTCATTTGGGATGCTGTCCCTCAACAGATAAGAGACCACTGTAGAAGTCTTTTGGGCATTATGTACCTTTATACATTTAAAAGTATGTGTGATAACAGGTAGATTTTTTTTCATTTGGCTGCCCACTGTTCCAACAAAGCTAGGGATCATACCAGCCCAGCTTTCATTTATTTCACATTCCCTAAAGTGCGGTTGTGAGGGATTCCAAAAGCCCCTCGTAAAAATGTTTCTATCAGCTTAGTTAGGACTGTTCTCGCAAGAAACTGATCACTGGTACACATGAGCCACTGAAAATGTAGGGGCATATTTAATAGTTAGGAAGAAGTATGTCTATATAACTGCCCTTGTTATGAAGGCCCATGCTACCTTTTCATTTCTTGTTGATTTTAGAAGGAAACAACAAGGCTGGACTAAGGTAGACAACCAAATGTTGTATTTTTGTTTTATGGTGGTCTTTTTGTGGCCTTAGTTTTGAACTTCCAGGAATATGGAGTTGTATTTATGGACAAAGTGAGTACAAAGCAAATGACCCATCTTCAGATATACTTCAAATTCTGTACTGTAAGTAATATTTATCTTAATATGTGCCTTCATTATGATAAATACTATACAAAAACCTCCTAAGAAACAGTCCCTGTTCATCTGGTAATGCCAGGTTAAAAGGACAAGGTAGGAAACTGCTGTGAAGGGAAGAGCTTTCTCTTCCTTTGTTTGACCTTCCTGCTTAGCTTATGTTTGGTGTAGGGAATCCTAACATGGCTTGAAGTAGAAATCAAAGTGTATCAATGTGTGAGTATGTGTATAATAAACTCCATGTCTACTTGCTTTTGTACAATGCAAATTACGTGTGCGTGTTGGGAAGCTGATGTTAGTATAATGTCAAAACTGCAAATAAATATCAAAGTCAGAAGATTCCAAAGGTTTGGGTTTCTGCCTCATTCCTCCTTTCTTTACTGCACATCCAGAATCTTTCATAGTATACCACAGTTTTGAAAACCAAAAAAACCCTCATGCGAAAGTGTTAAATTTAAACAAATAAGACTAGAAAACGTTATATATATGGCAGTACAGCAATGTGAATATTGTGGCAGAAATCTTAGCTTTTGGAATTTCTGAAAGTATAAATCTATGGTAAGGGTAGTTTGGGGTTTTTTAAAGCTAATTGTTCTATTTTAAATGTGAAAGAAAATGCTGAAAAATGGCTAATATAATACCTTCATTTCTAGCATGTTAATGACTTACTTTCCAGGGAGAATGCTTGGGAGACACCTCAGTAATGCCAAAAACCAGGAGAAACAGAGAGTAAACTCAATTTGAAATGGGTCATCTTGAACTGGCAGGGATCATGTCTCCTTTTCTGCAAGGAATCTGACTTTACTGAACTGGCACTTATATGAGACCTTACCTACAAATGCTTCCCCAAGAAATGCTTCCTACATAGGATTAGGATGAAGGCTTTGGGTAAACGGAAATGCTGCAGTGCAAGAGAAAAAACACTGACTTTAAGACCCACATTCTCACGGTGTCTTCTGGTTTTTGGGGAGTAGGCAGGATTACCGCTATGCCTAATGACATATATGCAGAACATTGTTGGCAAAGGTATGAGGATATATAAAAAATAATATCTAAAAAGCTTGAGGGTAGGGTTAAAAAAAACGTGTGTATGTTTTCATGAAGCTGATGAATGTAGAATTAATTCTCTTCAGATATAGGGTTTCATCGTGTGCAAGGCTGAGTGCCTCTGTAGGAACCCAAGGCACAGCTATTATGTTCCTGGGCATTTGTCTTTCAATTCACAGGAGAATTGTGTGTATATATCTCTCTCTCTCATATATTTTATATATCTCATGTTATGATACGTGTGATACATGTCTGATAGATGTTAATATTGATGCTCTTTGAGTGCTATTGAATTATGCAAGTGCATTACGTTTTAAACTGAAACTTAGGTGAAAGATTCTGTGTCATACATACTTGAAAAAATGCAGCTTAACCTTTTTGGCAGGTAGTGTTACCCTTTTGGAAGGTAGTAAGCTTTGTGTGCATTTGAAGAGGGAAATCAGAACAGAATGAGGACTTCATTTCAGCTTCATTACTTCATTCACTGATGGCGAATGCAGTGTGTTTTTGCAATATGTTGCAAACTTCCAATATTTTGCAAATTATTCAGCTTATTTACAGTAACATTTCTGCTGATTTATAGTCTCATAATACTGTGTTTGAACTTCCTGTGATTCTAGTGATTTTTATTGGAGAGGCTGTGTACCAAAAGCTGTTGGTAGATTGTCTGCTGAAATTATCCTAGGTGTGTAGTGAACACAAAAGCAAATCAAGTATAATGATCCTCTCATACGATTTTGCTGAAATCAATTTCACCCTAAATATAAAGACATATTTGCAAATATAAGACTGCTTTAACATTTCCTCATAAACGTTTTTTCTTAAATATATTTTTCGCAGTGGCTTTGCCTCCGGAGAAGACAGATGGAGTTTGCAGTGGAGATGAAAAGAAAGCAGAAAAAGAAAGTGACATACGCACAGGTTCCAAGAAGCAACTGAAATTTGAAGTAAGTCCCCTCTAATTTAAAATTTCACTGTACTGACATAATTATGGTAGAAAAATAACCTGTGGACCAAATAGTGTCCTCTAATGCATGTATACAGCTCCCAACTATTGTGATGGGTACAGGAGGAAGCAAAATTGGCACATGTCAGTGTCTTATTATTGGTGCTCCTTATGAGATGATTAGTGAGATTTATTTCTGGGTTTGGAGAGGATCAAAGGAGCCCTTGTAGGATCTCAAATGTATAGTAAGAAGAGGCATTGGGTTTAACCCTTTATCTATGATCCTTGTGTTAGCTATTTATTATGCCAGCTACCATGTTATCAAATCTTTAGATTGACTTTCATGGACACTTGATTAAATCGGCCTAGTGTAAAAGATGTTTGTGAAAGCTTCCTTAACCATTGGTCTTCTGTGCCTGGGCCTCTGAAGTGAAATAACATGGGAAATCCACTTCATTGCATGGCAGGAGGAAGAAAAGCCTAGAGGGCAATGAGTCTGATGGTCTATTTCCTTGTAGACTTACAAACATCATAAAACTGCCAGACATTGTGTGTAGTTGGCAGGTTTTGTTTATACAGAGAGTGATTTAATAAATATGAGTATTGAAACATGCTGTCATCCAGCTAGAGGGTTGTCTGTCTTGGTGGAGGCAGATACTCTGGTACCAGTAAGAAACAGCATGAATTTTCGTCTCTCCACACTCCAGCAGATGTGGCAAACTTCGACCTTTCAGTGCTGTCAGCCTGTCACAGTAATGAGCTTTCTGTTCCTCAACTGTTATTTAAAAGACCATGTAGCTACCTTGCAGCATGGCTCGAATGTTTGTTTCCTTCTCTAGAGGAGATTTAGTAGTCTGGTACAATTTATTTTTCACTGTTTTGAGGCTGATTAAAAGGAGGTATCTTTCCCATAGGCAGCTCAGGTGTGCTAGGTCCTTTTGTGCCTTCTGAGGGGATGAGACTTTTCCTGCTTCTCCCCCCCCAGCAATAACTCTCTTTCTGGGCACATTTTACATTCTACCTTGAGTAGCAGACATTTGCAGACAGGAAAGGCATGATAAATTGCAATTAGCAGTGCCTTGATATTTGAACGTTGGAGGACACCTGTCAACATGGTTTGTGCTAGAGCAGCTGGAACTCCACTGTACTGGCAAAGTCTGTGTTTGTTCCCAAGTAGTTCTTGGCATGCCATAAAGGTTAGCACTTGGTACTAGGCACCATGACTAATGCAGGGAAGGTTGCCATGGCTCTTAACTACGCAGAGCACATCCTTGCATGAAGATGATATGTTAGGCAATGTGGGACAGGGAAATATTAATATGTGGCAAGAAACCAAGTATTGATATTTTTTCCCTTGTTCTACAAATGAAAGTTTTCCACCTATGTGTGCTAGGAGCTAACAGACTGGTAAACATTTCAAAGG
Organism: Phalacrocorax aristotelis; assembly: GCF_949628215.1. Taxonomy (NCBI): domain Eukaryota; kingdom Metazoa; phylum Chordata; class Aves; order Suliformes; family Phalacrocoracidae; genus Phalacrocorax; species Phalacrocorax aristotelis. The sequence goes on from NC_134283.1 coordinate 17,016,850, forward strand.
CATAAAAGAATCAGAAATGCAAGTGTTGAGGCAAGAGGTCTAAATCTGAAGTGGATGTGATTTGGCTTTTAAAGGTGCTGGGAATGTTTATGTAATATGAAACTGTGTTTCCACAATAGAGTGCAGGGCACTTGGCAGCTTTCAGCCGGGCTTGTTACAACTGAGACAAGACTGACTTTGAACTCAGCAGGGGACAGGGGGTACTGGTAACTGCTGTAGAGAATTGGTTTCAAGTCAGAAGATCAACTAGGTATTTTGAGCTCTATCATGTTGAAGCTATTTGGAGCTGTTTACTTTACTTGCATACAGTGGCTTTCATTTTAATTGCACTGTAACTTTTCTGTTTTGCCTTGTTGTGGCTCTGGATAATTCTGATTGCATAGGTCTTGAGAGAAAGCAAACAATTTGTACCCAGGTGACTGGAGTCAGTCAAAGTGCATCCTTTGTTCTTGACTGAAGTCTTGGTTTTGGTTTGGGGATTTTTTTTCTCTTTAAGAAATTGATTCTTTCAGGCTTTCCACAGATCACACTCTCACTAACAGAAGCACAGTTAAAATAAGGACCAGGCACTACTCCCACATCATTCTTACCTGCCAGTTCCTAGGTGGGCTCCATTTCAAGAGCTTCAGTGGCATGATGCTGTACTGCACTAACTCTGACAACCTTTAGGTATCAAATATCTGTGTCAAGGACAGGTCTCACTGGTGGGAATTTGTGCCATATATCCACTTTGCATTAATGACTGCTCCTGGCAATATAGTGTACCACCTCATTCTGTGAGTCTATTCCTGTAATCTTTCTCCTCCTGAGTTAAGCAGAGTTTTCCTTCTCACTTTTTGGTGGGAAATCTTACTGTATTTCAAGAGCTTCAGGGAGTAGCTTTCTTGCACCTTTTTGTGTTTTCTGCAATGGAGTAGAAAGCATCTTGCAAATTCCGCAAAGTCCAGCACAAGGGAGTTAGGATTATCATGTGACTGTGATGAGACTCCTTCGTTGTGGTGGACAGAGGCCTCCCTGGCACATATTCTCAAAGCTTCTCTCCTGTAAGGGAGAGAGGAAGGAAGAAAGCAAGCAGCCACCTTCTATGGACAGCCTCCTCTGCAAACGGGCCTTTTTCTTTAGGTAATCAGCTGCTCTTTGCATGTTTCTTAGGAATTGCAATGTGATGTGTCAGTAGAGGAAGATAACAGGCAAGAATGGACCTTCACACTGTATGACTTTGATAACAACGGAAGAGTCACACGCGAGGTAAGCAAAGTACAGCTACCCCTTTGTGTGCAGTGTTTGCTAACAAGAGAAGTGTTTTATAACAGGAACATTCTTTTCTTCTAAGAAATAGAGGTGTCCTGCCAATTTAAACAGCAGTTTCCATGGACCCTTCCCTCCTAGAAACAATCCCACCAGTAGTTTACTGTTTTCAGATGTACTGCACCACTTTTTAAGCTGGTTGTTGTTTAATATCTGGGATTAGCCTTTAAAAAAATAGTACTGGCATTTGAGGCAGAAAAATATCTGAAACAAATGAACAACTAAACACATTGTCAAAATAAACCCCTGCAAATGTATATTGTTCTGGCTTCTATCCTGCATTTCAGAGTTAAGCTAACCAAATAGCAAGGTTGCTTTCTGACATTCTTTCCAGTAGGTCTAACTATACTTTCTGTTGTTTTCATGAATATTAAGCTGATCTCTGCCTTCTCCCTCCAAGTAGAAATAACGTTGATGATACTTGCTGGAGGACCATAGTGAATAGCTGTCAAAGCATACCCGTCTCTATTTTTTATTATCAGGATGTCTTCAAGTTGTATTTCCTGTGCAAATAAGAAGCCAAATAAGAGGATGTATAGATTACAGTACAGTCCTTTTTCAGAACTATTTCTATCCAAATTGAATTATGCTTCTTCTAGAAGAATGCCTTTTACTGAGATTTACTGCAATGTGCTGACATTGATTTTTTTGTGAGGTGTGTTTACTGGCTCCCACACCTTCAGATAATCAGCTGAAAATTGACAGGTTTTGTCTCTCTTGCCTCTTGTGCTTGTGTCTGTGAAAATTACTAAGAACAGATTGAAATGAATAGGGTAAATACTGAAAGTGTAGTGGCCTTAGACATCAAATGAGGGCAGAAATTTTTCCTAGAAGACTGAAGCAAATATCTTTTGACATTTATGAACAAGTTGCCACATGTGGTCATTGTTCAGGGTTTTTGACATGTACGTGAACATCATTACTAGGCTTTTTTAATTGTCTCTACTCTGATAGTGTTTGGAATAGTCAGATGATATCTGTGCACCTCATGTAAGAGAATAAGCAGATGAAACATTACAGGCCAAGTCCAGAGTTTCAAATGGGAAGACATATGGCAGCTCACATGTCATCCACGAAGTTCCTGGAATGTATAGAGGACTGTTTCCTCATACAAATGTTAGGTGTGCCAACCAGGAATGAGGCACTGCTGGACTTGGTATTCACGCACCAAGAAAACCTGCTTTGTAATATCTCGGTTACTGATAGCCTTGGCTGCAGTGACCACAATTTTGTGGAGTTCGGGATCCTGCTGAGTGTGCTGAAGGTCAGCTCTAAGACAAGGGTTCTGGATTTTTAGAAGAGCAAACTTCAGTGCACTCAGGGCTCAACTGGGAGGGATTCGATGGGAATCCTCCGTGGAAGACAAAGGAGCTAGTGAGTGCTGGGAGTCCTTCAAGAACTCTCTATTGGAAGCACAATGCCAATTTATCCCCTACAAAGGAAAGGGAAGTAAGCGGAGCAAGACGACCCCATGGCTCAACCATGACCTCCTGGGTCTACTCAAATCCAAAAGAGAAGCACACCAGAAATGGAGAAGTGGAGGATTATCTGTCGAGAGCTACAAGGGCATTGCCAGAGCGTGCAGAGATGCAATTAGAAAAGCAAAAGCCCAATTTGAATTGAAACTGGCTGTAGACATAAAAAATAACAAGAAAGGGTTCTTCAGACATGTCAACCATAAGGAGAAAAAGAAGGAAAACGTAGGCCCACTGTTAAACAGAAAAGGAGAATCAATCACCAACGACACAGAAAAGGCAGAGGTCCTCAACACCTTCTTCACCTCGGTCTTTACCAACACTGTTGGGTCCCAGGCTTTGGGAACAAAATTGCCTATTGATCCAAACACTGACCCACCATTGGTGAAGGAAGAGTTAGTATATGAATTACTACAGGAGCTTGACCCGTACAAATCAATGGGCCCTGATGCCATCCACCCAAGGGTGTTGAGAGAGCTGGCTGACATCGCAAGGCCACTCTCCATAATCTTTGAGAAGTCATGGAGACTGGGGGATATCCCAGAGGACTGGAGGAAGGCAAATGTTACCCCTATCTACAAGAAGGGCTCGAGGGAGGATCCGGGTAACTATAGGCCCATCAGCCTTACTTCAGTCCCTGGGAAAGTTATGGAACGAATCCTCCTGGGGGCCATCACAAGTCAAATGAAGCACGCAATTGGGAAAAGCCAACACGGCTTCACTAAAGGCAGATCGTGCTTGACAAACCTGGTGGCCTTCTATGACAAAGTGACTGGCCTGGTTGACATGGGGCGGGCAGTGGACATTGTCTACCTGGACTTCTCCAAGGCCTTTGATACGGTCCCCCACAGTCTCCTCCTGGAGAAATTAATGCATTATGGCCTAGACAAGTGGTTTCTGCAGTGGGTGGGGAACTGGCTGACAGGCCGCACCCAAAGGGTGGTGATAAATAGCTCTTTCTCAAACTGGCAACCTGTCACAAGTGGAGTCCCCCAGGGATCGATATTGGGCCCAATGTTATTCAACATCTTTATAAGCGATCTGGATAACGGCATCAAGCGTAGCCTAATGAAGTTTGCTGATGACACCAAGTTGAGTGGGGAAGTAGACGCTCCAGAAGGGAGAGCTGCTCTGCAGGGAGATCTGGATAGGCTGGAAGAGTGGGCCAGCAAGAACCTTATGAAGTTCAACAAGGAGAAGTGTAAGGTCATGCACCTGGGAAAACGTAATCCAGGAGTCAGTACAGACTGGGATCCACCTGGCTGGAGAGCAGCTCTGTGGAAAGGGACCTGGGGGTCCTGGTGGACAGAAAGCTCAACATGAGCAAACAGTGTGCTGCTGCGGCCAAGAAGGCCAACAGGATGCTGGGTTGCATCAAAAAGGGTATCGCCAGCCGAGATAGTCATCATCCCACTCTACTCAGTGCTTGTCAGGCCACACCTGGAGTACTGTGTATAGTTCTGGTCCCCTCTGTACAAAAAGGATGTGGACAGGCTGGAAGGGGTCCAGAGAAGGGCCACCAAGATGATCAAAGGACTGGGAAGCCTGCCAGATGAGGATAGGCTGGGAAACTGGGTTAGTTCAGCCTTGAGAAAAGGAGGCTCAGAGGGCATCTCATCACTGTGTACCAGTACTTAAGGGGTAGTTACAAAGAAGATGGAGACTCCCTTTTTACAAGGAGTCACATGGAGAGGACAAGGGGGAATGGACACAAGTTGCTTTTGGGGAGATTCCGATTGGATACAAGAGGAAAATTTTTCACAGTGAGGACAGTCAACCATTGGAATAATCTCCCCAGGGAAGTGGTTGACTCGGCCACGTTGGACACCTTTAAGAGTCATCTGGACAGGGTGCTGGGCTGTCTTGTCTAGACTGTGCTCTTCCTAGAAAGGCTGGACTTAGATGATCCCTGAGGTCCCTTCCAACCTGTGATTCTGTGTGATTCTGTGACAAGATACATAGAGAGGGCAAGGACAAGGCGGAGCGGGGAAGTACTATTGTGTTTGTTAATGTATGGGGAACAGAGACCAGAAAAATGAAATAACTTGCCTGAAGTCTCACAAGAGCCTAGTGGTGGATTGAACCCAGATCTTTAGAGACCCAGGTCTAAGTCTTCATTACAAGGTTATCATGACTCTCAAAGAATAGGGGAAAAACACACAAAACCCAAAACCACACACATGAGTGTCCTTTACAATCAGGCATGGAATTCCCATTAATGTCGATGGGAGTTCCATGTGCTGAATGTAATGAGAATATGCTTTTAAGTATGTATACAATTATTATTCACAATTATGTGGTACACCAAAGAGCTTCATTTGATTGTGCTTAGAGAATATGTTACAGCCAAATTCTACCTCTCCCTGACACAATAGCAGACTGCAGCTTAACTGAAACCCAATCTGTGCAGGGATTGAAAATTATACTACTCTCAGCTCTGGAGGTTGCTATATTCAGGCTTGAACCTGTGCCAAAAAAAATTCTTTTAACCAAGGGACCAAATAGGTTGATAATTTTCAGCTCTTTACATGTGACCAAAGATAGAAATAAATATTATGCACCATTTCAGTTTCCCAGTTATGGTATCACACTTCTTTTGTAAGCTGTTCCAGTGCCATTTGTATAAACCATCTTGTTGGTTGTCTTCTGTTGAATCCAGATGCAATTTAAGAGTTGTTTGTACAAGAATGACTAATGATAGCAGCTCATAGATAATCTTGGCCACAAAAGAGGAATTTCAGTCTCTTTGTATGACATAGAATTTCTTGTTCTATTAGCCCCTGAGAGGCTTGCAGTCAACACAGTGGGCTTGATACTCTCGTTTGTTAAACAGCTCTGCTCTGGATCCAGCAAAGGACTTAACGATGGTGAACGTTAAATGTGTGAATAGTTTCAATTAAAAACAATGGAACACATGCTTTGAGTTAAACGTATGTGAGGCTTATTGCTTGATCAGGGGCAGAATGGACAGTCTGAGGAAGATGGCTGATCTGTACCAGTGCCATTTAGTGAGCTCATGAAAATGCTTTTAGAACCAGCCAGCTTTTGTAAACAAACGTCCAGTGTTCTGCTGAGAAAGGCTTAGTGTAGACCTTCTCTCCTTCTTTGAAAATTTCACTTTAATGTCTCCTGGATTTATAGTCAGATTTAACAGAGATGAAATTTCTGAAGTCAGATTTCTATCTGTAGGCCTTGAGGTGCTTTACAGAAAGTCATCAGCCTTATCATTCTTGTTTTTCATGTTGGAAAAGTGAGACACTGGAAAAGGAAGTGACTTGCCCACCCATATCCATTTCATTTGATTCAAAGTCATTGTGCTTAAAACATTGGACTTCATGTCCAGAGAGTTTCCAAAGGAATACAGTGTTAATTTAAGTTTGTAAGAGGCATGTAGGTGGGGTGCAATTTTACAAGTGAACTAAATGTTTTTCTCATTAAAATGTTTGAAAATTGTAAATAAGATATGGATTTCATTACTGGATAAAATTTCCCTTGGGTTTTACACAATGACAGCTCACTGCAAGAGCATTCAAATTCCATCTTAGTGAAATTTCTTCTGGATCTTAACAACATCTGCAGAGCTTAATACTGCTTTGATTTCATCCTAGAGTCTGTATGACTTATTCTGTAGTCCTTATAATTAGAAATTCAGATCTAGTCATGCTTCTTGAGGAGATACACCCATTATGAAAGCATAATTATTGGGATGGCAAATTATAAAATTAGCATTACTGTGTGTTATTAAACTACTGCTTTTTTCTGTCACAGAAGACAACCATTTTTCAGTCCTTTTGGTGAAACGGGAGATAACTTTTCCTGCCCTAATATGTATATTACAAAACTTGGCTAATAATGATTCTCTTCATTCCATAAGCCGCACGAGGACAATTCATTATGTACTACAGGCTTTTTTAGAACCGACAGCTGCACTGTAATTATGTTCACACACAGATATTTGTAGTTGGACTTGACACTTGGATAATTGAACTAATGTGTTTTGATCCATTAGGTTTTATATTGAGCTCTCTGAATGTAATTATACTTCATAAATACTAGCTTTATTTTTTTTCAATCAGTTCTTTCTTGGAAAATTGAGTTTCTTTAGTAGAGTGACTGCACAGGAATAAGCACATAAGAAAGTTGCTTGCCAGGCATAAAAAAAGTTAATTTCTTCTACACTAGTTGTTGAGTGGATAGCAAGTGAAGCTCCTTTCAGGTCCCAAATGAGAATGATTCAAAGACATATGTGTTCAAACAAAGCTGATGTTGCATTAAAATCATCCTGCTGTATGTAAAAATCAGACTACAAACAAAGCACAAATGAGAACTTTCCTTTTTCTGAGGGAAAGGTAATGATATTCATGTTTCTCTTCATGCATTTTTTAATGCTAAAAATGTTTTTTGTACCTTACATTAAACACCCATTTTTTTTCTCTTATGCTTCTTTTCTTTTTTTTTTTATTTTAGTTATTTTTGCTTATATTGTCTGTAATGAGTGAAGAGGTTGGCGTTATTCCTGCATTCAGAACTCAGCACCAAATCTTTGATGTGGGGAAGGATACTGGCTTTTCTGGGGCTACTGTTTATCAGCCTGACCCTTATTTTGAATTGTGCTGGGTTTTACTATGTTTGTCAACATTGTATTAACTCATGGTGTAGAAGCAGCAGTGGAACCGACAGAAACAGGAGTAGTGCCTGTCTGTGTCAGAGGACCATCATTTCAGGCATTGGATTTGGTGGATTTGTGCCCGAGAGAAATATTAAGAGAAAAGATGACTTTCTCTTTTGGTTTTGAGGGAAGCCAAAAACATCTCTCGCAGACAAGTGACAAAGAATCAAACTGAATGTTTTCTTTCAGTGTTATTAAACTCAGTGGGGTTTGGGGGTGGTGGGGGTGGGAGGTGTTTAATTATATTTTTTTGTGCGTGCAAATGTCTCATTCTGTTAAATTAATTCCACTGGAAAAGCCTCTTAGTTTCTTTACAGAATCTCTAGTTTGCTAACTAGTCCTATGATGATAAGCTACACTAATACTGGAAATATAGGGTCATCCCTGTACCACTAATGTTCCTTAGAAGTAAAAAATTAATACCGCAAATAAGGACTTTCTCAGTTGCATGAATTCTGTAAGGAATGAAGAATACTTCATGTAATTTTCTCTTGTTCTTTTTTGCAGACCCATTAGTTTCTCTGAATGTTCTAAATTCCTGCTAATCTACTACTGGATATCTGTAAAATATTCTGTGGTTACATGTGTGAGTGCAGCATACATGTGTTGCCTTAACTCTTTGCTTTACTTTCTAATACTTTCTAATGCAAGTATTTCTGGCAATCTATTAAAGTTGCTTATTTTAACATACTTTGTTGTATTAGCTGCTTGATAAAATAGGATGTGAAAAACATACAGATCAACACTGTTAAATCCTTCAGCCCTGGAAAAAACAACTGTAGTGTTCAATAAGAAAGACACAAATAAATCTGCGTATGGTATGTGCTGGCTGTTCAGATACTACCCAGCAAGCATTTGTTTTCCTCTTTGAGGAAAAATACAGTAGTTTCTGTTTTCTTACTTGATTGAACCACCTATCCCAGCAGAAAATCTGCACACTAGAAGCCCTTCAGAGGTTAGAATAATGCAGCCTACTTCCCCTCTAAATGTAATCTGTAAAGGAGAGAAATCGTTTGGGTTTGTTTTCTGTTTTTTTTTTATTCTTATTTTCCTTTACCCATTTAATTGAATAATTTAAAAACCCACAATGATTTTTGACTAGAAATGGTTTGTAAGTACATTTCAGTAAAAAAACCAAACAAATGGTATTTTTGGAAAAATGGGAAGCACTGAAAAAATCTCTTCTTGTTTATTTTTCACTGGAAAATGGAGGAAGTTTGAGAAACGTGGGATAAAACTTTTTGTGCAAGAAATGCCAAGTGGTCTTAAGCAAAGCAGTTGCAAAATCATGTGATTAGTAAAAATCATAATCCATTGTGCAGAAAAATTAGATTCTTTGGTAGGTGGTCCCTGAGACATGCTGGTTGGTGCACCAGAAGAGGGGAAAAATTAACTAGCTTTTATTCCTGATCTTTGATTCTAGATATCTTGAGGATAGTGAAATGCACAAGCTGGTGTGTAGAAGGTAAAGCTGTCTCAATGGCTTTAGGCAGTCCTTTAAGGAATTTAAATGCAGATAATGTTCAGTGGGACAGCTTTCAAGAGGAACACAAATTGCCTCAAGACTTCTGGCAGTCTACCAGAAGATGAAAATTCTTTTGGGGGTAAATATAGACATAACTGTAAAATACAAATTTCATAACATGTATTTTAATAGTCTAGTGCTACTAATTTGACAAGAAGCTGCTACCATATTAGCTGCCAAAAAAGGGCTGTGAGAAGGTAGTTGTAGTCACCATTCAAAACTTGATGAAGACCATTCCTACCACATCAAGAATTTGTATGTTATAATTGTGAAGCAACAACTGGAAAGCAACAGGAGGTTCAGGCTGCCTTGTAGCTGTTACCTACTCAGGCAGGACCTTGGTAGGTGACAGAGTAGTGGATGACCCAAGCAGACTTGTTTGACCAAATCAGAACTGTCAGTCTGCTAGAATTTCCAACCCCAAATTAGGACCACAAGTAAATGAATCCTATAATAAAAATGTTGTTGTCGGTATTTAAAAGATCAGCATAAGCATTAAGCGGTTACTTATGGATATCCCTAACCTCGATCTTGGTATATATCCAGTCTGACGACCATGTTCATTCAGTGCCAGAATGCAAAGCAGTTCAGATTGTTGTGGAGGAAGCTGGGTATTAAACATGTAACAAAATGCACAGGCAGCAGAGCATAAGGCCACAAGGTGTCCTGATACCTCTGTGCAGCTTCTTTAACTGCTTGGTACCTGGACATTAATTTGGGTTAATTCAGGCCTGTTTGGCTGAGAGATGTAAATCGTCCTGATGTGATACGTGCATGTACGTATTTCTGAGTTACCAAGTATGGGTCACGCAAATGTCACATCTGGCCTTCCTTGACAGCATTTTCGAGTACTTTTTAAACTGCTGAGTCAAGCGGCTTGTTGAGGAAGACCGTGACAGAACACAGGGGGCAAATTGTATGCCAGTTAACAAATTAGACCTCATCACTGGAAAAGAATCATGTAAAAGGACAGTGGGAGTAAAGACTTTTTGTCTTTGCCTATTGAAGTTAAAATAGACTAGATGCTCAGCTTGTACAAACATCTGGCATAGCTGAAAAAAGGAAGGAGGATAGATTATTGTGAATGAAAGAGTTGATAATAACCTCTTGATAGTAGCCTTGCATGGAAAGATGCCATGTTGGCTAACCAACACTCATTAAGGAATGTATGGGAAAAGCTCCATTTACCAAAGTACTGAGTGCAAGAAGCCCTGTTAAGAATAAATACGATGCTTAAATATTCTGCTGAAGGGGAAGGTTTGGCTTATTGAGGTGTAGGATTATAGCACAAGGCTCCAAGAACATAATTTATGGAGGGCGTATAAAACAACAGGTATGTTTTGTTTGTCTGTCTGTGTTCTTGCTTGGTTGGATTTTTCCCATAGATGAAATAAAATTCCAGCCTTTCAAGCTGGCTGTTAGATATGGCTGTGTCTATTTAGAGGTCTGGCTAGGTTTCAGATTAGGGTGGAAGTGTGAGAAGTGAGATGTGTTAAAAAGCTACGAGGTGTCCACCAGATTGTCACTGAGCAGTCTTTTCCCTTATTCAAGCTTTAGACGGTGATTCTTGTCAAGAGTATTGAAAGCACCTACTGACATGGTAGTAACAGCCCATATATAGAGACTCTTGTAGCAAGGGTAGAAAAAATATGTCAGTGTGGAAATAAGAGAGAGATTGCAAATGCTGCTCTCTTTTTATGAATATGTTGTCTTGAACTCACAAGTCTGGAGACATTCCACAGAATTCCACAGAAAAAATAGAGGGACAAAGTCTGGACCCTCTAGTATTTAGTTATTCATTCTGCCTATTGAGCTGGAAAATCACCTACTGTAAAATCATTTGTCTTGCCCATAAGGTCAGTATTTCCCTAAATTTCGTGTCAGTAGAAATTAGTATTTCTGTATCACCTTTAAAGCTGGTTAGATAATGAGGACTGTGTTGCATATTGACTACTAAAATGCTGGGACCCATTAAGGCATACTACCTTGAGCTGCCTTTTTTACGGGCATGACCCCTGGGCAAAGGAAAAATTGTAGAGGCATTGAATTTTTATAGACCTGAGTCTTAATTCTCAGAACCAGTTATACTTAATGAAGGATGATTTAGATATCGGTGTTTGCAGGCATCTAGAGAGAGCTTAGGTACTAGGATAGATCAAGGAATAGGAAGACCAGCATGGATAAATTCTCATATATACATATTGAATGGGATCTTTATAGCCTGCAATGATCAGTCTGCTTTGGCCTTAGGTTGGTGCCCAAGATCAATTTTGATGAAATCCCTCTGGGCAAAAGCAGTGAGCCAAGAGATGTCCTTTTCAGCCTGGAAATTTAAGGTAGTACCCTATTTGAGCCTAGCTGGATTAGATCAACCTGAAAGACATCTGAGCATCACCAGCTACTAAACAGTGTTTCTCGTGTTCGAAACAACTGGCTTATTAAAATTGGCCACTGTTCTTTCTGATATAGGCAGACATGTAAGCATTTGTTCATATCCCGTTGCCTTCAAAGAGGTATGTGGAGAATGTTCTGTACTAGGCCTGACTGGATAATCTCTGTGGTTCAAAAATGTAAGTTTAGAGCTGGTTTTAATTTTGCAAAATAAGCTAGACCCCAATATGCATATGGTGGAGTAACATTCAGACATCATTTATGTCCAGACCTGAGGTCTACAGTTTAGCCAGTTCTCTTACTGGTTTTCCTCTATATAATCAACTAGTTAATAGGCCAAAGACAAAAACCCAAGAAGTAGTAAGACTGTAATGTTCAAGATTTTCTTCAATTTCTGTATTTATTTTGGTCATGTGAACTCAATTTTTAGTGCAGAATGAATGGTTATCCCTGGGTTCTGTTGAAACCAAAGAAAAGAAAAGGCAGAACACAATTTTGCTGATTCACAGTTTGGGAAACCTGAATGCCTTGTGCTTTTATTATTGTTTTGGTCTGGTTTGCCCCATTTCACAAATCTTACAGCATTTGATGAAGAAGTATATGGATCTACTTGAATCATTCTCTTCTGTGTATGTGAGCTATATTACAGTTTATATTAGAAGAAATGGGGTTTAACAGAAGAGACAAATGGATCCTTTCTTGTAAGGTTCTGTGCAAGTTCACCTCTTTTAAATTCAGTGACTTCTGAGGATATCCCAGCATTTAATAGTCCCAAGTCTAAAACAGTTATAAGTATCAAAGCCATAGATTTCATACCATTTTCACAATAGTATGGTTTTTTTTGTTTCAACCCAACTACAGGATATTACCAGCTTGCTTCATACCATCTATGAGGTAGTTGATGCATCAGTAAACCATTCTCCTAGTTCCAGCAAAACTCTGCGAGTGAAACTTACTGTGGCACCAGATGGCAGCCAGAAGAAAAAGGGTATCTTGTTAAATCATTCTGGTAAGGATGTGCAATTGGCCGTTGGAAAAAATACCCCAAAATTTCAAGGATCCTTTAAAAATCGGTCTTCATATTTTAATACAAATAAATATATACATAAAAGCAAATTATGTGGGTATTTTAAACCCCATGAACCTGTTTTAAGATCTCAGATGCAAAATTGTCTACTACCCTTTCAGTGTCTCTTAGGCAAATGAGGGTTCCGTCTCCTGATTGTTTTCTTTAGGCAGCAGCAATAACCCATATGTTGTGTAATTGTCTTTGTGTACTGCAAGGCAGATTTAAGGCCTTTTGAACTTGTACCACCTTAACTCTGCTGGTATTACAGTGCTCAGTTTGTGTGGAAACAGGTGTATAGTGGTATAAAATGTGTTTTTTTTCAGGTGCATAGCTATACCTGCTGCTGGGTAAGAATAAACAATTAAGCCTAAGTAACCTTTATGAATCTCTACATAAAAATTGCACATTTTTTCGTACTGGCAGTCTGCCATTATAAAATAGCTTATATTCTGATGCCTTATTCACCTTATATTCACTCTAATAAGAGTTTTATCAGCATAATTACTTCAGTAGATAAAGTAGCACTAAATTAAAATACTTAAAAATACTTAAAGTAATACTTCAGTAGAAAATGTGGGCACCTTATCCAAAAGAAGAGCCTTGTTACCTCAGTTTTAATACTTACAGCCACTCAGTCAAGTGCAGCCATAGTCAAATTTGCACTGCTGGGGAGCTATGTGATGCATTAGTACAGCATCGAGCTCCAAAATACCAAGCCCTCCTGAGGGACAAGTATATCAGTGTGAATGTGGCTCCATTTAACCTGCCACATGGCTTGCAGCCTAACCCTGACTAATGTCCTAAAGTCAAGGTTATGGCTGCCTAAAATCTGTCATGTGGACAAAAGCACTTTTGAGAAGGTTACATGGAATGATATATTACATCTTGATCTACCAACAAGAAAAAAAGTATTTGCAATGTAGCATGTTAGTTATGCTGATCAGCAAGGACAGTAATGGGAGAATAATGTACTTTCTCTTGTTGGCAGATTTGCAGAGTGCGAGGCATACATCTGAAAGCAAAGCTAATGAAGAAGTAAGAAGCTCTGAGAAAAAACAGCGGGCTTCTCTCAGGTAAGGGGAAAGAACCCTGCCTCCTGACAAGCACTGGGTACCTCTGAGGAAACCTCAACCACTGATTTTTTGCTTGCTTGCTTTATTTTTAAAAATCATGTTAAAATAGAGGAGTTACAGGATTTTCACTGTGGAACCATCAGCAGATTGCATGGGTGGATACTTTGTATACTAAAACAAAAAAGCAAATCTGTAGCACTCATTAGTAAAATTTTCTTTTTCTGTTGGCTCTTTGGAGGACATGCAGTGTCTTTTTAGACACACCTGCTCCATGCTCTGTTCTGCTGAAGGGGGTTGTGGCTTATAGTAAGTGTGGGGTGACTCAACTCCACTTACAAAGTGTGTTTGTACATTTGGTAGGAGAAGTAAATTCATCTCTTTCTTACCTCAGAGTGACTTAGCAGAGTGGCCATCTCTGCTGGCTCCCACCTGCCAGAAACCGTGCTTCCCTGCTGCCACATTAGCTTTAGGTCAACTTCTGCCTTACAGAATTGGTTATTAGGTAGAACCCATGTGGGAATTAGCCTTCTTGCTTAGAACCAATATATTTAATGTGATCTTGCAGGAAAATTGGGATAATTTAATTTACCTTTTTTTTATAAGTTTCAGAATATATTTCACCATTTGAAAGAATACCTGTCTGTTGTCTTTCAGTGGAGTCCAGCCTGTGTGACTCAGAGTGCATCCATTTCCAATAAACCAGAAGCACAGTGGTTTCTTTTATGAAGAGCTGCAGGTACACTTGCAGCCATCTACTGATTAGATAAAAAAAGGGGTTTAGTTCTTTTAATTATTTTGGATGCCAGTCCAGAACAGGCCTTTTTCCCCAGAAAATGTGTAATCATATATATCTATCCTGTTATCATGAGTTCTACCTACCTGATAGACATTACCTGCACTGAACTTCAGAGTATCCACCTGATCAAGAAGAGGAAGCTGATGAAGCCTTCTACAGACAGCTGGAAGTAGCCTCACAATCACAGGTCCTGGTCCTCATGGGGGACTTCAACCACCCTGATATTTGCTGGAAAAGCGACACAGCAAGCCATGTACAATCCAGAAGGTTTCTGCAGAGCACTGAGGGCAACTTTTTGATGCAGGTGGTGGAGGAGCCAAAGAGGCAAGATGTGCTGCTCGACCTTATCCTAACAAACAAGGAAGGGGTGGTTGAGGTTGTGAGAGTGGGGGGCAGCCTTGGCTGCAGTGACCATGAGATGGCCAAGTTTATAATACTGTGAGGTAGAAGCAGGGCAACAAGTCAGGTTACAAACTTGGACTTCAAGAGGGCCAGCATTGGCCTCTTTGAAGACCTGCTAGGAGGAATCCCATGGGCTAGGGCTCTAGAAGGCAGGGGGTTCCAAGAGAGATGGTCAGTATTCAAGGACCACTTCCTCCGAGCTCAAGATCGGTGCATCCCTAGGAGGAAGAAGCCAGGCAGAGGAGCCAGGAGACCCACATGGATGAGCAAAGAGCTTCTAGAGAGACTCAAATGGAAGAAGGAGTTTCACAGTATGTGGAAAAAGGGACTGGCCACTTGAGAGGAATATAGGAATGTTGTCGGGTATGCGGAGATGTGATGAGGAAAGCCAAGGCCCACTTGGAATTAAATCAGGTGAGGGATGTCAAGGATAACAAGAAGGGCTTCTTTAAATACATCAGTAAAAGGAAGACTGGGGATACAGTGGGCCCACTGCTGAACGAGGAAGGGGCAATGCAGGATGCAGAGAAGGCAGTTACTGAATGCCACCTTTGCTTCGGTCTTCACTGCTAAGGCTGGCCCTCAGGCATCCCAGCCCTGAGAAAAGAGAGAAAAAATCTGAAGAAAGGAAGATTTACCCTTGGTTGAGGAGGATTGAGTCAGAGATCACCTATGCAAACTGGATCCTTGCAAATCCATGGACCCCAATGGGATGCACCTGCAAGTGCTGAGGGAGCTGGCAGATGTTCTTGATGAGCCACACTCAGTTGTGGTGAATGATATGGCTAGGAGTGTTAGGAGTAGGGCCCATGTCTTTAGGTATGAGGTGTTTAGGTTTTTGATAATCATCTTTGAAAGGTCATGGAGGACAGGAGAGGTGCCCAAGGACTGGAGGAAAGCAAATGTCACTCCAATCTTCAAAAAGGGCAAGAAGGAGGACCTGGGAAACTATAGGCCAGTCAGCCTCACCTCTGCTCTGATGGAGCAGTTCATCCTGGAGGTTGTCTCCAGGCATGTAGAGGACAAGAAGGTTATCAGAAATAGTCAACATGGATTCACCAAGGGAAGATCATGCTTGACCAACCTTATAACCTTCTACGATGGTGTGACTGGCTGGGTGGACAAAGGGAGAGCAGTGGATGTTGTCGATCTTGACTTCAGTAAGGTATTCAACACTGTCTCCCATAGCATCCTCATAGGCAAACTAAGGAGTTGTGGGTTGGATGAGTGGACAGTGAGGTGGACAGAGAACTGGCTCAACAACAGAGCTCAGAGGGTCGAGATAACGGAACAGAGTCTGGTTGGAGGCCTTTCACTAGTGGTGTTCCCCAGGGGTCTGTGCTGTGTCCAGTCCTGTTCAACATATTCATCAGTGACCTGGATGATGGGATAGAGTGTAACCTCGGTGAGTTTGCTGACGATACCAAGCTGGGAGCAGTGGCTGATACACCAGAAGGCTGTGCTGCCATCCAGCGAGACCTGGACAGGCTGGAGAGCTGGGCCGAGGGGAACGTCATGAAATTCAACAAGAGCAAGTACAAGGTCCTGCACCTGGGGAGGAACAACCCCATACACCAGTACATGTTGGGGCTGACCTACTGGAAAGCGGCTCTGTTCAGAAGGACCTGGGAGTGCTGGTGGACCATGAGCCCGCACTGTGCCCTTGAGGCCAAGAAGGCCAACAATATCCTGGGATGCATTAAAAGGAGTGTGGCCAGCAGGTCGAGAGGGGTTATTCTCTCCCTCTACTCTGCCCTAGTGAGACCACATTTGGAGTGCCTTGACCAGTTTTGGGCCCCCCAGTTTAAGAAGGACAGGGAACTGCTTGAGCAAGTCCAGCAGAGAGCTACCAAGATGATCAGGAGATTGGAGCATCTCCCTTATGAGGAAAGGCTGAGAGTCTTGGGTTTGTTCAGCCTGGAGAAGAGAAGAATGAGGGGGGATTTCATCAATACCTATAAATATCGAAAGGGTGGGTGTCAGGACGATGGGGCCAGACTCTTCAATAACGCCCAATGACAGGGCAAGGGACAATGGGCACAAGTTGGAACACAGGAAGTTCCAGCTCAGTATGAGAAAAAACTTCTTTACCGTGAGGGTGCCAGAGCAGTGGCACAGGCTGCCCAGGGAGGTTGTGGAGTCTGCTTCCCTGGAGACATTCAAAACCCGCCTGGACATGGTCCTGTGCCCCCTGCTCTAGGTATGCCTGCTGAAGCAGGGGGGTTGGATGAGATGATCTCCAGAGGTCCCTTCCAACCCCTACCATTCTGTGATTCTGTGTTTCTGTATATGACACTCATTTGCAATGTATTTTTCAAGTATTAAAAGTTTTACAGCCAAGACAAATGTTAATCTCTTAGTCACATGTAGGTGTGCTATTCTTTTTCTGAATTCGGTATTTTAATGGATAGAAAAAAAATCAAAAGCAGATAATTCTGCTGTATTTTAATGTAGATCAGTTGCTTCTAATGGGTCATCTTGGTGTATAGGTTTGATCTGGTTTAGGATTTTATGTTTCACGCTAAGGCAGAGGAAGCGTTTGCTGAAATGCTACAGTAATGACATTGAATCATTAGCTGCATTTGTTTCTTCAGCTGCAAATTTAAAAAAAAATTAAAATTCACTTTTGGCTTTCCTTGGATTTAGGGATATTTGTCCAAATACATAATAAATTTATCAGAGAAGGAGCATTCCATCTTATTAAAAATGACAACAGAACAGTGCCTCCCCATTTTGGATGGAGTAAAAATGCTAGTGAGTTATCCCAGTGAGTAAATCCCAGTACAATGAAATTTCAGATTAAGAGATGACTAAAATGACTTCTAATTTTCTGTTAGCAACTCTGTATAAAATCTTCTGTGAACTAAAGAATACTCTGTGGTTTTGCTTGCTGGCCTAGATGTGGTGTTCAGATTCACTCTGCCCATTAGCAAAGGTTTGCCCTGTGTGAATTCAGTGGACTGGTTCTGTTTGATAATCTATTGCAAAAATCCTCTTTCAGTTTAAAGTCCCCCTCCCATCCACCTTAAAGTCCTGGTTTTACAAATGTATTGGTTTTATGAACAGCAGCCATTTCCACTAAATTCACAGTTGTAGAGGCATCAAATGTTGGGGTAGAATCTTGGCTCTGCTGCATTTGTCTTTCTCATCCCTTTGGTTAGAGGCTTCGTAGACAGAACAAATCTGTACCTTGAGCTGAGCAGATCAGCATCAAACAACTGTCAGCATCTGACAGTTTTTGCTTAATCTCATTAAATGTGGACAGGACAAAGAATGTCCTATTCACACTGTGTATGTTGTAGGGTTGTTTGTGCACTCTAGCCAAATTGCTAAACCTCAGGAAGGCTCCCTGAGGCTCATACCAGAATCTCATGATATTAATGCAGAGGCTTCCCCTTTGAAAACAGCAACGAGGACTTGTGAGAAGTGCACACATTTCACAAATTCAGTCACTTAGGAATTCTAGGCAAGAGGTGATGAATATTCAAGATAAAATGGATAGAAATGTTTTTATCCTGAAGGTGGGAGATAGATGGGTTAGATTTTTCATCTGCTGGAAGCTACAGGCAGGAGTTTTCACCTGTAGGGCTAATACAATTGTCAAGATCAAGTAATGAGATTCATAGCTAGCTTGCCTGGTGTGTGTGGTACATAATGGATGGTGAAAGAGCACTGGCAGGCAACCATGTGCATTGGGTATCTTTGTGCCGGTCCAGTTTATATTTCGTTTAGTGCAACAGGGAAAATATAATGCGCACCTCTCTCTGTCTCTGGTCCCGCGTTCCCCTCCCCCCCACCCCGTTTAAGTGATTTCTCCCTGACTGGCTTAAACTCTGTTATCAGTGAACGTAACTTCATGTTGGCATTTTTGACCTGCACCCTGTCACTGCTCTATTCCCTTTACCTACTGTATTGCTGTGTGCTTATTACCATGAGGATGACACTCCAGTGTGAGAATTTTAGAAAGGGCTTTCATACTCTCCACAAGCACTTAAGCAGATGCCTTTTTTAATTAAAAACCAAACCAAAAAACAGTAACAACGCTGTATATTTTTACACACTGTGCTTGATGCGTAGTTGATGTATGCCAATGTCTTCTCATGTGTATGCAGGAGAGCTTTGTGGGGCTGGATGCCAGACAGTTCAGTTCTCAGAAGTACTTAAAGTTCACTTTGACAGTGGAGCACATTTCTTATCAGTATATAATTGCTTCACTGAGTATATTTGCATGAATATTGTTGAACATCATCTTGCACATAGGAAAGCTGTTAGAATGCAGCGCTGTGGCAGTATACTGGCATAGATTTTCTTCACTGTCTTGATGAGAGGTGGAATTTATTACAGTAATAAAAAACCAGGTTCCCTGTTAACTTAGTTTTCAATGGACAGCGCTATATACAGTATTGCGTAATTGTGTTGAATCAAACCCAATGATGTTTTTTTCTGCATTAACTGTGCATTGTCATCAGCACATGTGTGCAAGTCCCAATGGTTTCTGAGGGTAATTCATGCCTGGCAACTTCATTTAGGCAGGTCCTAGCCCCAGAGGTCTTTTATGTTGATCTGCTAAAGCGTAACAACGTGTAAAGGTGTGTCTGAGGCACAAAAGATACTGAGTTGGCTAGGTATCCAAAAAAATAAAGAATATCTGGACATTCCCTCTGTTTTGACAGTACCCCGTGTCACTTCTGGAGTTCAAAGCTGACTCAGAGTCTTTAAAGCTTACATGCTTTCCAGGCAGACTCTCCTCCATTGAGGATACTCTACCTCTATCAAAGTAGAGCAAAAATGATCTTCCAGGTAGGTCAAGTCTTGTGACTTTTATCAAAGAAACGGTAGGCCTGTGTCTGTCAGAGACACAAGGGACTCAGTTCTGTGATGTCCCTGAACAGTACTACCCTAGACCAGGAAAGCAGTTTGTGCCAAAGCTCAGTGGGATCAGCAGCCTCTGGAAACCTGGAAATGTGCTGATAGACTAAAAGCAGAGTACTGGGCACTGTACGGTACAGAGCTTATATTTAGCAATTGGTGTAGGATACAAGGCCAAATTCTGGTCTTAGGTTGACATCAGTGCAATCACGCAGAGAAAGAGCAAAGCCTATCTTGTGGTCTTGGAGACTGAACTATCTGAATGACAGGCAGTGACTTAATCAAGAATTTTCTGCTTATCCTATTTGTTATATTGAAAATATTGTTAATATCTGCAGACATCCATTTAAATTGCTAAATTAAATTGTTTGGCATTATGGGCTACAATACTGTAAACATCTGCTTGATTTTTTTTTTTCAGCCTTATAAATGAATGGTATGTCAAACATTCTTTCGCAAGAAATAGTTCTGCTATAAATAAAATTGCAAAGCTGAGCAGGAAAAGGAGTTGAGATTCTGAAGGCAGCGGCTGATCTGATGTTATTAACTGTAATTTGGAAAGCAGCAGTTATCTCTGGCTGTCCTACCAACACCTTCACTTCTCGGGCTCTCTCTAGTTATTATACCTGTGCTGTTGCCTGTCTTTCTGAAGTAGATACACATGAATGTTTATCTGACATGAGGCTTACCCCAGCACTTCGTGACAGTGGTGGGAACAGTCATGAATCCAACAGCAGGTTTTCTTTGGCATGTTCAAATTAGAGAATCAGTTGGATGGTTTGGCCCTAAGACAGATGTAATAAACCATAGGAGCATTCTTATTTGTTTTTGCAAGTGTGATGCAATTTGAAAGCCTTCTTTGCTTTGCAACATTGGGGTTGGTTTGTGTGAGGGGAAAGAACGGTCAGTTCAGGCCTATCAACTGAGCAAATCCAGTCATCCAGAATTTCAAGTGTTTGTTGCTTCTTTGTGAGCAACTCCTGTCATTTCAAAGGGGCCATTAGTTGTTGGTTTGCAGATGGTGATAACAACTTTAAAGAAGTTCTGCTGAATTGTAATTTTGCTTCCTGCTGACAGATATCACCAGAGCGAGAACAATCCAGAGCAAAGTGGGTGCTATCGTCATTGTGTTGATGAGAACATTGAAAGGAGAAACCACTATTTGGATCTTGCAGGAATAGAAAACTACACATCAAAGTTTGGCCCAGGTAATTTGGTAATTTATGTTGCAATCTTTTTGTTTTTTCTTTCTTCAGTTGCATGTTCCACATCAGGGGCAGTGAATTGTGAACCTCTGTGATTTGTCTGTACTGACTTACTGGAAGGAATAGGACTGTGTGAATACTGCAAGATAATTACTTGTGAAGGTGGTATCACAACGGAGTGGCTAATGTGCTACAAGACTGCTTTGAAGCACTTGTTTGTGTAGCTAAACTTGGAGGTGAGCCTAGGAGAACAATCTTTACATGTAAATTATTAAGTTTAGTCTATGGGTGAGGTGAGGACTGATTTTTGGATGTGGAATCTCGTTCCCAAGATGATAGCAGCATATATTTTGTACTCCCTACTGACCCAAAAATTAGAGAATGTAGGTTCATACCTCAAATTTTGGCTTCTGTCCTCAAATTAAAGGGATTTGGATTTCCTCCCTTTCCTTGTCCACTGCCAAGATTTTACTATTCCACTTAGAGTTATTTTGGTGAATTTCAGATAGATGATGACCAAGAGAAGGTAGTGTAAAGACTTTTATACGCGTGCGTGCACACACACATGTGCATGCAAACACACGCTCTCTTATATAGATACGTACGTATATTTGGGTGTGTGTTATTTACTAGTCAGAATTATTAAATGTAATTAAACTAGACAGCTATAATTGCATTCACTTCCTTAGGAAAAATTCACTCTGCCGATTAATGCTATCCTTGCCAAGTGCATGCTACTAATTAAAACTTTGAAATACTAGATGACTAACTTGGCTCATTATTTCCTAGGATCTCCTCCAGCAGCTCAAAAACATGACCCACCAAGCAGAGTTATGAATCAGACTAGATCCCGTTCTCATGAACCTGAAACCTTCCATGCTCACCATAGGAAATCTCAAGTGGTAGATGCGAGCCACATAAATATAGCTGAGAGTTCATATGCCAAGATTGCAGAAATCCAGCAGAGGCTCCGGAACCAGGACTCAAACAAGTACTTTGTGAGGTCTCCCAAGGCCCAGGGCAAAAATGTTGCCCCTGTGCATCCTGGAAGGGCAGTAAGAAATAAACCTTTTCAAGGGGTGCCCATGCCAATGGCTTCCCCAAGTGCACGTGTGGGCCAGAATCTTCCTTACCTCCCCTTGCAATCTCAACAGGTTCACAAGAAGCATAAGCAGAGGGCAAAGGAGAATCACCAAATGTGCAAAACCTTCCAGTCTCCAGGGACAGTTGTGGAAAAGGAACATGTGAGAGACCTGCCCACAGTCATTTTATATGA
Organism: Phalacrocorax aristotelis; assembly: GCF_949628215.1. NCBI lineage: Eukaryota > Metazoa > Chordata > Aves > Suliformes > Phalacrocoracidae > Phalacrocorax > Phalacrocorax aristotelis. The sequence continues at coordinate 17,038,908 of NC_134283.1, forward strand.
AGGCCAAGTTGGACAAATGATACAAAGACATGAACACCACCACCACCATGAGCACCACCACCACTACCATCACTTCTACCAGACATAGAAGAAATCCTACCATACTCCAAGAATCATCCCATATGAAGGAAATGTGTTCTTGTGATACCAGAACTAAGGCATTACTATGATTAATAGCATTACTCCATTAATATTCAGCTAGCATATATTTTAGAGTTTATATGGAACTCCTGAAACTTACCCTATTTATACATTGTGGAACTGCATAGCTTGCTTAAACTCCTTGTGGATTGTTTTTTTAAAGTGGCTTGTAAAACAGCAAACGGCCATAGCTTTTTGAGCTGTGATTTAATACAGGTCGTCAACGCACTTCTTTACAAGTACTACTTCCACTGTAGTAGGAAAGATACTTTGAATACTATTGTAGACATCTAGCTTACCACTCTGCTGTATGTCGGCTGGTCGCACACAAGCCTTTTATCAGGGGAGCAATGTTCGAAGGGTTGGACTCCAAGATACTCAGAATAACAGAAAATACAAACAGCTGCTACCTCTAGTATTATTCAGATTTTATTTTCCTTTTATTGATTGTAATGCGCTGGGGGGGGGGGGGGGAGTTCTATTATACTGCATTCATGTAGCCTGTTTGTGTTCACATCCTTTCAAATTATCTTAATAATCACAAGGAAATATTAGCTGTATTTGTCAACAGAGCTACACTGATATGACTTATACTTTATTTTCTTGGAGATTCTTCACTGACACAAGTACAGTCTGTTATATACTGAGTAATATTTAAACATACTACTTTTATTTTTGGTTTTTCACCATTCTGTTTGGGGTAACCATTTGAAAAGAGGAGGATGTGAAATGGGGTTTTCAAAAGCATCACTAGACTTTAATGCTTGGGCCATAAGATCATTCATGGGGTTTTGAGAAGGAGAGGGGTTGTTTGGGGGTTTTGTTTAAATCCACAGTTCTTTGTTTTGGGAAAGAATTGAGGAAAATATACTTTCTCACTTTAAATGTTGGCAAATATATATAAAATATAAATATAAATATAAATATATATAAATATGCACACTCTCAGGTACATTTTGTTGTGTTTTAGAAATCTGTGGTTTGAATATTAACATAATTTTTTTTCTCCACAATAGTGACTTTTTAGAAATATATGCCCTGGCATTTTTATAGGTGCCTCCAATTTAAATTTCCCCAGCACCTGCCAATTTGTGCTTCTCCCATTCTAGAGACAATTCAACACATAAAAAAAATATAATTCACAATCATTCTGGCCTCTTCTACTTTTTCTGTATCAAAGGGCTTCCATTCCATGAAGGAGATTAAGACCATGCTCACAAGACCTTACTGGCTGCTGAGAAATTTGAAGGTCAAAAGCAGATTGGAAAAGTGAAAAAAGGGTCAGTACATTCAAGTTTTACTTTCTGTGGGGCCTAGATTTATGATACATTCAGTTCGGTTTTGTATAGATCACCATTTTGGAGGTAGAAAGTGACTGAAGAACACCTGTGTTGCTGTTGGAACATTAAAGTGGAGAACTCCTCACATAAAAACATAATTGTTCTATAAACATATTTGCTTTTGGTTTTAATTATTTTAAATGTTGTAGTATTTTGTCTATAGTATATATAGTAAAATGTAACTATCCCCCATTGTTAGAAACCCTTTATGATTAGGATATTTTTTTCTGTCTAGAGTTTTGATCAGTCCAAAATGTGATATTACCTTACTGCTGACCAGTTTTAGAGAGATGTTGTTCTTTCTAAGGAACTTTCTAAGGAGATATCAACTTTTAAAGAAAAGTGGAAAACCTTGCCTTCTTTTGGAATTGGAATAGAATCACTGCTTTGTGGTAATTAGGTCCCCCTCTTGTCTCCCTGGATCAGCAGTTGTTTAGACTTGTTGTCCTCTAAAAAATCTGGTTTATTTTATTTTTTTTAGCTGTCAACAGCGTGTTCTGTTAAAGCTGACAAAATGTTTTTAAAATGTGTTTGATCTGTGTGACAGCTATACCGTTCCGTTTATTTTTAAAATTCCTAAAGTCCAAAAATATTTATATGCAGAATTTTTTGTATAGAAAATATGAAAAGGCCACAAATTTGGTTAGTTACCACTGAGTTGTTCTAGTCTAAGCCTTTTTTGCTGCTTGTGTCTCATTCTTTTTCAATGTATATATAATTATGGACTGAAAGAAAACAACAAAAAAAACCCAAAAGGCATTTATATGTCTAGTAGAAGGAATAAAGTTATTTATATTATAGTGTTAACAAAGTCTGATGTATTCAAGTGACATACATTACACCGCATGCAAAAACAGAAGTGTACATTCCATCTCAGAAGGGATGCCATGCTATTTGCTTTGAAGATGTAATTAAAGCTGTTCTCTTTTCAGTAGAGCATATGCCTGCAAGACTGGGAGGTGGGAATTGTTTCTGAGTCAATTTTTTTAATGCAGATTGTTGCTGAAAAACAGAAAACATTCTGGAAAACTAGAGTGCTTTCAGAACTGTGCTTTTTTAAGAAAGGGCAGCAAAGGCACATAAATGCTCTTTCACCCAAAGATGTTTTGCTGGAAAAGATAACAGCACCAATAACAAAATCCCATCTGATTGAAAAGTGTGCAGTACTAGCTGTGCCAAGTGAACCTGAAATGTAACACAACTGGCCATTGGTTACAACCTTGCATTGATTTGTTTTGGTTTATTATATTTAGAGAGTCAAAAGACAAATTCTACCTTGCTCAGATTCTGTGAAATACAAATACATTTTAATAACGTGGCATCCCCATACTACCACTTTACACTGGCCATGTATGAACATACAGTATCTAAATACTGTGTTGCAGTTGTGTTACGTGTATTAATTGTGAATAATGTGTAGCACAGTTTCCTTTCACACAACAAAATATTTCCGTATCTTTTAAAAACGTTTGCTTTTCAGTATTTTGTATAGTAAATATAGATGGTTTTGACTAAATGCTTTATTTATTTAACAGCAAAAACTGTGCCAAGAGAACCCCCTGTTAATTAAAGTTTTACTAGTTCAGAAAGTATATTTCCTTCTTCTTGTTGTGGATTTCAGGGGCTTATTGCAATTGTTGTCAGTGCCTGCAGATCCCACTGATGAAAGAGCTTGCATTAACATTTTTGGGAACAGGATCAGGCCATAAGGTATGGACTGGGTATGCTTTGGGTTTATATTTAAACTATCAAATTTCAAAGTTAAAATTCTTGTCCCCTGCTATATCAGTTGAGTAACTGATTTTTCAGTTTGTTATTAATTCTGAAAACCTTTTAAAAAATATACCTTATTTTAAGTTGCTCAAAACTGTGGCTGAATAAAAATTTAAAATAGATTAGTTTCTGGTTAAACAAAGCATTTCCTTTCCAAGAAAAAAAAAAAAGAGTTGAGTATATTATTACTATTTAAAAGTAAAATGGAGTGGCATGCAGTAATTTGAAATTAAAACTCCAGCCTTTTAACTTACTTTTTCTGTTTTTACACAAAGCAATTCAGCAAAATTAAGCCAATCCCAAAATTTGCAGTATTTGCTGGAAAAAAGTAAACTGAAAAATTTTGCTCGGCTCCCCTAGCTGTAATTTTTAGGAAGCCAGGTTTTTGAAAAGGATTGCTAAGCTCTTCTCACAACTTCATGACCACCTAATAATAAAATAAGCTAAGGATAGTGAAGTAAAATCGGTCTCCCAGTGAAATCTGTGGCAAGACTGCCAGATTCTCACTCACTTCAGGATGCCTATAATTTCATTCCAGGAATATGGGTTTGAAGTCTACGTAATGTGCAGGCATTGATTTCATTTTTTATTTTTCACACATCTTACTGCTGATGGTTTTGTAGTAGTTAATATTAAATGGAAGTTTCATTGTAAGAGATCAAGCTGGTAAATTAATTAAGATTAGCAGCAAATACTGTGCTTTATACTCATGTCATTGGAGGTCCTCAAGGCATTTCTAAATGCCTTTGAAACATCCACACATCATTTAGTCACTGTTAGACATTAAAACCCAGTTCTGCCCTTGGATGATGAAGTACAGGTTCTCCTGGCATATTGGCAGACAAGCCCCCTAAGGCCATACCAAATTAAAAAGCCCACATACATGACCTCTATAACTGCCTTCCTACTCTAGTCATCATCAGCACAGAACAGCAAAGTAGAGCTGGAGAAGTACCTTAAAGGGGGGTGGGTGTGTGTATATAAGCGTGTGTGTTCATGTATACGTATGTGTGTGTGTATATATTGTGTGTGTGTGTGTCCGTCCTCTGGCAGAAGTTAGTGAATGGCACAAGATGGAGTCTGACAGAGGTGATCTTTTATAAAGGGATAAGTACTGTGTATGCTGAACAGTCTACAAGTTGCCACAGATATGATGAATGCTTACTGTTCTCCATATGTCATTGTGTACCTCAATTACTGAATGACAGATTTCATTTGTATTCCAATTAACAGGGAAGTTAGGCCCCTTGGGGCCTAGATTATACTTGAGAAAAATTCATCATGCTAGAAAATTTGCAAAAACATTGACCATAATTTTTGCCTGGAGTATAGGCAAGAATGTTCCTGTTTGGAAATGTGTCAGCTAATCAAGTCTCACCTTTAATTATCTTGATGCAATTCATCAAGATCTGAAAATACGTTTTTAAACATGACTTATTCATGGTTTTGCTGGGAACCAAGTCATATTCAGCATCCTGTTTGTTGCCAGATTTCTTTCTCTTTTTTTTTTTAATGTGTTTCCTAAATAGATTCTGGAAGATTTCTTTTCTAATGCACTTAGCAGCAAAACCAGCCTCAATTTATCCAATTTATCATATAATGATTTATTTTCTTTGCATATTTGACAGACGTTCTGTTGATTTGACTTGGAAGGGGCTGTTTTGGGATTTTTTTGGCTTGCGTACATTTAAAATATGCTCAAAATGGGCTAAAAGGAACAGATGTAGAAAAGCAAGTAACTTTATATTGAAATTATTCAGTAGTCATTGAACTGCATCTTATTCGAAGTTTGGATTATAGTTATTAAATAATGAGGTTTTCAATGATGCTTTAGTTTACTTTTAAATTTCTATATAATTCTAGATAATTTGATCCTACTGAGCCAAAATGATAGAAATTATATGGATGAGGTCTTCTAATTTCTTTGTTTTAAAATAGCTGTGAGGGATCACGGTGATGGTTAGAGCTTTGAAGAAAGACTAGCAAGGGAAGGATGGAAAGATTTGAGAAGCATAGGGATAGCACAGAACTGTCCAACAGAGGGGCAGGGGGCAACAGGCAAGGGGCAGGGAAATACTGCATGGAGCAGCTATATTCATATTCATATTACTTTTTTGAATCTCTTACGGTACATTTATTGCTCATAAAACAGCAACAGTAGTTCATAGAACGCTTTTCACTGGGAAAGCTTGAAACACTTTCTAGAAGAGGTCAATCTCCAGTGTGCAGCAGGAGGAGCAAGGAAGGAAAGCTGTAAATAATCACCACTAGGGCTCTGGCAGAATAAGAAACGATGCCCTGGTTTCCAGAGTCCCTGTCCAAGCCAAGGGAAATTTTTCAGAGCGTAGGTGTTTCTACAGATGTTTTTTATATTCTTTAGTATATGTTTTGAATAGTAGCATCAGTTCTTTTTCTGTTTGATTACAGGCATGCATAAGTTGATCAAACGTTGCCCAAAGCTTCAATATCTGTTCTGATTTTTCTAAACACTAAGCACTAACTATGCCTGTGAAACCTACTGACACAAAGTATAGTATTTGTATTACAAGAAATGGCAGGCCAGACCTATCAGTTTTCTCATCAGCCTAGCATTTCAGGGTCTGAGAGTAGGAAGTTCCAGAATTTTCATGAGAATGTTGAAGGCATTATGTTAAGGGGCTTCATAGATTTGGTAATGAGCAAACATTAACAATATCAGGAATACTGGCAATTATGTGCACTGTGCTTTCTGGTTTTTATTACATGCTTATGAAGTAGCGTTTGTGTCTTCCTTTGAGTGCCTAGTCCATATAGACAAATTAGCCTGTAATTGCTACCAGCTAAGAGATATACTGTTTTGATGAGCCTGTACTTTGGATGAAGATATGGGGTTCAGATCCTTCTGGTGCTGAGTGCTTATTCTTGCACTTAATCCTTCCTATTCTGTTCTGTTCATGAAGTATAGCATGTTGAGGCTTTGTGAATTTTCCAATAGAACACCTAACAAACTGGGCCAAATTTGTCTTGAGCTTCACAAATGGAGGCCAGAAGAGCCTCATGCATGTCTTGGAATTTGGACCTTCAAATGCCGTTTGCTATATGAGTCATCATTTTTTCTTGTACTAATTTCAGATATTTGATAAGCTCTTTTTATGGCTTACAAGTTTAAAAAGACAAATAAAACTTTGTAGATTAAAACGTTGGTTTGGAAGTTGTATTTTGTCTGTTCTCACTGGAGTTCTGTGAATAGTCTTTTTCTATGGGCTTTAGCTTAAACCTACAAAGTGACTTTGGAGTGGGTGTTTATAGTTCTTCACTTGCTTGTTCACAGGATAAAACTGTTGATAGATGAATAAAGCGCCACTTGAGGTTGTTAACAACCAGGACTGGTAACTGTAGTTCAACTAAGATAAACAGTGAAATGCTATGGCAATTAGCATTAAGGTCTCACTCGGCCAGTGCTGACTTTTAAAGTCATAGATATGGTTCTTTATAGGTAACCATGACCACGGGGTCTGGAGCTATTTATTCCATCCTTGCTCTACGTGCTGTATGGACTCCTGTGCGGTGTATGCCCAGGGCATCCTTGCATACTCAATGTGCCATTAGGAAGCAGGAGTATGAAAATTATAATGTTTCAGTCCAAAGCAATTAACCCTCTCACCCTGCAAGGAATGGAGGGGAGGAAAAGCTCAATTAAAGAGACTCAGAATTTCCAGTTAAGCGCAAAAGTATGAAGGGAAGCAAAAAGCAGCACTGTGGGCCTCACATTCCTCCTGTCTCTTTACAGCCTTCTCAGGGAATATTTTTTACTTTTGATGTCTATAATCACAACTTCTTGCCGTTTGAGTATGCCATCTGTTAAGGCCATAGCCCTCAGTGTCTCTGCACATGTGACTTCCAAGGGTTTCAGTGGAAACTTTGTGCAGCTTTACTGTATCAGCAGATGTAAACAGAGGTACTTCAATTTACACTTGCTTGGAATCAGGGCACTCATAGCTTGCACTGATAGGGACAGGTTTTTGATTTTAGCAACCATTTATTAGACTAGGAAAATTCTCACAATTAATGTAAAGGTTACAATCTTGACAGTTTGAGTCTGAAATACAGTGTCATTTTAGCTAGTGACTATGAATTAAAGGAGTAAGTGTTTTCAGGAGCAGGGCAAGACCTTACTCTGCTGAAAACATCATCACTACAACCCCTGTCCTTATAATTGAATCATAAATTCAACATTCACAGGATGTTTCTGACAATAGTTAATGAAGTTATTTTACTTAGGGCCTTTGTTCATATAGATACTACTTTTATTGCCCAAAAATGTAAAGGAAATCCTCCGAACAGTAGACTTCACCATGAGCATCCTCCATGTCCTGTTACCCATCTCCCCAAGGATGTGCAGGACAGAGTCACTCCAAAGAAATGGTCAGAAATTTCTGCTTCCAGGCACGCAAAATGTACGTTCACTATGTCTGTAACCCCCACAGAGAAAACTGAGGAGCCAAAGTAATTCTGAGGTAAGTAACTGTTGTTCCTTTTCCTCAAGATGGACAGCAATGTCTCATACTGACTAATCATTCCCCTCAATGCCAGTATGCTGTCTTTCTGCAGATGCTCTGGGACATGGGACAAGCAGATGCTTGTACTTTGTAAGGCCTCAGATTCCAAAATGCTCTTCCATCCCTTCAGTGAGTGATAGGAAACGTTTGGAAAGATGTCACCATGAAAAGAACAAGACAATTTTTTTTGCTGTTGACGCTCTGCTGTGCCCTTTCATGGGTTTAAAATCCACTTATCTGAAAGTGTGCAGTTACATTTTGTTCTTTTTCATCATTTAAATGCATCTTCTTGATCTGAAGAAATAAAAGCAATTTAAAAAATTAGAGATTTTGTTTTCATATGTGCTGCCAAGTCTGATACTGCAAAGTAATGGCTAAATTGGCACAAGCAGTTTGAGAGAACCAGCAGATTTAGGAAGGGAGAAGATAAACCTTCTTTGCCAAAGGAGAAAAGAAACGATATTGACTTAAATGTGGGAAATTTAAAAGGGGCCATATGTTCTCACTTTGTGCTTTGTTTCTAATAGATAGACAGAAAATCTTTGAAGTGTGGATTGGCACAGTAGGGTGCATGCTTCTGTAGAGAAAAGATGCTAAGTGGGGAGGATGTGAGGGGGCACATGAAACTCTATTAGCCATGCAACAGCAAAGAGAGAAAGGCAAATCCAATGATAATGTACATCTGTTTCAGGGAATTTATAAGCTTTGAACATTTTTTATGTGCAGATAAGTGGATCCTTTTCTTACCATAACTTAGAACTTCAAAGCAGATTGTGTGGATAATGCAAATTGCTGAAATATGAGATTTTCCTACAAAGAGGTTTCCAAAAAAGAAAAAAAAAAAATTAAGGCTAATTGATGCCACAGCCTTTTATGTACAGTGTAAAAACTCTACAGAAATTGATTTTTATGAACTAAGAAATTGATGAATAAATATTGAAGTCTGCTGTTTGCATTCAGGGACTGTAGTTTGAAACTGAGGTTCTGTGAATTAAACATTTGTCTCCAATATCACTACAGCAATATTGTAACATAAATTAAGATATGTAGCCAAGCTGTAATTTTATCAAAGTCTGCCGTGTCGTAGGAATGTAACACTCATGAGTGTGGCATGATATGCAGCACCTGATGTTAACATCACTGTCAAGGTAGTGAAGCAGGAATTTCTAGGACATGATTAAAAATTATTACAAGAGACAATCTAATGGTGGGGAGGCAGGGAGTGGAGGATACTGATATGGTAAATCCTGGGAGTTGATGAATGTGTAACTTCTTAACTGCTCAGAAAAATTAGTTGCTCTCTGAACTGGAGGGTTACAGCCAGGCTTGGGGATGCTGGCTGCCTTCCAGTTGGGAGATGTTAATTTCCCAGCTGAAAGTGCAAGGCTATGATTATCATATGCAAGAAGTGACATAAGCAAAGGGATTTTGAAGATTCTCATTTACTGCATGTACTGCAGAGGTGTATTCCCCTCCTCTCTGCACAGCCTCAGACCATAAAGCCAGCTTTGTATTTCTCCCTGCACTGTAGCTGCTGGGCATAGGGGTGCTAAGGCTAATCTTGGTGCTAAACACATAGGCAACCAGAAGTGGGAGCTCACGTCTCGTTGCTGAGGCTTTTGGCAAGAGTGGCTTCAACCGCCAGCTTGCCATCTTCAGTAGCTGTTTCTTTCCTGCACTTCAGTCTGAACAGACTATTACGACCTCAGTCCTGGATTTTATTTTTTTTTATTCCTAAATCCTTGTGCAATCTTGGTCACTGTTTGCCACAGCAGGAGATCTTCTGGGGAAAGTACCAGGCCTTGATACCCTGAAATAAGCTATATCCTTCCATAATCTGTGGTGTGTTTTCATGTCCAGGTCTCATTCCTCTGCCCCAAACCTGCCTCAGTTGAGGTGGCTCCTGCCTTGGTGGCCTTTCTGGAAGGTTCCATGGGAACCACCTCAGCTAAGATGGGAAGCAGCAGTTGGTGCCACTACAGCCCCTGGGCAGTACCAATCTCTGCCCCCTCACCTCATGCTGGTGATGACTCAAAATGCCTCCCCCTCACCCTGACAGCTATGATTGCCTTCAAAAGGTAGATTTTTTTCTTTTTGGCATTTTGGGTTTGGAGGGTGGCCCTGTGATGGGATGAATGCTGTGAGGCTGCAGGATCCTTCCCTGTATGGTGGTGGTTCCCTAACAGCAATTAAACAAAAATTCCATGAGGTAATGAAACAATTTACCTCATGATTTGGGCTAAAACTTACTGGTTTGGGCAATCAGCAGGGGCCCTGCTTTTAGACACCTTTACCAGGTGCTGTTTGGGTTAATCAATCAGGCAAGAGGCTGGCCTCCAGCAGCAATGGCACCCCTGCCATCCTCCCCGGGGTGATGGAGACCATCTTCCAGGGCTCCTCCATCTCTCTACGCTTGCAGTTAATCGGTAAGCCGAGGCCACACTGGCAGAGGGTTAAACTTGAGGCAATCTCACCTTGTCTATTTACAATTGTACCCCAACAGCAGGAAAAGGGCAGTAGGCAGTGATGTTGAAAAGAACAGCTGTATGCCATCAGACTAAAGATAGAAACATGAAGCATGTGAACTAATTAAGTTCCCAAGTGGCAATGTACAAAATGTACAGACCAAACAGAACACTGCCTTTTGCTTGTTTTGATCAACTCTGTTTCTATCACTTTGATGAAAATAACCACTTGATTTGTTGCTCACTGTGGCTGCCAGGGGATCCCTCACACCCTGCGCTCACAGATGGTCTCGCTCTCGTGGTCGATGCTGCCCTCATGGCAAGCGACGCAGCCCAGACATGGAGCCATTTCATAACCAGAGTGACTGTGCCTTCTGTTGTCTGCAGGCGCGGCCAGTCAGCAGCACTGAGTGTCAACAAAAAAAAGTGTGAAAAATGTTCAGAACTTTTGAATTTACTTTCCTGCTTTTTTTTTTTCCTAAACAGCTGTAATATTAGATGCTTTCATCCTAAATAGGATGAAGTGGGCATGCTCTGACCAGCTCAACACAACCATACAGACTTTAGTTTTTTATTTTTCCTTCTCTGATATTTTTCAGTCATTTCATTTTTCCTTCGGAGGCCCCAGCTGACTCTTGGTTAGGTCAGTCAGCTTGCTTCCTAACCCATTCATAGCTCTGCTAACTTTTGATGTAGACTGCATATGAGCCAGAACCCCCTTTTTTTATCAGAGTTCTGTGTAGAAATTTATCTTAAGGATAAACATGAAGAAAAAAATTAATCTGAAAATCATCTTCCATGTGGAAAATGAATTTGTGATGTTTCAAAGTTTCTTATGCTCCAATAGGAGGCAGAAGGGATGCTTTGGAGCAGTAATCCCATGAACCATGCTAGCAAACTCGAGAGAGAAGGCTTGGCTCAACTGTAGTTCTGTAGCAGGTTGCAAAGCTGAAGGGCTGTGACAGGGCTGAATTCTTAGCTTGTAATGATGCTCAGATAGAGACTGAAAGATGAAAATCCTCAGTGTGGAGATGCTCTTCCTTTCTTCTAAGTGTAGTAGTCAGCTCTAAGTTTGCATTGCTAAGGTGTTTCAATTAGAAGCATAAGGTTGACTTCAAATTGTCTTTTATTCCAGTAGAGCTTCCAGTGAACTCTGGAATTTAAATTTAACTCTATTTTAAATCCAGACTTAACCTCTCAGCTGAAACCTTGGATTTTCAGAAGGTAGTATCATTCATGGCTATTTCATTTCTGATCACCAGCAGTTAAGTTATGATGAGATATATATGCACACATGCTTTTTTTTTTATTGTGACCTTTCCTTCTTAAGTGTTCCTGGTTTAATCTTTTAACAGTCCAATTTTTCATTCTTTGAGATCTAAGTGCTCAGCCCATGCTTGTTTAACACTGCAGTCCACAGTAATGGGTTCCTGAGGGAATGATGAATCAACAAAGCTGCATCTTCATGAACAGGAGACCCGATGTCCTGTAACCTGTCAGGTCTCACTGTAACATGCAGAACATATTGTCAAGGCTGCTGTGCTGTTGATGAATCAAATAAAATGACTGCTGTTCTTTACAGTAAGAGCCTAAATTGCTCCTGTATTTTATAATTATTGAGTTTCATATCTCTGTTGGTAGAGGGTTAGACCCAGTTAAGTCCTTAATCATTTTGTTTTATATAGTAGTCCTTCAGTTAGCAGTAAGAGTACCAGCTCTAATTTGCTGTATTGGCCACTTGCAGTAGAATGATTCCCTGTCCCCTGCCTTCTTTTTTGCTTACTGCTGAAGGAGTTTACACATCTAGTTCCTACTTCTGAGCTCCTCAGGTAAGGACACTAGTGTATAGATAATATTTTTACATGAGGGGGTGTAATAGTCCAAAGTGCGATAGCACTTCTTAGGTCTTTAAAGATACACGAATTTTCTCCCTTAACTGCAACAATAAGTGCAAATGGGGAAAGGTAAATGAGAGCCTTACATTATAGTGGCACTATGTACTACAGCTGCAGTGCCAAGGAAAAAATACAACATACCCCTTGTTTTCTAGAAGGTTTCAGAGATCTTGGAAAGTTTTGACACAAGTGTTCGGGTCACTGCCGTGTAATGCTTGCTATCTGCCACTGTGGAGGAAATGGACCAGTTTCCTTAGCCAGGGTTTCCAGCTGCATGAGGTCAGTTAAGAAGACTAGTAATGAACTGGTTTATTTACAGAACTTCTAGAGATCATGATGCCTCATAAAGGTCCCAAATCTGCACTAAATAAATATTACCAAAATAGGCAATGCTAGCAGGTACTTTAGCTTAGCATTATAGTTTCGGCAGCAGCCAGTGCTGCATGCATTTAAGGGATGGGATAAAAAACTGAGCATTCAGCAGTTACTTCCCAAAGCTTCTCAGCAGTCAGAGCTTATCTTTAGGTCTGCAGCAAACAGGCTATCCTGTCCTTTCCAAAACTCCCAGTCTGTTGTGCTGGGTGATGGCTCTCACTGTTATTGACTGCACAGTATTTAGTCTTCTACTTTTGTTTATGGTTGTATTTTGCTCTTCCAGAAGGAGATGGGATTTCAGGGAGGGAGGGGGGCAGTTACTGAGTGTGCTCAAGCAAGATGTTGGGGTGTCAGAGTGCCCTGGCAGGGCTGCAAGGAGTGCAGGAGCAGCACAAGCTGCAGCCTAGCCTCAGGGGGCTGCAAACCTGTTGGCTGCAGCTTAGAAACTCCTGGGGCTGGCTGAAACCATGCCTGGAAATAAGGGCCATTTGGACTGGGAAAGTTCCCTAGCCTGAACGCATTGATACTGGTAGAGAAGTGTACGGCTGTTGCTACAGACAACGATCATGTCAGGATGTAGGCACCTTAAACTGGCATAACTGCTGCTTGAGAATTTAATCGGCTTCCTTTACCTTTCTGTCTCTAGTTTGCTGCTCTACAGCTTTTACAAAACTAAAAAGGGCTTCTTGCAGTGGAGTTAGTATGGACAACTATTTCTTTAAGAATAGATTAATGTTTAATGAGAATATATATGGTGATTTGTGACTTAATCAGGCCTTATTTCGGGCTCAAGAAAAAAGGAGGATAAATATGGCTTATAGATGGTGTGCTTTTCAGTGTTTGGCCTGGGGAACACAGGGAGCATGCAGGATTTCACCTGGCTAATCCTTATGCCTCCAAACAATTCTTTTCAACAGCATCTGATAGGTAGCCTGAAAAAGGTGCTGTAGTACGGAACTTGGGCACTAGCAGCAAGGGTGTGTGTGTAGAAGGAAGTAAATGTGATGCTGCTAAACAATTCTCAAAAATATACAACCTTCAAGCACAGAAGAGCACTAAATTGTGAGATTTCAATTACTATAAGTGATATAAATAACATTGTGAACATTTTTCCTGTTAAACATTTTAATCCTGGTACTCTTGGCCAGAAAATAACAATAGTGAAACCAGAAAGATTAATATGTGTCTTAGAGATCAACAAACAGTCCTGTAAGGTAGACTGAGTCCGTGCTTTGACAAGTAGGGAATCCTGCTGGAATAATGTTGAAAGCCGAGAGCAGAATGAGTGTCAGGAGCACCAAGTCTACAGAGGAGTTGAATGCAGAGGGCAACAGTGACAGAGACTGAAAGCCAAAAGGCAGAAATAAAAGGTTTAAGTCACACACACAATTTCATACAATCAGAAGGTGCTGCAGAAATCTGCCAAATCTGTCAGAAAAACCCTGTACTAACAATGGTATTTTTAGGCTTTACCATTCTCCTAAAAATATCCATTAATTCACCACGTATTTGTTTTCCTGACATTCACAGTATCTGCTGCAAAACCTCTTCTGTTCTTCAGCAAATGCCTGTTGGCCAAGGGGAAAGGATTGGTGCTCTGAGGCTTCCATTTTCAAACCTAGTGTGTTTCAAGAGCCACAATTGTCCAGATAATTTTTCCTGTTTGGTTGTTATAAGGTCTAGACTACACTACAAAAAGAAGCATTTTCAAGCACATTCTTCCCCCCCCCCCAATGGTATTTTTCTTACATAGGCAGAAAGAGCACAATATAACCATATGCTGAACCACCTTTTAGCCCTGGTACCTACAAACTTGTTCTGCTGCTCAGTAGTGGGAGCAAAGATAGAAACTGTAGCATAAAACAGGCTCAGATGTTTGTTTTGTTTTAACCGCTTGAGAGACATAAACTACCTTTCAGGGTTTTTGCAAGAAACCAGAAGGGGTTATTTGGATTGACCTGTGTGAGTAATTTTTAGCTTGGTTTCTGCATCTTTCGAAGTAAGCTGAAAACCATATCCATTAGTGGAGAAGGGCTGTCTCAAAAGCTAGGCTTAATAAAAGGTTTGTTTGGTGCAAGCTTAGCTGGATAATGCTTGTTTGCTGTTTAGTGAAGATATGCTTAGAAGGATTTTTCTCTTGGCTCACTGCAAACTTTAAGCCAGATGAGATAGTGTGATGTGAGCTAAGCTACTTGGGTTTCATCCACACGCAATCACATCTGTGAGTTTTTGCAGACCCATCTTCAAAACCCCACTCATTCACTTCTTTCAGAGACAGGCATCAACATGGTTTATGCCAAAATTAATTTTCTAGGTCAGTCCTAACATTATAGGTTTGAATAAAATAAAAGCAAGGTAGACAAGGTTTAGCTATTAAACCTCTGTGTATCAATGCTTAGTTGTCTGACAGAGTTAGGATCACCTGGGCTGCACTGGGTGATAAGAGCAGGCCAACAGCCATATAGGTGCCACCTGGGCAGCTGAGCAATAGAGGGCTTTGGGGAAGCTTCTGTGGTAGTGGAGCACAGTTACAGGATCAGACACATAAAACCCCATCCAAACTCCCAGTAAAATCAAATGGCATCTTTCCTTTGACTCTGACAGAAGCTGGATCAGGCCTCCCAAGAGTTGTAATGAACAGTTACATTAACCTGCTGCTATGTAGCTGTGAATATCCTGCAACCCCCCTCACTGGGATGATGGTGCAAGGCTAAATCACCATGGATATTCGATTGCATTCTGGCTCATGTAGCAGTAAGGGCATTAACAGGCAGCATTTTATCTAAGGCAAGTGCTCTTTGCATTACTCACAACAAATCTCAACTTACTGAAACTCCCATGATTAAATGTTTTACAGACCCCTGCAACATCAGAAGACTGTGAAATAGGCATGGCTGCTTTCAATATAATCTCATAGGGATCTGATTACCATTTTGGCTCTCTTCTCACAGTCATTCAAGTCGACCTTCAAGAAAGTGTAACCCTTTCACTTTCAGACTTTCTTGGTATGCAAAACACTTGCTCAAGGGTAAAATCTTTGAGTACAAAGCCTATAACACTGGAGCCAAATAGTCAAACTGATCATCTGGTCTTTAAGCACAGTACAGCAAGAAATTAGGTAAAGTAGCTATACATGTTGTTTTTGGAAAATTTCAGGCCCTAAACTGAAAATAAAAGGTCTCTCTACAGCAGAAAGACCGGGCTAAATACATTCCTGCTGAATCAATTGTGGTAAATGTTTGACATATGTTCTTGTGTTGGCACCAATTGTTGATAAAATTCTGCTTGAAAGGAGTAGCCGAAACTACAGTATGTGCAGAGTCTACTTGCATCCAGTTGCTTAAAATGTAGTTCCTGCAAATTAACAGCGTGACCAAAGTTTTCATTCCCCTCCTTTTGGAGCAAGCACATTACAAATGCACATCAAAGAAAATGAGGTCTATTCTGACTTAGAGTCTAGGCATGTTCCTGACAAACCACATCTGATGAAAAGTCTTAAAGAAAAGCACAAGCAACACTGCCGGCAGCAAAACAACAAAAGGGCTGGCCCCTTCCACCAATGAAGGAAGGCTGGTTAATCAAAGGATTTTGTACCAGGGAGAGGAACTGTGCACTTTATATTGAAGAAATGCAGTCGAATAATACATATGCAATGACCTAGCTAGGCAACATTCTAACAAATCACATTTAATTACATATTTTTTCCTCTCTTGATATTCTTCTCAGTTCCACTGCAGTCTGGGAAATCAATAACAAATGTTCATTTCGAATGCCTCTATTCTCTAGCCCTGGACTAATTATGCACATTCCTACTGTCCTTATAAGGACATGGTAGCTCTTCACTTCAAACAATGGAAGAAAACATGCAAAGAAAGCCTCCCTTGATAGTATTCAAAACAATAGGAACATAAATTAAGAACCAAATCAAGTCTTTCCTATTGTGGTGTGCAGCACCTTCTGATAAGGTACCACCAGCCTCCTCCTGGGGCTATTGGCACTTTCTGTGTCTGTTATGGTGCTGAGCATCATTGCCTTTGATTTCATGACCAGAGCGAACTGCTGAGTCAAGGAATTGTGACTGCTCTGTTTTATTGCCAGCTCTTTGCTATCATGGCCAAACCAAATAACATCTCTTATTGCACAATTTCTTCATCTCCAGCATAAGAATGACCACGCTTGTCTAAATCCCTCTCACTGACCTGTAAATGAAAAACACAGCACACGGACTATTATTATCGGTATTAGTGAGGTGATGTTGGGGGTCATGACACCTGGAGTGTGTAAGTCACAGGTGCAAAACAAATAAGCTTTTTAAATAAAATATATGTCCTTCAAGCCACTGTGGTTTAGGCACCAGGGCCCATATTTAATGGACTGCAATGAGATGTGGCTTGCTTTAATATCGGGAACAAAATGTTTATACAAGTTTGGTGAAAATGGCAAAGAGTTTAATATATTCCTGGGGAAAGCAGCAGTATTTCTTTAAGGGAAAAAAGAGCAAACTACAAGTTCCCCTGGTCTTGGCAAATCACGAGGCGTTTTTCATTTTGTAACATCAAAGTCAGTTCCTCTTCTTTGATGTCTTTGCATGCTGTTTAAGGTAAAGCATGAATGAAGAAATGTCAATCTGCAAGGTGTCCATGTAGTTTATGCTGAACACTGAAGAGGGCTTGTAGATAAAAGGCAAACACAAGGTTTCATAATGAATGTCCAACAAGGAGGTGTGCATATCTGAAAGGAAACACTCAGCTGGAGAACAGCTCTGCAAACCTTAAAACTCTGCTTAGCCCAAGTTTAAGAGATTAAGAAAAGTGGATTTTTTTTAAAGTGTGGAACCAAGACAGGAATTCTGCAAAAAACAAACTTGTTGTTTTGTAAGAAATGAGTGTTCTTTCAGTGGTTTTACTTCACAATCATAAATGCGCCACCCACTGTGCTTAATTTGACAATGTGTAATTTTGAGAAGACACAGAGTTTATACTGGCAAAAACATCACAGAGGAGAGTATAAAACAGCATGGTATATTCTGGAAATTTATAGCGGTTGCTTTGTGGTGTCTAGTGTCTCCACACTGGCAAAAGTTGTAAGCTGAATTAAACAAAAGAAAGTGTTAATTATTTAACTCTGTACCTATGGTCTACAGGCTGTAATGTAGTGATAGTCACTTGGGGAGGCTAAGCACTTTTGGGATGAAGGGGAAGATACTTTCTGGACACCAACCCCACATTTTTCAGTTATAGAACATCTAGTGATATCACTAGAAACTTAGCTGTAAAAGAGGGTAATGCTGCTGTATCGTCCTGCTGCTTGCACTGAATTTATGTTTCCTATTCATTATTCCTGAAACATTAAAATGTTGGTTTGATGAACTGTGTGTGCTTTGCCTGATTTACTCGCAGAGCAAGTGCACTGGGCGTGATACCCTGGAAAAGGGAGCACCCACGGGAGCTGCGATGGGAGCTCGGTCTTTGTGCCAGTCAGTGTTTTTCTTTGCTGACACAGCTCTGCAGGGTTCAAGTCTGAAATACATAAAAGTCTTAATATTACCATCTGTCTGCTAGAAACTGGACTGAGACTGCAAAACAGTTTTGATTAATTAACAGGGCATAAAAACCCTGCAATGGGTGCCTGTTGCGGTGGGGTGCATTTGAATAAGTAATACATAAAGGTGAGTTTCTAGACATAGCCAGGCTTCCTTTGTGTGTATTAGCCTGTATGACACTAAAATGAGCCTTGCCCATTAGGATCAGAATATTTGTCAGAAAATAGGGATGACTGAATATTTGATGTGTGATAGTTGAGGAATGTATATCCACAGAAAGCCAGGGAAACAGGAGGTAAAACTCCATAGCTTTCATCAAAGCACTTAAATTCTTAGCAGTCTTTTCTTCTGTTAGTAGGGAATAATTATAAGAAAATAATATTTGTTATCTCTTTGAAGATGGGGAAGAGACAAGCATAAACATGGCATCACTTTTTCTGCTTAAGAAAACATATTCAGAGCTGCCCAAAACTCCTTGGAAACTTTGCAGCCTTGGGATGCTAACTCGAAAAATGCAGGTTATAATGCATGGGAACATTGGTACCTGCCATGTTGGACATCTTGTGAGAAGATAATATTAGTAGAGAGGATGCCTAAGTTTTCTCTGGAATGCCATCTATATCTCCTAAGAATCATCTCTTGTATTTCTTGAATTTTTCTCCCTCTCTATTGTACTTTAACAAAGTGAAGAGAGAAAAAATCTGGATAAAAGAGGACCTTTTCTTTCATCCAGATCTCCCTGCCAGATTCAGACTTTTTTGGCTGAAGAGGATTAGGTGTGGAAGAGGCTCAGGGAAAGTCCAATGTCAACAGCCATAAATATTTTTTCTCAGTTAAGGTGGGCCAAAAGTGAACAGAGATTATCTGATTGTGAATAGTGCGAGCTGGCTCTAATACATGCTAATTTACCGATTCATGGATATATGAAAGTGAGTTCTGGCACCATTTTAAGATTCAGCTGCTAAATAATTTCTCTAGACTTGGAATTTTTTGAGTTTTATCGCCAACCTGTGGATTTTATGTCTATTAAAGAAATGCCTTGGAAAATTCAAGAATGGGGAAGCTTCCCTGGGGATGGTGTGCAACTGCACTACCCTTTGGAGAGCTCTTGGAAAAATTCCTACTGCATGCCATTGCGCACAAGTAGAGCTTCTCTGAGCTCGCCCCTTCCAAAGCTCCAGGACCTTGTTTTGGGGTTTCAACAGATCATGGGAGCAAGAAAGAAGATCCTAGTGCAACAACAGGTACAGGAGGAGGACTAAAACTGACCATTGTACAGGAGCAGAAAGGTAGAGGGTGGCTTCTTTATTCTTGCATCAAATTCTCCTAAAGTTCAGTAATCAAAACTCATGCTTTCAGGTTTCCTTGCAATTGCACAGTGGAAGAAATGCTTTTTTAAAAATATCTGACTCATTAGGCTAAACAGACTACCCATAGCAATAGGAGCAGCTGAAATAACGTGTCTGGAGCTAAACTGTGTGCAACATCTGAGACCTTGCTCCCTAAGATCTAAAGGAAATGGCTGAAGTCTCCTGTTGATATTCAAAATTTAGGCTTAATTTGAGGTGCAGTTGGATGGACAGATCTAAAAAAGAATAACAATGTATTAGAAAAGAGATGACAAAAATATTCCCGAGTCATTTTCAAGGACTTCAGACATATTTCTAATTCAGTGAGGGAATCCCACATACCCTCAAATTCACTTAGCTACCTCTGGTGCAAGTAGCAGGGAAGCTGTCACAGAGGGGAATTTAGCCCAGCCTGCAAAACCCATCTGGGCCGCTGAGCATACTCAAGTCTATGTTGTCATAAAAGCACTCAGCTGTAGCTAGGCTGGGTTAAGAACAATTTGGTAGTCTGAATGCATCCATCACACCTCTTGTGCATTGTAGGTATTTTCTTCACTGTGAGCCATGCTAAATTGCTGACAGATTTGATCCCCTATTCATAGAAGCTCTGGTTACAGCAGACAACAGCACCAACTTTAATATTGCATTTATAGAAGTGCATATTTAATTCAGATTTTTTTTTTTGTTGCAGTTGCATATAACTCTGGGCTGAAACTAGCACTGTTTTGTCTCAAGTATCTTTTTAGTCAAATTAAGTCCCAATCTTATCAGTCTTCACCTTTGTGGTTGAACTGTTACAAAGAGACATCCACATATACTTTTTTTGTCTGGTAGATATCCAAATATTTGCTGGGAAATATAACTTTTGAGAAGAGAGATTAGCTTTCAAGCTCTGAGTCTTTTAAATGTCATCTCTGTGAAAACTACTGACAGTCAGTAGGTGGAGAGTTAGTATTGTCTGACAAGGATATATGTGGGGAGCAACTTCAAAATGCAACACAGAAGAAAAGAATTTCAGGACTCTCAAAAGACTTTGGATGCAAGAAAGTTTTACCCCTCAGCACTTGTGCAGAAAGAACTGTGTGTGTTCTAGGAGGCTTTATCACTTAATTTTGTTGTGATCCTCTCTCAGTTCAATTTCTCCAGACACAGGGAATGGAAATAGGACTGGCACGAAAGGGGTGATTTTGGGACTTGAATCTTGAAAAGGTAGAAGAACCAGTGGCTTCATTTGTTCAAAGTGTATTCTCTCTTTCAGGCTGTTGGACTGCAGTATTCTTCAATAGGGTGCCACACTGCTTCAGCTTACAGCAGCGATGATGATGATTTTTCTTTTGTATTGTGTGTACTGTAGTTGGGCCTAAAAGACCTATTCAGCTTCACGTGTGTGAGGCACTTCATACAAATCTTATGCAAAGATAATCCTGGCTTAGTGGAACACATCTGTTAGAGAATCACTTTTCTGTCATACTCTAGCTCTGAAATTCAAAGCTGTTGTCACAGGAAGGCAGGTGTCTGTGCAATAGAGAGAAAGGTGAGGTCTCAAATAGATCTTTCTTACATTTTCTGACATATATGAGATGCTGAACACTAGAAGGTATGTGACAAGCAAAGCCTCCCACCCCATTTTGAAACTTTCCATCCATTTAATCCCATTTATATAAATCTTAAATTTTTAGGTTTAAGAGCTTTGATCTGGTTTGTCCCTCTGTAGAGAACAGCTATGGTTTTGTTCTGTTCCTCCTCTTGTTCCTTTCGACTGCTTTGCAAAATTCTGTGTTATGTCCTTCCTTCCTTGTTCAGCACAGTGTCATGCAACTCCCCTCCATGCTCAAAGGCATGCCTGTTAACTGAGTGTACAAACACTGTCCCCTTTGCCAGCTCCATGAAAACCTGCTGTAACTGCAATGCAGTCAGCTCTTAGGGAACACTTTGAACAGGAACCAACTCCTGGCTCATCCACTGCATGTTGTCTCCAAAAGGTTTGCTGCACTGCTTGGACTGTAAGGCTCCTTGGATCCACCTCTCTCTCATATGGTGCAGAAAACTCTGATAGCACTTAACAAGAAATGACAAGGAAGAGTCTTCAAAGAGTTATATTTACATGTAAAAAGACACAGGGACACTTATGTATACCAGATGGCCCAAGGCAGGTGGGTGTTATAATATAGCTATGGCTTACTGCAGTGCCAGAAGGGGAGAGTGCATGTTGTTACTAAAGCAGAACCTCAGGGTCCTAACCTGGGCTCTGCTATGAGTCGTGTTTTACTGGCACTGTACAAATATATGATGTCAATCAGTGACATGAAGAGATCACAATCTAAACAGACAAGATAATTACAGAATGCCGTGGATACAGAAAGGCTTTCAAGGGCCCTGCAGCCTGTCAGAGGCAGAGCCGGGACTGTAGATCAAGGCATCTTGGTACATACCAAGCCTCTTAGTCATTAGTCCTTGCTGCTGTTGACTAAATTGGCTGTTCTGTTTATTTGCCCTGGATCCCCTAGCCTGCAAGCCCCAGCCCTGTCTGTAAGCAAAGGGACCATTAAGAGACAAGCTTTAATCTTTTAAAGGCTCTGTGTATTAGTTCTGAAGATCGTTGTAATGATAAAAACAAAACAAAACAAAACAAAAAACCCAGTGGACTTCAAAAGGGACTGAATTGGGGCAGCAGTGAAGGTACAATACTTTGGTTTTATATCTTACAGCCAGGTGGAGCTGCGAGCTTTTTGACACCCTTCAGCACTGCTAAAGGGACAGCCAATTGGATGCTGTGGATTGCACTAATGCTCAGAGATCATTCAAACCCTAGCTGCGGCATTCAGTGAGTATACAAAGCCTGAAGGACACAAGGAATTTCAGCCTCCATCTGAGTGCCTCTGTCTGAGCTTACTCAATTGGTGTGTAAGTGAAATACAAAATGAACTCTAGAGGGGATCCTGGGAAAAAAAAACAGGACAGTGAGGGCAGAGTCTGTCATAGAGAAAAAGCTCAGTGAGTCCATAGAGAAATGTGGTGCATTGAGCAAGAGCTTCCGGACAGGGAAATCCTGCCCCTAACCTGCTGCAGTTCAATGAGGTGTCAATAAGCATGTGCACATCAATACTTTGCTTTTCAAAAAAACCTTTTTCAAGGTCCCACAAAATGGTTATTGAAGAACCTACATTGCCAAGGTGTTGGTGGACAGGTTATTTTATTGAAAGCTGGTTAAAAGACAGGAAATAAAGGGTTGGGCTTAAAGGTTACTTCTCCATTGCTGGAGACAGAATGCTAATCTAGAGACACCACCAGCCTAATCCAGTATTTTTAATCTTCATGAATCAGCCACAGTCTCTTTTCCAGCATAAGTTTGTAAAGTGGCCATATGAGTGTCTTCTGTGTTACACAGAAGCAACTGGGAGTATTCTGCTCTCTGTGTTTAGTCAGGAGTGATTTGCCAAGGAGAGGTATGTACATTATGCAGAACTAGAAAGAGTCAACTTTGGGCCATCCTTGTTAGTCTAACTTAGAAACTTCTGAAGTAAACCATAAATTCCAGCCCTGTTGGATCTGGATGTTTCTGTCTTGATCTTAGAGCACCTGGCAGCTAATTTACTTGTGGAGAGATAGTTCATTTTCACTGTTTCTGAATTTTGGTTTAAAACTGCATTAGGCTGTGTAGCTTTTTACCACTGTATTCACTGTAATCCTTACCGAAGAAATAATGGGCAAATGAGCTGTTGGAGACCCAAAAGGGATGACTGTAATTTTCAGTTTATTATGAGGAGAAAATACATCTGGAGTGATCAAAGGTGAAAGCTTTGCCCTCTGGAGCAAAAACAGTCCCTATGACGAGCAGGCATCTTGTGGCACACGTGGAGGTGAGCCATGGGTTGGATGCCTGAGTCTTATTTTTGAAAATTTCCACTTAGAGGAGGGGAGTAAAAATGAGAGCAGAGCCAAAGGAGGGGTAGGAGCTGAAAGGAAATAGAGCAGTTATTAAAACAGACCGAAGGATTCCACCCCCAGCTGGCACAGGTTTGCTGCCGGATCTCACATGCTGCCCCAAGTTTTCAAAACCAACAACAACCTTGTCTCACTACAGAAGGAATAAAACAAACTTTAGCTCATGCTCAGTCTCTCTCCTGGAACAAGAATTCTCAGTGTCAGTCAAGCTGGCTTTTTTTGACAGAAGCAAGATTTTTCCAACATGATGGAAGAGAGGGGGAGTAATGTAGAATCAGCTTCCTTGTAATCTGAGGCACTGGGAACTGTATTTTTAAGTATGTTAACTTCCCAAAATGGAGCCTGGGAGACAAGCAGAGCAGGAGCACATGGTTGTCTGATACCAATACAGCTGGAACTGTAAATAAAAAGTATTACTTTAGGGACCCTTGAGCCCAAAATTCGATATTGCATGGTATCATGAACATAGAGAAGAATATCCCAAATAACCCGAATAGAAGAATGGGACATCCAGAGCTGTGACTAGAGGTCTCTGAAATTATAGGAGATAAATGAATTAAAGAATTGAAGTTACAGAAAGTATTTGCTATCATAGAATGCCAGTGAAAACAAAGACAGCTTTATTTGTTTATTTTTATTTTTATTTATTTATATTTGTTTGTTTATTTTTGTGGAGAAGACAGCTTTATTTGTGAGAATTAGAGGTCTTCGTGCTCTTGATGTGTTTAACAGTTCTTAGGTAAAGTCAAGCAGAGGAAGTATTCTGTGAGCCTTTAGTACAAAACCAGGGTAATACTACATTCCTTGTAAAAGATGCATGTGAATGTCATTTCAGCTCCTTCAAGTCTATCAGAGAAAAAGCTGCAATAGTGGAGATGGAATGTGATGGAATTAGAAAATACCTGCTTAGGATGATGAACCTTTAAGAGAATTGTCTTTTGCAACGGCTTTATTCCTTAAGACATATACAAACCAGGCACCTGAGGCATGTTCTGGGCTGCGATGGGATAACAGTCCAGAAGGTGGATAGCTTTCTATGGGCCTCAGCTCTAATCAAAAAGGTGCTGTCAGGGCACTTTGGATTAGCAGGACAGACTGTGACACTGCATAGACTGCCTTGTATTGGAGTCTGCATAACTCCAATTTACCGTGTTCTGTTGTTCTGTGGAGGGTCAATGGCTCTGAGAGCAATCTGGGCTTAAGGGCTTATATCTTAATTGGAGTGAAAACAGTGGCCTGTTTTCAGCCGACCACACACTCAGGTATTTCTGCAAAAAGGAGAAGTGCTGAGAACTAAATATCTGTCAATTATAATAACTGGGTTATTGCATACTGGACATACCACACCCCACAAATTTGATACCTGTGTCTCATGAGTGCTAAGAGCAGTTCTGGCTCCCTGTACTCTGTCTGACTCCCACTGTCTGAAAGCAGGCTGATGAGAATCAAGCAGGTATGTTCTGGTGCTTTTAACCCTCTGATTCTTTCTGTTTTCATGCTGCAAATCTCATATCAAAGAAACGGAAACATTCATCCAACTTTAAGCTTGGAAACTGGGGGAGGCATTCAATGAAGGTATCATAATTTAAGTTCCTGTTTAAGTCACTGACTAAGCCTAAAATGAGGCCAGTGTGTTCAGAAAAAGCTTTGGAGATGTTTTTTCTTTAGATGTGTTGTAACTTGATATTAAAGATGCTCCTAATTCTTCAAGTACAGTTGATGCAGACTTCCAAATCATTTGACTCTATTCATGCTGAATTACTGCCACATGGAGTGGAAGCCAATGAATAACTCTCTTCCCTTACTCTTTCACTGTTAAGCCCTCCTCGCCCCCCGCCTTGGTGCAAGGAATACAGGACTAAAGTTTCATCAGGTCTAATGAAGTCTTGCCCTTTACAAATCCAAATTCACCTCTTTTTCCCCCTTCTTTCTGTAGCACTTCTTGGTAAAACAACTAAGCTGAATTAGGTTCTATTTTAAAATGGCCAGCCACTGACAGCTTCAGTTCTACAAGCAGTTGAAAATGGCTGGCAAACTTTTATACAAACAGCATGCAAAACATCACACAAAGCCTGGGGAAGAAATGGCTTTAGATGTAGGGATTATAAAAGAGTGAATACAATTTTAAGATAAAATAGAAGTGATTAAGTTAATGATGGATAATTTCACCAGTTTGAAAACTATATTTAATGGGAATTAATTGTATATTTAGAAGTTTAGCACAGCTCCACTAAAAACGCTACATCAAACATAATGATATTGGAAGCCTATATAATGAAGAAATGATCCAGATGTTCATAAAAGCTTATAAAGCTTTAGGAAAAAAAAAGAGACTGCATGAAGAAGCTGTCATGATAAAAAGATGCCACTTGCTGTTCTGCTCTTCTTTTAAATACATCCTTTCTGAAATAATGATTATCATTTGCACTTTCATCTTAAGTTAAATAGCATATGGCTTTGGCTGATTAAAGCCCCCTCCTGGTATTAATCAGCATCTTAGTATCATGTTTCTAATGGAGGAGCAGTTGCCCTGCTGATATTGTAAGCTTTTTAACAACATCTAAGTCTGTGGATCACTGCTGCTGGCAAGAAATATCTTTGAGCCTCCTATGTAAAAGAGTATTGCAAAGATGTCACTTACAGGTGCAGTTTATATGAGCTTCTACAACATATTGTATTTTAAATGTCTGCTGAAACGTAAAGCTAAAAATAACCTTTAATAAGTAGTTACCTGTTTCTAAAGAAAATAGAGAACTTCTGAGCATGGTAACATTTGATACGTAGAGGCATCATGGAACCAAAGATTACAAGCTGCAGGGAAGTGTTTGTGTGCTTTTGACCGCCTGTAAATCATGAAGTCTGTCCACATGGCCACCATTCTAGCCTAAGCCTAGGCCAGCAGCAATACTAATAAGCTGACCTGACAGCTGTGGCTCGGCTTCATGCAGAAATGGCCTCCATCAATGGCTAAGCTCGGTTTAGGAGTGTTGTAGATTTGTCACATCATCACTAAAATGCAAAGGGAGAACTGCAGGCAGTGGTGTGGCATCAGCATAGCTGCTCACATAAACACCCAGGATGTGGTTGCTCGTTTTTGGAAGCACCCTGCTCCTACAATGCCAGGCTGGACAGAGTGCAGGGAGACTAGACTGTGCAATTTAATGAAGATAGTACTGTTCTCTGTCACATAAAGTCGTAGAGATTTGAGGGGGGGCTACTGGAGTTTGGCATTTCCCACAGGGACTCTGCCCATACCAGCTCAGCTGTAAGGCAGAAGTGGAGCCCTGGGGCAAACCCCTGAGTGCAGATTGCTGTACCAGGCTTCCTGCTTCTGGGTTGTTTTTTTTTTTTCCTATTTGAGACTTGCTCTCCTTTACCATTGAGATTTAACAGTGGCCCCCAACTTAGTTACCAAACTTGTTTTATTTTTGCTGAATGGTAAAACAAACAAGCACAAAACAGCAAGAAAACTGATGTTAACAGAAAAGTTTAATAAATCTTATTATTTCAGAGATTTTTGAAGGAAGAAATATCCTGATAAGGCTGACAGGCCAGGCAGATCTTCAGCACCTCCTTTTCTATGCATGAAGCAGTTCTGAAGACTTGTTATCCTGTGTGTTGTAGTGATAACAGAGTTTACATATACAGATACTTTTCCAGATCTGGTATTTCTGCCTTAGCACCTGGGAATCCTGTTGGATGCTGCTTCCATTTGCCATTTGATATAGCTATTCTCAGGCATTGTGGGTGCATAAAATTCTGCAACCCTCCACTCATTTTCTGCCCGGATTGCTGTATTAAAAAAGTGTAGCATGCAATGCTTAATTCTGCCTTACAAATAAATTTTAGCAAAGCAATACTAGCATAACTCTTCTCCTTCATTAGCTCCCATCTTTCTTTTCTAACTTGTTACAATAATGTGTTCATCTAACAACGTCCTATATGCCAACTGGACAATTAGTCTCTGCCCTTTTGTAAATAGCTGCTATTAACTTAATGTTTTGTCCTTGTCTTTTGGAGCTTCTGGGCTCACTGGATATCACTGTCCACCATATTCATGGTAATTATCTAACATGGCTCACAAGAGACTTGGAAACTTTAGCTTTTTTGTTTCATTTATCTTGCACATTTTCCCTGTAACATACCCATGGCCAAGCTTGTCTGCTGCTTCTGTCTCAGAGGTTAATTTAAATTTTGAATCTTTGGCATGTATGTGTGAACTTGACTTTTTCAATTCTAAAAAAAATGTACAGTTGTTCTACTTACTTGCATTCTTGATTTTTAAAGTAATTGAACACTGTGGTTTTTAATCTACCATTTTCCCACTCTCCATTTTGTTTTAGAATCAACTTCTACTAGAAGCTGATCACTAGGATCTATTTCTTTTTCTGTTTCCCTATGTTTTAATGAATGAAAATATCTTTACAAATAGTATTTTCCTTTCTGATAACCACTGACCATCTCAATACTTTAAACTATTTCTCTTTTGAATGCTAGAGCATATGAATCATACTTATGCACTGAATACATAGAGTAAATTATGCAAACAAATTAATTTATTTTTGTTAGTCATAATTTGTGGTATTAGGGCCAATTTACTCCCCAGAAGAGCTCCTCTTGGCAGCTTAATGTCTTTTTATTTAGTTATTTGCCATCTGTAACTTGTTTCTGTTCTATTTCTTTATTGGCTATTGATGAGGTCAAGATGGTGATTTGGCAGTTGCTGCCAACCACCTGTTTTTCAGCTCATCAGCCCACATGGTTGCCGCAACATCACACAGACAGTACAGAACCTGCCTCTGTCCAAGGGTTTCCTGGTAATCAACTTCCTTACAAACCACAAGGAAGTCCCTTCTGCCACTGCTCCGTCTCACTGCCAACAGTGTGCCAGAGATCCCTCAAAGAGAATGTTCCAAAACAACCGTCCTCAAAGGCCATGCAAATTCCCGTCAGCCATTCCATAAGTAACAGGAGAATCCGATTCCTGTTTAAAAAGAACCACTGACACTGTGTTTCAGTTAGTAACCAGCTACACATGCCTTTTTGCAAAAATTCCTCTTTGATCATTACAGTGCCTTCATTTTCCTTCCCCACTAATTTGCCGTTACTCGGTTAAAAGAGGAGAACATCGAGTTACCACTGGCTGCGTATGTCGGGTAGTGAGAGGTAGCTATTGCACCATGGAGTCAGATATACATTTGAGAAATGGAAAATGGGGGCCACATTTCTCCCGGCTTTCTGGAAGAGAATTTTAGCAGCAATATCACCTCTGGGTTTCTAGCAGCTGTGTACATTTTCTTGTAGTGAGAATTATAGTTTGGGGACAGAAAGCATAATTGTCATTTCTTCCTCCCCTCTCCCCCCCTCCCTCCCAATGAGAAAGTACTATTAAAGATTTTATAGTGACATCTGCAAACTTACTCCTGCATGATCACATTCTGCTAGGTGCTGTGAAATGACCAAGGTGTTTCTTTCAGTGTCATGTGTTTGCTTACAAACCTGCTATTCACCTGCTGAATTCTACATAGAGCTGTTTCTACAGAGGAAGCAGAGCTGAAACTCAAACAGCATGCAATTGTTGTCCAGGTACTTAGTAGCTCCTTTCTTTCTGAATAATTCACAGTCCAGTCCTTATATTTTTGTCTGACATCAGGAATAAACTTGAGGAAGTAAATGTGCCTAATAATAGAAGAATATGTGCTTGCAGTGTTTCAACTTTCACTGGTCTTTATTTACCAGGTCTTTATTTATTCTGGGGTTGCTTACCACCTGAACAGAGGTGCTCAGGTGTTCAGAGGAACACGGCAGCTGAAGCCTTCCTCTAGGAACTCAAACAGCAGAAAGACTGCACTCTTTCAGTAGTGCAGAGGAGTGGATTTACTTTAAACTGCATTGTGTGCATGGCAGTAAGAATCTGCTCCTCAGATTTCTTTCAGATTCCTTGTAATTTCTTCAGATTCACAAATGTTTCACTAAAAATATACACAGTGGTCCTGTCAGTCTTAATGCAGAGTCTGCATAGCTATAAATTGTATGACATGACAATTATCATGCAATTTTGGGGTTGTGGGAGCTGTAAACATTATAATAATCTGATTTAAATACTTGATGCTCCAACAAATTAGGCATTATTATAGTGAGTTGAGTACTGCCTTGAATGCAAATGCAGTTTCATCCAACTCCAACAGCAATTCCATAAAATTACAGAGAGAGCATGTGGCTCATAAAATATTTTTTAAAAAATGTTGTATATATATTATGAACACAAAATAAAACCCGGGGGAAATATAAATATACTTTGTGATGCTTATCTCAGGGATAATTGTTTAGACTTTTGTGTCTGGAACAGCTAGCATTTTAAAAGCTAAATATTTGATTCATACAGTTAATTTTATTTATATTAGGCACTCTCCATGTGTCTGAAATTTACCCCTTTGCTCTGGACTTGCATCACTTGCACCCTTATTGCATACCATGAAGCTGCAGTGCTACACAGGCCTTGCATAGGTCCTCTGCACAACGGCAGATGCCATGTGCTAGTAATAGGCAGGTGTTCTCAGTGTGTGTAGCTGTCTGTGCTTCTCTGGGCTGCTGTTTGTCATCTGGAGTACTGTAGTGTGTAAGAGCTCTGACTGTGGGCTGGTAACCCCAGATCTAGTTCAAAGAAAGAACAAAAAGTCAGTCCATTTGCCAAAAGCTGCTGTTTCTAAGACAAGAAAAAAGCAGATGAATGTGGACAGGCAGGGAATAAAGAGAAGCAATGACAATATTGATCTGTACAACTGTGCACTCCACTGCATATTGTGTTTAGCTGTCTCCTTCACAGTGAGTGAGGCTATGGAGAGGACATTTTTATGCAGACTGGCTTAGTTTTGCACTGCGATAGCTGGCTTAAAGCTGAAGGCATATGAAGGATAAAACTCCCACCTGGGTTTAAGAGATAAAAGTGCCTGTGGGTAGCTAGCATTGCTTGTCTGGAGATGAGGGAGAAGAACAGATGAAGTTTTAACATTCAGATTCTACCTACTCAGCTTTCTTAATTGGTTTGTTTTGGAATCCTACAGATAAATACAGAGCCCATCCTGAAGCAAAGTGATGTACTGCACGTTGTTCGCAAAACACCAGGAAGAGCTCTGTTCACTTGAATCCCTGGAGCACAGGACATAGTGCACCTTCTTGTCCTGATAAAGAAGGGGCATCACAGTGAGCTCTATAAGGGTAAAACTGAAACAGGGGAAGGCTCAGGGTACTACTGTAGACAGAACAGAGCTGACAACAGAAATCAGAGTATTCCCTAAGCATTTACTTCCCACACTGTGCGCTTACACACACTTGTGACTTTCTGGCCCCTTCCCCATCTCCTTTAAAATATGCTAGCTATGGTGGAGAAGCCTAGAAGTACAGCTATATATTTCACCTTACCATCTGCAGCCGAAACAGCTGGATGAGTGGATCGCCATGCACTTTGGAGAGGATACCAATGGCATGTGTTAGATGGTCCAGGGGGGCGTGTTTCAGAACAGCACAGGCACCACTCCACTTCTGAGACATGGTGCATCACTTGCGCTGTGGCCTGAGCTGGGGCATTGTACACCATTTTAATTGTCATGCTAAAAGACTGGCAGCAACAGAAGCTAAAATGAATTAAGTATCAGCCCGTTGCATATCTACTATAAGCAGAAACATTTGCAGTGATCAGTCAGCATTTTATTGGCTAAGATCAACAACAGAGATAACTACAAATAAGTGGCTTTGCAGCCTTTTCTTCTAGCATGTCTTTTGCAATCAGTATGAGCTATTACAGTGGGTTCCAAGAGGTACAAAGAAAGTTCAGCTAACAAGCAAATAGATATAAAAGAAAAGGATAAAGGGAAAGCCAAAGTTAATGGATTTTCCTTACCAAAGACAGCTGGAGTTCATAACTTTATCACTATTAGTCTGCACAGTGTCATTGTCAGTCTGAAGACAAAGAATCAATGTGCTGTTTTCTTTTTTCTTTGATAACAGAAGAATGCAAGAACTAGATTAGGATAGGTTAGTTCAAATATCTGGTCTGATGGCAAATAACATTGGGATCAGAGAAATGAAAATGCTGTATGAACTCTGGCCAGAAATTCCACATTTACGAGAAATCCAGAGTGCTGTTGCTCTCTACTGGGATGCTGTGATCCTCAGTGCTGTCCTGACTGTTCACTTTGCTTAGGACATGAAAGAGGATTCAGAAGTGAAATCTTCTAGAAAGAAGACTGGGGATTAACCCCCATTTTAGCCAGAATATTTTCTGCCATGACTGCAACTGCTTTCATTATTTAGAGTCAGTTCTCAAACAGTCTTTAAGAAAGAACCTGGTTCTAAGCTAGTGCTTGCTCACTGCCAACATCCCAGTATGACCTGAGGAGGAACTCAGCTGGTAATGGTGCAGTATGCTTCTGAACATGATGAAAAAACAAATTCCCAATGACTTTTTATTAAAAATATCTTAGTATTTTTCTTTAAAGTAGGGACTTCTTGGCCATATTTCAACATTGATAATGTCAGTGTTAAATTCCTGTTGCTGACTTAGCCTTTACTTGCTTCTTTTGCTGCCCAAAAGGGTTATAGAGGATTGCTAAGTCCCACTGAACAGCTGATGTACATGGTCTCAGAAAGCATTATTCCAGCAGTTCCTGGAATGCAGCTTTGCCAACTCTTGCAAGTTAAATGCAAACCTCACAACATTTTTTAAAAGCTTCAGTTCCTTGACTCAATGATTAGGTGAAAATCTTATTTTCATAAAAAAGTAAGCACCTCATTTTATGAAGATGGATATAGAGAAAAACTTGATTATATATACTTTTATAGGATCAGGAAGTATCAGGCTCAGAAGAAAATGAAATATATTACATTTTTAGAACACTCCTGAGTTTTCAGATCTGACCTGTGTGTTTTCAATTCTTGGTTTTGCATACTGAAAGTGTAGAACTTTTTAAAATTATTTCTTTGCACACTATTTCATGAGATAGTGCTATTTGAATCCACTTTGTTTAATATTTAAAGAATTTTGTGGACTGAAATTCCAAAGATATAAATTTTTGTCTTATTACTTGTTAGGTAAACCATGTGATGGGAATATATCATATTCCTTTTTTGATAGTTAATTAAGAAATAGGTGATTGCATGCAATGTAGAAAGTGGACCTTTCAATTCACTGTTAATGCACATACTTCTTGTCCTTAGATAATTTATCTCCAAAGAGGGAAAGAAAAAAAAGATGAACTTTCAGTACTTTTCCCACATGTGAGAAAAGAGCCCATAATCTGTTGATAATGTAGTAACTGGCCCTAGAAGGGAAAGAAATGACATATCTAGTTCTGGGAATGACTTAGAAGAAACCTTCCCATGGCAGACTGTATGACTCCTTAGCAGGTTTCTGTTGTCCTTCCCAGAGGTTTCTTAAGATCTTGGGACTGGCCACCACTCTTTTGGGATGCATCTTTGTCTTGATTCTCAAGATACATGTTGCTGTCTGGTACTGAGTCTTTCTAAATTTCCCCACCTCATCAACTGGCAGTGGAATCAGCACTGTTTTTATTATGAGTGCTTTCTCAATTCTATTTACAGATCAAAATTAAAAAAGAAAAAAAAGCTTCTAAAACAACTACTGCCACCTAGTGTCACACCAAACTCAGAAAATCCCAAAGAGCTCAAGCTCTTCCCACTGGAAAAAATCCTTGGCAATAAATAATTTCCATTGATTTCAATTGGCACCGACTTCCTCAGTATACAGCTTGTACAGCAAAACTTATATATTTTCCATTACTATATCCAGAGAAATAGTTTTACATAGGATACCTGAGAATCTGTGTGTGTGCATTGATGTGATGACAGAGAATTTAATTCCATTCTGCAGCTTTACACTAATGCAGAGATGGACATTACTTAGCAGCCTGTGGTAGGCAGGCACCCTGTGACAGTGGTGTTGCAGGTAGAGAAATGTCTCTACCTGCTCATTCACCAGTTTCAGAAAGCTGGCTTTCATTAACACAAAATCTTTTTAAAGGTATTTGCCATACTGAGATAAATAGCACCATTCATTTTAGCATATTTTAAAGAACTGCAATAAGTACTTTACACCTGATTTTCTTATGGTGGAAAATCCTTAAACTAGAGATTAGCACAAGGAATTTGTGATGCAACATTCCCTTCAGAATGATACAGCACCTAATGATCCTTCATGCTGAATAAAAATTATTATGAGACAAGGCTCATGAGAAGATATTAATTACAATTCTTGGTCCTTGTGGCAATAATTCTGACTGAAGTGAATTGCATCATTTATTAATATGAGGCTTGATACACTGTGTGCTGTTAAATGTCCTTTTTACAAGACAAAATCTCAGTAAGAACAGTGTTATCGCCACTCACCTCTGATGGCTGGATGCTGAAAGGCAAGTAAGATTATATCTGTTTGGTACCTGAGGTTTTACCAGCAATTGAATCTACTGACATTCCTGCAAATACTTTGGGCTCAACTAGTGCCAGTTCTCTGAGGTCGTCAGTGGTCTTCAAAATTAAGTAATACTCTAAATATTTCTGCATTGGTGCATATTATTGAATACATTTTGTAGACTGTTAAAGCAAGGTGGGAAAACTGACATTGACAGCATTTACATGTACATTCATGGGAACAGTACTTTGACATATGTACTATGTTTCAGTGTTAGCTGTAGAGCTAGGCCCAGAGTTGAAAAGTTTTGTCTGTGTTTTCTGTTCTTGGATCAGCACACTTCTCAAATGACTGTAGCAGGATTTAGAAAATTAAATGAAATTGGGCACTAATAGTCAAGACTGTGGAAAGAGTGGGAATTGTCAAGAACCCCAAGTGAACACTCCATCTGCTCTTCAGAGGACAGCGAAGTAATAGCCAACATGACGCAGACACATTCTAAAGCAGCTTATGACCTCTTCATCTATGAAAGGCTAAAGTAAGTAAAGTAACTGCATTTACTAAGGAATGTTTGAATACCATCTTCTTGCACGTCTTAGTGGTCATCAGCAGATCTGGGAAAGTTTAGAACTGCAACCTGAGAATAGTCTGTGAACTGTGAAGGGCATAAAAACTGGCAGAGCTCCTGATGCAGGGAAACGCTAAGCAGCTGCTTAATTTTTAGCACATGCAGATTCCCTGAAGTTTTGTGTGTGCTCAGTCTTTGCTGGGTTGGCACATTAGCACTGAGATGTTAAAGTACTATTTTCCACAAACTCTTCACTCCCAGTGCTGTGAAAGAGTGAGATGCATATTTCTCTTACACAGCATCTTAGGCCATGCTTCACATAATGTCCTGTTATTAGTTGGTATTGCTCACAAGAATGTCATAATCTGACCCTATGTATTAGTCTTATACAGACTAATTGTGCTGATTTTGTCTGAGAAAGGGTTAAGTCTCCTCACTGTGGGGGGTCGGCTACCTTTCCCCGCTTCCCGCGCTCTGCCGCGTGACGGGGGGCTGGGAGGGGCGGGGCCATGGTGGGGGCGGCTGACCCCGACTGGCCAATGGCAGGTTCATTCCATACCATGTGACACCTGACCAGTATATTAAGGGGGGCAGGTTGCAGCTCGGGAGTGGCGTGGCGCCGGGTTGGCGGGTGACTGTGGCACGTACGGTTTGTTTCGGCGGCTCGTTCCCCCTTCCCCCCCCTTCCCCCCATTCACCCACCTTCCCCCCCTCTTCCCCCCCCCCTTCCCCCCCCCCAGGTTTTGCGCCTCTCGTTGTTCTCCTTTACATTGCATTTCTGTTGTTGTTCCTTTTAAGTTTAACTAAGCTGTTCTTATCCCAACCCACGAGCGTTACCCTTCTGATTCTCTCCCCCATCTACCGGTGGGGGAGTGAGCGAGCGACTGTGTGGGACTGAGCTGCTGGCTAAACCACGACACTAATAAAGACAAAGCTTTTGCACTTGGAAGAGACATGTGCAGTTGAGATTAATGCTGCATTTATCGCCTCATCATCTTTCCAGGCCTACCAGTAAAGAAAGAGCAGTGAAGACCTATCCATTCTGTTTTTCTTAACTAAAAATAAGTCTCAATTTTTAAATTTTTTCATCCCAAGGGTAGAGTTTGAGACAGTCTTGAAATGTTTCAGAACTTACTGAACAAATATCTCCTTACTCTGCCATGCAAAACATCAACAAATGTTTTAACACCCTACTGTTTTATCTTGACATGTCTTGGCCTAGTCACATACAGAAACAGGAGGCTTAACAAATGATCTCCATGTTTTCCGTGCAGTGCGTTATAAATAATGTAATTAGAAAGTTGGTGATTCATATTATCCTGATCTATGGATACAGCTCAGCCCCATATTAGACTCAAAAAGATAATGTCTCTGAGCATTTTGGACAAATGTCTATAAATCTGTATGGATAGTTTCAAGTCTTTCAGCTACAGGCGTTACTAAGCTTTAAAAATAAACTGTACACAGGTAGAGCAAATAATATCTGCAAGGTATTTCCTGGCAGCCTGCCAAATAAAAATACTATTACAGCATGAGTGTTCTCTGCTTAGATGCAAACTTAACAACCAGCCTGAAAACTTGCTTATAACATTGTTTGAATTTCTATCTTGTGTGTTGTATGAAATAAAGCAGATGAATATAACTTTTATTTTGCATCACTATTAGTATACTACACATGGTGCCTGAGCAGCTGTCATATAGTCAGCTGTCAGTCATAACACCTAATTACATCTTGTATGTATTACTAAAAGTCTCTGAGTGAATTTAAAGTTTCAGTAAGCCTGGCCAATATAAAATGGGTAGGCCACAAAAATCATGAGGTTTTGAATCAGGAGATCTAGAAGAGTCATACTGGGCTTCCCACTACTTTCTTCTGGAGTTTATTTTCTGCCTTTTGAGCAGGAGGGATATAAATGAACACTTTTCTTCTTTTCATTGAAAGGTGAAGCAGATAAGAGTGGAACTGAAGCTTTAAATAACTAAACTATTATAGGACAAGTAATGAACTATCTGGACATGGCAACACTAAGTCAAAGAAACTTGCTATTGTTCTGTACAGACAGCCCTTTATTTTTTGGAATTTCTTTAAAAATTAGGGCCAGATTGTTTTGCACATCCAAACAAGTATTGAATAGTGGGGAAAGATCCATCAAACCCTTTCCATTCTTTTCTGTGGTCAGTGATACAAAGGGAGACCAAAGGATATTATGAGTGTCAACTTTTCGCTTGTTCTGCAGTGTTGTGGTGATTGACAGTCCACTGTTGAAGAGTGGCACAGTGGAGCCCTTAAGCTACCTGTTGTGTTTCATTCTCTTCCCTGCTTTCAGAGTGCATTTTTACTTCAAAATGAGAAAAATTTAAAAGACACAAAACAGGTGAGGGGTTTTTTGAGAGCAGTCTTAAGTATCTAACTCCTAGCTTTGACGGTAATGTGTTCAGTGCATGCTGTGCCCTGGTGAACATGTGCTTTGGAAGGAAGAAGGAATCATGGAAGCATTTGTGAGACCTGCTTTGACAAGGTTCAGGTAGCAATTTCCCATTATGATTTCTCTACAGAACTGAGTTTTGGACAAAATCACTGCATCAGCATTAGTAATAGTTTGGACAATTCCGCTCTACACAGGAGAATTCTTTTAAAAACATCCTCTTTTTAGTGTGTATGTCCTCATCTTTTGACCTGGCAGTAAGAAAAGGCAAAATAAGCCATGTTACTACTCCTTTTAGCAGGTACACTCAGATTTTGGGCCGAAATCATACTTGCAATGTTCAGCTGCAGTACATATATTTCACAGAATCTCAGAATCACAGAACCACAGGTTGGAAGGGACCTCAGGGATCATCTAGTCCAGCCTTTCTGGGAAGAGCACAGGCTAGACAAGATGGTCTAGCACCCTGTCCAGATGACTCTTGAAGGTGTCCAACATGGCCGAGTCAACCACTCCCCTGGGGAGATTATTCCAATGATTGACTGTCCTCACTGTGAAAAATTCCCCCCTGGTGTCCAATCGGAATCTCCCCAAGAGCAACTTGTGTCCCTTCCCCCTTGTCCTCTCCATGTGACTCCGTGTAAAAAAGGGAGTCTCCATCTTCTTTGTAGCTACCCCTTAAGTACTGGTACACAGTGATGAGATGCCCTCTGAGCCTCCTTTTCTCAAGGCTGAACTAACCCAGTTTCCCAGCCTATCCTCATCTGGCAGGCTTCCCAGTCCTTTGATCATCTTGGTGGCCCTTCTCTGGACCCCTTCCAGCCTGTCCACATCCTTTTTGTACAGAGGGGACCAGAACTATACACAGTACTCCAGGTGTGGCCTGACAAGCACTGAGTAGAGCAGGATGATGACTATCTCTGCTGGCGATACCCTTTTTGATGCAACCCAGCATCCTGTTGGCCTTCTTGGCCGCAGCAGCACACTGTTTGCTCATGTTGAGCTTTCTGTCCACCAGGACCCCCAGGTCCCTTTCCACAGAGCTGCTTTCCAGCCAGGTGGATCCCAGTCTGTACTGACTCCTGGATTACGTTTTCCCAGGTGCATGACCTTACACTTCTCCTTGTTGAACTTCATAAGGTTCTTGCTGGCCCACTCTTCCAGCCTATCCAGATCTCCCTGCAGAGCAGCTCTCCCTTCTGGAGCGTCTACTTCCCCACTCAACTTGGTGTCATCAGCAAACTTCATCAGGCTACGCTTGATGCCGTTATCCAGATCACTTATAAAGATGTTGAATAACATTGGGCCCAATATCGATCCCTGGGGGACTCCACTTGTGACAGGTTGCCAGTTTGAGAAAGAGCTATTTATCACCACCCTTTGGGTGCGGCCTGTCAGCGCCAGTTCCCCACCCACTGCAGAGACCACTTGTCTAGGCCATAATGCATTAATTTCTCCAGGAGGAGACTGTGGGGGACCGTATCAAAGGCCTTGGAGAAGTCCAGGTAGACAATGTCCACTGCCCGCCCCATGTCAACCAGGCCAGTCACTTTGTCATAGAATGCCACCAGGTTTGTCAAGCACGATCTGCCGTGCTTAGCTTTTCCCAATTGCATGCTTCATTTGACTTGTGATGGCCCCTAGGAGGATTCGTTCCATAACTTTCCCAGGGATTGAAGTAAGGCTGATGGGCCTATAGTTACCCGGATCCTCCCTCGAGCCCTTCTTGTAGATAGGGGTAACATTTGCCTTCCTCCAGTCCTCTGGGACAACCCCCGTCCTCCGTGACTTCTCAAAGATTATGGAGAATGGCCTTGCGATGATGTCAGCCAGCTCTCTCAACATCCTTGGGTGGATGGCGTCAGGGCCCATTGATTTGTACGGGTCAAGATCCTGTAGTAATTCATATACTAACTCTTCCTTCACCAATGGTGGGTCAGTGTTTGGATCAATCGGCAATTTTGTTCCCAAAGCCTGGGACCCAACAGTGTTGGTAAAGACCGAGGTGAAGAAGGTGTTGAGGACCTCTGCCTTTTCTGTATCGTTGGTGATTGACTCTCTTTTCCATTTAACAGTGGGCCCATGTTTTCCTTCTTTTTCTCCTTATGGCTGACATACCTGAAGAAACCTTTCTTGTCATTTTTGACATCTACAGCCAGTTTCAATTCAAACTGGGCTTTTGCTTTTCTAACTGCACGCTCTGGCAATGCCCTTGTAGATCTCGACAGATAATCCTCCACTTCTCCATTTCTGGTGTGCTTCTCTTTTGGATTTGAGTAGACCCAGGAGGTCATGGTTGAGCCATGGGGTCGTCTTGCTCCGCTTACTTCCCTTTCCTTTGTAGGGGATAAATTGGCATTGTGCTTCCAATAGAGAGTTCTTGAAGGACTCCCAGCACTCACTAGCTCCTTTGTCTTCCACGGAGGATTCCCATCGAATCCCTCCCAATTGAGCCCTGAGTGCACTGAAGTTTGCTCTTCTAAAAATCCAGAACCCTTGTCTTAGAGGTGACCTTCAGCACACACAGCAGGGTCCCGAGCACACTCAGTGGGATCCCAAGTGGTTGGTTAGTGGGAGCAGAAACCTTACGGTTCTTAGAGCTATGGTATTTTGGGCTCTGGACAGACTGTTAAAAAATGAACAGTGCCTTAAAGAAGTTTAACCTTTACTTTGTGATTTTAAACATGAATTTTATGATGCCTACAGAGAGGTGAGAGCAGAAGTTGTAAATGGTGATATCTTACTCTTCCCTGTAGTGTGGCAGTGGAGAGAGCTAATGCTTCCTGGCTGGGTGGTTCAAATGAGATGCCTCAGAGATACATTTCTTAAAAGGCCTATGAAAGAAATGTGGATCTCCATGGCCATGGATTTTTGTATACAAAGGAACTGGGTCCTTCACAGTCCGTGGCACCATTTATAATCTTGAGTTTGACATGTACATGATTATTAAAACTTGGTAGGGGGTCTTCTGATATGGTCCCTCTCTGAGTGGTGTCCTGTGTTTATTCTGCCTCCCTGTCCCTTGTGTCTGCCTTCATGTTGGTTTATCTTTCAAGTCCCTGTTCAGGTCTAGTCAGCTCTTTTTGTTTGCTTGTTTGTTTTTGGGTTGTTTTTTATTTTTTTGACTTCTTGTAGCAATTGAATGATGAATTATCACACAAAGGTCGCTTCTCATTATTTTTATTTCTATTAATTTATAGTAGAAGTTATTCATGGCAACAATATTCTAGATTGATTCAGCAGAAAGCTATCAAATACACTCTAATGAAAAAGCTATATAGAAAGCATGAACATCACATTTCATCACTTAAACTTACATTTAACTTTTAACCATGAGTAGTCCCATAGGCTATCCATTGGAAGTGCTTGTGTTACCTGAGCTGAAAGTACTGGAGGTTAAAATACTGTACAATTTAACCAACATAGTAAGGACAGAATTAGGGACAGAAGGCTACAAGAGCCTTGTTCCAGAGATGTTCACAATTGTCATATTTGTTAATTAGCAGAGAACTATTGTGTTCCAAACATTTTTTAGCCTGGAATGAAATGAAGGGGCTTGATTCAAACATTCATAGGGAGAAATCCAGGTCCCGTTGAAGTCAATGGGAATTTGGCCATTGATTTAGAGGGCCAGGATTTCACACATAATCTAAATACTGATGCCTGGAAGAAGATGGGAAGCAGACGTATATTCAGCAATGACACTGAGGCCAGACACAATGTTCTCCATAGTGTTGCCTTCCAGCGAGATGCCTACCAGTAGTGAAACCCTAATGAAAAACATATTTCAAAAAGTGCTTTCTGGAACTTTTTTTTTTGTACTAGTGCATAAGTCAACATGCTGCTAAGAAAGGAAGGTTATAGAAATGTGCCTTGGTCTTGCTATTGCACTAATACTGATTCCTGACAATGTAGTAGAGTTTAAAATGGAAATACTTGTGCGTAGCTGGAGAATAACAGGCTCTGCGGATGCTCTTGTGCCTTTCATAATCAGTGCTGACAAACTATGGAGAAAGACTTTTTGGCTAAATCATCATTCATACTAAAACTGTATGCTATGATTAGTTACTTCTGCCTTTCTAAATTAGATGAAGTAAGGACAGGGGGACTAATGTAATTAGCAAAGGGATGGAAAATGGCCTCATGCTATCTTAGAAATCCTCTCCAAGTCACATAGATATTTGGGTGAAAATTGCTATCTCTGAAAACAGATTTTTCAGAGCTCAAAAGCTGATATCACATTTCTGTTCATAGATAAACTACGTAAAACACAAAGATCAAAAATATATTTTCTATGATTTTGATATGCACAAATATCTTCCAGTATCTCAAAATTGTCCTCAAGAGTTTAGAAAGAGATGAGTAATAACATTGGTGAAAGCAGATGTGTGATTCTAAAGGATTAACAAAAAAAATCCATTCTTGAATATTTTAGATTTTTTAGGCTGGGATTGATTGTATTGATTTCCTCCTCTCAGTTAAAAAAAAAAAACAAAACCAAACAAAAAACAACTGCTTTTTAAATTAAACTATTAATTGATGTTTTGGGGCTAGCAACTGCTGTTCTAGTGGCTCACCTGAATCTGAACAAGGGGTTTTTTATTCAGTGAGAGAAGAGCTGCAAAGAAATTAATCAGTGGCTCTGTCAAAGTGCAGTAGCTGAGGATCTGTCCTGAAAACAGGTCAACATCCTGCTTTTCCCATTTGCTGTATTTATCCTTGGGCTGGTATGCTCTTTGGAAAGTCTCTGTTTTAAACAGGCTTTGTCAGCAAGGGAAATTGGTGAGTGCTCTTTCTAATATAAAGCTTATTTTTGTTTCATGGCACAAAGCATCTTATTTTGTTGTACCACCTATGCATGTATTCATTTGTGGCCTGGGTAAAGAATCAGTCAATGGAGAAATACAAGTGTATTTAAGATATTATCTCTCTCTGCTATTCAAGGACAAGGCTTTTGTACAAGTTTTCAGTATCAGCCTTACTCTTCTGCCTTCTCTTTTCAATACTTTACTAGCATATTATGTTCCTGAACTGCTTTTCCACACTGCCATGAGGTATCAATTCATGCTAGCTTTGGGAATTGCCATATGTACCTTCTGGTACACAGTGATGACAATAAATAGGTTTACCAGGTCAGCTCCAACCTCTAATGCTGCTGGAAATGTGAGAGTCCTGCTTCTCTGTGGAATGTAGAAGGCTCGCTTACAGGAACACATTTTTAATCCCACAAGTCTGAGTGGGTTTGAAATGTGTGCAGCCAAGCTCTCTTGGCCCTAATGAAAACATGCATCTGGAAGCACTGAAATTCCTGTTTTAAAATAATTCTACTTGTTGGGGGCTGTTGACTTAATAACACTGTGGACCCTTTTTCTCTCTTCTAGAGTGCCTGTCTTCTTTTCTTTTTTGTCACCCCAACAACCAGTGAGAGATATTGTATTCCAACTTTGTTTTACTTCTTGATTTCTTTTTAGACAATTTTGAATGCTTAAGTTTAAGGCATTTCATAAAGTTCAGCAATCAACCTGATTTTAATGAATCATTTTAGTTCCAGGACCTTCTTCCCTACTAACAGACAATCCAATCACTCAGCATTGCCTATATCATAATCTTTTTATCTTCTACATCCACTTATTTAGTGCAAATTACTTTATAAAATTTTATATTAGTGAAGAAGTCCTTCTACCACCTAGAAAAATATTGAGTTTCACCTGTAACTTAGTAACTTTCTCACTTAGCTTCTGGTGTGTTCATTTCTCATGGTTCAAAAAATCTGTATTTCTGCCTGCAAACTTGAAGCATTATCCTATTATCACTAGGGCTCAATATGTAATTTTATCTCCAAAAATACTTTTCAAAGGTCTGTTTTTCCCATGACTATTCCTGTGTATGCTCTTAATTATAGTCATGAGTACTTTTAACAAGTTGGACAATATTAATTCTGTATTGCTATGAAGTATCTTTCCAGCTGATTTAGAAAGTTGGGGCATTTTAACTATAGCTGTTTAGGTGAATTGTTTAAAGAGCTGGCACACAGCTGCAGTGGTATGAAATCACACAGTCTCAAGTTTAAACTGTTAGTATATACTGCTGGAGACAGGTTGGAGTAGCCATGTAAAAAACCTGCAGGTTGTCTTATTTATCTTTAAAATACCAAGTTTGTGATTCCTTCTCTACTTTTTGGCAATTTGTTCTTTTCTTAAATATCTAGCAAAAGTTGAAAAATTATCTTTTGTATCTTCCTGCTGTTTGGCATGCCTGAAGCTGGACCTCTGGACTGGGCCAGAAATTTCAATTTTAAAGCTGTAAACGTGGAGGCTGGATTTATGTCTTAAATATTTAAGAATCTATGCATTTTTACATTGGAAAACCTGGTTTACCTTCAGTTTCTCCTTGGAGTCATGCTTTAAGGTATAAATTGTCCTGTATATAACTGTATTTCTGGTGATTTTCAGAAGGGGGGCAAACCGTACCTTTTTCAACTCAGCAGGTTGATGTAAAAACAATCCTTAGTGCTTTTTCAGTTAGGAAGAGGTAGCTGTGACTGAAAAATGAAACTGCCATTTGATTGCCTTCTTGATGAGCTCTTCCTTGTAACAGAGT
This sequence comes from Phalacrocorax aristotelis, assembly GCF_949628215.1. Taxonomy (NCBI): domain Eukaryota; kingdom Metazoa; phylum Chordata; class Aves; order Suliformes; family Phalacrocoracidae; genus Phalacrocorax; species Phalacrocorax aristotelis. Next base: position 17,082,291 of record NC_134283.1, read on the forward strand.
GGCATGCCTTATGGTTGTCTTTCTTCCAAGGACCTCCTTCTCTCCGTAGGCATAAGTCAAGGGGTATCCTCTCATTCATCTTTTCTGCTTTGGAATTAAAACATAATTATCTCAACCTTGCTGCCCATCTAAGGGCACTGCAGGCACAGATACCACACCAGCACTTGCTTTCCCAAGAGCTGGTGAGAGACTGCTTCATCTCCTGAAAATATGCTTTGGCTGAATTTCCAGGCACCTTACAAATCATAGATATGAACATCCCAACTAGCAGGAGCAGGCAAACATTTTACAATCCTGCAGACTCAATTAACTTATTATGAAAATAAAAGGAAGAAGCGGTTGCCTAGCTATGCATTCCTGTGTGGTTTTTTTTATTACTTGACTTATTCTATTAATCTTCTGCTTACGTTGTATAGTGGCAAACAAAGCCAGCTTTTTCTATCTTTAAAACCTTTAGGAAGAAAGTATGAAGATATGATTGTTATAGTAGATGTTTCAGGTTTCTTTTTTATGTGTGTGTGAGGAGAATTCTTTGTGATGGCAGATCTAGGGAAGTGGAAAGAGGCAGGAAAGGGATAAATGCTGAAAAGATTGATACCTAGTTACTGAAAAATTAAAACAAAAACGGGCTTGGGAATGGGAGAGAGAAGCCATGTTCTGGCCAAACCTCTGGTATTGTTCTGTAAAGCAGAAAGCCTAAATTAATCCTGTGTTTGGTCTTAGATTTGTGGCTTTTAAAGACTAAATGCACATGTTTATGTTTTCTCCTTTCCATATATGACAAACTGAAGCTAAAGTATTCCCTCTTCTACCCTTAAATAATTCAGGCTTTCCTCTGAGGGGAATATAGTAGATGTGCCAATGGTCCCACTGCTTGCCATAGAAATGTTCTCCAGAGCATTGTGAGATGACACAACTGCAGTGCCTAGGACTCTGCTATCCTGCCAAAAGCACCAGCTGTTTATCCATAGCCCATGAGAATTTAAAGGTCTGCTGTGGCTCAAGTTCTGCTCCATGGACTGGCCACAAAGTAAGACACCAAGGCAGCTAGTTCGTGCTTAGCAGTGATGCATATAGGCACATCAAGGCCTCTGTGTGTACAACTGAATCTTTCTTCACCCTGTGGCATTTAATATCTTTCATCAGTCACATCCGTTTTCACTCAAGAGATTTTTATGACATTTTCATGTCTGCCTTTTCTTCATTTTTGCCTTTTTTGCTCCATGCCCCATTTTTCATGAGAGCAAATTCCTCCCTTCCCTCTCCTGATCCTTTTTTTTCCATTTCATTTTTATATAATCTTCTTCTTATATTTTCTTTGCAGTACCTGCAGCAGCTGCTTTGCAGGTCCCCTGCTGTGCAAATTGCCCTTCACAGAGTAAGATCTTCCTGTCAGTGACTGACAAGAGGTGCCAGGAGCAGGCTAGGAGACTTTTAAAACCCATAAGTTGGCGAATCAGCAGGTACCTGTGTGCAGTTCTGGATACGCCCCTAGCATTAGTTCCGATCTTGTATCAAAGAGTTTTTAGGATGATATGGCCCACAGGCAGAGTTTCAGGTTAAAAGGAACACGCTCATGGTGTTTGGCTGCATCTATCCTCTTGATTTTTTTGTTTTAAATATAATGACACTAGCATTTTGTTCATGGGGAGGTTTTTGGTTTGGGTTTTGTAGTGGTTTTTAGTTTGTGTTTTGTTGTGGGTTTTTTTTGTTGTTTTGGTTTGTTGTTGTTGTTGTTGTTTGTTACAGGGACTGTGTTTACAACAGCCTAAACAAAGAAAAACTGTTCTTTGTACTAAATAGCTCCTGGTTTTCTTCTCCTAAGAAATAAATATGCCTTTCATATTTTCCAAGGCTGACAATGCTAAGGAAGCTAAGATACGTCAAAGGCTGAGGGGAAAGAGGAAGGGACCTACTGTAACTGCCAGTTTCTTTACGGAAAGATGTGGGATTTTAGGTTAGACTAGGAAAGCCCTGGACAGTCCACTCTCCTTGATGTACAGAAGGTGGCAGAGGGTCTGGAGGAGTTTGGAAATTTGGTTTAGTTCCTGAACCATCTTAAAGATGTTTTAACATCAGTCCTAAGTGAAAGCACTTTGCACAAGAAGGTGTCTTCAACTTTCAGGCAAAACAGCACTTGAATTAAATGCAGAATAAGTAGCCTGAATAAAGGGCACAGTATATGGTCCACTGTGATCATTTGACCTGAGTGGCTTAAGGCTTTGCATGCTTCATACTTGCAATCCAGCTGTAAAATGCAGGAAATACAAGTAGCCATGGTCTGATATTTCCCCATCTGTTCCCAATATTTAATAATTTGTTCTCTTTTCTGAGCATATTATTTATAAATTTAAAAAATATGTTTTATTTTATATAATGAGCTTAAAGGCCTTTTTGCTCCAAATTGCTCAAAGCACCCTCCTTTACCAGATTGAGGGTATTAATTTTACTGGAGGAATTTGTGTATAAGGTACAGATGGACAAGATGCACTTCTTAGCATACCAGTCTTTTGCCTTGCTGTTTGGCTTGTGTTTCTATTCTCTAGAGCTTCTGTGCAGTTAGGGTGTGTTTTGAAAGACCTAAATTCTTTTTTTTTATTGCTCTAAGGATGACGGAGAGTGAGAAGTAAATCCTGGTTCTCACAACTGAGACTAGTGTTGTACTAACTAGAAAAAAACCCTTCCCTTTGAAAAGCTTGCTAAGCATCATCCCCAGGATGTTGGAATCAGTAAGAATTTTGCTGTTGAGCTGAACAGCACTAAACACAACTAAATGGTACTTCAGCTAAGAACAGCTTTTAAAACATCTCATGTATGAGGTATATGCTGTGGATAGGAAAAACATACTGGATCTAAATGCTCATGTACCTAAAAAGTGGCAAAGTACAATCTACCAGATTTATGGTGATAGTACCCCATCCTAGCTAATGCTGTGTCTACGCTTATTCTGTGAGTGGGAGGTGGTTGTAGTTTCAGACTGCATGCCCCAGAATGCTACACTGAGAAGAAATACTGACCTAAATACCTTTCTGGCCTCTGTGCTTCATAACTTTGCTTTGTACAGCACAGTCTCAAGTCTTTTTATTCTGTAGTGCTTATAATTTTGAGGCTGTTTCGAACTGAATTTTAAATATCTGAAATAAAAATATACCACAGGCTGCCTCCTGCACCTGCTTATATTTATGTAGCAGTCCAGTGAAGTGAATGAAAATACACCTATATAAATAAACATTGAATCTCATCCAAAATGGATTGTTTTCATATAAAGACACAATTCAGTAAAGGCAAGAGGGTTTTTAATTTAATAGTACTTTTTTTAGTCACTTCATTATAACACATGGATTTGTTCACCACACTTTTGTCTCCCAGCAAACTCGAGGTGGAAATGGGAGCTTGTTAGATGGGTGGGAATAGACCATGTAAGTAGAAGAATCCCTTCTGGGTTTTGTTTCAGATTCATTTGCCCTCTGTCAAGATGATTTTGTTTATGATTCTGTGAGAACTTCTGGTGGTTATAAATTAACATCACCTTTAATCTTACCAAGATTCTACCTCTTCTAAAAAGTGACCAGAGTCCCACCTGAACTGAAAATTAATAGTTCAGGTAACTCTAATGTTCTTGGTGATTGTGGTAAGCTGATAAAATTGATATTGTAGTATTTCTTTAACAAATTAATTGTGACAGTGAGAATAAAATCAATCATGATCAACATGAAAAATAGGGCTTTTCAAACAAGCCTAACTTCATTTTCTGAGAAAATGAAAAGTTTGGTTAAGGAAAGTAACCAGATAAGGAATATATTTAGGCTTCTGTAGATCTTAAAACTGTTGCATAAAGAACATTATAGTTTGTCTATATGGAAAACATTAAATAATTAAGAACTGGATGATGGACTTGTCTTACAATAGCTGTCAAAAGAAATTTTAATCAAATAGCAGTGTTTCCAGGAATCAATGTGAAGCCTGGCATTAATCAGTCATTAAGGAGTATTTTTCACTGTAACATCACTGCTATGACACTGTTGATGGCAGAATGCCAACTGAGGGCAAACCTGTCCTTGCAGGTGACTTGGATTGTAAAGTAGGATTGGAACCAGAACAATAAAAACTTTTGTTGTATACCCAAAAGCAATGTAATCAAGTAACAGGGACTATGAACTGTGCCTGGTGATTAAGAGTAGCACTGTGAAAGCAGATACTGTGAAATGTGTTTGGGTACCATAGTAGAGAAACAACTGAATATGTGACGTAAGTAGTGCAGCAGGAAATGGCATGAGAGAGAGTATTCATCTCTATACACAGCACTTCAGAGGTAGTACAGGACTATAGCACGCAGCTTTAGCATTAGATTTCTAAAATTACACTAATAATTGGCAAGATGTAGGGACTGAACAGCAAGGGAGACGATATATGGGTTCAGTGGATCTCCAACCACAGGATCTGTAACAGATACAGTCCTTATATATCCTGTGTCCATGGTGGTGTATGAGTCTGTGTGTCTGTGCATGTAAACCAGATGAGATTTTTTTCTGGTCTTTGTTTTCGGGAGAGCATTAATACACAAGGATTAAATCTTCCAGGTTTTGTATTGTTGATTTTTATGGTAACTGAGTTGTATTCCTCCTATCCATGCAGCACTAAGCAAAGCTATTGCTCCACTCTTATTACCTTGGTGCTCTCAAGGATAAAAATGAGCACAACTTAACTGAAACTAAAGTGTTGCAAATACTAAAAGCAGCATGAATCTTCCAATTTGAACTAGGTTGCTAAAAAATAATTACTGTAGAAGTTGTGGTACCTCCCAGCTATATCCTGAATGTCCCTAAACTCTACTACTGCACTGTGGCCTGTTAAACCCTTAAGTGCGTGTCTGTGCAAAGGCACTTGGGAACATTAATTCACAGCTACAGTTCATTCAAATGAATTTTCCTGAGGTTTTCTGTTTAGGAATGCCTAAATTTATTACAAGAGGTCTGGCTAACAGCCCTGAAACAGAACTTACCACAAGGAGAAGCATTTCTATAACATTCCTGTGACAAGCCCTCACCACTAATATTTTTCCTTGAAGTCCTTGCCTCTATATCCTGAAAATAACACAGGTAAATCCCTAGTCTTCTACACATATTGAAAAGCCTACTAAGTGGAGTAAATACCATAATAAATGACCAAGTATAAAAAGGTGCTTTGGCTTAGATGTTTCCCAAAAGTGATACAAAAAAATTAAAACCCACTGATTCCTCTGGAAAAACACTAATATGTGCTGCTGCAGCATCCATTCCTCAACATGTTTCTCTAAGTTTAATGTAGTCTCTGGAATAGCTTTGTAGAATGGTTTTCACATAATTTACTGAAGGAAGGAGACGTTACCTGAATGAATAATAACAAAAATGCACTAGGCAGATGGCACAGAGATCTAGGATCTAATTTCTGCCAGATTTCAAATGTGGCCATTCAGCCACGTTTTCTGTGTGAGGATAACAAATCCAGCTTTGGAACACTCCCAGTTCTCTCTATAAGCTTTAAGCAATTTCTAAGCAAACCTCTAAGCAAGATTTTTTTTCTCTTTTGACAAAGGTAGTTGATGGTGTTCTTAGAGCTGTCTAAAATATTTTGACATGGAGCGGCAGTACAATTTTTACTTGAAAAATTTCATTTTCGAGTAGAAAATCCTTGCAGTTTGTGGGGGACTAGGAAGTTCACAGTCAGTTTTTTGGTTTTTTTTTGAAGAAAAGTAACATGGAAAGAGTAATGACTTTCTTGCTGAAAATGAGTATTTTGACATTAAATTTTCAATTCACAGTGCAGCTTTGGGAAAACCATTCTGGATTTCTGTCTAGCATACTGCAATAACTGAGAAATGTACATCTTAGTCTTCTCCTTTTCTTACATTTTTCACTTGTTTTGTATTTTTTGTTATTTCTATAACTGCCCCCTTATTTTTTCCCCTGTGCAATTTGACATAGAATTAAAATTTAACAGCATTTCATTATTCTTTTAAATCCCTCCCTTCCTCCCTCATAATTTTAAACCTCTCTAGACATATTTGACTACTTTTCTTTTTTTTCTTTATCCTCTTTCTTTTTTTTCTTTATCCTCTTTCTTTCTTTCATTTCTTCTTTCATCTATGTTTTGCATAAGCTCCCTTTTTAAAAACTCTGCAGTTTCTCATATGCTTTTCTTTCCCAGTGGAAGATCAATAGTCAAGGTAGCTGGCAGACTGCTGCTCTCTTGGTGGTTGCACAGGAAAACTGCTCGCTTGGCAAAGAGGGTGCTGATGGATGGGAACTGGAATATCAAAATGCAGGCTGCGGTTTAGTCTGCGCAGAGCAAAGCAGCTATCTCACCTAGCAGATATTAAAGGTTTGATTTTTTTTAATTATTATTATTTTTTAATTCTTTATTTCTGAGTACTGCAGCCTGTAGCTAACTGAATTGGAGAGATGTGGAGGCACTGGAAGTCAGGGGACAAACCAACCTGTGGACATCAAAAAGCACTCAGCTGCTTGAGTAATAGTCAGGGTTAACATGCACAGCTAGACATTTCTGTAGCCTCCTCTCTTCATTCTCCAAAGAACACTATTCTTACTGCCATTTCCTTTCTTATTTTGCAGATTCGCTTTCTTCCCTGATGCATCTCTGACAGTCAGTTCTGCTGTGTAGGTATGGAAATAACCCAATCATTTTAATCAAATATTGTCAGGGGTCTCTTGATATGCCCTGGAGAGTTTTGACAAATAAAATAGAGCTAAATACCAGTGAAAACCTGTGTCTTCCTGATGTGGCCCTAAAACAGAATCAGTATTTTTTCCACAGTTATAAAAATTGAAAAATTGAAGAGCAGCCTTTTTTTTTTTTCTTTCAACAGTTTAGAGCTTCCAGTTTCAATCTTCTGAGGCTACAAACCTTAAAGTCGTCACTGATTCCTGTACAGGCAGATACCCATGGAATCTCTGAGAAATTATTCTGTTTTGGAGCAGGACTAGATGTTACAATCAGCCTGTGTTGCTGAAATACTTTCTTTGAGTTTCAAGCTCTACTGGCAAGTTGCTGCTAAATGCCCTTTCCAATACTTCACTTCGAGACCTGTAAAAATAGGCCAAAAATGTGTCCTGCTATTCTGGAGTCCATACTGTTTCTTTAGTAAAATGCATTAGATGGACAGTTCACATGGAAAAAAACCCATAAAAGATCTTTTGTTTTGAATACAAGAGGCACTGTTTCTCTGCAGGTGTTTTGCACGACGGAAAGCGGCAAGGATAGCATTTGTGAGCTTTAAATAATGAGCCCAGAACTGTGTATCTTCTCCAACTAATGATTCTTCCAGTGAACGTGATCACGAAGGAAACTGAATTCAAACATTGGCTTATTCCCATGCTAATTAGTGCGCTCTCTGACTCCCTCACAAGATAACAGTAATCCAAACAGAAACAACATCAAAAGCAACTTCTGTTTTTTTTTTTTGATGGTGAACATTGTAATTGTACTTATGCTATTACAAATAGTACTATTTTAGAAGGAGAACACAGACCTAAGAGTATGTGTGATTGTGACTTTAGTGGTATGGACCAGATTCAGGACTGGTGTTAATTGGTGGTTCAGCCCAGTTGAATCTAATGGTGATAGAAGCTGCCTCAGGGTGTCTGTCTGTTTATGTAGCTCCACTCTCCCCTAGGTTACTTCCCTGGCTTAATCCCTCCCCTATCCAGCCTAGAAACACATTTCTTTTTCTTATTTAAGATCCCATAGACCCTTCATATTTAATATTAGTATAAAGGGGGAACAGGAGCCCCAGGAGAAAGATCAGAGTTTCTCTTCCACTGAGGCATCAGAATCATTCTTCCCTTAATGAAGAGGAACAGCAGGATAGATAAAAATCAATTACTTAAAAAATAAATTGGATTTTTAATATAAGTTTAAAAAATCTTTCTTTAGTAAAACTATTTAAAACTAAGTTTTAAACCTATATTAAGTCCAATTTATTCTGATGTATTAATTCATTCAAAGTTTAAAGAAAAAAATCCCAAAACGTGTTGCTGGCAAAGTTTTCACAACAGGCCAGTGAGTCACTACTCGTTAGTAGCGAAGAGAAAATAGTTCTTCTAGGTTCCATTTACTCACTTAATTTTGTTCAGTGACTAAAGTCAACACAAAGAAAATTGAAATCTTTGTTTTCACTGTGTACTCCTCAGTTATTTTCCTAAAAAGATAGCAATATTAAAATTTTTCTTGGAATTAAATATATCAATTTTTCCATATTTGGCACTCAGCACTGAGACTCTGAAAAAAACAGGATGCCTATTTTCCTTTATAACGTATGGTTAAAAATTAAGTACAAGATGAATCCCACTAGTTTTAAAATCTTGAATGACATGATAGTCAGAAACAACCATTGCAAGTCACTTTAATAAGCCTTCCTTTGTTGATTAAAATGATTAATGTGAAAAGCAAAATATATTTTTATAACTTTACATTTTCCCCTTGAACACTTGCATTGATTTGTATTCATAAATATTTATTTATAATCTACATTTTTGTAGACTATTACCTTCTATAGTTGTTTTAATAAACACGTATAGTTAGAAAATGGTGCACGCAGACATAATCAAATGGCTCTACTTTGTCATAATCAACATGTCCTAAAAGCTACCAGCCTGAGATAATCAGTATCTCTTTAGGAAAATAACTGAGAAGTATTGATGCAAAACAAGACAAAAATAAATCAAAGTTTTCTGCTTGCTGACTTAAAGGTCATGATTGTCTATCAGGCTGTTCTGTTTTAAGCCTTCATATAACTTGCTAGAAAGTCCACTAGCTTATCAGGGTTTAATATGCAATTGACCAAGCACATGTGACAGCACAGGTTATTCACAGGAAAAATACAGTGCTACCACCTTTTGGCATGTCTGTGTCAGTCTTGAAAAACAGGAGCATGTTCTCCAGGCATCTGCCACGAAGGAGGTGTTGAAAGGTGTGTGTGTGCTCTTGTTAGGAGGAGGCTATGTAGGAAATGAGCTGGTTGTTTTGATTTGCATGCATCTTCATTTTCTGTTTAATTCAGACAACTGAGACTGCCTGTCCTACCTTAGCAAGATACCTATCTATTTGCATTTGACCGTTATCTGGTTTAGAGGAAAACACAGAAGCAGCCCCTGCGGTTGAGATATTGGTCAACAAATCTAAAGAGGTGAATTAAAAACAGGATTTGGATGAGAAATTTGCTCAAAAGGCTGAGCAGCTCTTCACAGCACAAATTAAAATCTTGCCACTTATTTGGGACTGGTCTCAAAGCACAAACACTTCATTTGATCCATGGGGTTTATTCCAGTTGTTTTCAGTGTGAATAAATGGAAACATATCCATCGTTTTAGGGCCTGAGGATGTGCTAACTGGTTTCAGTCCTCACTGGGATGAAGGCCTTTGCACTAGCTGACAAAATTCACTTTGAAACTGAAGAGGTTTTTTTTCTGGCAGGTCCTGAAAAAAGTAATGTAAATAGCACCGAAGGGTAAAGCCCTAATCTGGACTTGGATTCTGATTTTTAACACTGTGTGTGTGAAGCTGTATATTACCTTTTCAGCATGTGCAGTCTGGGGTGGGGGGGAATACTATTGCACAATGAAGCTCCATATTTGCATATGCAATTATTTCAGGATTTACTCCAATACAAATTATTGCTGGAGCAATATTTCTACTTACTCATCAATATCTTGTTTTGTTTCTTTTATAAAAGCTTTTTTCCCCCCTCCTCCCACACTCCCATCCCCCTGTTGTCTTTGTGCCTAGTATTTTTCCACACTTTATTTCCTAAAAAACTAGCAGGGTTGACGATGCATTGTGATTTCCTTTCTACAGGGCTTTATGAAGGAAGCTGGAGGCAGTTCTCATTAGTCTCACTGACATCTTTTATCACTTATCAGAGGAACAAGGAAACGGAGAGCAATTCCTTTGATCATGGCAAAAGTAAAAAGAGTATTAAAAACCCTATGAAGATTCACTAAGTAGAAAGTGGAAAAGACAGTCTGTAGCATGTTTCAAAGAAGTAACATGATTTAAAGTTGCCAGATTTGCTTGCTTATATTAAAGAATTGTTAATGATGCTACACTTTACATGCAACCTTAGGTTTTGGGGTTTTTTTTAGTTTTTTTTTTTTTTTTAAAAAAAAAAAGGCATAGGAGTTCCTAGGTAGAATGGATGGATTAGATCTATTGGAAATATCTCTAAAAGGTGAGCTGTGTCAGAGAGGAATTCTGTGATTCAATGAAATCAGGACGAGAGGAAATGGCCTCAAGCTGCGCCAGAGGAAGTTTAGGTTGGATATTAGGAAAAACTTCTTCACCGAAAGGGTTGTCAGGCATTGGAACAGGCTGGCCAGGGAGGTGGTGGAGTCTCCATCCCTGGAGGTATTTAAAAGAAGGGTAGATGTGGTGCTTGAGGATATGGTTTAGTGGTGGACTTGGCAGCGACAGGTTAGCGGTCAGACTTGATGATCTTAAGGGTCTTTTCCAACCTTAATTATCCTATGATTCTATGAAAATTCTTGAAAATAAAAATAAGGTTGTAACAGTGGCACAATGGTTTGAAAAAGAAATCTGCTCTCACAGGAGAATGTTAAGAAATCTTAAGAATTCCTTTTCTTTTGGAGACATTCTGTGGTGAATCAATGTACGTTTGTGAAGACTGCATATAGGAGCTGCAACGCTTACAATTAACTGTGAGTACCTGACTGCCTAACTCTGATCTCAGAATGCCACTGCTTCTTCATTCTATGGAAAATAAGCTTTTTATCAGTGGTTCTAAGCATGGATTTTACCTAGCGTGATGCCCTCATTGTGTGCTTTGTGTTATTACCAACAGGGCACGGAGAAAAAAAGATGTGAATATACCCACCTGCCCACAGCTTTTGGGCGTTACGTAGTCTAGATCCACTAGAGCTTTTCTGTATGGCTGCAACTTGGTTATCCACTGCTTATAAATCCCTCCTCTATTTCTGCATGTGAACAGCTCATATCTCAAAGAATTAGATTCAAATTGCCCTTGAAGACGCTTGTCTTAACCTGTAAAAATACAGAGAACACAATTATTTAGCCATTTTCTTCCAGCATAGACTCTGTGCCAGCCTTGTCCCTGCAGCGTTTTTTACTACCATAACTAATTTTTAACTATGTTGAATTTGATTTGGATATGATGCAATGTAGTACACTTCTATAGCACCTTTTATGCAAGCATCCCCAGAGCGCTTTCTGATCAAGCTAAAATTAGCTCTGAACTACATACAAATTCCTAAAAGATTTATTTTTTAAAAAAAACAACTGGTAAAGAGAAGTTAGAAATGTGTGCACTCAGTTAAAAGTTAAAACAGGCAGAGGGGCAAGTTCTCTGTTACACCAGAGTAACAGAGGAGAAACTAAATCAGTATGTTGCTTTATAACAGACTTGGAGTGCGATTCCCCAAGGTAGTGCAATGCACTGCTCTAACAGTACTGACCGGAATGAATTGCATGAATGCTGTAAATGACCTGGAGGTGGCAGGTGAAGCAATACATAGGTGGGTTATCAGATCTTCCTTTATGTCCACACTGTTCTAACATTTGCTGTTTCAGATAAGAAAAGGAAGGCCACACAATTCTTTGTGATACATGGCCTCAGTCATCCAAGAAGAAGACAATCGGAGGAATAAACACATAGCTTTGAGGGATGTGAATCATGGATCCAAAATGCTACAAATCTTTTTGCCAGAGCAAGGGTCTTGGAGATACAGCAAACTCCAGCAGGTTTCTTAGTATTAAAAAAAGAAGATTGTTGTCAGGAGGGATAGCTGGCCCAGGGTGACAATCTGAGGAAGGAGGCTAAGAGTTAGATCTTTTTCTAGACCTTGAGATCTTAATGAATATCAGACTAGCATATGAACTCTTTCATTGTTGTAAGACTTTCTTTTGATCCTTTTATTTTAAATAAATACAATGTTTCTTTAAGGCAGTAGATTGATCGCCACAGTTGATTCTTCATGGAAGAGAACTGTAAGGCCTGAAGATGCATCAAACCTGCTGAGAAAGGTAGAAAAGAGATTGTTACCTGTGACAGGTGATGATAGTCTGAACTAGCGAGAAGGTAACTGAACATAGTTCAGTGCTCTTACTAAAGGTCATGCATGTTTATTAACAGCTCTCCCTGTCCTAAAGGTGGTAGTCAGGCTGGTGGAAGTCCACCTCCATGGCTTGTCCCTCCTGTTCCAGAGCAGTGAGACAAAAGACATCAGTATATCATGATGTGGCAACCCCAAATCATGGATACTGTATGACTAGTGCAGATGTGTGAGCGTCATCTGCAATGGGCAGGAAAGGCGTGCTATTTAATAGCAGTGAAGAAAAAGAAAAGAAATTTTATAGCCACATGGTTAGGAAAGACAGTATTTGAAGTCTGGCATTTGTTACAAAGAAAGAACAATGAAAAAAATCTTTAGAGAAAAGTCAGATTTTTAAATACAACTGTACTAGGAGACATAAGGTCTTGTAACTATAGCTAACAGATTAAGCAAGTAAGTTGCATTTTTCTGGAGATGTGCCTCCTAACACTTTATGGCCCCAGACTGCACCTGAAAACTTACTACGGGGTGCAGCTGAGGTGTACTGCAGTATGGCAGGAAAGACAGGAAGCGTGCATGTCTGAAAACTGTCATAGGCTGAGCTTTTTAGATCTCTAAGACTATATGTGCTTTTGTGAAATTAAGAACTTTACCAAAATAGGAAGACAAAACATGGAGAATGTGTACATTCAGGCTACAGTGTTCAGTGAATAAATCCCACCTGGGCCTGAGGAAAGTCCAACAGTACAGGTCAATTGGGAAGTTAAGGGCACTTCTGGAGCCTCTTCTGCTGCAGCCAATCCTTTATGCTGTGGTGAATCAATTGTCAAATGTGGCAACAGTGAGGTAAGATGGTCTCTCAAGTAAATTGTTTCCAATTTAGAGACCTTTCCATAGCTAACAAATCATTCCATTTTGCTCCAAGTGTAATTGCAGTGTCTGAGGCAGAGAGAATGGGATGGGAGGAAGAAGCAGAGAGGTCTGTGGACCCACATAGTGATGTTGTAAAACAGATGCAAAATAGTAGCTATAAATACATCCAGTGGAAAGATTGAACCTCTGGCCTGGCATGCAAATAATCTGTCCAGCTCTATCATGCGCTGCTTCTGACTGTGACTAGCTGCGTAATTGTTCTTTGTCTCAGCATTCCACTTGTTTGTTTATTGTGTTTACTGTTCCCTCATCCTCTCTATCATGAGCATCAATGGCATGCTACAGTGTTGCAGAAATAGGGAGAACATAGTGAGATCAGATCAAGTGTCTCCTTAGCACTGCCTTCATGCTCTGCCTCTTAGGTATTGAAGGGTTTGGGTGTGGAAGCAACAGACAAAGGCAGTTTCAGAGTGCCCTGCCTTCCCAAAGGGAAATTAATTTCTTTCCTATACAAGAGATTTATATAGCAAATTAGGTCATTTATCATTGAGCTACTGCACAGCAGGACAAATAATAATTTTAGATACATTTAAAATGTAAGTACATTTAAAATACATTTAAAATTCTGATGCACTACAAATCAAGCCTCTTACAGTTGCTATGCAGACCAGTTAGATGAACATGGAGCATAATAATCAAGGAACAAGTTAGGTGGGTTTACTGCTGCTTGTGAAGACTATATAATTTATACCATTGTTCGTGTTTACTTACTACCAAGTATCCTCACTGCTGTCTCCTCAGGATAAGAAAAATATAAGTGCATAAACAAAAACCAATTCTTCCTGTCAGTCTCTCTGAGTTACTGTTTTTACCTTAAAAATCTGCATGACTCTTTGTTCTCCAGAGGAGATGAAATGAATGGAAATTTATGCCCTTCCTTTCCCAAACTTTCCCAACATCAGCCCTAAAAATGCAGCCATCTGTTATGCAACTGACCAACCATTTGTTTGCTTCTTCCCAGATTTCTTTTATCTCTTCGTGATTCACAAATAACAAACTTTCCTTCCTGGCTGTGCCTCTCTTGAGTCTTCTTTTATGGATTGTCACAATTGAGTTTCATGGCAGACTTCATAATCTCAGGGCACCAGAGCCCTCTGCCAAGGTTTATGCAGATTTAAAGCCTGGATTAATCTGGCCCAGTATTTATGAAATGTTCTGAACATGTGAAGCACTATAAAAGCACTGTATATTATTACTGAGTCTGTGGAAGTCCCCCCCCCCCCACTAACTCAGCACACATTTAAGCTGCTGTTCCTGCAGGTGAGGTGCAGTGACAGAAACGACCAAATCCACATCTTGTCTTCTGAGATTGTATCTCTCTCTCTCTTCTTTCTTTTTGTCTCTCTTTTTTTTTTTCTTTTCCTCCAGGATTTCTGGAAGAAACTGAATAGGAAGGAGGGAGGCCCCCATCAAAGATTTCACTTCCTGAGAGTATTCTTTCAACGACTTCAGCATAGTCTTCCTGCTTTTTGCTGCTGCTGGACTGCCTGTTCCCTCATGCTGTTTCCTAAGCACTTTTAAAAGCCGGCAGGCTCTGCAGAAACATTTTGGAAAAAAAAATCTTGATGCAGGGAGAGGCTGCTTTCAAACTCGGGTCTGCAGCTGACACTCAGTGGGGGGAGAAGCCAGCCTCCAAACCCAGGCTATCCCAGTAACTTGATAAAAATCACTAGCACAACTCAAGGAACTGTAGGCCTGTGCTAGCCAAATATGCCATGTTTTTCAGGGACTGCTTCCAAAAACATTTCTGTGTTTTGTTACTTAAAACACAGATGAAGGAGATGACCAGCAACTACAGTCCAGGTTTAGTCATTGTGTCTTCCCCTTCTGTGTTAACAAGGGAACAAAGCTCAAAATGAAATGTGTATACCTATAGTGTTTGGGGTATATCTATGCCTTCATATAATTAAATTAATGGAGCTTTAAGATATTTTGTAGTAGTTGGACTCAAAACAGGATAATCTATTGTTTTCACACTTGGGAGTGCGGCTATATAAAATGGAGTCAAAAAACTTCCCCTACCACTGTTCAGAGGCATTATGGGTCCATTTGTTTTTACTTCCCTCCCCCCATTATTTGATAGTTCTTTTAAGAGTTGTGAGTTTTACTTAGTTCCTTTTGATCAGAATGAAAAGGTACTGTAAGAACTGAGGCACTGCAGTGACTCTGGCTTTGAACTCACCAGGTCTAAAAGCCTCCAAGAACATTTTCTCTTTCAGCTTTCTAGCCAGCTTTATGAGATGGCTGATAAAGGGGTATGTTAAATTGTCCTGAAGGACAGCTAGAAAGCTAGGTGCTCCAGTCTAAACCACCGATGGAATTAATATATATATATTTAGTTTAATCATATTAAAATTTATACGTTAGATTTTAGAGTAGAGTTTTAAAAAATTTTCAAGTCATTAAATCCTTTTTGTTAAAAAAGCTTCAGCTTGCAGGGGTCCTGAGCTCCTGTAAATGCTGCAGCTCCATCTAGTGGCACTACAGCCAGTCGCCAGGGTGGAGTCAAATCTTTTAGAAATGTTAATAACGAGGAAAAATATTAGGATTTAAATTCTGTATTTTCAGTAAAATTCTTTAAGATTTCCTTACAGTTATCAGTTAGAGTCTACTCTGGCACTTCCTGGAATGAAACAATATTTCAATTACACTAGTTTAGAGAGTTTAGTATATGAAAGTCCATCCAGCCTATCTCTCTTGAGTATTTTCCTTGCCTGAATAATCACAGACTTACAGATGTAGTCCTATTTCTAATAAAAGAAGGTCATATGTTTAAAACTGTTTATGTACATATAACCATGTAGTACTTGTAAAAGTAGGTTTGATCCAAATTTCTTAAAACACTTGGCAAATATTAAGCACCAAAACATTGAAATTTCTTTGCTCTATCCACTCATCAGTCCACCTGTCCATCCACCCATCCATCATGTATAGAGTTGTGCACATGTTTATATAGACAGAAGACCTTATTTTGCTCTCAATTACATTATAACTTATTTCAGTGAAGTTACTCTCAACTCTCCTTGGTCTAACATGAAGATTAGTGTCTTGTGTATCTGTATATAGAGCAAATATATACTCACAAAGTGTGATGAACATATGTTGTAATATGATCCTAATGTAAATAGGTTAGTTCTTTGGGGTTCTCACCTCATCCAGATGGGGACTGACATTCAGTATTTTACACCGTTACAACTGTGTTTAGTTTTTCAACACATCTTGCTCCTGCCTTTGATCTAATCAGAAAATAAACATTCTTGATTAGATTTGCTCAGCTGCTGTCTGAGCCACAAAACCTAGATTTCATCTTGTGTCCTGAACTCGACTCCCATGCTGCTTGTACAAATCTGTTGAATTCAATAAATGTATTTAGCCTTATTAAGATTCAGGAAAGCAAATATTATCCTCCAGTGATGCAGCAGATAACAGGAGTTAATAACAAGTATGTGATAAAGATCACAGGATTCCCTGTAAACAAGATGCTGCATTGCACAGAGAGCATCTTGTCTGCATATGTTTCATAAGTAACTAGGCATCCTCATGGGCTTCTTTAGTTATTTTAGAAAGTTGTGTAAACAGTATTATCTACTTAATGCCCCAAATGATATAATAATTGATATGGAAATGGGGTAAAGCTCAATAGATTGTAATACAACTCTCTGTGGACTCTTGGAGATGATCTGCCCAGATTTTATTTAAATTTTCTTCTAGCTTGTATGTATGCAGCCTGTGGTTTGTTAGACATGCTAGGCAGATGTTGGTTGGACAATATTTTCTTTTTTTGACCTTTTTTTACGGAAAAAAATATAAACGTGAATTTATACTTGGATTGTTGTCTGTTGTAGGCATACTTCAGAGGTATGAAGGACAATGTGAAAACTAAGATCATACTGAAAAGCTCTGATGCACTGTGTGCTGTTGTTGAGGAAAGTGAATAATAACAGATTGCTAGCACATATGGTACTCTACAGTGGTTGTGTGATTCTTCTTGCTTAGGCCACTAATGTATACCTGCAGCGGGCAGTGTTAATGGGGAGAGAGACTAATCTTCTCTGACTCTGTGCAAGAAATCTGCGCTGCCTGGCTACACATTTTTAACTGTGGAAGATAAAAGTCACATGTACAGGCAGAAGGAACCCAGTCCTTGCAGGCTGTGATTCCAAGTGGAAGATAGTAGGGTCAGTATGAGAGCAGGAATGCCATTACCTTTTAGTTTAGTAACATATAACTGCCAAATACTCACTTTGCTGCAAAAATCAAGTGAAAAAGAATACACAGAAGTTGACTTTTGAAATGTGAGTAAATGAAAACAGAATTCTTTTGGTTGGTCCAACCAGCCTCTGAGAGTACACAGCTAAGAAATCAGAACTGGCTGATTGCCTATGGAGCTGATGAGCCACCATGGTCTCACTGTAGTCCAGTGCAATAAATAGATATTTTTTAAACTTCTCTAGTGTATAATAAAAGTGAGGCCCGATTATAAAATAAGACTGTATTAGTAAGAAACTAAGCAATCAACAATAAGCACATAGGTTTGGCAACTTACTGCCTCTGTTATCTTCATTTTCGCCATTTCGAGATACTTTCAAGAAATTAGATACGCTTATATATATTAAAATTGCCTCCATCCCAATGCACATTTCTAAGTTGAATGTTAGAGTTAACTTACTTGGTCAAGTTTCACAGCTTTTCTGTTCAGTGAGTACTGAAAACATGAATGAGGAAACTTTGCTGGGGAAGTAACTGGGTGAGGAAATAGGTGCACAGAGGTTAAGTTACTCATGCAAAGTTCAGACCAAGTCTGTGGCAGAGCTCCAGGTGCAATCAAGGCCCTGTGGGTACCCATTCATTGCCATTGCCATACCAGCTTTCTCTTTCCAAGGATTTTCAATGTCATCTCTGAAGAGATTAATAAATCTGAAAGACACAGGCTCTGCATTTGTAGGAAGGGAATACATACATGATTTGCTTGGGGGAGGTTGAACTGTTGGGGGAGATTTTATTTTTGTTGTATTCTAATAGTAATGAAATCACGAACAGGTTTTACAAACACTACCCTTTGATAACACATGCTGTAGGCTCTGCAGAGTCATACATGAAGTGGCTTGACTGGAAATCTCAATGCAGCAGAAACTGAAATCAGCCCTTTGGGGCAGATGATGTATTCTTCCTGGGTAGCTCTGCAGATGTTGTGGCTGACTGGTTGCCACAGGTGCCCCACTAAAAGGCTCTACATTAAAGAACTTAGTGTGGGGGAATTATGCAATACACATATTATTTCTTCACACCATTCTTGTATTTATTTAGTTCATTTCCCCCTGTAATACAAAGAAACTGACCTTTGCCTTCTGGTGGATAGGGAAAATGTGACCTATTCTAGGACCATTTTGCTGACAAAATTCTGCTAGTACATTATATGGAAAAGCATTCTCAGAAGAAATTTGGCTTTTTCCAACAAAACCAGGTTTTTTGGCACTGTTTATTTTAGTGCCTTTTGAATTATGTAAATTTTTCTCTTAGCTGAATAGCACCTTTTCATATTCCTAATGTGCACTGCCATGCCAACAAAAATTGGTTAGATTTGCATCAGTTAATCCTTCAGTGGTAGAAAGTTATAGCATTACCACAAGTAAAGGTTAAGTAAGATCTTCCTGATGTGCCGCTTTCCTGGTATTTGTCCTTGCTAGACAGCATGTACTTATGAACCCTCTAATCTTGTAGTCAGCTGTAGGGTGAGGGTCTGTGGACACAATTACCTACTCGCTTACAGACCTGCAAGAACCTGAGGAGAATCCAAGGCAGTTGTGCCTTGGCTGCTGCACACAATGAGGGGAGGAAGCAAAAGGAGGGAAATTGTTTTCCCCATTCACCACAAACTGCTGTGGAGGTAGAGCAGCATGATGGCCATGCTTCCTTTCTGCCTTAACTCCAGGTTGCCTGGGTGTGATGCAGACTCCAGGCATTCTTTCTTCTTCAGTACTCTGTTACTGATTCAGACATGATCCTCTAAGGTGTTACCTTTGGTCCATTTTAACTGTCCTGCAATATGGTAAGTTTTGGGAAGATTAGTCCTTAAGTCTCTTAATTACTCTTAATTCTCTTACTTCTGGTATAACTAGAAAAAATAGTAATTGTCAAATAACAAATAATCCACATGTTTTGAGTTTAATGCCTAGCTGTTAATAGCTACTTAAAATATTAACTTTCTACCCTAGACACTCCTATTATTCTGTATTTTTTCCAAGCCACCCATGTTGTAACAATGTACAGCAATGTTTTTCAGGTTCAGTGCACTTTCAATTAGCTGATTCTTTTATGTTCCTGAGAGGCAAGTTAACACAGTTATTCCTAATTTATAGACAGTGTCATTGTGGTTCAAGAGGTATCCGTACCTGGAGTACAGGCCTGAAAGTACTCAGTGAGTTCAGGAGCGAATAATGACCAATGCTAGCATGGCATGTTAGTTACAATATTTATTAGAATTAATTTACTGAAGTATTAAGTGTATGGGGGAGATAGTAGAGTTGAAGAAAATTACAGAAGCAGGTAAACAGAGACTTTTTCAGCTTTTAGGAAGCTTTCACGGGAGTGCTAGGTGCTAGGGCCAAGACAAGTTTAGTATTTGTATGTGTGGGTTGGATCCCTGAAAGAACTAGCTGTAATATTGCAGTACCACCAAGAGGATATTTGCATAGTGTACCAGGCTGTAAAACTAAGGCAATGCCCAGTTTACATAAACCTCTGAAAGGCAACGGGGAAGCAGATGCTTAACATAGACTGTCTGTTAACCATGTGTCTCACAGCTTGATAATCAGAATTAAATGCTAGCATTATAATAGCCAGTTGTCCTCCTCAACAGCACCCTTCTGTGGTTCCTTTCCAATATGTATATAGCACAGGTGGTATGAATTTTCTACCTTGGTCAGACCTGTACTTAAAGATCACCCCAAACAGGAATGTGCCTTCAATGCAAGTCATAAAACTATCAGCTACAAAAGGGAAATCAAGCATATTCCCTTCTCTCTGATGGAATGATCATCACTTGTATTTTTTGCTCGTATCAAAGTTGATTGTAAACCTTCTGCCCAGGCCCTCCCACCCACAGCGGTTGACTTCAGTGGGAACAGACCGATCCATTCTCAGAAATGGCAAGTGTTGTTTGCCCAGGCTTCAGCTGGAAGAGTAACAAACTACATCCAGTGTCTGAAGATGCATCCTACAGATTGCATTGATTGACAAGATATTTCTCTTCTTGAAAGGAAGTGGTTTCCATGTGAGCAAGCGATGCCTCTGATTCTGAAGATTCTTAAGTGCTTTATTCATTGTATTTTCCTATTCTAATTTTTCACACAGAGTTGACTATGTTCAAAATAAGCAAATCATGAATGATTTTTTGTTGCAAATTTCTTTCCAAAAACCTTAATAATCTGAGATGCTCCTCGTATCTGTAAATATAGTATTTTCCATCATAAATGTTAATGTCCCTTTTGAACATGAAAGATATTTGATTTAATTTTTTTCTACTAATACAAAGTTATGTTAGACAAACAGGTAATTTCCAGTTCTTATGCTTTCAAGAGCTTGTGTTTCGGAAAAGGACCCGACAGCTTTGTTCTTTAATGAATTTTTTTCTTGTGTTCATTGTACATATTCCCGAACTGCAAGTTCTTTCAGGGTAAAAACCCGTACGGGATCTTTTTTTGCCTTCCATTCTTCCAGTTTTTCTTGCAAAGACAGAAAATCCTTGCCAAGCTCATATGCCAAAGTGACCATTGTTTCTAACAGTGGCATATAATACCTGTGGCTGGTATGTACACGAAGGCATGATAGAGCTTTTTCTCCATATTCAAAGGCACTTGTTGCATTTTTCAGGTCCTTGTGGCATACCACGATAGCACAGAGAGTAGGGACAACTGAGACAGGGTTGCCTTTTGTTAGCCTTTCCTGCAGACCAATGACTTCTAAAAGGATTTCCAAAGCTTTGGTGTACTGGCCACCCCGCAGGCAACCATATGCTTCCTGAAGCTCCGGCCTTGTTAAAAAGTCAATAAAATTTCTTGATCTCCGGATATATTTCATAGAATATAGAAGTCTCAGATAGTCCTTGAATGCTAATTTTCTCTCATTGATTATTTCTTCTGTGAAGTTCCCTGTCAGAGTTTTTTTGGGAAAGGTCACATCTTCCATTTCTTCACTAAACTCCTCCAGCAGATTTCTGTGCAGTTTCTCAAAATCTGAATAACGACGTTCAATTACAGACTTGTTGCTGTCAAAACTCCCTGTTTGCAAAATGATGATTTTATACATCTAAACACAATAAAACAGAAAAATAACCATAAGAAGGACCATTCTAGCCCCTTGTCTACTCCTATGGTTTATAGCAGTGCTGCTAAATTAGTTGCTGCCTGAGATAATGGTGCATGCTCAGTGTAGGCCTGATTTTTGAAATCTGCAGCCATCAAATTAATAACTCCCACATCCTGCTAGTTTGGACTTTTGTCACCAGACTTAACCTTAGCGTGGAAATGAGTTGTAAATAAACAATACTCTAACAGATCCCATCCTTGCAAAGTGCAGGGAATGGTGAACTAGCAGCAGACTGAGGCACATAAAATCACTTACAAAGCATTTCTGTAGCTGTACTTTGTTTATAACAGCCACGGCTGCTGCAGTCAATCACCTTCAGTGAACTGAATGGATTTCCCAGACTTAATGTTGAATGTAATCTATTTTATATTGGTCATAATACTCAGAAATGTTGTTAGTATCAGGCATTTCTAAGGATTTGGGGGTGTTATTAATGCTGTGGAAGAAAAGGGTGTATTTGGCAGTAATATTTGGTGTGTGCAAAAATAAGATGAAGCAACTCCAAAGCCTTTTTTCCCCTCTATATCATTGTCCTGTTATTCAAACTTACTTGGCATATAAATAATGCAAAAAAGAAGGTGACATTTCTATAAAAATGTTTGCTATCCAAAATCCTTCACTAACATCTAACAGCAACAATGTCCCACATTAACAGTACTCAAGAGTATGTCTTCCTCAGCTCTTCACTAGCCTCAAAATGACTATAATAAACGCGATATTAGAAAAATAGCTGCAAAATAAAATTGTGTGTTATGTGTTGTACAAATAGATTCTCATCTGGTCCTGACCCAAGCATAATGATGCCAAGGAAGGGTCAAATCCCTAATGTGCATGAACCAGTGGAGTTCCACCGAGGCCAGATTAACTTTGTCACCGTACACCAGCTAAGGACATGGACTGTTGACCTTGCTGGCTTTTGGACCATGACCATGTTCACATTTAACTTCACTCTGTTCCTGTTGAATTATACAGGAACTAGAGCAGTTCTACTCATGCCAGTTGTTTTCTTTGCTGCTGTTGAAGGGTGCAAACCAATACTAGCACTAGTGTCTGTCTGATTATTGTCCTTGCTTTTCCTTGAAGAGAAATCATCTTTTAATCTTCATAAATGATCTTTACAGGTGCTCCTTGAAAGGTTTCTAAATTTGAGCTGACTTACCTCTTTTCATTTGTAAGCACTGTGACATTTTCCTACACTTTGTCCTGCTCCTGCTGAAAGTTGTATATATGCCTGATGCATACCCAAAACAATCATAAGAGCAATTTATTAAGCTATCATTTAATGAAGGGCAGCCAAGGGAATAATTTAGAAGTACTTGGGTTTTTATTTGTGGAGTGTGCATGAAAAAGGGAAGAAGTACCATTTAATTAGACTATCATTCAAATTGGCTAAAGTTTGTTGTGAAGTAAATCTTTTTGCCTAGGTGTGTAACTTATGACTGAATTTAACTACTTGCACATACACTGAATGATACTCTTGTTTGCATACAGTTAACTAAAATAATTTTTAACTATTCAACAAGCTGGATACTATTAGATGTATGCAAGAATGGCAGCATCTAAGTAGGTGTGTATAGCATGCAACATGGGACAGAGGACAGTCTCCAGAATATTTACCTGCTTCAAATTCTACCGAGCTGCATCACCCAGTATCAACACCACTAGTATGATTCTTAGCATTTTCTATTTACAGATCTCAGAGGTTTCCTTATAAACAAGGAAAACATCCCTATTGAATTTAACAGGAGTACTGAAAGAGGCTTGCTCTAGATCAGTCCTCCTGAAGGCCAGGAGCAGAATCAGAAATAAAAACCAAGTCTCAGTACAGTAGTACAGTACAAGTACAACTACAGTACATGTAAAGATACAAAAATCCAAACCATCTGTTGTTCCTGTCCCTCATATTCAAGTTTCACCATAAAAATATAACGGAAGTATGCCATCTGATGGAGCTCTAGGTAGGAAAGGAGAACAATCCCAAGCAATCTAGCTGGAGCATGTCTTAGACTTTGTCAACATCAAAGAATTTTGCACTTGTGCTAACATAAATCTCTGATATGGAAGTTATATAAATGCAACACAGCAGCCTAGCTCAGTGGAAGTGTAACTATATTGATATTCTTATATTTGTGTGAATTTCCTTAACGTTCACAAGCCTCTGGGTGTTCAGGATACTCAAGATACTAATTTATTTGATATCACTTTTCTACTGCTACAGATTTTGTGAACTGATTGTCAGAGGGTTTTTTTGGGGGCAGATTCCACTAGCTATGCTCATGTGAGGACAGGTTTTACTTGGTATGATCATGGCTTGCAAAACTTGGCCCTTGGTAAGGCTTTCATGTAGTGAGGCATGCTGTGTACTGGCAGACCCCTGCAGAGTGAATAAAAATTAATGGTCTTCCTACATATTCATTTCTTAGCTTACCACATATTTAGATAAGTGATGCTCTACAATTCTGGTTGATGAGATTTCAAAAAGGAGTTTGACTTGTCTGCACTGGCATTTTTCATTCCTCCAGTATTCCTGAAGCTCCTTGGTGGTCATGGAAGAGTTGGGACTTAGGGATGCCCTGGAATCTAGAAACAATATATTTAGTATTTCAGATTAGAACCGTTGCATTTGGAAAGAAAACTCTTATGCATTTATTGTGAAAGAAGAGCCTAGAATTTCTGTTGCTGTAGCAGCCAGATCTAAAGCCTGATAAAATAAGTGATTTCACTGCTAATAAAGACAGGTCCAGATTCTCTGAAGTTATTGTGGTCTGAAATTTTGAAAGACAGCAGATTGGCTACAGAATATGAAGTTATAGAAAAAATGCTGACACGAAGCATTGTATGTCTAGGTTGTAACTTCGGTCACAGTCTGAGCAGGAAGTATGCTTCACCATCCCAGAAGTAGCCCTAAGAAATGCTGACTCAGTGTTCTGAATTAGATGTTCCCCCATGCTTCTTTGTTGCTAAAAGGAGAAGATAGTACAATGCATTTGCAAATTCAGACATAAATTCAAATACCTATTCAAATATTGGGTTTGTTCAGTAACAGGTGAAAGCTGAGAAAACATGAATATGCTAACCTTAACGGAGAAACTCAGATAATCAGCTCAGCCAAAGGAGGAATTCTCACATCCTCTTTTTCTTTTGTAGCTGAACTGATGTCACAGTTCAGCTACAAATATTTTTATATACCTCCCTCCCTTCCTCTCCCTCTCTGCCCAGAGTCACGTACACACAGGTGTACACAAACATATATACATATGCTTATATAGAAATGTAGGACAGCTGGTTGAAGAGTTTGCTTACAGGGGAGTCTGATGTAGCTCTTCAAAAGGGTGATTTCTCTGTCTTTGAAATCTACTGACAACAGTTTTCATCAGGTGGCATATAGGCTAGCAAAGTGGATAAAAGAAATGGAATGTTTGTATTTCAGTGGGCACACCAGTCCTAATTTCCTATCAATAATGTCTCTGCCAGTGCAGTCAGCTGAAGTCAGTCTGCAGTGTATCTAACGTTCTGACAATGGAGGGGAATGAATGGAAACATAATGAATGGGAAGATAACAGCTTGATGCAGAAATAGAATTTTAAAGGCACCATAATACTCCTTCACTGGCCCCACTTTTACATGTCCTTAATCATTCAGCCTTACAGTTTCAATTAGCAAGCCTTTGGGGTTTGGCTCAATCTCTACAAAGCATATATTTCCTAAGAGAGGTGGTGTTTATGACATCTTTGCAGGCTGAAAATCTTGAGGAAATTATATATATTTTGGATTATATATAACATTTTATTTAATAACAGATGACAGCAATCTTAGACATAGTAAAAGTTCAATGCTGCCTTCATAAAGCAGGGGATACTACTGCTTGAGATTAGCTTCAATCCAGTTCTCGGTGTCCTTGCTGATACTGCCAAGAAGTTCAGATTTTGTGATGTACATAAAGTGCACTCCTGAGACAGGCCATCTGATGAAGTATAGCAGTGTAAATCTGGACTACTGCTACAATAAATAAGTTTTTTATATAAAAGACTAATGGCATCAATAGCTACATGAAAAATAAAAGAATAGCATCAACCTTGCAGGTCATCTTTTTCTGGGTTTTCTTTTCTCACTTGACATGAAATTTCAGCTTTGGGTTGGTTTTGTTCTTCATCAGTTGGACTTGTGGTAGAAAATGTAGTAATCCTGTTTACAGCTTCCAACAGTTCCCTTTCTGCTGTGCAGTGGGAGTCTTGGTCCATTGCAAGCTATTGCTGAAAGATTACAAAAAAGATATGACATTTCTTAGTAGCATGCCTTTAGAGGATCCAGTCTGGTAATCTTTTTTAATGACTTACTCATTGTTCTTTGTGAACTTGTATGAGAGCAACTGTAATTTCACAAAAACTAAAGTAATAAATAGAAATATCTACATAGCTACCAGTGGAGAACCTTTCCTATTACCATTACCACGTAAAGTGTTTGGATATCTTTTTGGCAGTTTAAAATCAAGCATGAAAATGATAAGAAGGTATGTTGAATGAGATTAGGTGGGGAATTCCATTCTTATAGATAAGAAGTTCATCATAAACCTCAGTGGGGACAGATTTTTTTCTCCTTGCATTTTGCCCTCAAGCTTGCCATCTGTTCTTAATCACAACCTGAGGGCAAAATAGTGCGATATATAAAATAGTATAATATTTCTGTCATATTTCACAGTTTCAAGTTCTCTCCAGAGACTTGTCTCCATACTGTGAGGACAAAACAAATGAATTTGACAATGGTTAGGTGGAAGGAGAATTGAATTTTCTAATTATTTTAGAGAAGCATTCTGCCATTACTTCTCCTTTTAACCTATATACTGTGCTTGTAGATCTGTATGCCTGTTCTGCTAGGACTAATATTTTATTACAAACTGATAAAATGGCTAACACAATATACTCCTACTCCATAGACCAGATTGGCCATTCCGCCACATAAATGTCTCCCCAGGATGTTTTGGTTTTTGGTTTGGGGTTTTTTTGGTTTTGTTTATTTTTTTTTAAAAAACCCTACCTGTTACATCATTATTTTATACTAGCAGTTGAAAAAATTCTAAGAGCATCCTAACAACTTTGCCAGGGTGTTGTATTCTGTTAGTTAGCATGAGAGAAGTATTGCTCACAATTCAACCAATAGGTGAAAATCAAATAACATAAAAACCTACTTTTAAGAAAAAGAAGTCTCCCTGCTACAAATGTAAAAATAATGCCCAAGCAGTGGTTATTAAGTAATGAGAGGGTTTAGGACAGGGATGTTACTACATATCATTTTGCCTCCACTTGTCTACCACACAGTTATGCAATGCTGAATACAGAGGTAAGGAAACTCCAGCGGACCTATTGATTTCTGGCAAACTGCGAGGATATAAAAAGAAAAGGAATTACTTTCCCCACTGGAAATAATGGAAGTGCAAATCACTTTCCACTAACAGAAATCCTTCCTTTGCCTGACTTGGATAAGCAATTACATACATGTTCTCATCCTCCTTAACAGAAACATCATGGAAGCCCTTATTTTCAGACTTTGGACTAGGAGGTGAAAGTTCTCACTGTTCTTCTAGTCCTCCTTAAGACCTGCTTTTTGAACATGAAGAGTAGCCACCTACTTATTGTCTAATTGCTCAGCCTTTTGAAAATCATGACAATTTACCCCAAGAAAATAAACTTGCAAATATTTGTTTTTAATGTAAAGATAATCATACTAGATTAAATGAGGAATCTGAAAATAGCTGAATAAATTTAAATGACAACTTTTTTCTTGGTTATGAGTTGGTATAATCTTATAAGCAAAATTCTACTTATAGTCGAGATATATACCTTTTTATATATGTGTAACTTTATATACATAAAATATGTATATATGTGTATATAT
Organism: Phalacrocorax aristotelis; assembly: GCF_949628215.1. NCBI lineage: Eukaryota > Metazoa > Chordata > Aves > Suliformes > Phalacrocoracidae > Phalacrocorax > Phalacrocorax aristotelis. The sequence goes on from NC_134283.1 coordinate 17,109,566, forward strand.
AGAGAGACAAAAATACCACTTTAAAACATGATTTACCAGAGAAACACAATACACTTTTAAAGAGAAGAAAGCAGAAGTGAACATTGTGATATACAAATCTTCTGCTTTAAATATATCTGCCTTAAAAACTATCGGTACTTCATACAAACAGTTTCATTTTCACATCTAAAAATCATTGTAAGCTCTGTCAACTAAGCTACTATTTATATTTACATACAAACAATCCAAACCAATACAAAAAACTTGTAATAAATTACACAATTTTTCTTCAGACACTCATCCTGTTCTGTTTCAGGGTAAATGCCACTCCAACTGCTTCACTGAGTTGTAAGTAACACTAGAAACCGAAGTGCACAGAATACTCACCTGGAAACTGCTGAAGAGCTTTTAGTTGTGGTGTATGTGTAGTTTGTACAAAGTCATGAAAAGCCTGCTTTGCATTTTCAAGACGCAGAAAAATATGTCTGTGTTTTCTTCTAACAGGCACATTCTGTATTTTATAAAAAGGAAGGAAGAAGCCTTGATTAAATCAGACTTCCTCGTCCAATTGGCTCACTGGTTCCGTGCTGACTGATTACGCATGAAACCTCCTGTCTGCCTCAAACATCCCTTGTGCTGTCTGTGGGCGATGCACGGCCTGTTGTCCACAGTACAGCTCCAGCAGCAAGGGCAGGTTTGCAAACCCAAAGGTCAGGATTACACGTGCAAACACAAAGTCTGGCAGAGGAAAGAGTTCAACAGTAAATACAATTACAAAATCAATGAAAACTTCTCTGCATGGATTTCTGAAACCAAAAAAACACACCTAGCAAACGAGAGATTAGGAAAAAAGAGCCAAATATGTAAATGTACTTATGTGGAAAAAACATGCCCCATGGGATGTCTTTAAAATACAGACTTAACACCCAGTTCAGAAAAGAAAATGCAGAGGGTACCACAATAAGTAGCCTCACTCAAAGTAAACTTGTCCTTCTGACACAAATCCCAATTCTGCACAGTGCTTAAACATATGATTAATTTCAAATATCTGCTTAATTAAAGTTCAAATAGAAGCAGTATCATATCCCACGTGACTACTAAACTAGAAATGGGCTTATGTGTGTGCCCCAAATTAATCCTGTGCTTAAATTCTTTGTTGAACTGAGGACAAAATGAAGAAGAATAATGCATTCATCCACATGTCCTTTGGCCCATATACTTCCTTCTGCAGTTCACTTCACTTTTGAAATTTGCTTTAAAACATCAGGATAGATATTTCTGGAGCAAATAATATGGATGCTATCTTTATTTAGTAATGTAAGTTTCCCCATTGCCAAAGCTCACTCACTGAAAAATGAAGCTATTTTAATGCAGCACAAATGTGGGAGGCAAACATCCAAAGGACCACATGGATCCTGCCCCACACATTCCTTTAGAACAATTTGAAATAACGTAAAACCAGGGCCATAAACTGCCAATGCTTCTCTTCTGCTTTATTTGCAACATAAAACAATGCCAACTTTAACTTGGACTCAGCCTAAATGCAGAAGTTTTGCCAAAATAGCTGTCAGAATGATGAAAAATCACTCCCATGCAGCTACATCCATACTGGCAAAAGCCCTAGTGTAGATGCCATAATATTGGCAAAGTCCTTTAGCCAGTTTAGCATGTTCCATGAGGAAAGTTACACCAGAAAAGAAATCTGTGCTTGCCAACACAGCTCTAAGGTATAGCTATACCAGCCAACCCTTTTAAGTGTAGACAAGGCATGGGTTCTTGGCTCAGGTCTCATTCCTTTCAAGTTAGATTTATGGGTTTGGTTACAATTGTAAGCAAAAACCAAGGGGGATTTCAGTGCATTTCACTCATGCTGACAGTTCACAGATGTATCTAAACTTTGAATTCTGAATGTTAATTTATGTGTTGCCAAAAAGCAATGTATTACTTTGTGATGCTTAGTGCTATTGTCCTGCTCTTCATAAAGCTAAAAGAAAAAAGGAAAGTATATTTTTCAGTATATTAAATATGACCTCTACTTCAAATTATTTCAGAATCAGTAAGTCCTAGTAAAATTAACCTGGATGATTAAAAAGAAGTGAAACCTGTTATTATGAGTATGGCTGACTGATATGAAATAACTTACAAATCAAAGGTGTTCTGCAAGAATTTTGCCTGCCTCTGTAGAGCCAGCTGTTACAGTCACAGCTGGTTCCTGAATGGATTCCTCATACCCAGGAGCCACGACATCCACAGCAGGTTTAGCAGAGTGCTCCTCCCCACCCTGCTCCCATGAGCTTGGGTTTGGCCCAGACAGCCCCTGCCCCTTCACTGGGACCTAGTGGTGTTAGTCTGGCAGCATTTTACTTTCCTAAGTGTTTACTTGATTAGTACATTCAAAAAAAGTCTACAGTAGACAGTGGTGCTTGCTAGCAGAATGCATAACTATTATCTTTATTTTTATATTCTCAGTTCCACTTCTAACAGTCAAATACTGTGTAGAGTGTTAAGCAGTGGAAAAGGGGAATTTTCACCATGGCAGCATACCATTCTGAGATGGGCAAGTGCAGTTTATCTGACTATTCACAGAACTGTGGTAAATTTTAATGGAAAAGCATGTTCTGTCATAGTGATGGAAAAGGGATCCTCATGCATGGGCTCACTCAAGAGTTTGTATTCCGTGGAAGCACTGACTTTCTCTGGCATACATAAAGAGCACAGTGTTAAAATGTATCTACCCAGGCATGCGGAAGAGTGCTCTGCAATAACATAGCAGTGAGGCAAGGTTAACATCGTAATGCTGCAGCGCATAAAAGCGGTTGTCACAGGAGTTAGGTCCTCTACCCTGATTTAAGGTAAAAGGACTCGTTTTAGGAAGACCAACCTAAAAGCTTATGTCTAAAACCTGGTAACCAGCCACCAGATGAGCTAGTGTTGCAATGCCGTGTTGAGGATGCCTGTATTAAAAGTCCATGTTTGTGCTTTTGATAGTTAAAGAACCAGAAGGGACTGCTGCAGTAGTGTAAAACATCCTGCCTTGATTTATACCCTGATTCGGGCAGTTCACATTTTCCCAATCCTGTTGATTACATAAACCCAGACAGACACAATATTTAACCATAGAATACAATGCCAGTATCAGCTTGAAAAATTGTGAGATAGGCCAATGTTATATACAAACTGCAGTTTACTGCCAGATTTTATTGGTGTTTAATTTTAGGCACAGCAAGGTCTTATTCTTGTTAAAGAATATGGCTGCAATATCCCTGTTAGAAAAGAGTCTTCTGTCCAAAGAAATACAGCTTCAGGCAACCTCATAGAGTCTGTGCTGCTTTTTCCTCTCTGGCCCCAGACTGTGTAACTAAACCTTATTTATTTTACCAAATCATTCATTAGAATGTAGATAATGAGAAAAAACAAGAGGAGACAGAAATACTTAACATATTTATCCAAGTCCTGCTTTATCACATAACTAATATTTAGACAGCACTCTAATGTTGTCTTTGATGCTTCTACAAGGACCTTCTCTTTTTCTAATGCAACTGGAAAAATACCTATCATTTCCATGTTTGAAGTAGCAAAAAATTCAGCTGTTCTGCAGGAATATTCTGCACTTTTAGGGTGATGCTGTGCTAAATGAAAACCATACTCCTATCCTGGCACAGCACAAAATTCTGTTCCATGCTATTTATAGAATGTTTAATTGTATGCTGTGTCATTTGCAAGTGGAATTTGTTTACCATACTTCCTTATTACAAAACATGTCTCTCTCAACAAGAGCGTGGTTTAAAGAAATAATTTGCTGTTTGATGGCAAATAAGTCGTGCTGGTGTTACTGACAGGGTTTTCAACATGAAAGAAACATAACAGGCCTGTTTTATGCTGCCAAAGCCCTGTTACCACTTTAAAACTCCTTTATCTAAAGGAATACGAAGGAGCTTTAGAGTAAACAACAGTCCTGGCCTGCCTTTCATCTGTGGTCTGTCAGTGACACAGAGCTGTAATGCAAGCCCAGTGGGTCAATAGGGTATTAACTTGGGATCAATTGCACAAGCATTGTTCTGTCTGTAGAATGACAGACTTTCTAAATGGTCTATGTTGGTCGTTCTTCTTGCTGAAATCACAGAGGGTTAAGTACATAATTACATGGACTAGAGAAATATTTTTCAGTATTGTTTTGAGTGATTAGGAATACCACATGTAGTCATGCCTATCTAATGTTTTGATATTTTGTCTCCTTTTCTTGTCAAATATAATTATGGTGTACTTAGGCTAATAGACTCATAGTCACACTCCACGTGTCATTTAATTATACGCCAGATAGAAACATAATGAAATTTGGGATAAGAGGATTTATAGTGGACATGCTAATGCATTTTGTAGTAGCATAAAAGGCAGCTCTACAAATGGAGGAAAATACAGCTGCTGTGTATATAGATAGCCACCTTGAGGACTAGCAGAGCATAACTCGGGCTTACTCTGCCCTTCTGCAAAATGAAGAAATGTAATGCATAAATCTTAGTATCTTTTCACCACCATTTATTATTTAAAAATTAAATATGACTTTAAAATGCAATTTTGCTCTTAAGTGACAAAGTAAAATGATTACTGCGAGCATTCGCTCCATAGTAGATGGAATCTCATCGTTTCCTCTGGAGTTTCCAGTAAACTCCTGCTGGTTTTATTAAATCAGTCAGTGGCATTACTCACATTTCCAGAGTAAAAGCATTTCAAATCCGGCTACTAAGGCCGGACCTAGCGCGACATTCCGAGCAGTCCCTGGGCACCCACCGCCGCCCCCTCCGTGAGGGACACCCGGGGCCAGCCGGTGGCCAAAGCGCCGCGTGCCGGGGAGCCGCGCGGGCGCCACAGAGCCGCCACAACGCTCCCGCCGCCTTCTCAGAGCCCGCCCGCAGCCTGGAGCGCGGCGGAGCTTCTGACCGCGAGCCGGGCTGCGGTGAGGCCCTGACGAGTCCGCACTCTGCCGTCCCCGCGCGTGGCCCTCAGGGAGCGGAGCGGAGCCGTCCCGCGACCCAGGCCGGGGCGTCAGCGGAAACAGAGCCAGAGCCTCATCCCGCCACGGGGATGTGCGCCCGCAGCCACTCGGAGCCCGCCGGCCTTGCCTGCGCCGCCAATGGGGGCGCGCGCACGCACCCTCCATCAAATCACCACCGCCGTAGCTCCCCACGTCCCGCCTTCGCGCTCCGGACGACCAATCAGAGCGTTCCGCAACCGGGCCTTTGTGACCTCTCCGTCCCCCCCTGCGGCTCATACAATCTTGATGGAGCGGAAACCCCCCGGCCACGTTTACCTGACGGAGACGTTGGCCAATACCACTACGAAACGGCGGCGCCGGCGCGCTACGATTGGCTGTAAGAGAGGCCGGGGAACAAGAGGGCGGGCCCGCCGGAGCAGTAGGGAGCGTTTCGCCGGCTGGAGCCTTGGGCTACTTACGACGGTGATGGGAGAGCGGGGAGTGGGTCGGGGCGCAGCGCCGGGTGCCGTAGGGCCCTGACGCGGCGCCGAGAGAGCCTTGCGGTAGGCTGGCCGAGCGGGGTGGTGGGGCCCGCGGCTGGGGATGAAGAGGTGAGCGAGCGAGCGAGCGAGCGAACGAGGGAGGGGCGGCGGGGCCTGGGCCGGACGTTGCTCGGCGCCCTTAGGTAGGGGTGAGCCGGCCCGGCCCGGCCCGGCCCTGCCGCCCCCAGCCGATCTGCCGGCCGTTTCCGCGGCCGCGGTGGTCGGCCCCGCGGCGTCGGGGCCGAGCCGGGCCGCGGCGGCCGGCCCTGCCTTTCCGAGAGCCCGGCGTCAGCCCTGGGCAGCCCGTTGCTCCGACTTAAGAAGTGTTCCGGGGCTGTCCTTCCCTGTCGTGTTCGTAACCGCCCGGAGAGGAGGAGAAAATCCTCAAAACTGGGCGGGGAGGAAACAGCTGTTCTCAAAAACTTAGCCTTGCGTCGAACCTCGCGACTTGCAAGTGCACAGTACGTCGCATCTTACCTTGCTAGGCGATATACGGCTACATCACTCTTGCCATTAAATGCTCCGTTCCGCAACAAAGTTAAACATGATTTGGTTTTCATTTAAAATTCTGAGCACTGACGTTTCATCTTATTGGTAGGACTTGCATATCAAGTTGACAGAAGGGTTGTTTGCAAGAACAGCAGTGACGGTGTATTGGTGTTCGCTTGCCAAATCTAGTAACACCTGAGTATTCTGATAGTGGTAATGATTTTTGTTCTTCCTCTAAAGTAGAATATTTTTATCAAGTTTATAACACCTAACAACATTTAGCGGAGCTTTTTTTAGCTGCATTTTCTTTTAGAAATCATGTTTCCAGTATGAACTTACTTGTATTGACAATATTTCAACCACTATTTTGAAGAAACCATCTATATTTTTTCCACCTGTGCCTTGTATTGCACTCACGTAATTCTGTCTACATTGAGCTGCAAATAAATTTACTTGCTCCTAGTTTTGACTTTCCTTTGAAAATTTTTGGACTGTTGAATAACAAAATTTTGCATCTTAGCTGTTTAAAACTTAGTATATAAAGTTCTGTAATAAAATATACAGTTTATTTAAGCCTGTTTACTTTATACTCTGAATCAGAGCTACGGACTTTTATGTTCATGCTGAAACCTGATAGCTGATTCAAAGTTCTCTGTATAGTTCATTTAAGGCTACTGCAGGGTAGAAAGAAGTTCTCATATTTCAGAGCAAACTTTTTCTTATGATGTCTCTGTAGGGACGATGGTGACCCAAGATGGGAAGAGAAGGAACTTAGGGAAGCTTGGAAGTTAGGTAGCTTAATATGACCTCCCTCTGATATTTAAAAAATATTTTCCAAAGCAGGAAGTGTTGTAGTCATAACTGTTTTTCCTGTTGCTTCCCCAAATCCTTTGAGCATGAAAATAATTCAGATAGGTGGAGTAGAAGAATGCAGTTGAACAAACTCTGACACTTAAAGGTCTGTGGTGGTGGTCAAGTACTCTCTGCACAAAGTTTTATAGTTGCAGGTATGTTGTGCAGTGTAACGATGACTCATTGCTGACCATAATTTGTTTGGTTCCCAAGTTAATTCATACTGAGGTCTAGTAGTTTATTCTGGTCTTAATCTGATACCTGTGTGCTGCTGCTTCCGCAAGTATACTTTAATAGCAGAATAATCAATTCCATGGAAAATGGCTGTAAGAAAATAATCTTCAAATCAGTGGCTTATGTACATATATTTCTGATATATTGCCAGAACTTAACATCCTTTCAAGCAAGCTTTTCTGTGCTGTTAAAATACTAATTTATCATTTTTATTATTCTAACAGAAGGGGACTTGGTTTTCAGAGCTGTACATTTTTTTTTGGCAGGGGATAGTGGTGGTAGTAAGTTTTTAAAGGAAGGCATTTTATATAGTGATAATGAACTCTTCCATAATGGAAGACCTTTTAGTACTGTATTCAGTGGCTGAAGAACATCTCTGCGGACAACTAGGACTTTGAAAGACTGACTATGCACTGTATAAAGTTATCATTATATAATCTAAATGCAGCTGTTAACATGTCTTCACACTGAATTCTTTACTCCTAAACATGTGAAGATTATGTAATATTGCAGCAATGGATCTGCAGGCAGGGTATATGTATTAAAAATGGATATAATAAATAATTTTAATAAAAATTATTTCTTTTTTTAGGTCTTGAACAGAATTCTCTGTTAATCTACTGTTTCCACACATATGAATTCAAATGAAAATAAATTATTTCTAAAAGTGAAACAGGAAAGGTCATGGTCCCTGTAATGTCAGAGATTCCTGTTTGCAGTGTATTGGGAGTTGATTAACTTTGTGGAATGGCTCACAAAAAGGAAAGTTAAGTACATCAGCCTTTGAAAGCTGAGAACATAAAATGGAACTATGAAAAACAAGTCATTATCTGTTGTTTGGTTCCCCCCCCCACCCCCAATGTCTGGAGAAAGTAAGGGGAGGGAAGACAGAACTTGAATGGAACTCTATTTTAATATCTGAGTAAACTTGTAAGAACTAATGGTTGTTTAATCATGTTTCCTTTGGGGGAAGGGTGTAGGGGAAGATCCTGTTGTGTTCTTAATCAGTTCCTGTATAAAACAGTATTTTTTTCAATCTGATACTGATGTCAGACTTCTGTTAATCATCAAGAAATATTACAGCCCATCTATGTGTATCAAATGAAAATGAATAAAAATATTGCTTAGCTTGAAAACAGGTTGACAGTCTACTGGATTTTATCTCAGTGAGGTCTGAAACTGTCCAGATTCTGTCCTCAGATGTTAATTACTTTGCAGATGGAAACACTTGAAACCACATAATTCCTGTGAGCTGCTGCAGCAGTGGTGTCAAAGTGTGATGATGACATTGACACCCATGTGTAACATATGTGAAGACGAGAAGCATGCTATAGTTAGTTTGAATGGCTGTATGGTACAAGAGCCTCACTGGAAGGCTCAGCAAGTCAACACAGAAATGTGTGAATTCCTAGTGACTGAAAGATGCTACTCTGCATAAATTTAGGTCCTCTGTGGTTGCTATTACTTTTTTTGGTGGGAAAGGTTTCTTAAATACTCTTTCAGTTTAAAAACAGATGATGAAAATAACTACAGTACTACTGGATTCCATTGTTTTCTGTGATAGCCTCTGAAGCTGGGATCAAACTGAGTAGAGAAATAGCAATAGGTTTTGTGGTATTTGAAAGCCATCAGAGAAGATCTGGAGGAATAGGGTAGCAAGAGGAGGCAGAAGGACAAAGAGTATTTGCTTTTTATTTACTGAAGTTAAATCCATAAATAATCATTGAGATTCTCCTTCAGCTGAATGCAGGCTGTGGCATCACAGGTTACTGGCAGCAAAATTTACACGGCAATGTGTTCTTAACTTGCTATCCTTTTCTGTCATCTCTAGAAGAACAAGTCCTGTTAAGGTACTGCGGATCTTTCCTCATGTATCTAGGGTGATCTAAACTGGAGATGATATACGTGTGTACGTGTTTTGTATCTGCCACCATGTGCAGTGAAGTATTTTCAAATTGTTCTTGTTTAGTTTATTGATTGTGAACTATAATTCTTAGGATAATGTTTAACTAAGGTGTTTTCTTCCAGGATATTTTAATAACTGAAAGTGATATATCTCCTACTTCATTGAAGTGAACTATTCTTCTAAAATGATAAAAAGAAAAGCCCCCAGGTTTTTCGTCAGAATTGCAATTTGCAGTGCTGGCATAATTTGTTTTTCATACATTGTTTATTGGTTACTGGAACTGTCCATTTCTATTATTTAAAGAAATAACTGTTACAAATTACTAAAGTGTCCATTTTCTGGTGCTCTACAACATTGACACAATGTTCTACCTTACTAAATCAAAATGTTATGCGGGGTGACAGATGCAGTAAACTTTGACAGAAAGAAGTAGTCGCTAAGCAGGGGAAAAGATCTTCATAGTGGAAAGCTTCCATAAAATATTGTTTGTAAATGTGAGTAGGGTATTTATTCTTGTTCATCTGAAATTAAGCTTTTTCCTTTCACTTATGTGTGTTTTCTGCATTTATATATACTTTTTTCATAGCCCCTTCCTTCAAGAAACTAGAGAAGGAAAGGAAATGCACAGCAATTACAAGTAGAAATGGGTATGTCTGATCACCAGTGCTATGGCTGTTTTGAGACTATGTTCACTGTCTCAGATTTTGCTGAACTACTTCTAATCTGTAGGAGGAGTAGAACTCGTCACAGATTTAAATGGTTTGCTGCTGTTTTACTTAAGACTTGCTGTAGTTCCCCAATTTCATGTTGCCTCTCTTTTCTTTTTTTTTTTTTTTTTTTTTTTGTTTTGTTCTAGGTTTTCTCTTCCGGTTTTGGTTCTTTGCAAAATGAATATTGCATTGTTTCACAAAGGTTGGACCCTTCACTAGAATCTGTCAAGAACAGTGCACATAAATCAACAGCTTATTTTTCTTGAAGACTTCTGTGCAGCTTTTGAAGTTTTAATCACAATGAGTTCGGGCTTATGGAGTCAAGAAAAACCAAGTTCATCCTACTGGGAAGAGCGGATCTTTTACTTGCTGCTCCAAGAATGCAGTGTCATAGACAAGCAGACTCAAAAGCTCTTGAAAGTGCCCAAAGGTAGCATTGGGCAATTTTTTCAAGACCGTTCTTCTGTGGGACACTCCAGAAATATTCCTTGTAAAGGGAAGAAACTGCAGATTGGATTAAAGATTCTGGAACAACCTCATGCAATCCTGTTTGTGGATGAGAAGGATGTTATAGAAATAAATGAAAAACTAGCTGAGTTGCTTTTGGCCATTACTAACTGTGAGGACAGATACAGTCTGTTTAAAAGCAAAAGCAGGTTAACTAAAGGCATCCAAATAGATATTGGCTCGCCTGTTAGAGTACAGCTGAGATCGGGAGATGATAAATTTCCTGGAGTTGTTCGCTTCCGAGGACCCTTATTGCAAGAAAGGTCCCTCACCGGGATATACTTTGGAGTAGAGTTGCTGGTAGGTTTCTTGCTAAGGGGGAGCATCACATATATTTTGTAAGATGAGCTACATATCTTCTATTTAAAGAGGTAGTAGTAATAATGCTTCTAGAAAAAAATTATTACCCCTAAGAATTTTGTAGCCTTCAGTCTTTTCATAAGTATTGTTATTGATTACCTGTGAACACACTGTATCACATCAGCCTTGTATTCTGCATGTTAATTGAAGCTTGATGAGGTGCGTGGGCTGGCAAAAAGACTTGAGCATACTCTGACTGTTCCAGCCTAGAAAAATTTTATTACTTACATCCCCATTGCGGCAAATACCTGACTCTTAGATTTCTGTTGAAATTTTCTGTTGTTTTTCCCTGCACATGTCAGAATACAAGCCATAAATGCAGGCTTGGATTTTAGGGCTGCTGGTTTTGTAGAGCCCTGAAAGCCAAATGGCATCTAGTTAAGATGGAGAATGTTGCTGTTCTGTGCTCCTAGTGAGATATTTCTGCAAAATTAATGTCAACCAATAGCTTTTGAAGGATTAGATTTGGGAGAGTGCCACCCTTGCATTAGAAGTATATATTTCAAAGTCCTCTTTAAACTTTTCACAAACTCTTCGCAATTCCCACCAAGTGTGTCAGGCCCAAGTGCTTCTGAAAATCAGCTGTCTTTATTTGGCACCTAAGGGGAATTTTTGAATGCTTAGCATTATGTCTAGTATGAATTAGTCTTGTCTTGATATGGGAAAAATTTGATGATGGAAGCAAGATTTGCACCTGAAGAAAGCATGCTTCTCTGAGTACAACAGCTTCTGCCTGCAGCTACTGTCTAATCTAATGGCATCTTACCCACTGCCTATCTTCAGGGAATAAACAGTATGTTTGCCACAAAACCAGCAATAGAATTCTCCCAATATAACGGTAGCTCATCAGGCAGATTCTTACTGCAATTTCTCCAAAATGCTGGATTATGTTACTGCTTTTGTAGTAGTCTGCTTTTGCACAAAATACACTGCTGCTTTTTTTCTTTACTTTTCCTCCCTCCTCCTCTTTCTTCTTCAACACTTAGGAAGAAGGTCGTGGTCAGGGCTTTACTGATGGACAGTACCAAGGCAAGCAGCTTTTCAGATGTGATGAGGATTGTGGGGTTTTTGTTGCTTTGGACAAACTGGAGCTGGTGGAAGATGACGACAATGAACTGGAAAGTGACTATGCAGCTCCAGTTGATGCAATGCAGGTAGAACTTCCTCCTCTGGAGATCAACTCCAGGGTTTCTCTGAAGATAGGAGAGAGTATAGAGTATGGGACAGTTATATTCTGTGATGTCTTACCAGGAAACGAAAGTTTAGGATACGTTGTTGGAGTGGACATGGTAAGAAAATAATCTGACTTTAATAACTTTTGCATGTGTGTTAGCTAGTAAATTACATGCAATATATAAGAAGAAACATTATCCACAAGCTACTTCAGCGGAGGCTGACCTAAAATGGGAAATAAACACTTGTGTTCAAAGATGTCCGTTGGTGGTAATTGTTTTTTGGCGTAAGGTAAATGGTATCCTATTTGATGCTAAATGGTTCAGACATACTCTGGTTACTCTGAGGAGCCTCCACTGAGCTACTTGCAATGTTACCTGTCAGTCTTGGAGTAATGGAGTTGAGTGTTTGTCTTGTGAGATTGGCTTTGTTCTGCCTTTTAAAAAACTAGGCTGGATTCTTTTTTCTTTGTAAGCTGTCTTTAAAAGCTTTTTTTCATGTAACTTTGGTTTGTTTGACTTTGTTCTACCTCAGAAGTTTTGAGTTTTAAGTACAAATGTTGATCTTTCAAGAAAATGTGAAGCTAGTAATTAAAATTATTTCTAGCAACTTAAATTTTTTAAAATGAACAGCTTTCAAATTTTTGGTGTTTAAAGGGTGTTTTGTTTTTGTTTTGTAGATCAGGTGCTTCCATTTCCTTGATTGCAGTAGCTGTTGCCTAATAATTCACTGGAATTGTTCTAACTTGTTTATAAACAATGGATTTTAGTAGAGGAATGCTTGTTAAAGTAGAAAATACTTCTTAAAAGAATGGTTTTTAAGTATGCCTTTGTCTTTAAAGACTCTAATATTTGACCGTTCTAAATACAAAGTTCATTACAGGAAAAAGTAGATGTTGTCAAACCTTTTATTTTCCTACTTTTTATGTTCCTAAAGACATATGTGTGTATTCTGTACGATGTACATCTTCTCTTGGGATACATGTAACATGTCTTTCTATTTTTAGGATAATCCTATTGGAAACTGGGATGGAAGATATAATGGAATACAGCTGTGTAGTTTTGCAAGTGTTGAAAGTACACTTCTTTTGCATATCAATGATGTTATGCCAGGTATGCTCTGCTTTCTTAACCAGAAGGCAGGCTTTTATAACATCTCAACCTAGGCACAGTTATATGATTAAAACAATACTGTGGAATTAATATCCTAAATTCCCTTGAATTAATTTAACTTTCTGTTTTAAACTTCTCTTCAGTTTCCTTCTCCTTTTGGTTATAGTCTCACCAGTAGGAAAGGTTTAATTCTGAAAAAAATTTGTGTCAAATTGCGTAGTATTTACAATGTTGTACAGTTCTGTAGTGTTCATGAATATGTGAGTGTCTGTAGCTGGACTCTTTCTATTAAACATTGTTCAATTTACTCCAGGAGTTATATCTTGGATCAGAAAGCTGTTCTTTCTGTACTTTAAAAGTGTTGATAGTATTGTTTATGCATTCTGTGAGTAAATATTTGAAAATTCATAGCAAGACTGTGGAAGTAATCACTGTCCACAGTTATTCACTGAGCATTGTTATGTTGTAACCACTACAGTCTCCCAATTCCTTTTCTGAAGAAAGAAAAAAAAGTTTCATGTAAAACTCTTGTGCTCCGTCTGAAGACGGGTACTAATGACTGTGTGGTCTTGTACAGCCTGTAGTCTGTAACTGTTGCTCTCTCTTCAGGTTGGCTAACTTTTTCTTATGTTCACCTACTACTTGTTGGTTTAGTTGAGATGCGTGTTTTTGCATGAATTCTCCTCTCCTCTCTGGAGAATTCATGGGGACTTCTCCATTTTTGGGAAGAGAGCATTGGTTGTAGATGTATTGGTAGAAAACAAAGTTCAGAATTCCATGTATCCATTTCATGTAATGGAAGCATGCGCATATGTTGAAAAACATGAAGTCAGTCTATTTGATGTGTTCAAGAAATAATGGTAGACTTCAAAGTAATTGCTGATGTGATAGAAGCAAATCCTATATACATAAAATGTTGGTTATATGCCAAACAAGGTTTTGCTCCACTCAGTTTTAAAACTTATGATGCTAGACCTTGTGTCAGTTATGTGTTGAGTTGAACTTGTCTGTGACATAGTAAAAGTATGGAAAGGGAAAGCTAATATTCTCTTCATACACCACATTGTAGAGACTCTGTCACAGGACAGGAGGCCTCCCAAGCTTGCCTATACCTCCAGAGGTGGTGGTGACAAAAGCTTATTCAATCATAGTAAGCCAAAGGCTACAGGTATGTATGGGAAGTGGTGTTCTTTAAAAACTTACATTGCTTGGGAAAAAGTGTTGCCTTGCATTTTCTGTCACTTCATTTTATTATTTCAGTTACATATCAAGTTAAGTTTCTCTGAAGTAGAGTGTTAGTATGAATTTATTTAATCATAATAAAGGTAGTAGACAGTTTAAGTTAAGACTACTTAAAATACCTTTGCTTTTGTGAAAACAGTTTGAGATTCAGCAAAAATTCAAGAGCATATTATCTAGTTGTGTACTATAACCAGTTCAGGGCTGTATTCTGGTTTTTTTCTGGAAGTGTGTTGTGTGTTTGGGATTTTTCTTTTTTAATGAATATAGTTTGCTCTGTTCCTTCTGCAGGACTAGAAACTTCCAAATTTTTAGCTTAGGAGCAGGTCCAGTTAATAGTGAATATGTTAATTTTGCTGTGATTCAAAAGCAAAATTAAATTTCCTGAAATATAAACTTCTTTTGACTCTGATTTTGACCAGCTCTGAAAGTCATACCAGAGAAGAAGAAAACTGGAAGGGAATTTTAAAATTCTTTTTCAACAAATTTTTAAAAAATATTTTAATAATTTTAAGGCAGAAATAAAAACTCACTGTATTTTTTAGTTTACTTGTGGCTATTCTGGGTTGTAGAATACTAATGGCAGTATATTCTGTAAGCTTTCATTCTGCCTGGCATTGGATGCCGGCCCAGATAGTCTTCACTGAGGTACCTGTGGTTGTATGTTGGCACAAGTTATAGCTGTGTGGAATTGGATTGATAATTTGCTTTTTTATTTGAAATTTTTTGCTTTAAAAACAGCAGAAAAAATACCTGCTGTACACTCTATCTCATGTGCTTTCTTATATCCATAATTTATAGTAATGAAAAACTTGCACTTGAGGGGTATTTTCTGTGACCTGTTCAGGTTGGTGGCTTGAAGTTTGAGCTTGGAGGATTAAGCTGGTCTGGGATGAACTGCCACCTTGTTACTAGTTTAGAACTGTATTAGCTCTGACAGAGTTTGCTGCTTTGTGGAAAGGCAAAGTTACTATACTTCAAAGTATAGTAACAAATTTATACTATGAAGTAAGAGTGTAGCTAACTCTTTGTAAAAAGACTAATCTCCCCAGTAAAATGTGTTGTTTTCCAGGATCTACCTCTGAACCTGGAAATAGAAACAGATCTGAAGTCTTCTACACATTAAATGGCTCATCAGTTGACTCTCAGCCTCAAACAAAAACAAAACCCCCATGGTATATTGATGAAGGTAAAAAGAGATGATAGTGTTTCATAAAAAACAGACAAAAAACCCCACAAAATCAAACTAGAGTGTATTGATGTTCTTTAAATAAAACAAGTACGAGTTTAAATTTAAAACAGTTTAAAGATTTTGTTTTAGTGGAAGGCATACTGTATCGTAAAAAGCATCTTGGATTCCCTCTGAAAAATCCATTCTGTCTTAATTGACAGACTTGTTTTATTCTGCATGTAGGAGACTATATTCTTGGCAACGTATGTAAAGCTCTGTGGGAATATGTATGTCTTGCAGGCAAAATAAAAGCTGAGGCTTGGAAGGAAGATATTCCTTGTAGCCAAGTATATAGTCATTCTACTTTGCTTGTCTTTTTGTAGCAAATGTTACAGATCTAAGGGAACCATAATATCCTGCCATCTCAGCTAATCAGCCTGGAAATAGGGGGGGAAAAACCCGAGTCTGACTAAGCATACATGTGTTTTTGTGGTTTTTTTTTTTTTTTTTTTTTTAAAGTTACTTCTGTAAAATCTTTGAATTCTTAAAAGTACCCAAAGGATTAGTATATCTTGATTTGCTTCCAGATCTAATTTTTTTCTCTGGTCAACTTTTCTAAAGTGTGGTTGGCTGGTTTAGTGACTGAAGGGGTAAATACTAGACTAATAATGTTAATTTACAATGGAAGCCTATAGCAGTAGTAGCCCCTGAATTCCATGAACTGTAACAAGAAAATGGATTAGAATTTTTCTTGATTGCCTAACAGATGTTGTTCCAACAGCTTGGAATTCTGTTTAAAAATCAGTTTATTATAATATTTTAAATAAACAAGGTAAATATCCTATCTAGAAAGGACTATAGAAATAAAGGATTAAATTTTTAAAGAAATTTTTGGACGTTAGCTTCAGTTGATAAAACAGCATGGGGAGAAGAGGTGATGAAGAGGCTTTTGCTCTGAATACCAATTGTGTGTTAGAGACCATGTAAAGAGATGAGGGAAGATACAGAACACTTGTGTTATTACATCTAGGTGTGATCTCATTTATCAAGAACTGCATTAGTCATGACTTTTAAAATCCTTTATTCTTTATAGACACTGATAGATTCCTTGTGTTAGAACTAAAGTATATTGTGATAGAGCTAGGGGAATAAACATTTTCCCATTTGCGAATCATGTCTGCAAGCAATTATTCATATCTCTATAAGCTGTGAACCAAATCCTTTCCTCAGTCACACTGACCAATGAGTTCTTCCTAGTTTTGCCCATTACAGTCATAATTCTTGGGGATGTTAACTTGTATTCAAATAAATATTCTGATGTAGGGGTTAATTAAAAAGTTTTCCATCTAAACCTTCCTGTAGTTTCTTGCTAAAGTCTCCTTTCTCTGTGCTGTTCATTTCTGTTGGTTGTGGTAAAAATGGTAGGTCTACAGCAGTGTATTCTCAGCCAGTTCTGCCTGTCCAGTGCTGCCAAGTGACAAACCTCTTCCTATGTGTCCCCAGGTGTTAGTGCTTCCTATACAGGACACCCATTAAATCAGATGTGGTTGCAGATGCACTTCATTGGTTTGATAGTTAAATACTTTTGTAAGATGGGGGATAAAAAGCCCCAATATTTACTAACATCTTGGGTTTGATTTTAACAGTTGCTGAAGACCCTGCAAAATCACTTACTGATTCATCTCCTGGATTTGGGCATTCTTCACCACCACTGCAACCACCTTTAACAAACTCTGTGTCTACAGAAAACAGATTTCACTCCCTTCCTTTTAGCTTGACAAAAACGACGAGTACTAATGGTACTATTGGACATAGTCCTCTCTCTTTATCTGTTCAGTCAGTCATCGGTGATGTAAATACAATAGCTAACCAGGAGAGCCCATCAACAGCAGGCCCAGTCGGGAACTCGCATGGTCTTGAAGCAGGTTCCTTGGCTGAAGTTAAAGAAAATCCTCCTTTCTATGGAGTAATCCGCTGGATTGGCCAGCCCCCTGGCGTAAACGAAGTATTAGCTGGGCTGGAACTGGTAAATATAAATTGTAGTTCATGTTAATTACTAGTGTGTTAATTACTAGTGTTACTAGTTTTGTTTCTGAGAGTTGGTGTCTGTATACTTTGCAAAAGCAGTTAGTCTGGAGGAATTTGTCCAAACAGGTTGCCATGTGGTCTGCTTACAACATAGTTAAATTCTTAGATGAGGACTGACTTTTGTGGCTGCCCTAGATCTGACTCTATTAATAGGCTCTGAGATGTCTTTGTGTCACAATGGGTAATTGAATTTGTAGGACTGGTCACTTACTAACTCTAAAGGAGTGCCCTTTTGCTATGTTGTGGACATTTTAATTGAAAAAAGCTGACTGTATTTAGAGGTTCTTTGAAATACAGATTTATATAAAAGGAATTAGCTGTAAGTCTTTACTGAATATCAATTTTTTGTTTGGTTTTTGCATATCAGCAAACAGGCAGCATGGGAGTTATAACTGTCAGAGTTATAACGCTGATTTTGATAATCAATGGTAGTGATACTGTTGACTTGACAGCTATGTATTTTATGCATTCCTATGGTGCCTTTGTAGATTCACAGTTGCTGCAAATGTGAATTGCTGTTATGTATGACATTTACACTGTGTTAGCTGCTGCAAAAGTTGTGATTGGCTATCAGTTAAATTAACGTGTGTACAATTAGGACAATAGGGATTTTGGGATAATGTTCAGTAAAAATTCAGATAAAGCAGTGTACAATTACAACAAACATACTTAGCAAAGTAGGTGGAATGTGACTGGAATTTAAGCTGTTAAGAAAACTCCTGATTCTTGCAGGTTTCTTGGGTGAAGCTCAAGCTATAGTTTGCCACAGATGTTCTGAGACTGCATCTTAGAATATCCCCAGTTAAACTGGGGTCTTGAACTTGCCTGTCATGCATTTCTGCATTAAAACCTAGCAATTGTTAGTAAGCAGAAAATATAGTTTAAATTGTGTTATTGAAGATAAATAATGATCACAGAATCACAGGTTGGAAGGGACCTCAGGGATCATCTAGTCCAACCTTTCTGGGAAAAGCACAGGCTAGACAAGATGGCCCAGCACCCTGTCCAGACGACTCTTGAAGGTGTCCAACATGGCCGAGTCAACCACTTCCCTGGGGAGATTATTCCAATGGTTGACTGTCCTCACTGTGAAAAATTCCCCCCTGGTGTCCAATCGGAATCTCCCCAAGAGCAACTTGTGTCCCTTCCCCCTTGTCCTCTCCATGTGACTCCGTGTAAAAAAGGGAGTCTCCATCTTCTTTGTAGCTACCCCTTAAGTACTGGTACACAGTGATGAGATGCCCTCTGAGCCTCCTTTTCTCAAGGCTGAACTAACCCAGTTTCCCAGCCTATCCTCATCTGGCAGGCTTCCCAGTCCTTTGATCATCTTGGTGGCCCTTCTCTGGACCCCTTCCAGCCTGTCCACATCCTTTTTGTACAGAGGGGACCAGAACTGTACACAGTACTCCAGGTGTGGCCTGACAAGCACTGAGTAGAGCAGGATGATGACTATCTCTGCTGGCGATGCCCTTTTTGATGCAACCCAGCATCCTGTTGGCCTTCTTGGCCGCAGCAGCACACTGTTTGCTCATGTTGAGCTTTCTGTCCACCAGGACCCCCAGGTCCCTTTCCACAGAGCTGCTTTCCAGCCAGGTGGATCCCAGTCTGTACTGACTCCTGGATTACGTTTTCCCAGGTGCATGACCTTACACTCTTCTCCTTGTTGAACTTCATAAGGTTCTTGCTGGCCTACTCTTCCAGCCTATCCAGATCTCCCTGCAGAGCAGCTCTCCCTTCTGGAGCGTCTACTTCCCCACTCAACTTGGTGTCATCAGCAAACTTCATCAGGCTACGCTTGATGCCGTTATCCAGATCACTTATAAAGATGTTGAATAACATTGGGCCCAATATCGATCCCTGGGGGACTCCACTTGTGACAGGTTGCCAGTTTGAGAAAGAGCTATTTATCACCACCCTTTGGGTGCGGCCTGTCAGCGCCAGTTCCCCACCCACTGCAGAGACCACTTGTCTAGGCCATAACGCATTAATTTCTCCAGGAGGAGACTGTGGGGGACCGTATCGAAGGCCTTGGAGAAGTCCAGGTAGACAATGTCCACTGCCCGCCCCATGTCAACCAGGCCAGTCACTTAGTCATAGAATGCCACCAGGTTTGTCAAGCACGATCTGCCGTGCTTAGCTTTTCCCAATTGCTTGCTTCATTTGACTTGTGGTGGCCCCCAGGAGGATTCATTCCATAACTTTCCCAGGGACTGAAGTAAGGCTGATGGGCCTAGAGTTACCTGGATCCTCCCTTGAGCCCTTCTTGTAGATAGGGGTAACATTTGCCTTCCTCCAGTCCTCTGGGACAACCCCCGTCCTCCGTGACTTCTCAAAGATAACTTGTTGTTTTTCATACCTAGTTTGTGTTGTCTTTCCTTGCTGGACATTTTTTGTGTTCTGAAGCAGGTGTTTTTCTTGCGCAGGTTAGAGTCACGCTGGAAGTATTCACACTACCCAATGCTTAGTGATTTTAATTGACTTTTAAAAGGTGCTCGGTAGTGCAACGTGCTCTTTCTAACTACAGAAGAAATCTGGAGTGACTAGCTACCTTAGTTAAGTTCCTATTGTTAGCTAGGTTTAATTCTTGCTGCTCTTTTCCACCTCCCCCAAGCTGCTTCTGATGGAGTTTGTATTTTATTTTGAATGGAGTGAAAATTTAAGCTTGAAGAAAAAAGTGCAACTCTTAATTTCCTCAATAAATCCACTTAAAGAACACCTCAGCTCAAGTTTTGTGTACTAAAATGCAGGAACGTTGTATATCAAGCTTCAGAGTACCTGAAGGGTGATGTATGGGTAAATATTTTATCAAGTGTTTTACTGCAGAATTCTAGAAATAAGAAAAATAGTGAATTCTCACTTGAATTTTCAGGAAGATGAATGTGCAGGTTGTACAGACGGAACATTTAAAGGAACTCGATACTTCACTTGTGCTCCGAAGAAAGCTCTTTTTGTTAAACTCAAAAGCTGCAGGCCAGATTCGAGGTTTGCCTCACTACAGCCCGTTTCCAACCAGATTGAACGCTGCAACTCTCTAGGTACTGAGCTTCTGCTCATTACTTATTTATCGGCTGGGAACTGACCTAGGTTTTGGTTTCACAGACTCCTGTGATATGTTCTTTGTATTGAAAACTTAAAAAATCTGTACAGTTACTACTTAAATGAGATTAATGAATAGAAGATCAGTCTGTACAGAATGTAATGCTTCTATGGATTACGTTTTTAATGCTTTAAAACAAGAAAATATTAATATTTTTAAAAATGTCATAAAGTTAAGTGGTTTTTTTGTTATGCTGTACATTTTTTACTTTAGAAGTTGTAAAGCAATCTTGCTGAAAATGGTATTTGCAACTCCAGCAATATGTGAGTGCATTATCAGAAAAAGACAGTTACTTTTCTGTAATGTCAAATTTAGTTTTTGCCTAAATATTAATATAGAAAAGCATGTATTTTTATGGTGGAAGTTAGTGGTGAAAAACTCAATTTTTTTTCTAACTTCAAATATTTTAGGTTTCTTGGGTCATGTTGCCTGGGACAAGAGCAAAGAAAAAAGTGCCTGTCACTTGTAAAATAGTGTGAACAGGGCATTTATAATGAGGAGAGAACTTCTTTCCTACTGGATAAAATGAATTCAGTGCTGCAAGCTTTCTGAACCGCTCTTAACGTGCATTGTCAGTAAGGCCTTGTTCACTCTCTAGAAAACAAGGGGTCTCAACTATAACAAAATGCTATTCTAGTCCACAGAAGGAATGCTTACATGAAGGCAGCACTTAGCTATAAAACATTAATAGGAAAATATCAAGGAGGATAAAATTTGAGGCTTTAAAGTGTCTTTTGAAAAAAAAAATTTCAGCCTTTGGAGGTTACTTAAGTGAAGTGGTAGAAGAAAACACTCCTCCAAAAATGGAAAAAGAAGGTTTAGAGACAATGATTGGAAAGAAGAAAGGTATCCAGGGTCATTACAACTCCTGTTACTTAGACTCCACCTTATTCTGGTAAGTTCCTAATTTGTATAGTGGCATCCCATGCTAGAAATGCAGAACACGTGATCTTTGTTGTAATGACTGTTTGTATTACTGTGCAGCTTAAAGTCACGCACTGCAATCTTTGACACATAACTGTGCTCTTTCAGTATGAATGAGTTCTGCAGCATTCGCTGCATGACATGAAGTGCTAATCATGTCCAAATTGTACTGGTCCTTATGTATCTATACTCTTCTTGACTGTAAATGGTTGAGAGTACCGAGGCCGAGGGGTGGAGGGAGGGAACTATCTCTTACAGTTTATTTGCAGATTCCTGCCTTGGCAACTGGCTTTGTACTGTGCTGCAGAAAGGATACTGGGTTAGAGTGGACTTTTACTATTGAATACAGCTATATTGTCCTCTGCCCATAATGATCTCTTTTTGAGTTTTAGTTCTTCAATTTTTCCTGTGGCTTTGCTTGGTTTGTCTCCTGTTGCTCAGGCATCTGAATGGTTGTATCTTCCAGAATCAAAACAACCTTCCTTTTCTTTTTTTCCTTTGTAGTCTGTTTTCTTTTAGCTCTGTTTTAGACACTGTGTTACTCAGACCTAAAGAAAAGAATGATGTAGAATATTATAGTGAGACTCAAGAGCTGTTGCGGACAGAGATTGTGAATCCTCTGAGAATGTAAGTAAAGATGTCAAATGGTCTCTGGTCTAATATAAATTTTATATGAGATCCTGCTGCATATGTGTTCCTATTGCAAACCTGAAAGTTTTGGCTAGCTGCTGCTGCCAGTCTGTGTCTTTTGTTGGTGGGTCGGTTTTTTTTTTTTTTTTTGAGTATTTTTACTTGTTCTTCATGGTAAATTTGATCAGCACTGACTGAAAATTGTTATTCATTGTTTGGTGATAGAATATTTTCACTAGTCTTTATTTGGAAATGGCGGTCAGCATAAAGCTATTATAAAATTCGTATAGGTACGAATACAAAAGCATTGATAAGTACAAGTTATGTTGGTTCACAGCATTTGTATTTACATGGTTTTAATGCTGCTGTTCTTGACAAAAAAAGTATTTCAGTTATGTTGGTGTTTCACAATTTAATAGATTAGCTTTAAAAGTTTCATTAATTTTTACATGTGGTCGGCAGTGGTCAAAATGCTTTTATTAAAAGAACTCAACTTGAGCTTTGTAATTTCTTAGGCACAATGAACAAAGGAAATATGGCAAAAATCTGCATGAAAAGTAACTTATCTTTAGCTTTTTTTTTTTAAACATGTGAGCAATATGTAGTTCTGAAATTCTGTGGGCTGTCACTGAAGAATTTATCACAAAGCTTTAATTTTGATTCCTGGAGTAAAATGGTGGCTTCTGAACCCTTGTTCTTGTAAGGTGCGTGTACTTTGCCTGGTGTGTTCCAGGGTTCTGTGGTATAGGTAGTAGGATACACACCAAGTAACGGAAATCTCAAACGGCTGAGAAGTAGGAGAAGTAAGACTTTCAGTCCTTTCCACCATGCATAAAACTTTCTTTGCAGTTTTTGTAAAGTTTTAGAGGAAAAAAATCAAATACTCAAAACTTCAACGTCTTGGGTCAGCAATACAGTTCTGTATCTTTCTCAGATATTGAAATAGTTTTTTATTAACAACTCCTGCAGTGCTGCTGTTATGTAATATTCTGAAAACGATGTATTAAGCGGCGCAAATCAAGCAATGAAAACAAATCAAAAGTAATTGACTGGCAAATCATAAAACAGTTATCCTGGCAAGTTAATGTTTAAAACGAGTTCTTACAGGTTATGCAAGAACATTGAGCACTGCACTAAATTTATACTGTGTTAAAAAAAAATATGAAAGATTGAATATGAGGAGTCAGTACATAGTTTTAAAGAAGTAATGTACATGGTTAAAGAAGGATCTGAAGAACCTGTATTTCAGCATTTGAGAGATTTTTTTTCTGATTCTGAGTTGATCACAAACTAATAGCTTATTAAACCCATTTATCTTAGATATGGATATGTGTGTGCTACAAAAATAATGAAACTGAGGAAAATACTTGAAAAAGTTGAGGCTGCATCAGGATTCACTTCAGAAGAAAAAGGTAACTGAGGAGGTTTTCCTTTCTTCAATATTTGCAAGAATCGTAATATGAAGGAACTGAAATACCTTGCTATATAATTGTACCAGAACAAAACACACAAATATTTTTCTGTAGCAGTAATATATCTACCAGGGATAGACCATTGGGTGGTAAAAAGGCCTTTTCTGCTTCCTCAGGTCAGTAAGGAACCCTAGCTGAACAGTTTCTGCCGTAACCATCTTTCACTGACTAGATTTCTTTTTTTGCCTTCCTCTGCCCATGTAACCCCTTTCTAGCAGTTAAGGGAGATCTAAGGCTCTTCCCCAGAAAGGAAGACTGTGATAAGGCTGGGGTCTTTGTCCTCTTTCAAAACGTCGCTTTGGACCCTGAGGAATAATCTTTCCACTACAACATTTCATTGTCACAATGGTTATGTAGTATTTTAAGAAGTAAAATGTGTAAATTATGTTAGAAAAAGAATTTCCCAACCTTTTGGTCTTCTGCCGCATATAACGATTAACTAGCATTGTATTTTGTAGCTGTTTCATTTCTGTGTGGGAGAATATTACTCTCTCTTGTAAATGCTAAATGTTGAAAACCAACATTTATTGCAGTTAGGGGCAGGAAGAGAAATAATATACCAGAAAACTCTCAGTGTTGGGGAAGAACAGACCTCTGGTAAGCTAGTAGTGGCTGCATTCTTGGTTAGAGAACTCAGTCTGTAGTTTAGATGAACTTTGTAGTATTGTGTGGCTTTTATGTAAGTCTTACAGTCACTACTCCTCACTGCTTCTCTGCAGCTTCACTGTTTTCTTTTGAAAGCTTTTATTTCTCCCGGAAAAGTTGTGTGGTGCCAAGTGATTCCTCTGAAATACAGAGCATATTTTCGATCTTTACTGGAAAGATTTGTTACCCTGTTGAGCCTGTGTCTTTTATTAGGGCCATTGACACCAAAAGAGTAAATAGAGGTTTGTGTCATGAAAATGTTTATGGTTTGTCATAATCTTATTTTGTTAATAAAGCTGTAAAAGTGAACATTTACTTTTTTCCTATTAAAATTTTTTAAAACTTTCATTGAAATTGTCTTGAATATCGTATCTGGTTTTGCATACTAACAAGACTTTTTTTCCTCCCCCACCCCCCCCCCCCCCCCCCCAGATCCAGAAGAATTTTTGAATATTTTATTTCATCATATTCTAAGAGTTGAGCCACTGTTGAAAATAAGGTGAATCTTTTTTCTTTGTTGAACTCATCTGTTTGTAGAGGCTGATGAGGGGAGAGTATCTGCTGCCTTTCAAATTGTGATAGCTCTTAGAGCACCTGTGACTTGTAATTCATATTTCTGATAAGATTCAATATAATAAAGCTATATTGATGAATTTGACACTAATTCCTGCTTTTTTGGTAGGTGGGTTTTGCCCCACTGGTCACTTGTTGGAAAAGCTCATGATCATAGTTTCATGAGAAGCGGACAAAGATCCCCTGTCCCAGTGCTGTCTGCTTGAGAGCCTTACTGCCTTCCTGTCAGTTGTGCTGGAGAAGAGCTGTTGTAAGAGGACCATGCAGCACTTCCTAATGTGGCCTACAGCTTATATCTGCTTATTCCTGGGACAATCTGCAGAGACAGTTGAATTGGTGTTTAAGCCATGGAAACTGATTTGCATTTCTTCTTTAAGGCTAATGAAGATATTTCAATGGTTTGCCTTGATCAAGTTTGGCTTCTCTATCAAAATAAGATACTGGCATTTATGTGTGCCTTCATTCTTGACTGTAGCACTACAAGGATTCAGATGTCATAACTGAGTTTAATAGATGTAGGGATTGTTGCCCACTGCCATGATTCTGTTAGCCTGATGCCTGATATTCTTGGGTTCCGTGCTGCATTTTGTGGCAGCAGCAGTGTTACAGGGCATTTCGTGTAGTTTTCCAGGCCATTTCTCTAATTGCATTAGTTTACATGCTGCTTTAGTTCAGTAGTGTAGGAGGTGTATAAGTGCTTGCTTATCTGCTGCGCTATGCAGAGATGCAGGAGCTAGGGCACCACACCTAGAGCATCTGTGCATGGTGTGCTGTAGCTCACTGTGTAGATGCCATTTGAATACACCGAGGCTATCTTCTGTAGGAGTTCTATAGGAAACGTTTCAAAATTTTCCTGGGATTAGAGATCAAGGCATATCACGAATTTGGAACTGTGTTCCTGCTTCTGCTTAGACAAAGGTCAATGTTTGGTAGGTTTAAAAAAAAACCCAAAAGCCAAAGCACAACAAATAACTTCAAGCATGTGTTGGGTGTGTATAGAAAAGTGTGTAGAGAATAGCTTGCCATCTTAAAACCTTCGCATTTGTTGTTACTGCCTCTCTTCAATTCTATGAAATACGATGTGCTGAGAAACCCCTGTGGCTAATGTAGTATTCTGGTGAAACAGCTGGGATACAATACTATAATTATAATAATAGTATTTATTATTATAATTAGAGTAATAGATCTCATGTGAGAGTGTATTTCTAGTTTTTGGTAGTTAACAGGTATGCTGCTGTGGCAGAAGTCACAGCTGAAAGGAGTAAAGTAAAAGCAAGGGAAGATGCATCTTAATCCACTTGTATGTTTCTGCACTACCTTCCACATTCCTTTAATCCCCCTTTTGTAAAGCTTGGCCTTCAAGGTTTTTGTCATGTTGGTGCCATACAGAGAACAGAACTTCTGTTCCATTATTCAGCTTTCAGCACCGAAGCTGGTGTATTTTGTGCAGGTACCGTAACTCTTTAAGAGTAATTCAGGAGACTCCTTTCTTCTTAGGTTTAAAATTAATATTAGTAACTTTGAGCATCCTACTCTTACAATCCTTTCAGCACCTGAGTACTCTAAGAAGCAATGTCGTCTTAAGTTCTGGCTGGGATGGGAGGAGGTTACTGTTTATGGCAAATTTGATGAAAGTTCCCAGGAATTTCATCCCAGGAACTCTTGACACTGGGATGAAATGGCTCCTACCTAATTTTGTTTTGTCTTTGGAGGCCAGTTACTTGTATATGCTTTTTTTCTCCATGATAGCAAAATCCATTTCTTCAATTTGAGCAGTCTTCTATATACTTTCTTATGTCCCTCCAGAGGTTGAATTACTCATCTGAAGCTGTCTTCCCAAATAGCTCAGATTTATGTTTATGTAACAGAAATATTACCTGAAGACATCATTACTTAATTTTGACTTTGTTTTGAGACATCTGACCTCAAAACTTACTTAAATTGGTAGCTCAATCCTTTGTTCCTCTCCCTGTCCATATAAAACTGTTGTGGTTTTGTGGTTCTTGGGGTTTTTTTTGGGGGGTGGGGACGTGGTTTGTGGTGGGTGTGTGTTTGGGGTGTGGTTTGGTGGGTTTTTTGTTGTTTTTTTTTATCCCCTGTCCCCCCCCCCTTTTTTTCTTTTTGTGAGGATGAAGTTTATCCAGCCCACTTACTATGGCAGTTAATGTAGTAGCCTGCCTTCTTTATGTTTGCCTATGTGTGGAAGGCTTCTTCACAATTAGAGCTGGACAGCCCTTAAATTGGGATTATCCTTTTGGAGAGCTCTCTGTTAACTATATAACAAGTCTGTCATGGCTATAGATACGGCTAATGCTAGCCACCTATGTGAGACTTCTGTTGTAGCAGTGTAAATATCTCCCTGACTTAAAAGGAAATGTTTCATTAAATCCAGTCATTTTATTTATTTTAACTCCTTATTGGGAATATCATAATGAAGAGAACTATTTTTGTTCCTTTTGATGTTTTATTACTGAAACTTTACTTGTCTTTCCAATGAAAGCTGCTTTAGTGTGTTGGAGTTTTCAATGCATATGCCTAGGAAGTATTTCTCAGTTGGTAGATCAGTAATGCATAGACATATGTTTTAAAAACATACTCTGAAACTTATAGCGCTCTTATTTCTTAAAGAAGTTTTTCTAAAATCAGTCCACGCTTAATACTTGATTGCCTGTCATCTAAGGCACTTTGTGCTGGCTTTTTTTTTTAAAGCACAGTATATTTCAATGCAGAGGGGGTGTACAGACTGTTTTCTGGAAGATATTTTCATAGTAGAATACAGTCATCATTACAGTAGAGCTTCAATCTTTTTAAATCTGTTTTTAGATCAGCAGGTCAGAAAGTACAAGACTGTTACTTCTATCAAATTTTTATGGACAAAAATGAGAAAGTTGGAGTCCCAACAATTCAGCAGTTACTAGAGTGGTCATTCATCAATAGCAACCTGAAGTTTGCAGAGGTTGGTGACAGCTGTTGCTTTGTTAGAAGTGAAGATCCCTAGATATTGGCCCATTTTGGGCAAATGGGATGAAAGTAGGATTTGGCGCAAAACCAAAATGTGGATATGTTGGAAATGAGAGTACTGGGTGGGTGGTACAGGTTGCCTACAGTACAAAAGTATTTTAAGGTTGACTTAATGACATGTATCCTTTAGCTGAACAGACCAAAGTAATTTAGGTAAAGAATTACTAACAGGTAACTTCTTAGTTACTGCTGGTAAATTGTCTTAAGGACTAATATTTTGAGAGATGCCTGTTTGTATAAAGCTTTACAAAAGTAAGATTGTTTTTCTTCTGCCCCTTCCAGTATGGGGGAGTGCAGTCCAGTATATTTAATAACATACTTGAGCATGGCTGGGACCTACGACATCTGACAATGATTTAGATGCCACTTTCCAGGGCTTTTTTAGCTGTAGTTTCTCTCAGACTTAATTTTGGTTTGCTTATCTTGTTAATTTTGAAGTCAATGTGCTGCAAACTTAAATAACATGAATATGTTTATAGCATTAGAAGTATGTATCTAAATTTAGATAATTATCTATCTCAAGGTCATTACATTATATTCTGGCATTTTACCTAGGCACCCTCTTGCCTGATTATCCAAATGCCTCGGTTTGGAAAGGATTTCAAAATGTTCAACAAAATCTTTCCATCCTTGGAATTAAATATAACAGACTTACTTGAAGATAGTAAGTATACAACATTGTGTTGTGTAATAAGAGAGTTGTTGAGAGTGTCTACAGTGGAAGTAAGTACTCCTGGTACTTCTGTTGGGTGGTTTTTGGTGGTGGGTTTTTTTTGTTGTTTGGTTGGTTTTTTTAAATATTTAACAAGACACTGTGGGATGCTCGGGCTGAGAGAAAAGAAAGTTTAGTGGCTAGAATGTGTTTTTTTTTTCCTCATGTCAAAAGCTGTTATTCAGAAGAATGTGTCGAATATAATTTGCTTGATTATGTTTATTCACTTCTTCAGTATCTGCACAACTAAACATATTTCAAAACTGTTGTTAAAATTGACTTACTAGCAGCAAAACTTCATCAATATGGCAGGTAGGAAATCCTAAGAGCTAAATGTAGCACTGAGATTGGTTAACAGGTACTTAGAATGTTGACTATGTTTCATTAGTCTTCATCAGTTTATGCTGCTTGTTTCTAAGCTTTTCGTCATTAGTTTATCAAACTAGAAGAGAACCTGAGTATGTAAACCTGCAGCATCTAGTGGTGGTGCATTTTTCAATTATAAAGCTATCACTTTTTTTGTGACCTAAATTTCTGACATTTGTCATCCACTGAATTTTTCACTGCATTACCTAAGAAAAGACACCTGGTTTCATATTTGAGAAAAGAATTAATAAAACTGCTAAAACTTATTAGAATAATAATCTCTGAAGCTGTCATGGATTTTCTGTCACTGTCATGGCCATCAGCTTATGCTATTTTTTATTTTTCCTGGTGTTGGCAGACATAAGGGCTAATCTAGCTGTACCAATATAATGAGAGAGAACCAACTCTATGTAAAAGCCTGTTTTTACTTGTTCATGCAGTTGATAAAACTTAATTTTTATCATCTTCTCTTTTGCAACTTACTGCTCTAAACCTTTTTCTCTTATTCCACATTATGTCGAAGGGAATACATTAAACACAGTGGTACACTTCTGCTTTGACTGGCAATCTGTTTTTAGCTTTTTTAATGTAGTGTTTCTCCACTTAAAGTAGTAATCCTCCCTCCTTTCCATACCCCTCATAGTTTTAAAAGAAACAACACCCCCCCAAAAAAAACTCACCCCAAAAAACCCTCCCCAGATTGGAGACTAATATCTTCTTTAAAAATGCAGCTCCGAGGCAGTGCCGCATATGCGGAGGGCTTGCTATGTATGAGTGCAGAGAATGTTATGAAGATACTGATATTTCTGCTGGGAAAATCAAACAGTTCTGCAAAACCTGCAATACACAAGTAAGTTGTTGTCTTTGTTATTCTACATGGGTTTAACCCAAATGGTATGTGCTGTAACAATCGACAGGAGGACATAAGTGTGTAGTGAGATCTCACCAGCACTAGTGTGACTGCACCCACCAAATAAAGCGTAGCCTGCGGTGACAAGTCAAGAACTCCACTTAACTCTGCACTATGCTTGTCAACAGCTTCTTACTAAAAACATGGCAACTGCCAAATCCAGGACTGAATCAGTGGAGAAGTAGTAATTGTAGGCAGCTTGGAATATGTTTCCTGTTGCCTGCTTTAAATCGTAGCTTTACATACATGCTACCTTGTTTGAATTGATAAATTCATGACATAGAACTTTCTGGTTTTGAGAGCTGGTTGGTAACTTGCATGAAGCTGTCATAAGCTTGTTTTCAAGTCTGAGCATAGTAGAAAATTGTTGCATTAAGTCTGACCTCCCTTCTAACCTTAGGTTTGGATTTTCTGGGCAATATTTATATACTGGTGGGGAAAAGTAGAAGAAATATATTTAGTCTGCTACTGTTACTGCGGTTCCTTCTCTAATGTCATTAATTTTCAGTTCAGCAGTAATGTTCTTTTTAGCTTTGTCTGACACTGAAACAAGTAATCTTACGGGGTGTTTTTTTTTTCTTCTGAAATATCTCTTCAACTGTAGGTTCATCTTCATCCCAAGAGACAGAGTCATAAATTCAATCCGTTGTCGCTACCTAAAGATCTGCCAGACTGGGATTGGCGACATGGCTGCATCCCCTACCAGAAGATGGAGTTGTTTGCTGTTCTCTGCATAGAAACAAGCCACTATGTAGCTTTTGTTAAATACGGGAGGGATGACTCTGCCTGGCTTTTCTTTGACAGTATGGCTGATCGGGATGGTAGGTTTTTTTTTTTATTTATTCTTATTAATTTTCTCTTAATTTTTTACATTTATTACATTTAAAATTTCAGTGCCTATTTCTTACCATCTTGGGGGTATGAATGTCATTTAACTTGAAGGACTTAATGGTGGGACACTAACCTGGACCCAGCCTTACCTCAGTGCATTGATTTCATAGCAGCCACTGATTTGCATAATCTGAATTTCAGCTAGATTGCATGCCTTAGCAAGTAGTTGGTATAGAAATAACTGCGAAAGTTTTCTAGCAGGATTTCTTATACGTTTTGCTATACTTTGCAAGTTTGGCAGAGAGAATTAATTTTAAATAATCAAATGCAGTAATGTGTTCTTCCAGTCTATATTTAAGTGGATGTACACAATTATCAGATAATATGCAAATATTTTTATTGCTTTTGCTTAAATGACTTAGTGTAGGTGTCTTTAGAATAAAAGAAATAGTCACACATTACATCATCTATGCCATTTAGAGTTACCAGTGCAAACTGTTACCCTGTAATATTACAAATGTCAGTAAAACAAGTGTTCTCTTAGATACTGCTGCATTAAATAGTGGTTAAATAAGGACCCTCTGTTCATTTCTTGTGCTTGAGAAAAACAGTAATAGACGCAAGTGTCAGTGTCATAGAGTTCTTTGTGTGAAGAATTCTTGAACCTCCTGTTACAGTGTGATTTGGGGGGGGGGGGGGTGTGTGTGGAGAAACTTGCGCCCTGGTGAAAATGAAACTGCAGCAGGATTAAAGTCTCTTTCTTGTAACAGCCAGAAGGCAAACAAGCTTTGTTTCAGAGTGCTTGAAATGTGTACCGCTGAAGTCTGTAAAGAACCACTTTATTTCAGGAATGTAGATCACTGTACTCACTGGATGTATCTCCTGCTGATCTTAAGGCTTTTTTGTATCACAAATATTTTTCTTCTGCTGGTGCTATAAGCTAAAAATGTCTGCTGGGGAGCCACATCATGGAAGTCCATACTTTTTTGAATTTGCTCATTTTTATGTGGAAAATGGCCAGGAGCAAACTCTGCCTTAGTCTTGCAAGTCAGGAACAGACACTCATGGTTTAGAAATTAATCAACTGTTACCAGTTGTCATGTTATTAACAAATTCAGTAGCATTTGAGGTAGAATACGTATTCCAGTCACTCTCTGAAATTTGCACAGAATCTTTAGAGTTAACGAAACCCCAAATGTCTTGTTCCGGTGGGGGTGTTTTGCGGTGTTTGTGTGGGTGTGTGTTTGTTAGTAACACTGCAAGATATTCTGACACCAATTGTGATTTTTCTTGAACAGTATGCTTGTTGTCTAAGTTTATCCTGCAGTAGTCCAGAATGGCATATTTAGATTTTTTTTTAGAAGGCATTTTCAAGAACTGGTGATGCTGTCATAATTGAAGAGTAAATATGTGCAGATGCTATCCTAATCTGTTTCTCTTTCTTTCCTCATGGTTAAAAGGAGGTCAGAATGGCTTTAACATTCCACAAGTTACCCCATGTCCAGAAGTTGGTGAATACCTGAAGATGTCTCTAGAAGAATTACACTCACTGGATTCCAGAAAAATTCAAGGCTGTGCACGGAGACTACTTTGTGATGCTTACATGTGCATGTATCAAAGTCCAACGATAAGTTTGTACAAATGAACCACATCCTCTGGAAAACTGAAGAAACAGTATAGAGTTATCTGCTGTTGCATTTGCCGCATTTTTGGGTTAGTTATAATGCAACCATTGCTGGCAATGGATGCGATGACGAGGAAGAAATTGACTCTGAGAGCAGAAGGGTTACTGTTCCAAAAACTAAATGCGGAGTTCTATAACCGAAGTATTTAAGCATTTTGCACTCTGGGAAGTGTGCTTGTGTGTGTGTGTTTTATAAACAAAAAAAGTGAAGTTACTAAAACTTACAGCTTTAAGTGCATTGATTAACATTTCCAAAAAGCCTGTGTATAAAGGTGGAATCATAGCAGGAGAAACCTCCTTAGTCCACTGACAATGTAAAGATACACTGTTCTTGCTGAGTGGGTTTCTGTGGACTAAGGATGATGATTCTCTTGTGTTTCTCTACCTTCCGCACCCACCTCTTCTCCCCACCCTTGAGCTTTCTAGCACCATACATTCTCTGTCTTATGGAGAGTAACTTCAGTGTCGGTAAGATAAATTTTAGACTGTTCATTGCATATTAATTCTGTTCTGTTATGTCTACTGCATTCTTTTCAGATTTGCATCTTCAAAAATTAATGTTCATTTAAAGATCTGAATTCCTATCTTATGAAAATCAAACATGCAGATTTGCTATCTGCTCACTTGCAATTTTTGGAGGGGGGGAAAGGAGAAGGAGGTATTAAGGGGAAGCATAATAGCTGAAATATTAAATCAGCAATGAAAGTTAACAAATGTCTTTTTCTAAGTGTCTATTTTTGAAGAAACAAAGCAGTCTGGAACAGGATGGCAACTATATACAAATGATTGGAGGACAAAACAATAAACTAGTGGATTGCCTCAGGGAATGTTACTTAAGTGGATTCTAGTCCTTGGTAAAACATATTTGGCTTTTCTACAGTACATTAAGCTGCTACCTGGGAGTATGTTACACATCTGAGTCTTAATTTCAGAATTACTAATTAATATTAACAGTCTCTGCCTGGAAAGATGAAACTCTAAATTTCAGAGATGAAATTATAAATTTCAGTGGTTCCGAGTTTTACTGTACACCAAGTACCTGATGAAACTAACTTGAAAAGCTGCAAAACCTTTGTTGATGTAAAATGTTACACTTTGAACTCTGGTTCCTGTTTGTAATGAAATGCTGTTGTTACAGTTGCTTTTTAGCTACTTCTGTCTACACTGACTGCAAACATGCAACTATGTATATGTATATATGTATGTATATAGTGTGTGTGTGTATATACACACACAGAGAAACGTCTGGTTGTAGAAGTTGCATATTGAGCTGTACATTTTCAACTCTAAGATGTTTTATATGGAAAACTTCCTTTTTGGGATCAAGTCTGTAGCCACAAAAATATAACAGGGAAAAGCCACTTAGAAAAAGCGCATGTTTTAAAGACAACGGAGACTGATCCCATTGCTGTAGGAAATGTGGTTACTTTTGTTCTTGGAAATGTTAAACTCTCTCTTTAGGACACACTCTACCACAGAAGAGGAGAAAGAAAGATACTTGAAAATTATGCTTGAAGGACTGATCTGTCTAAAGCAAGGGCTGCTGAGATAGTTGATCTGTTCCATTAGCTGCTGCATGAAGTGTGTTCTAATTTGTCACTCTCAAGAGCAAGAAAGTTACTAAAAGCATCACAGTTGCTTCTGCCTCTCATAGTCTCCTGGCTTTCATGTTCCCTTTCTTATTTATCTAGTCTGTGATCCTTGGCAAAGTTCTTATTTCTTTAGTTTCAGTACTACTATGAGCTCTGGGGGCAAAAACCTCTTTCTTTAGTTTTGGTACTGCTACATGCTCTTCAACTTTTTCTCTCCTAAACATTTGAGTGAGCTTTAGGTGATGGATTCTATAACCATCTATTGAGGGGTGGGTTATTGTCCATTGCCTCTTCCTTGGCGACTTACCATCCTGCTCTGGAACAGCAGCTGCAGATGCTCAGATGTGTGGACAAAGATGCCATAGAAGCATCTCATAGGCAACATAAGGCAAAAAGACTAGTAGTAGGTCTTGGCAAGGCAGCTTGTATTTATTAACATGGGCTTGAGAACACTTAGATAATCTGGGCAGAAGGTATGACAGCGCACCCTGGCTGCATATTGAAGAAGATGTCTTGCCACAGCCTCCAGGTTCCTGAAGTGATGTTTTTAAATAGAGCTGTTTGCAAAGCAAAGGCAAGAGGGGGTTTGTGGGGAAAAAAAAAAAAAAAAAGTGACAATAATGCAACAGCCTCTCACTGTGCTGGTACGTTCATTCCCTTAGCCCCTGCGTGATTCAACCTGAAAGTAGTTGCAAGCGGTGCAAACAGGCTTTATAAAATGAACAAGCATGAACCTGTGTATGTACCAGTGAGACCACTTTGAATGTCTGAATTCTTTCCCTTTGCTCTCCCTAGGTATATTTTCTAGTATTCCCAATGCATTAACTCTTCATAGGTCTTCCACTTGTGTCATCTTTCTCTCCGCCGCCCCCCACTTCCCATATATGACATACTACCCAAAGTTATGGTTACTGCTATCTGCCTGAATGTGGAGAACAGCCGTGGAACTGCTGTGGCCAGAGGGGAGAGGTGGACTTGGCAAGCATATTAAAGTTTTTCTAGGTGAATCATCTTCTAGCAAAATAGCCGCTCTTTTTTTCACAACTGCAAATACCTAAGAATCCCGTTTTTTTCAGGATGCATATCCTATTAGCAGAAGTGACTAAAGTGACCCAGGTGAAAACTGCTTGACCTCTTGCTTCCCATCTTCTGGCCTGTGAATGGAAAGGACATGAAGTTGTGTGACCGCTTACTGCGGTATGTGTGGAGAACATATTGGGGGGGGGCGCGGAAGGACACCAAAAACCACCCTGATGGCTTTTAAAAGCATTATTGTGCACGCTTCTTGGTGACAAATAGTGCGTTTTGAAATGCAGGGAGTACTTCACAGCCTGCATTTTGTACGACTTTATATTGCAAAGTAAGTTTCGCAAACAGTGCATGATTATGTGGTTAGTTTATTGCTTATCAATTAAGAGGACAAAGACGACGTCTGTAGCATTAAAAAAAAGGTGTTGGTTTGACAATTGAGTCAGCTTCTTTTAATCCAAGAAGCATTGCTTTATGGTGTGCTGCACTGGCTTGGAGCTAATGTGGCAATGTAAATGAAATGCTACTAACCCCAGTTTTTATTTCCTGTCTCAGAAAGGAGTATACAGACAGAAACGTGGTTTCACTGTGAAAGGAAAATTGTAAAATAGCTTCTATATAAGGGTAAGAAATCGGATTTAGCCTTCCGCTTATATTGCAGGGGAATTGAATAAGATATTTTGTAGCAACAGTCTGCATTTTAAAACACCTACTGCTGTTAATTGTAATGCCCAAAGAGCCCAATGACTAAGCACCCAACTTTTATTTTTAATGCATTTGGGACCCACCCAATCAGTGTTCTTTTTTAATACAGTGACTGTACCCATAAATTAATAGAACTTAGAGTACTGCTTCATGGTTTGGCTCTGAAGTGTTGCTAGCAACGGCCTTAACCTGTGAGTGGGAAAACACATTGAAAATACAGTTCCTGACAGCCTGTAAAAACATAAAAGTTTAATATTACATAAACTTTCATAATGGGAGAAAAACTGCCCCACCACCACTCAGCTGCTAACCATTTTTGGAACTAGAGGCTCAAACCAGTAAAACAAATTGAACAAATCACTGTGCTGCTACATGCTTATTTTTAACATAGAGGGTAAAGAGAAAAGGTGCAAGTTAAAGGTGATGCCTTACACATTACTACAACTAAAAAAAAAACACAAACCAAACCAAAATAAGACAAAAACCCCACACCAAGCCCCAAACCCACAGTAAGCTACATCAGAATGCTTGTCTTTTGGTGCGGGAGATAATTGGAAGAAAAAAAATAGTATGTTTAGTAAAAGTCTTTCTAATATCTGTGATACTGAGTCTGTGCTCTTGAAAAATCTAGTACTGTGTTGTACTAAACTGCATCTGAGATTTCAGTTGTAAGCAAGTACTGTGTGTAACAGCAATTACTCATAAATGGTTCATTTCAATGCACGTATTTTTCTTGTACACTTTATACTCCACTGAACAGATGAACTTGGTCACCATGCTCCCTAACACAAGCCTGTTTAATACAGTACTAAGGTGCAACATGCTGCCAACTGGAGTTTTATGGTTTCAGAACTGAGTTGGTGTAAAAAACAAGCTTGAAAGCTTTGTGTATTTTTACTACTATTACAAAGCATGTTTTTCTCTGTTCTTGATGTTTTGCTAAATAAACATCCCATGTTTCTACACAAAGACTGGCTCCAAGAATGCATTAGGGAAACAAACCATTGTAGCAGGTTGCCCTCAACTAGTCTTAACTCCACCCCACCCCCAATGGTAGAGTGGAATTAGCTGCTGGTAGAGAGGAATGTACCATGTGCTCTTTCTGTATTAATTAAAAATATTCTTATGACTGTTCATTTCATTAGGGGCTTGGAGTTTTGGGCATGTCACAAAATAGTGACTACAGTGTTGAAGTAGCTTGTGTACTTACAGGAGGATTTATTTTTCTATAATTTTTGACAGTCTCTTAATTTCAACATTTCTAGGAAACTTAGGCATTGCTGTACTCTATCAGCTCAGGTCTAAGTATACTACTTGTGTCTTACCAGTTAGTATCTGATATGATGATGGGAACCAACAAACAGCTGCTATAGCTGGCTGTAGTTTGCCTGTGGGGAAAACTAATTTTTAAATGCTTAGTACGCTACCTTACTGAGCTCCTCGTGGCATCATGCTGCAGCTTCAGTGCTGCTGCCGTTTAGAAGGCCTGCACACCAAGGCTGTCTGCGTTCTCTAGCTAGAGAAATGCTACTCTCCGGTATTTCTAGGTTTATTTTTATTTTTAAATTAATAACAACAATAATATCATCCTGCCTGGGACTTCCTACCTGTAAATGGAATGCTGTCAGTATAAGTATTTGTAAAAATCTTTACCTTATCAAATACTGCAACACTTCTAAAAATACTTGTAAAAGTTATTTTCAGGAAATGCATTACCTACATCTGGGGCATAAAGCACTGGGGTTTGTGGTTTTTAAGCTTGAGTTTTTCATTTGCAATGAGGTTACTATTTGACTTTTTAAAAGCTAAAGCTGAGCCCTCCTGTGACTCACTATGGGAAAGGTGCTCAGAACATCTCAACATTTTTACGTAAACACCAATGTTTACCTTCAGCGGAGCTGAGCTCTGCTGAGCAGCGGCCTCTGGAGCTCTACCTGTATTTCGAGTATTCAGTCACAAGAGGGCACTGGCTGTACCAGCTGGAAACGTCTTGCCTGTTCCTAACCCACGACTTTTAAAAATGAAGATTTATATTTGTATGCGTCTGTAAAGCTATTGTAATCCCATTTTTATAGTGCTGCTCTTAAAACTACTTTTGAGCTAACGTAATTAGGTACATATCTCTCACAGGTTTGTAAATTTCAAACACACACCAAATCTAAGGCCAGGGCTCTGCAGCTCTGCACGCACGGGCAGGACGTGCAATCCCTGCAATGCTCAAGCCCACAGATGGCTCATGAAGTGCTGCAGGTTGAGCTCATGTCCCCACTGAGCACGGGAGCTACCTGAGGGGCTGGGCTGCATCTGCCCAGTGTGGGAACCTGGGCCCGGCACCTTAGGCCTTGCTGCACCAAAACTGCCCTGGGATCCCGGGCCCAGCTGTGCAGTGCAAAATGCCAAGACTGGAAAAATTGGAGCCAAATGAAACTGCTGTTTGAGCGACTGAAGCAGATACTACTGGGAGATGTAAAATACCTAAGCGATCTTGGGGCATTTGTAGAGCTTAGTGGAAGCTAATGGAAACCTGTAAACAGCTTGAAGGCAGTAATAATTTTTAAACCCAAAAACTTTCATGCAAAACAAAATGTCACAGAAAAAAGCACAGTGTGAGTCACAGTCCTCAGTTCATGAGGAGGGGGTCCACCCGTGGCTGCTGAACCCGGTGGTGTGGCTGCAGCTGCCTTTAGCCCTACTTTTTTTTTTTATTTTAGGCTGTCACTCAGACCTCTGCTCTGGGCCAGCTCAGGAAATGGGATCTGGCTGAGGCCCACCTCCCCTGCAGGAATTAGGTGGGTTTTGGGGCCTGAAGCAAGCTAGGGCATGTGTTTTCAGCTCTAGCATCACTGATGCTTGGGTTAGAGAGCACCTTACAGTCACTGGCATCAGTTTGCTCTTCAGGCTGCAGCACTGCATTGTATATAGGACCCTGAGGCTGCCCCGGGGCACACTCAGACACTCGGTGTCTCACCTGGAGTCCAGAGTGTACCACAAGTGTGCTGGGCACTACCTGCCTGCCTCTCTTGAGGCAACCTTCCGCTCAGATGGGGTCACCTTATGATGTCACACGGTAGCTACACATTAGGGCGTTTTTGGCTAGCAAATAACATGGTGGTCCCATTGTGTCTGTGACCACCCACACCCTACACCCTACCCCCCCCCCCCAAAATGTCCACTTAAGCCCTGGTTTCAGCAACCAGGTACTCTGGGGGGTTGTGGGAGGTGTAGGGGTGGAATATGGCCATAAGTCCTCTTGAATTGTGCTGCTCTGCGTTCAGGCCAGCTCTGTGAAACAGCACCATCCCCGCTGCAGTGCAGCGAGCAGCCAGGCAGAGCCCCCAGCCTAGGACCTGTCTGCAAGTATCTCCTGAAGGCAGGAGTGATGTAAATTCAGCTGTTGTAAGCGTGACACCCACACTAACAGAAAGGCAGGCCTAGCTTAACCAAAAGCTTTGCAAACTTCCCACCTTTAGATTTCTCATTTTTGAGGCATCTTCTCGTCCCATCCTATTTATCCTTCAGTTTCAGCTGATTCCCTGTTCCATGAAGAAAAGAGACATCTGGGAATATAAGGATAATTGCATATAAGTTACACAGTAATTTCTTTTTAAACAGTCTGTAAATTGGCTGGATTCACCTTCACTTTCTAAAGAGACTAGTTTGTATATGCTAGTGCTCACACATTAGGATGCTATGCACTAGGTAGCATCTCACATTCCATGCTGCAAGTTAGGTTTTTTTTTTTAACCATGCAAACTTCCCACCTGTCAAAGTAATTTGCAAAGGTAATTGTGTTTCTACTGATCTATTACAATAAATCAATGAATAAATAAATTATAATGCAGCATTTAAATGTATAA
The DNA here is from genome assembly GCF_949628215.1 of Phalacrocorax aristotelis. Lineage (NCBI taxonomy): Eukaryota > Metazoa > Chordata > Aves > Suliformes > Phalacrocoracidae > Phalacrocorax > Phalacrocorax aristotelis. The sequence goes on from NC_134283.1 coordinate 17,148,948, forward strand.
TGTATAATGACATGGGCAACAACTATGCAGAGCTAGTTGCCCAAAGGTGAACAGACTTCCCCTCTCTTCTTACAAGTCAGGTAATGATCTTTCTATGATTGAGAAACAAGCAGCTGCTAAACATGTAAATGAAACCAAGGGATATATGAGTTCACACTATTATGCTGCTCTTCAGTCTCATTATTATTGTCACATTATCGGTTCTTCTGTGAATTTTCCTCTGAATATTTAAAGACAGGGAGGGAATATGCAATTTTTTAAGCATCCTTCTGCCAAATGACTGTCTGAACGAACCCAACCATGTTGCTGAGGTGTTGGCTCCCTTCAGTAACCTAACTGGTGTAGCACAACTGACTTTTATCCCAGCAGAGCTATTACAAAACTAATGTTGATCTGCAGGAAAAGCCAAAAGAAAATGTTGACATTCCAAGAGGAATAGAAGTCCTTCTTTTAAAAAAAATTAGTTCAGCATTAGTAAATATCAAATCTGAACAAAACAATACAAGCAGGGTATAAACTACTGTATCTTCTGTTTTTAAATATGACTATAAATTACAATATCACTGCTACTCTCAGTAGTTTGTTATTGCCATAAGGAAAAAGCAGAATGATCTTAAAACCTTTTTGCCCCTGAGTTCTTCCTGCTGTAGTAGGCATGCTCCAGGATGCTTCATGTTTCTTCAATTCCTGTCTACAGTACTTTTTCCTATTCAAAATTAAGTGCCCGAGAGTTACCATTTCATAGGAACATGTTTATTTCTTTCAACACCCAAAACAGTGGATTCCCTTGTCATTTTACTCCTACTCTTTCCCGAAAGTGCACGACTTTCTCCGTGTCTCACCTCTCCATGTTTGCATTTATGCACCTGTATGCTCCACCATCTGAGATCACATTATTCAGAAAATTCGTTTTTGAAGGAATGATTGATGCATTTACTGGTTTTGCCCAAGTCCAAGCTGACTCTGGCACGAATGAGCCATTAACATGGAGCTGAGGAGACTCAGCATTGCACAGAACATCAAGTTGTTTATCTAAAACTTTCTTGTATTTAGAAGAATAAGGGTTTTCTTCCCCCCTCCCCTCCCTGCATACAGTTTGAGAATTTCAAGGGCAGCTCATTAGTTAGCAGAGACTTCAATGAAGCTACAGTGGTTGATTTATTGTAACAGATGGCAGGAAACAGAATTATCTTAGCAAATTAGTTTGGCTGACAGGAAAGCTGGCCAGCAGATAAGACACAGTGCTGACGTCTGACCTGACCTGCGCTGATTCGCAGTTGAGGATGAGTCACTACACTTAACAGAAAGTGCTCAGGAAGAACAAACAAGGCAGCTATGAATGTGGCCAGGAGCTGCATGCAGTACGCTACCTGGAAACACTGTCCATGAGACTGTCCAGCTGCCCTGCAGTTTCTAGCTAAGGTGGGAAATATTTATAGTTTTTATATAATTCAAACACTCAGCAGGAGGCTGTTTCACAAAGGAAGCTGGACAAGTATTTTTAACCCTCATACTGTAGTCACAGAAGTTCAGCTGTATTTCCCAACCCTAATGAAGCAACTCCTTTGGCTTTCCATTACTGCACCTGTCTGGCTTTTCTTTAAAACTCAGCAGCAGCTTGCATGAAGGGAACCTATGGCAGACAGTTGACCTATGGAGCTTTTACTAAATATATATAGTCCTATACGGGATCTTTCATGCAGATAAAACCAAAAGAAACTAACGGTCCCCCAACACTTGACTAACTGACTACTCCCACTTTTCCTGTTTAGACAGGAAAAAAAAGAAATCCCAAAGCATTTAATAAGTTCACAGTATATGTTACTTAGCACTGAACGCAGCTGTCTCGGCAATAGTACACAGAAGCTGTTGAAAACCAGGCAGAAAAAAGATACATATGAATATAAAAAGCTCATGTTTGAGGGGAATTTAGTTTGGAAATTGTCATTACCTGTGCATACGCATGTGTGTGTGTATGTGCCCCTGTGGTTGTGGAGAGGGAACAGTGGTCATAAAATAAAGCAAGATCTTGCCATTGCTCCCTGGAGCATGATGGCCAGGGTGGGGACTGTAGGACAAAAGCCTTCAGGTGACATTGTTGGTTCATTGCTGTACAAGGTGCTCAGAAGACATTAAATGAATATAATGTTTTCTAAGCAGGCATTAGATGTGCCTCCACTTTATGCTGGGTTGCTGAGGATGGCATGAAGAGTTTTTCAGCACTAACTCTAATTTTGCCAGCAGACCCCAAAGGATCCTCCTCTGGACAACTGACAGTTTTGATATATTTCATCCTTTAGAAGCAATTACTCCCATGCCCTGGGACACCTACAGTTTGGTCAGGGATAGCTGCCTGACATCACAGACAAAAATTTTGGACCTTACTGGAGCAACTGATTTTATGTACTATGTCAAGTCCCCCATAAGCTCAAAACTGCAAACTTGTGAAAGACCTCATTGTAAGAACAGGCTGAGAAATGTACACGGAAGTCCTGATCCCCACAGATATTGGTATCAGTGGGTGGTCAAAGCCTTGCCATTTGTGGGACACCTGGATTAACATATTTATCAACAGCTTGTAGAAATGAGTGAATAACAGGAGTTTTGCACTGCAGTTAGTAGCATTCATCCTGTCTTTGCAGAGGCCAGGAAACCTGCTAGACCTTCTACAGCCAGAACCAATGGCCGCCTCTTTCAGTTCTTATGACAAGTGTGGGCAAATTAAATTATAAACATGAAGAGAAATACAATGATAAACATGGAGAGAGGGGGGCAGAAAACGCACCCTTTCTGCAAGGTAAGAACTCAGTGATAAATAGATCTGTGCATATTTCCCAGCCTCATTCCTCACTTGCCAAGTCTGATGCTATTTTCATTAGGTCATGTTACCATACATGTCATTTTATACAAAGGTGCAGTATATCACAACTGGAGGTTGAGGTGCTTGTAGTGAACACAAATGAGCTTGTAATGGTCCATCTGCTTTGATTTTATTTAGTGATCCCTCAAGGGCCAGGAGCTAGAGTGAGAATAACAATGCTTCAACCCATCTGCTATTGTAGTACCAGCTCCAGTTGAATTATCACATGTTCTGAGTGGCTGGCATATGCTGTGACATAAAGCTACAAGAAAGTGTTGCTTTCCAGCTGTTGTGTTGACAAATACTTTTCAGCCAGTCATTAAGTTCAGCTCAATAACCAGGGGGAAACTGGAGCTAAAAGTTGATTATTATTTTATTTTATTTTAAGCTGTAGAAATCACCAGTACAATATATTTTATTTAAAAATGTGTCACTAAGGGCACACATTGTATATGAGCTCTAACAATAAAAATTTCTCTGTGATGCCCATAAATTTTTGTGTTACAGGATTGAATGGGCATCTCTGTAACTGACAGTGTAAATCTTAGTAATGAAACTATGGATAACCTCGTTTAAGAAGCAGCATATCTGAAGCTGTGTATGTATAAATTTGCTGGCTGGCTTAGCGGAGCTATGGGCCATGAGCATGCCTGACCACAGAAGGAATGACTCAGAAAGAAATCGTGATCTGAGACCACATGCAATGATGGATAACTAGATTGTCTTTAAATTGAGGCAGAAAGCAAGTAGAGGCCCATATAGAGACATTTATCTAGTGGATGCAACAGGTTTGGATGGCCCATCTGGCATTGCACCTCATCTGGGCTGCAAGGTGTGATTGCTAAAAGTGGCCACTAATTTTCCCTTTACTCCTTCTTCCATTGTTGGTGGCCTGCTGAAGAGCTCAGGACACTCTGGAGGCACCCTAATTTGTACCCACATGGGACACTTGCTTCAGAGAGAGTCTTGGAATAGTATTTGTGGATTTCTGTTGAGATCCACCCCACTGTGGGTGGAAAAGGGATTGGTGAGATCTTACAACCAGAAGACACTAAACGATGGTACCGAACCCTCACTGCTGCTGCTACCCGAGGAAGGGAGGGCAGACTCTCTGGAACACGGCACTTGTGCATTTCTGTTAACCACTGCATTAGGAATTCAGGTCTTAAATACGACTTACGCTTGTATTTTGTCTCAGAAGAACAACAGGCACTGTTCATACTGAAGCATTTCAGTTCTAGAGGTTTATATTTCCTATTGTATCCAAAGACCTGTGGGTGCCAGCTGTCACTGGTGCTGCCATTGTATTATGATCCCCTGGCTCGTGCAGGAATTGTTGATTAAGTTGCCTTTTGAATCAGTTGATTACCATGAAAAATAGGCCAAAAAGGCTGTCAGCATTTTGACTTTAACTATAACTGTTACAATTAATTATGGGTTTAATTAGCATATATACCTAGCAGTAGAGAGTATAATACTTCATGGGTAACAGATGATCCTGCAGCTGTAACATAAAGTGTGATACAGGTTGGGATACAGATAGTTATTAATAAATGGCTTCTATTGTTTGAGGTCCTTATTTATACAAATTAGCAGGCATGACATAATCAACCCAAACTGTATAATTCATAATAATTGATTTCATTTTGACTGACCACCAGCCGGCCTACTACATGCCCTCAGAAGAAAAATAGCCCTATTAGGATAAGTTTAATCCTAAACATAGCTAATGAATCCTATTACTTTAAGGTCATATTTGAAGCTTTTGTTAATTGTCAGAACCATTTTAAATTGATTAGAGTTAAATTAAATCAATGTAATGTTTAGAAAAACAATATTTCTAATGGATGAGGCCAAGCTGACCTCGAATAAACATATTTATCAACCGATTTCAGTGAATGAGGCGGCTAGCAGCTGGGGTCATAATTCACGATTGTCTATAATATGGGAAATGTCACTATCTAGGCAATTAATTATGTCAGGTAATAAATCTGTTGCTCACAGTTGAGCATTTGCCAGTTGGGGTGACAATCCCCTCAGCAAGGTTATGATTAGAGACTCTCTCCTCTCCCAGACACACACTTTACAGTAGCATAACAAGTACACACAACTTTAGGGGGAATTAATGTGGTGTTTTCATAACTGCCGATTACCTGACAAAAGGCCAGACTGCAATAACTTAGCATGGAATAATTTCTTTACCAGGCCATTTCAAATAAGAAGGATGTTCTATGAGGAAAAGTTTTGCCAGACTATATAACAACATTTCCCAGACTGGAGAGGTCAGAAGCTATTGATAGTTCCTACAGACCACTATTAAGTGATTGGTTTGCAGTAAATATATTGAGTGGCAAAATGTATAATGATCAGAGAAACAATTATTTTGCACAAGCTCAAGAGTGTGAGAAATTCAGAATGGGTTAACGTGAACTACGCAACGTGACATTTCACAGGTAATGACGAGTACAGTTTAAGTGATACATAGAAGTAGGATCAGTTTAAGGTTAATCATGCATTCAGCAGCTTAGGAAAATATCTGGCATTGTTGCAGACAAGTGACAGAAAACATCTGTTCTCTGTTCAATATTGTCTCAAAAAAAGAGCAAAGGTAAACTAAATTTTCATAAAGAAAGGGTGAGAAAATAGTATTAAAATGGCACAGCAGTAACCAGAGACAGATAAATTCTCATTTGTATAGTGTTATATATGCAGCACGACCTGTCTTATATTAAACAGATCACAAAAGAAGAATATTTCTATTGAAAAAGTGTAGGATAAGTGATGATAAGTTCACTAAACTAAAAAGAATCTAGAGCAGTTAAAAAAAGATTCCTACTGTTTTTTGGGGTCCTGTACTTATTCTCTAGAACTAGACTTTCCATTTTGCATGTTGATACAAAAGGATGCATTCTGGTCAGCATGCTGAAGTGGCACTGTGCTTGCAATGGGTGAAGCGTCCTCTTACTGGAGGCTATCCTGCTTTTGGAGCATCAGCTGTTTTTTATAGTTCAGGTTCAGTCCTAAGCTTCAGCACTATATTTGACCATTAGCCCTGAGCTGTACTAATAAATGGTCATATCCTGACAATCATAATCAGAAGTTAATATAGCCTATGCAATCTTAGATTTTGCACAGGGAAGGTACGATGCACTAGCAGGTACACACTGCACTTGCATGTACATGATCAACGTTTTTGAACCAAAGTGTTGGCTTCATAGATGAGATATGAGTCTTCAGTGAACCACATTAAGCGCCTCTTAACAGCCACAAGTATGTTGTGAATTGGCCTTTTTTTTTTGCCTGAAGTGTATCAACAGCTTTGTAAAAAAGAGTTGTGAAAGTAAGAAATACTCGAATGTAGTCGTAAGCTTACATACATTATGAACAACAGATACATGAAAATGCCTTTCGGTCATAGTATAAAAATAGTCTCCTATGAGAAGAAGAAAATACAGATGCTTTCTAGGTGCTCAAACAAGGTAGAGCACATTCAGTAAAAGGTCATTCCAGCAGGTTTTTTTTTAATCATTCCATGGACAGGCACTTATGCCTTAGGAAATAAGAAAAGTAACTAGAGGTCATCTGGCAGGATTAGACCTGAAGCACCCAGACTCCACCCCATGGACAGGGTGCCTCAATCTCTGCTGCTTCTTTTACAGTGGCTACAGGCAAGCCTCAGTCCCACATTCACTCTCCATGATGGGAAATGTTTTCATTCACGCAGTTCAGCTTCCCTCATGCTTTGCTATGAGTCTGCTTTGAGGGCTGGGCTACCTGTGTTTATGCTGTGAAAAGCAGCTGCTCAGCCACCTCTTCTGATACGGTTGAGCACGACTCATTACAGTGGGTAAAATCCAGCTTTGCTTTCAATTTGGGCTAGACCCTCATATTAAGCTATTTGTGTTATGAAGACAAGCCATGGTGAAAGAGAAATTTACCCTAACACACACTTCATTTACAGTGGGCTGAAGCTGCCACTTGACTTCAAATCTCTGGCAGACACTTTGCAATGAAGCATTTAAATAGAAATTGGTTATATTTGTATATAACGTCATCAGGTTTGGAAGAATATGAGAAAATCAAACCATCATCTGTGAAATACTATACTGGAGAGCTGCTTTAGGATATTAAGACATTTTGTGTGTGTGTCTGTGTATGTGTGAGAGAGAATGAGAGACTGTGTTTGTGTGTCTGTGTATATGATTACTATTTCATTGTTTGGGTAAAAGTCCTCCCCCTGCACCCCACTTTCCCCCTTCCTCTACTGTCCCACCACTCCTTCCTTTATGGCAAGGAAAATTGCTCTTCTAACCTGTCTTCAGAATGTAATAACTTTACTTGCAACCAACCACTGTAGACCCTGACTGGACTCTGAATTATTACTGTGAGATGAAACATTTCTTTAACAAAACTGAGTCCTTTAATATCCCCCATCTGTTATTAGATGGACAAATGAATTTTACTTTGAACATAACATGTGGCATTGTCTGAAAATTGCTGGTATGAACTGAAGTTGGCAGGTATTTTCTTGCTCTCCTTGTCAGTGATTGCCATTTATTATATGTTGCACCTTTATCTGTCAAATACTGCAAAGCGCTATATTGATTTGTGTCTGCCGCAAAGCAAAGGTCACTTTGATCAACATACTACAAAACCAGAAAAAGTAGGGTTCTGACATTTCATTACCTGGGAAAAAAAGGACTAAAATAAATAAGAATATGTTTGAGAACAGAGCACTTCAATATCACAGTGTGCAGTAACTGTAATTAACAAAAGAACTGCTCTATTGAGGTTAAAGAGAAAAAAGAGAAGGCAGGTTTTCTTGCAGGGACTATTCTTTACATGACTGATTCTGTAACATTACAGCTGTGATCTTACTGAAGGGTTACATTCATTACAAATCAAATACATTGGCTTCTCAGATTCAGACTTTTAATGAGCAATAAACTCAGGAACTCTTTAGGAATTGGGGAAGATTTTATAAAACTTTTAATTTTGTCTAAAAAACCCTAATGAGATTGGGACTTTCTGTGCTATGCCCAGATGAAGAGATGGTACCTACCTTAGGAATGTACAGTCTGAAGAGATGAAACAAAGCAAGGGAGGAAGAACTGGACCCACTGCTACACGCAGCGTGCCCAAGGTTTACAAGGAGTGGAAGGCAGAGCCAAAAATTAAGCCCAGATGCCTATTTTCTAATTCTAGTTCCCAACAGCTTGGTTGTCTTTCAGAACTAGCACACATTTTAAAAATTTGTATGAAAAGTGGTGTTCCAGGTGACCTAGTCTTGTTATTTTTCTCCATGCCCAGTGTCTTTTGGGTAATCCCTATATATTGCTTCACTGGGATCAGCAGACACTTCTTTGCCTTGTGTAAATAAAATAGGCCCAACATTTCTGTGGAAATTTTTCATTCTTGCAGAAACTTCTGTTTTATATTTTGGGGAATTTTCTTTCAAAATCAGTGTAGTTCCCCATCCCTTTCCCAGTAGTTTCTTGCTTGTTTCTGCAAGAAAACCTAGCATTTTTCATAAAGCATATATTTTTGCTAGTAAATAATAATGTTGTGGGTTTTGTGTTTTTTTTTCTTTCCATCTGGCACCCAGATGCCCTTACTCAGGAGCTGAGTTGCTAGCCTGGGCTTTTCCTGGAGCTGGATCTGGTAATTCACATCCCTGGTCTTTCTACACAGAAAAATGAATCTCTGATCTTATAAGTATTACTGCTTTACCTGAAAACAGGCAACCAAGATGCCAAACTGTTTTCTCATCATTACTGCTGTGAAGTTTTCTTTTTTTCTGGTTTTATACATAGTGTTTAGTTCTTCACCTGAAGTCACATTTGCATTGGAATACAGCAAGCAGTTATACCTAAGATCTTTTGCTATACCTATGCTCACTAGGGTGTGTATCACAGCTTGCATGGCATATGGCAGTGCTTATCATGTCAATAACAAAGTCTGAATAATGCAATTCTTGGTTGTAATTATCTTTTATTATTATCAAGGGTCATTCCTGGGCTCTTCATTTTTTCATCTCATGTGGAATTTTGAGCTTCCTTATTAATTAAATAGCCAGTGTGATTGAATTAGCCAAATAGCTCTGCCTGAAGGGATGAGCATTGATCCAAACAAAGGGCCTGATTCCACAAACTTGTTACTGTGTGGGAGAGTCTTGCAGGAAGCTGACTGGCAAGAGTGGGCTTGTAGGACTTGGCAAACTATTGTTTGCCTAGCCCAGATGATTTGCAATTATTAGACTAGGTAAAAATTTCTATTTGGATAGTTTCCTACTAGGAAAGTACTGCTTATCAAACATGAACCCATCCATGGGAATGTTTGATTTTATTAAAAATAATGTGTTTGAAAAAAATTAGATGTTTCTATATAGTGTTCTGATGTTACCATCTTTTTTTTATCAGAGTGACTTTAAAATTGTAAAGTTTAAATTGAAAATAGGCAAAAAACCTTTTAACATTGAGAGGAGCCCTAACTGTTCCTAGGTATTGAAACAGTTTTGCTGTAATATTCTGTACCACAGAAATTGTCCCACTAATAAAAAAATTAGACTCTGTCTTCAACAGTTACTTCAACAAGACAATGTATGTTCCGTAATCTGAAAGCACAGATTAAAATCCCACGTGGCACCAGGGCTCTGCATCTCTTAAGTATCTGTGCCTGAAAGGCACATTGGATATGCATGCAAATGCAGCTTATCTTGCTCATGCTCCACCATTCTCACTCCCTTTTATTCCTCCCTTTATCTTGACATGTTTACTATTTCTTCTACACTGTGCTTCACTGAATAGCAGATCAAACTTCAAAGCAACTTTTACTTTGAAATTTGTTTCCAAGCTCCTAAGCTATTCTTTTTCTGACAGCAGTGGATAAGAAATTGTCACTACCAGTGGTGACATGTCATCAGGAGATACAGGAATAACAGATGGGCAGCAGTGAGATAGCAGGAAGCAACTTCTTTGAAAGACTGTGTTGACATCACCAACTACGAGAACAGAGGTAGAATGACCCCCAGAAGGGAATCCAATATGCTCAGCTCTTTCTCACTCCTAGGTGTTTTGTTTTACTTATTCCTGGACATAGATCATATTGGATTTAAGATTGTGTGAAGTTTTAAAGCAGCAATGTTAGAATTAATGGAAAATATCAATAAGGATTACAAAATGGATGAATGGATTTAGCCACTAACTTCACTGTTTTAAATGATACCACTAAAATGATAACTAGGATTGCTGATGTAACTGGCATAGCTGAATGCCATTAATAAAAGTAAAGAATCCTTGGCTGCAATGTGAGATCAATGGGTTATGACATTTTGATGTCAGGCTGATGGATCTGACTTTCTAAATCAAGAATAATTGATTATGACTCTTCAAAAGTATGGCTCATTATCAGCATATCTAGGCAACTCTTGACACCAACCATACATAACACCCATTATGATGTGTCAAAAGTCATCGCTTTGGATGGGTGGCCACGATATATGAGAAAGTTAATTGTTCTGATTACTGCAAGATATTACATTATATTGCATAAAACAAAACAGTGCATGGCATTTACAAGGAAAGTACCATAGAGGCAAAGAAAAGAGTGATTTTTTTAGCCCTAAGTATATTTTGTATGTAACAGATGTTTCACACAGCCTACCAGAAACCTGTTGTTTCTGATATAAAGCACAACATAGATTTCATTTGCTGCTTTTTATAAAATGCTATGAATTTGTCTTCCAAACCAGGAATGACACAGACCCATAGGAAAACAGATCTCTTGTTTTCAAAGAGAGTTGAGTTGGGGATAATTACTTTTGAAAATCTCCTGCTATGCTGCACTTCTTATTTTTTAAATTTTAAAAATGGACAGTGTTTTATTTATAGTACATTACAATCCAGTCCAAAGTGTTGCTCCAGAGTGTAAACTCCACTGTACAAAAATTTTGTACAATGGAGTAACATGGACACTGTCATGGAGAGTACAATAAATGCAGGGCATAAAAATATTCATGGTAAAAGAATAATGCCTGAACGGTCCAACCCAATGCCCCATTCTGTGCTGAGCACTACTTTTGAAAGAAGTTGGTATTACAAAAGAAAATGCTAAATATAATTTTTAAAAGGTGTATTAAATGTGGTCTGCTCACCAATACATTGTGTTTTATTGTCTCTTTCAGAATTCTTGGAAAAGCTCTGAGCCACTGAAGGAAAACCAGTCACAGCAGAAATTTTTGCCTCAAGGTTTGACAGGTGGAAACAAAAGAGCCAGGAAGAGACACATTTATCTTGGAAAATAAAGCACCCAACTACCCTCCACTACTAGCTTCTGAATCACTAGATGTAGGATATGAACGATTTCAAACAGGCATTTCAGATGCAAACCACCACATTTAACACCATATTAATTTGGTTTGGGTGACATCATAATGTATTGACTTTCCATCTAAGACACTAAGACATTAAACAATTACAAGTTCAATAATATCACTAATTCTGCCAAGTCTTGCCAATTATTCTGTCTCCCAAAGGCCAAAGAACACAGAAATGCTTCCTTCTGAGAAAATTACCTTTTTTACAAAAAATTAAAGGAAAAACTGTTGTGAAGCAATATTCTTTTAAACCAGGGAAGGATCTGCTGAAAGATTCTTTTTCCCCCTTCTGGAAAAAAATTGGTGCCTGGGTGAAATAAGGAGGCAGTTATTCATGTGGGGATTTACTTTAGAGCGTTTCTAGTAGGAGTTGGACTTTAACCTATGTATCAGTTTTGGAAAAGTCAAGTCTTGAAAGTAGCTAACAATTTCTTAATAAATAGTAACAATTACAAAGCAATAATTTTGCAAATTTCTCTCTGTTTTGGAAGGTCGGAAAATTCTTAAGTGAATTGTGATTTAGGCACACCATTTTATTTTTGTGGCTGGAGCATGTATGTCAGAATGGCGCTTGAGAAGTGGCAGTTTCCAACACTTGCTATGCTTGTTGACCTGCTATTTCAAATGACCAAATAGGAGGTCTCTGTTGGTTTTATGAAGTCATATTCACATATATGGTATTGACTAATACTTACATGAGACACAGTTTGCAAATTATCTGAACTAGGGCTAAGCACATATGAAGAGCTCTGCTCCATTTTGACCTGTTCTTAATTTAAGTCTATTCTGACTGGGGCAAATGATTACACAAATAACAGTAGAGTGGAGATCTGTCCTTGATCTCTATTGCTGGAACATCACCAGCCAGCAACATCCATAGATTTAGTTACTGTAAATCAGTATAATTATGAGTTAGTGTTTTCAGGAGAGCAATTGCTTGGCACTTTATCAGATCTTAAGAAATTCTACTAGTATTACATCACCATACCACTGCAGAGGAATCCTAGTAAACAAATACTGGATCAGGCCTTAAATGTCAGTTCAGAATCATAGCACGGTAGGCTGTTTTTAAAACTCAGTTTCTTTTCTGGGGGAAAAAATGGAAAAAAAAAAAATAAATTTGCAAGATCTGCCCAAATCTGATAGATTTGATGTGATGAACAGTTCATAAGCTACTAACTGAAACCTTATAAACAGTTCATCAATTACTGAATTTAAGCCAAAAATTTTCATCATTAATGAAGTCTGTTACAATTTAGTAGCGAAGCTACAGAATATCAATACTGCATTTATAGAGATTGCCCTGAACATCCACAGACTTCACTGTTGTGTGTTGTCCAGCTGTGGCAGTTTGAATGCTTTATAAAAGAGAACATAGTTCTCCATGATTTTTAAAAACAGAAAGAGACTGAATTGGTTTACAGCAGCTCCAACACTGGGGCTCCTGGAGAGCTAAGGAGAGGTTGTGTTACCCCAAGAGGGTTTGCAGGCTCCTCTCATGCCCCTTCCCAGCATATCCCCTTGCTTCTCTGGCCACCAAACCACCTCCTGGGTGGGACCTTCACCTGATGTCTGCCTGCTGTCACAAGGTGCACTGTGCTTCTGGAGATGTGTAGCTGGTATTTTGCCTGTCGTCCCTAAGGCAATGACAAAAATCCTCCAAATAAATAGCTAAAATTCAGCCATGTGTCCATTCTCCCTGACTGCTTTCCTTCCATATACTGTATATTAATTTTTGTTTAGTAATTTTCCTTTTTGATTTTACCTTCTCTGGAATACATCTGTATAATTTTTATTCATCAAAGTCAATAAATTAATAGTCAGTGAAGTTTCCGAAATGGCTGGTTATGAGTGGGGCTTGATCTCACCAACACACAGCCAAAACTGCCTGACACCACTTGCTGAAAAGGGGTAAAGTTTATGATGCTGAACATCATTGGAGAGATTGTGAAGACACTTTTGAGAAGACAGCTGCATGTACTGCTCAGACTGTAAAAAATAGAACAGAAAAAAATAATGTAAAATTTACCTACTGCTGTTAAAGTCTGGTACTTATTTTTAATATTTTCCCTATAACCATTCAAGTTCCTTAACTTAATATGGCTCATTTGGAAATGATGGCTTAGTTTTTGTATTGACTTGACAGTTATATAATCAGCATATATAAAAGCATATAAGCTATAGCTCAGCAAACAGAAAGCAAAAAATAAGGCATGAAATATCATCTGCTGTGCACAAAAATACACATTAGTGGATTTTTAGCATGATATGTAGATTTAACAATTACAGAATCAGTATTTCAACAATGTGATTCTCAAACTATGTTCCACAGACCACTGCTGGTCCATGAAGCTGTGTTACATTTTTTGCCAGGGATGCCAAGGAATATGTCCATTACAAGTCTGCCAGTGTGTATGCACAGAGGTCAGAGATACTGAAAGACGAACAGTGAGGTGTAGCTGTAGACCATGGGCACATTCATGGCAGTTAGATAGACCCACAAACATCTAAATGCAGGACGAAGCCTAAGTTCGTGAACAAGTAATGGCTGGGTTATTATTAGTAGTCCAAGTACTGTTTAGCCTTGATGACCTTTGAACTTACTTTTTATGGAGCCAGTTCATTGCGCTTTCCAGTATGAAATAGCTTCATATATGCCAGTAACCCTTAGTAAAGACAGCCTTAGAATAAACCCCAAGCCCTCAGCTTATTGAATGAGGTAGCTCATCCCTACACTCCCAGTTTCCAGTTTTAGGCAGTACTTGGCTCTCAAGCTTCCAGGGAAATATGAGCTTAGGGTGACCAAAGCAGCTACTTCGATCTGCAGAGCACTTGGGACAATTACCTTATTGCCTTATTCATTTCTATGAGGTGTTAACCCAGACTCCCAGGAATGGTAATTTAGATGTCACGAGGAGTTATTGAACTCCTCATGTAAGAAAGATCTGTACAATTTGTTGTGAGTGACATCTCATCTTAGTGTCACAAGGGGGTGATAGCTGGATGATAACGCCGCTTACTTGTTTCTTCCCCCATCAAAAAGAAGAAAAGCCTAGCAAAACAGGGAACCCCTAGGAAAGCATCACAGTCATTTGTTATATGGATGATTATTTTTTATTTTTCAGACTGCAATAATGTTTTGTGCTTGGTGCTGTACAACTGAGGAACTAAAGATGACGCTTTCTTCAAAAAGCTTTCAAAGAAAAACAGTGCTAGCCACAGAAAGATGGACTAACACAGTCCTGGTCAATATAGTAGTCTAAGATCTAAATTTTTGCTCATTTGCATAGTGTAAAATAAGTGTCAGTTCTGATTACCTGAGCTTTGTCTAAAAGCTGGAAGAGTAGCCCTGCCAGTATAAGCAAGTGAAAGACAGGATAGAGCTGTGTAATTATCACAAGAGTTGGAAACAAACAGAAGATTTTCCTTTGCAGTAAAGTAGTTCCTGCTCCTTCCCCAACCTGATTCCCATTTTTTGTTAGGATGAGGGTCTGAAGGACGAGATTTTGGGAAGAAATGAAGAATAGTAGAAATGAAGAATAGTAGTAGCCTAAATAGAAACAAAAAACTCCTGTGAATATAACTGGAAAAAACTTTAACCACTGCACTGATGAAGTAATTTGAAAGGAGTGCCACTTCTCAAACGTGCAAAGTTAAGCGTAAGATTTAGAGGAGGCAGCCAATTTCAGTTTTAGGACATCATTAGCTCTTATTCCTTGAAAATGCTTTCTAGCCACTTATTCAGACCAATGAAGAACTAATAAAAGTAATCCATGGACTATTACTTAGGCCATCACTTGAGTGTTTCAAGGGTACAACTTATAGATGTGATTTTCCCCACCCCCATCCCATCCCACAGAAAACTTGTGATTTTATGTGCTTTTTTATGCATGTATTAAACAAATGGCACAGCTGAATAGCTTTTCTTAAAAACTGGACATTCACCAAAAAGAAGTTTGCCAGCACAGACAATTAGGCTTTCTTCTTTTAACAATAGACTGACTGACTGGCACATTTGAAATGCGAGCGTATTTTTTATTCCTCCGTTCACCCTTTGAGCTGATAAACATGAACAATGGGAAACAGCTGGGACAGGAAAACATTTTAGTTTGTATTTTCAAAGCAAGCAAGAAATAAACCCATCAGTGGGAGCCAGATCACATCTTCTGCCTTAGGGATAGTCAGCAATTGGGGGGAAAAATACGATCCATATTTTTAATCAAACATTACATATTTATTAATGTGCAGCTGGCCTATTGTGTGCATGATTTTTTTTCTTTAACGCTGTGCTGCGTCCGTCAGCCTGACATTGTTCTGTAACTGACATTACTCTATAAGGATCTGGAAATGCACAGATTTAATAGGAATCATTGAGACAATTGCTTTCTGTATTATTAGGTCTGTGTGACGTAGGTACCATCTGAAATTCAATTTTAGAAGAAAAATAAGATATTGTTCTATCAAGGCAATTTTGTGCACCTGTGTTACAGTAAGAACATACACCCCCACTCTCTTATTTTCCTCCTCACTCATCTAACTTTGTGGCCATTTAATGATATGTGTCACTCTTGTTAAAAATGTTTAGGCAAGTGTATTTTGATGATTATTGAGGTTAAACTTTCAGTACATCTTCCTGGTAGCAAAGGTTGGGCTGTTCATTAGTTGGAGGTTTGGCCTTGTCAGGTTCCATTGACTGTTGGCTAAAAGGATCACTTTATCATCATTTGTCTGCAGTTGAGACAGTCTTTACTCAGCCCTAATTCCCCTGGGGTCACAGCTGTCATAACTTCACTTGCTTTATAATGCAGACACCAGTTTTGCAATCCCCGTAGGTAATTGTCTAAGAGATTCAGTTTACCTTAACATTGGTAATATGTTATTTATAAACAAATACAAGGGAAAGGAAGGGGCAAGATTCCTTAAAACACCCCCTTCCTAACCTACTGCTTGGGATCAATCATTTGGAAATTATGTTAAACTCAGTTCTCATTTTGAACGCAAAAGGGATATATACTTTGTTTTTCCTGAGTTTTACTCTCATCTTTTAGCTGCAAATCTCTAGACAGAACCCTCAGACCTGGTTTTCCACTGGTGAAAGTTGATATAACTCTACAGATTTGGACAAGGCTATGGTGTTTTGGAGAAAAAAGGCCTTAATTTGCACTTATTTTCAAGATCTTGTATCTAAAAGAAGTCTGGGGGAATTTGGGCTTGTCTTAATTTATTTTGGGGCATTACTTTGGTTTTGAGATTTATTGCAACATACTGAAAATTTACAATACATGCTGTACAAAGATATTTTATCACAAACAACATATTTCGTACTTTTTTGGTTCTCATTTCATTAGCTGTGTGAAACTGCTGCCCCCAACCTTTTCATTAGGTAAGAGGATTTTCCTCAATAATATACCAGTTCAGTGGGTGATGCAGGACACTGTCTTGCTAGGTTTCAGTGGGAGCCGACGCAAACAACGGATTATTGCAATTTCTTCCTAATACTGTACCAAGAACCCCATTTGCTCCATTTTCAGCCCCAGGCTTGTGGTTCATTACTGGGGCAAGTCCTAGGTACTGTCCCACCACTCCACCTGCAGGAGACGCAGGACTGACAGCCAGCGGCTGTGTAGGGCTGACAGGCAGATGGTATTCAGGCTCCTTGAATGGGAGTGCTGTTTGAAAGGTGGCATCCTCTGCAGCATTCAGCACTGGAGTGAAGCACTTATTCTGAGCCAACAATTCATTTGCTGAAAGCTATAGTTTAATTAAACTTGAAATTAAAACAATTTTAACCTAAGGTCAATGTGCTAATGTTTTGAGCCAGAAATCAGCAAGGAGAAGGATGAGCTACTGCTGCCCCTTCTTCTCCAAGAGGGGCACCCACCCAGGTACTCTGAGGGGGGTCTCTCTTATATAGAGCTCATCCAGTTTTTCATCTCTTGACACAGGAACTGGAAATGACATGACTTCCCACAAAACAAGGCCAAAGAATCATCAGTTTGTCTCCATTTGATTTAGTCAAACCTGAAACCTTTTACAAAAAGTGGAGCAGCTCCGTTAGGGCATTGTGAGAAGCCCATTTTGAGTGCCTTGGTAACTGATGCATCCCCCTTGCAGGTTGGGTGGTGGCTTTCACAGAGCCAGAACCAGCTTGACCGCCAAGAGGAGAGGGGCTGACCAGTTTCAACATTTGGTCTTTAAATTTCCCATTAAAGAACGTGAAAAAAAAAAAAATCAGAGCTTGATTTTCACACTGTTACTACTGCTTTTACAAACTTTTCTAAAATCTGCTGGCAGCATCAGTTACTGCAAATAAGATATACTTGTCATATTTTTTTATTTTATATTTTTTAAGTATTACACATAAACATTTGTATCCTTTATAGAAAGTAGTTGCCACACTATGTTCTTAGTAGCGCTACCAATGAAGCTTTGCTTTTCACTATTTGTTTTCAGTAGGAAGAATGATGTTAAAGTATCCATGAGAAGCACATAACAGAGGCTGTTCTGAACAAAAAGTCCCAGTATAGAACAATATGGGTCCAGAGAGACACCTCTTTGCAGGTAACTGCTTAAGGGGAGTAATTTCACAGACTTTAATCATTAAAAGAAAGCCTTGATGTAAATAAAAACATAATGAAAAATAAAGAAACACCCTGTAGTGGGAGTCTAATCTTCAAGAGGGAAGTTGTGCTTTCCTTTGCATTTCTGGAGGCATGTGGAAGCTCAGACACACACAATGGTCACACACCTTCCTCTTCAGGAGGATCCAAACACCAAATCCTCTCCGCAGTTCACTGACTGGCTATTTCTTTTTTCAGACTGTTTCCTGATTGAGTGGCTGTATTCTTGAAACAAAACAGGTACGCTATCAACAGCATATTCTCACAGTAAAGTTTCTCTCAAATTCCACTCTGTCATATCTTGTGTGTGCATTTGTGCACTAGCATGTGCTGAATTTCCCAGGCAATATGTTAACTAGAAGTTGAATTTCATTTAAGCTTCTAATTCAATGCCAAAACTCACTGCACTTTAATATTTAATGACAGCTGGAAGTGGATAAGCAAACAAGGAAATGGACCCATATTGCTGTGGAAAGTTTCCTTATAAATATTAGCTTTAATTTCTTTTTTATTATTTTCTCCAAATACTTTCCTTAATTCAAAACAGTTATAGAGAAAATAAACCTGACATGGGGGAAAAAGCAAACAAAAAAAAACACCCAAAGCAATCTTTTAAAAAGGTTGCATAAAAACTGGATATAAATGTGTATATGTTTCTATGTGTACTGCTGCACCATCCATGACAGAGCCTTTAAGAGAACTCATCTTACAAAGGAAAATGTCACTAGATATAGTGTTGATCATTAGGTGTACTACAGTGCATTTGTCTGCTTGTACCCCACTTTGATCAGTATACAGCAAAGATGGCCACAAGCACTCAGAAAGTTTTATTGAGGTTTAAATCTTCATTCAAATGATGTAAAGGGGCATTGAATGAAGATTTAGAACTCTATAAAGCTGCTTGGCAGTGTCTGTGGCAATCTATGCCACATAAAAACTGAAATGCTCCTACTTTGCTATTGAAACATTTCTACTGTAATTCTTTAATATTAGGTAGCAGCCACAGTGTTGGGACATTACCACATCTGGGAGTATTTCTCTTACTGAGGAGCTTGCCTGCTATCAATTGTGCAGGATATTATAGAATGTACACAGTGTTGATGTCTAGCAGATAATGGAAGAGGAATTGTTACTGCAATTACATATTATTATACTTTTCAGAAGATAATGTGGGTTCATTCATGTGAGTATTTTGAACTAGCAAATACCCTAATTGCCTACATGTCTGTTATAATCCTAAATCCAGTTGACATATCTGGCATACTTCTGCATTTGTATCTGGCCATTTGCACGTATACTTTTTATGATTTCCCTCTGACCTGCATGAACTGTGCAAACAAGGAACACAAGTATCTTGAGCATTTCCTTTGCAGTTTTGGTCTAAGTAAATACCCAGGAAAAAGGAGAGACAGAGCACTGTAACCAAGTGTGCTTATTTTTTCAGGAATACAGAATTAGCCTGTGCAAGAGCAGGATAAGTGCAAATGATCTGATTATGCTGTAATGACAAATTTATGAAACGAAGAGTGTGTGTATTGCTTCAACTGTGCTTTCACAACGTATTGGATTGACAGAGAATGTGTGGCAAATTATTCACCCATCCACTTAACCAGAAAACAAAGGGAGATGATTAAGAAACGTCAGTATCCTGAAGCAGCGATCAAACTGACCCAGCCAAGGAGTGAAGAAAAGCAGGCTCAGCCAAAAAATGCTGTGGTTTTCTTCCTTTTTAACCATAGGTTTACAGCCAACATTGTTTTGCAGACTTCCCTGAGGCAGCAAGCAGGTGGACAGAGATAACAACAGATAGATATATGGGAACAGCACAGTGCCTATACTATTCTCATGTTCACATTAAGTGACAGAAAATGTTTGGAGAAAAGATGTGTGCTTTCTTAAATTCTGCTTAATAATCCACTAGAGGGAGCTTATGTATAACCTCTGCTAGGCCAATTATGTCAAAGAGCTTGGTTTTGCATAATTAATAAAGATGAGGTAGTTATGAGGGGGATACCTGCACTGCTATTCTTTTCTCCACCTGTTGTCTTGGAGCTCAGAAATGGCATTTTTTGTCTCCAGTTCTAACCAAAATAGCTGATTGCTTTTCTCAGTGGAAGAAGCATTATTATTGGTGTTAGCTGGGACTCACCTTTGTCATGGACAGACTCGAACTTGAGAAAGTGCAGCCACTGTTGAGCAAGGATACACACTTACGATAGGAAAGCACTAGAAGGTTTAACTTACTCTATCTTTTGCCTTTGCCTATTTCAACTCTGTCTGGAAAACAATAATTCAGTCTCTATGATTTCCTCAGAAGAAACAGGCAAAGAACCTGGACTGCAGATGTTACTTCCTCTTTACTTCAGTAGGACAAGGCTTTCAGCACAGTGTTTGCCTGGGACTGCTTGCTTTCTGAGTGGAAACTGTCTCGTTTCTCTGGGAGACAGCTGATACAAAATTTGGAGTCCTTTAAATATTTAGCATGCAAACACCTTCAAGTATTTCCTATAACGTTAACTAATAAAACAGAGGTTTAGCTCTGTCATAATAGAAATATAACTTTAGTTTAGCAGCAAAGATGCACTTGCAATTGCAGTTCTACCTAAACCTAGAGGTAACACACTTTCAAGCAACATACGCCACACAGTACAGTCTAGCTAAGTAGTCAGATACACTATCAAAAAGCTTATCATAAAACTTGAACTTGCCATATCCTTTACACTCATTTTGTTGCCTTTTTTCTTTCTATTTTTCTGTTGGAAGAGAAAACTTATGACTGCACTTCAGCTGTCACCAGCTTTCAAGGTTATACTGATAGGAATGAGAAACATATTCCTAAACTGCATACCAATGCACTGAGAGTGCAAAGGCAGGCTTTTTGCCATTGCATAGATGATGATAAGGTCTTAAGTCTTTTGAATTTCTTGTGTTGTACTTGTATTATCGTATGATTTCTTAAGCCAGAATGAATATGTAAATTTCTTGCCACTGACTTGCTCCAAAATAATGGACATTACACTTGCACAGTGGCAATTCAGAGTGTAAAATTGATTAATATTTGTTTTCAAAATGACATGCAATGATA
Source organism: Phalacrocorax aristotelis (assembly GCF_949628215.1). Classification (NCBI taxonomy): domain Eukaryota; kingdom Metazoa; phylum Chordata; class Aves; order Suliformes; family Phalacrocoracidae; genus Phalacrocorax; species Phalacrocorax aristotelis. Next base: position 17,169,887 of record NC_134283.1, read on the forward strand.
TATGGATCCTTTTACAACTTAAATTAATACTTTAAAGAGATGAATGGTCTCTACAGAGGATGTTAAAGTTCAAGCTGAAAAATTTGCATATTTATATTACAACCAACTGATAATAATTGTCAAAACAGAATGTAATGTGGTTCGTTTTTCATTTTAATCTGGTTGTACTCAAACACAGGACCTCATTAACTTCCAGCAACTAATACAGCATTATCAGTCCCCATAAAACAGGCTTGCCTGGAATTTATGAATTTCAAAGACTATTTCCAGTGGTGAATCACTGTTAAACACTGGGTCAGCCACTAGCATGTGCACTCCATGTCATATACCATAGAAGCATGAAAGTTACTTGGGCTAAAGTGCTTGAGAATCCAATGGCCAGTTACCTACTTGCTAGCTGACATTTGGAGTCAAAATTAAAGTGCAATATACACACCTTGCCTTTGGTAACTCAAAGACAGATTTTTTTTTTCCTCTGAATGACCAAAGTCAGCAAATGCAACTTCATCTACTTCCTAGGTTAGGTAATATTCTTTAACAGTAAAAAAAGAACAAAAGATCTTTCCTTAAGATATGTTTTATATAAGGAAAATGCTGAACTTCTGATAGAGAAGATAAGAGACCTTGGAAGGTTTGAGTATGTAGCCCATGTAAATACTATTCCATTTGGATTTAAATAGCGATAGCAATTGAATTAGCACTATGTCACTTTTCTGAGGAGAAGAACATAAAATATGCATGCTATCAACATGTCTTAGTGCATTATAGGCATTCTTGTACGTCATGTTATCAGGAAAATGTTCATCTCTAGAAGAATGAACAGTAACTTCACAGCTCTGTGAATTTCTTGTGAAATGGATATTGAATCTTCTAATCATGGTGCTTATTTCTTTAGTTTGCTGAAAGTTGATGGCTATAAAAAGAGGAAGTGTTGCTTATAGTGCACCCTCTTCAACTGTTTTCGTTTTTCCATATAAGTACTAATTAAAGGATAGTGTGATTAGCTTATTTCTATGAACAAAATTACTTTGGAGAAAATAATAAACTATTTTTTCTATGTCGTCTCATATTTTTTCAGCTAATCTGAACCAATCTGTGGTTTTGAAATTCCATGGGCCTAAGACCTTACATGACCCACCTGTTCAAGATGTCTGGTGTATGGCTGGTCTGCTAGGATGGGAGAGCAAATGTAACTTTACTTTAATACTATAACATCTACAAATAACTAGGGACTGCTTTTGACTCAAAAGGGCTGTCTGACAGTAATATTTGGGGTATAGATGCATTTGCAATCTCCTGAGTATATTCCTACATGGAAGAGGGTAACATTACTAAACTAACCCCCTGTAGCCGAGATGTCTTTATGCAAAGAATGCATCAGTCAGGTCAGCCCCATGGCTGCTTTGTGCAGTCCTGGGAAAGTCCTGAGAGGCTGAGAAAAAGAGGAGGAACACTACAGAAACTCTGTAAAGAAAGTAAATGTATACATTACTAATAAGAATAACAATAACTTTTATTTAAATTAATGAAAATCTCTAAAATGTCAGTACCTGGAATTGTAACTATTATTTCCTATGAAGCCATTCAGACTTCCCATTATAACATCACAAAGAACTTTTTTGTAGAACTTCCTATCAACTGCCAAATACCTGGAGCACAGCCTGTTCCAACTACACAGTGATTGGACATTCAGTTATTGCAACTTTATAATGTTGCAAGAATTGACTCTTTGGACGCTCCTTGCAAAATCAGGCCACAGAATAGGCCAATGAGATGACTTGTTGAATTCTCAACCTTTATTGAATGAGCTGAGTTGCATCCAGGCCACCACAAAACTTAAAAACAAAATCAGAAAAAGGGCAGGCAAAGTAGTAAAACCTCTCTTCCAGCATATGAATTAATCCTTCCTACAGGCTGGTGACTAAAGTATGACTAAATAACTTTTTTTTCATGATGAAGGGAATGTACTTTCCTATAAAGCTCCATACTGGGACCTTTGCTATAACATATTCATAGCTGACTTAGAAAAATGGAGGAGTGCATATTCTGGCAACAATTCAATTTCTGGTAGAACATTACCTAGGACAGTCAAAACTTGAACTGATCAAGACTTGGAGAAGAATCTCTGAGCAAGTTGTTAATAAAACAGCTGAAGAGACAAGATGCTGACAAAAGAAAACATTGCATAGGTGGGGGGAAGGGAGGAGAAAACATTATTCCAAACCAGAAACATAGTATTCAACTCGAAATAATTTATTATCACTTAGCAAAGTGAGAGAGTCAGTATGGACAGTAAACATTTACTCAATGCTTAGGTGAGGAATGGAAAAGACATTATATATACACAGCGCCCCCGACTGGTGAATATTTTGCAGTGTTTGATCTCAAACATGGCATTACAGAATAGCATACAGAAAAACAATAAAGGCAAGAAACATTTTGGAATGGTTTCTGAAAAATTAAATAGATTGGATTAATTTGATTAGGAAAGGAAATCTTGAGGCAGGATTTGTGAGAAGTCTATAAAAACATGCCTTAACATGGAAAAAATGAACTGGAAATAAATAGTTGCCATTTCTCATACTACATCAATTACGGAGCAACCTGTGAAATTACAAAGCAGCAGGTATATAGAAACATATATTTCTTTACATGGTTCCTATTTAATCAAAACAGACTTCCATAGTACATTTGGATGCTAAAATTGTGTGGGAGTTCAGAAGGTGACTAGAGAAAATTCAGGCAAGAAATGTCCATTAAAGATTATTAAACACAATGATGCAGATGTAAACAGCAGTCCCTGAACTCCATATTGCTGGAAGTAGTAAGAATGCAATGAAGAAGGCTTCATTTGGTTGCTCCAGCCTTATGCCTTCTTTTGCAGACATCTGCAGGAGACAGGATGTAAGTCTCGATGCTTGCACAGAGCATAGCCACTGCTGCGCTCTGACAGACTGAAGAAATGACACAGCATCAGCAAAATCAAGAACTGGAACACAGGAATACTTGTTCTACTCTAATCACAGCTGAGCAGATCACAGAATATTTTGGTGTTCAACCCCACCAAACATACTGGCAAATCTTGCTGTAGCAAAGTTCTTCGCTACTGAAACTGGGCATTTGTAGTACAAATTCTGGCAATCCCTATGAGGCAATGAGGGTGAATTAAGACATCAGAAATATATATTTACACATGGAAATTGTTAGCAATACTGCTCTTCTTTTCCCTAGAGACAGCTCCATTGCAACAGCCTTGGAAAACATGCATACACACAGACACACAGAGAAACAATCAACAGATACACTTAGAACGCCTGTTATGCCATGTTGTGCTTTGCAGATTGATAAAATAAATCATAATTGAGTTAGATATAATCCATCCGACTCTCAGTATGCTGGGGTCAGCAGGGGATGCAATGCCTCACTTCACATCAATTACCACATATAGTAAGGTGGTGGTAAGAAATTTCATTTGATAGTTTGCAGCTATAAATAATTATATGGCAATAGCAGTAAAGTTGGCTCTTGGGCACAATACAGAATCATGAATTTTCATTTACTTATATCTCAGAAGCTGTTAGGCCTACTGGTTTGAAATGTGAACCCCTGATTAGGTATATCAGTCTTTATATTAATACAGTATATGCAGCTGGTAGATGCTTTTGAATGAACATTTTATGCTTTCTCTTATATTATGAGAATACTTTCATTACAAATATGACCACATGATACGTAAGGACTGATTAGAAATTGTTATGACAAAACAAACTTGGTCTCATGCTCCTTTAATATCATGTTCCATCTTTCATTCAGTTTAACATCTGTCTCATCCAAGTCTCTGTGGGTTTTCAGTAAGAAGGTATTTTTTACAATCTGTATAATAAATTCTCAGCAATTTGAAAACATACAGAGTAAGCAGGATTATTAATAAGAAAAATAGTGCAGAAAGTTTGCAAAAAAATCAGTGATTTTTTTACTTCCTTGCTTTGGCTGGATACCTGCTCCTTTTTAAACACTTATGACATATTCTGTGTTTTAAGAGCATCAGTCAACAGAGACAGAATGGACATAGATATAAAGTCAGATTAAGAATAAGGTAGGAGCGTGGGAAGGAGTTTAGCTGATTTAAATTTGAAAATCACAAAAGAACCAGGCTGAAGGACACCTAAGCAAGGCTGGATAAGTAGAAGAACAGGATGACAATAAAGAGAACTGGAAGAAGTACAAAAGCCCAATCTTCCTAAAACATATGGGGGTACCTCTATGGCCCGTAAAAATGCAACAGAATTCACTTGAAGTTTTAAAAGCAATATGCAATTGGGGGCTGGGAAGAACGAAGATTCAAGATAGTCTGAGAATTTGATAACTCATTTGCCCTAAAAAACCCACCCACTTATAGAAATTTTATAATCAAACCTTTTCCTAAAGGTAATGAGTGTCTGGGGGCTGGGGCACATGTGACATGGATAAGAAATGAAATACTCTAATAAACTCATATTTTTGGATGCTCTTCTAGATTTGAACTGTACAGAAATTTTGAGGAACATCTACTCTGTATAACAAAGCTTTTATAGACTAAGATTTTTGTTCAAAAGGAGAAAAGAATCACAGCCTCCCAGGACTTGTCCACTGGGAGCATATATTATTGACACTTTCAAAAATTAAGCTTTACACTGTTTTAGGGAGTGTGTCTTGTTGAAATAACGCTGAGACTCTCTGCAGAACTAACACACTGTGATTCATTGATTCTTGTCTTATCAGAAGGTGGATGAGGCTGTGAAAGTGAAATGTATCTGGTCTGAGGTCATTTGTTCATGTACAACATACTTCCAGCAAGAAGAAACCATTCACAAGTAGCAGCATCTGTCATATACCATATTCCACCATTGATAACAGAATGAATATAGGTACATGCCACATTTTCTCCTAGAGATTTCTGTGGTAGAGCAGGGGCAAATTTTCTCAAAAAGCTTATTTTCAGAAGTGAATATGCCACAAGCAGGTATTGCAGAGTACTCACACAGAATGTGAATAGCAGTTTACAAAGATGCTGGGGCTAGAGGTGCTATGTAAGAAACAAGGCAGGGAAAAATGGTGCTGGGGCAATGATAGGAATCAAATCCAAGAGTGTTGATGTGAAATGGGGTAGACATGGCTATGCAACACCAGGAGGGGTTTAACAGTCAAGAATAGAAAAAAGATGCCTCATCAGCAAGGTGTTGTAATGGGATCTAGATTTTAGGAAAGAATCTTCTTCTTTCACCCTGACCTGAAAACCAAATGTGAAAACTATTAGCATTTTGAACAGTAAGGAAAATAAAAAAAAAGTTCAGTAACCTGAGAAAGAATTAATCTAGGAAAAAGTCTTCTAACCAGGAGAAAGATTAAATTCATTAATGATGTCATAGATAATTGATCAAGAGTTAATGATTTAAAGGAAAGGCAGATTACATGTGCCAAAGGAATGCATAGTTGTCACTAATACTAGATGAATCACTAAAAAATATTTTAATGAAAAACGGAAGGTTTGCTGTATGATCAGGTAAGAACAGTATCCTTAATTATGATTTGATAGGATGGGTCTAATTCTAGTAATGCAACCTATGTAAAAATTATGCATCCATGACTTTGGGAGGCCCCGGTCACAGCCTGTAGAGCAGCATCTTGCTTATCAGAGAACTGGAATGTAGCAGCATGAATTGAACTGCAGTCAACAAGGAGTCTGATTTGTGGTCTAAACTGGTGTTTAGCAGCATGATCTGAACTGCAATCAAGGGAGAACTCAGAGCATTTTCTAAGTGGAGCAAATGGATAGTTTCCAATCTCATTACACAAAATATTTGTAGCAGTTTCAGTTAGCTTGGAAAAGATCCCAAATTATTTTAATATGACATATTCAGAAAGTTCTCTTTCTACAGATGTTTCAGAGCAGAAACCTGCACAAATGTAAAGGTTCTAGCAAAAGATTTACTCTGTCTTTTATAATTTTTTACACTGTAACAGGAAAAATATTTGAAAAGCCATTGTAATACAACAAATAGGTATTTTATGTCTGTTTATTTTTTACTTGGTTCTTCCATTCATTTTTCTGCCCTAAAACATGCTGCAATACCTGCATGGGTTGTTGGTTTTTTTCAGCAAACTCTAATGCTTCCCAGAAAAATTGCAACACGTATTGATAAGAAAGGTATATTACCTTGTGTCATAGGTCAATTTCCTGGTGTCACTGCTCAGGGGCTGAATAGTATAGCATAGGGGAATAATCCGTAGGCATAAGTATTATTAAAGAATTTGGTGGCCTCACCAGGAACGTGATGCACTCTGCATCATCCCAGATAACACTGTTTTCCCTGTAATTATGTCATCAATCCGATATTGTGCCCCAAAGCTGTTATTTCACAATATTCTCATAATTGAATATTTTAACAACGACCTCCCATGCTGGTTTTGCACATTTTGTGCTTGTCTCATGTTTTTCTTCTTCTAACTCAATCACAGCCAATGGTTACTTTGAAGATCTGGCTACCCGACCTGTTGCCATACCTCTGCATATTCATGAGTAAAATCTTTCCATATCCACATGGCAAACCTTTCAAACTGTCATAAGGAAGAAATAATCACCTTTTCTTTAAAATCTAACAAAGCCCACCAGAGCTGTGTTCTTTGTATAATAGTTAACATTGTCACTAGCAATCAATTTATTTTACTGGTAAAGACAGTATTCTCATGACAAGTCAAAGACCTTTGGAAACAGTACATCTGTGCCTGCTATTTAAGCACACACAGACACAAAGAAGCAGAATATATTAGAAACAAAAAATATGTCAGCTTGTATAATGGTTCCATTGTTTGCTCCACCAGAGAGGGATTGTGCCATAACGTATGACGCTGAATGTGCTTTTCTTGTTCTCCAGCCTTCATAATAAAGTATTTGATGCAAATACTCTAATCACATGGAGAAGATGCGGATGTTAGTTGTCCATCCTTTCATTGCTATCCCTGCTTCCTCAAGAAATGTATTTTTATGAATAAAAAAAAAAAAAGAGAGAAAATGGATGGAATTCTGCTTTAATGTATTACTTTTAATAGCAGGTGCTTGATTCACACTTGGCTCAATTTGAACTGCCTCTGCCAGACACTGAAGATACATTACTGCAATGGTCAGGAAATGACACCTGTCTTGCGGTGTCTCCATTAGGCTGCTTAGATATTTTGGATAGGATAAAACACGTAAAAAAAAGGCACAGAGACTAGCATACACCCTGTGCAAATATATTAAACTGCTCTGTATACCACTGTAACTGTATGCAGCCCTGTGCAGCACTTCCTAATGGGTAGCGCCCAAAATTTACAGAAACAAAGTGGGTTTCCAGAGGAGTAAGAAGAGGTAGAATAGGCCAGTTCACTCATTTAAAACACTTCAGTTCCTCCTGAGCAGGGGAAGTCTAAGGTGTGTCTTCAAATACACAGGGTGACCTTAAGTAACAAGGAGCACATTGATCCTTAATTATGCTGCATGGCCCCTAGAATTATCCAGTGCTAGAACAGCTCATCCAGTTCAATATTTCTGTTCCTACTCACTCATTTATCAATGCTTGATAAAGAATGGGAAACAACTGCCCAAAAGAGAATGAAAGGGCAGGAATAACTGTGGTGAAGACTGTAGCTTGTGATAAGGGCCAGAGGCAGAAAGGAGTAGTAGGTCCACCCCAGCTACACGCTAGCAAGTGCCATTCTCTGTTGACAGGCAACAAACTGCTTGGCAAGTCTGCCTCTTCCCTGGCTGCGCACACAGCTCTGCACTAACTGTCACATACTGCTTGAAGGCTGCTAATTTTTCTGTAATCGGAAAAAGGGGCCCTTCATGAAACAAACTGGATGGGGATGCATTCCTTTATCACAGCATACTTTGTTGTAATACTGCTACGCAACACTTCCATCAGAAGCAGCAGCCTCAATCCTAGTCCTACCTACTGTTGCACATCTCGTGGAGTTTTGCAGCAGCCTTCTGGGTTACAGGGAATTTCCAGACTTCTGCTTTGTGAGACTTAAATGCATTCTTCCCAAGCCATTTGGTAGAAATCTAATAGTTCTTTTCTGCCTGCCTGAAGCTGGAATGAAGGACAGGGCAGGCAGATACTTCTCTGCTTTCCCTTCCTGGGCACTCATTAATTGGGCTCTTACACAGATGTCTACATGAGAGTATTCCATGTGGTTAAGAAGCACATGGGGCTTAGAAAATCCATGGCTTTCATGTTATATTATCCAGTTTCATACTTTTTTCCTCATAGAAGCAAGGAGACTTCATGTGCGTGTAAGTCAGCTAATGCAGAAAACCATAGTACACCGAAATCAACTTTAAACCAACACTAATTAAATTGAATAGACTAAATATTGCCTGCTGCAGCATGCAGCCACTATGAAACAACCAGAAGTAAAACCAGAGATGCAATTAAAAAGGTCTGTTAAAAGTACCTGATATCATGCATCTAGGTCCATGTGGCCATTAATGTCTGGCATGAGCAGAAGGGGCCTACAGTGGTTAGTGTAATGGCTGAAGCTCCTCGGGACCCATTAACAACCTCAGCAACCCTTCCCCCAGCCACTAGACAATGTAACAGAATTCCTACATCTCAAAAGCCCACTCTGTAAACAGAGATGAAATCTGAATATTCAAACCTTTGGCCCTCCTGCTGAGCACAGCTGAGCCTGCTGCAGCTTAACTTCAAAGGCAAAAGAGCCATGAGAAAGGAAGTGAGGCCTTACAGCGCACACTTGACTCAGCACTGGTGCCTGGCTAAGCTATATGACTATTGTGTGTGCACTATTAAACAGTACTGTAATGTACACAGCAGATATTTAGCTTTGGAAAAACAGACTCAACATTTGGCTATTCTCACGCAGGGTTAAATGCACCTAATTATTACTTGATTATTAATTTGCATTTCAAAAGGCCAAGCCAGCTCTGAATATATCGCTGCTATGTTATAACTTACTGTGGGTTAGATAATGATTTAGGCTATGCAGTAAGAGTAGGACACAAACTTTCCCTATACTATTACAGCGGTTAGTTTGTGCTGGGACCAGGTGCTCCAGGCCATAGCACTTTTGAATCCTGGAGCATATGGATGGGACTGTGCAGAGGAAGGGTACCAACCCCCACAGACATGGTCTGTGCAGTGATACGAGGGCTGTAAGCTGCTGCTGACCAAGGATGGAAATTCTGATTCCTGGGGCACAACAAAGGTCAGGCTCACATTGCAACAGCCAAGACCCTGGTGATTCAAAAAAGCATTCAGGGATCTGGAGATCCAGCTGCGGTTCCCTGTATTGCTCAATTCTGAATTTGCATCTTCTGTATGCCAAGTGTGTACTCAAACCAGTGGCAGGTCAGAGGATGACTATCAGTGGTATGGTCCTCATGACTTAACACTGTTCTGATTCTGCACTGCAACAAAAACATCATTGCTCCAAAATATTTCCTAAATTAAATGTTTGAGATTTAGACTGCAATAAAGTAATATCCTTTTTGAAAGAGTAGGACAAGAAGATACCTTTTTCTTACTGTGGCTTCTGCTGATGCCTAGGGACTCTATCTAGTGTTTCCATCTAGCATTCCATGCAAGTATCTTTAGTGAGACCTTAACACACCCAAGCTCATCTCTACCAAACAGGCATGAAGGAGCCTGGGGAACTTCCTTGTAGAAGTGTGCAAAAGCATGCTTCTAAGACCACTGCTTCTTTCTGTAGGAGTGACCAGACGGCTCCCAGTTAAGCAAGATACTGTGCAGAAAATTATTTGTCCATTCTTTAGGACTTAGGACTTTTACCACTGCAATTGTTTTTTTTTCTAGGACAGTACATAGCTCACAGTTTTTGAAATAAACCATGTAACTATAATGCAGCCAGATGTTAGCACTGCTGACATCCCTGGCAGAGCTATTAAAAGTTGCCATATCTGAGGGTAAGATTGATTTACTTATCTTTGCCTTTTAGAAACACCACCTGAACTGTAATCTGTTTGGTTTTGGTAGTGGATTTACTTGTTGCTTCTTTTATCCTTAATGGGAACACATACTTTTATCTTTGGATCACGCATAATTTCTGCTCTCTCTCTGACCTCCCAGACTGATTCCTGTTAAGCCCTGTTAGGCAGCACTTCCTAATTATCTCTACTGCAAGGACCATTCTAAAAGATGAAATTATAAAAGAATTTGTGCAATCTATGCCCAAGTATCTCAATATGCCCTGTCAGGCTGTAATAGCATCATTGCCTCTTGCTAAGCATAGTGGCTTTCTGAAATCTAGATGGTAGCAATGGAAATGTGGGCTGGTAACACATTGATAGGTTCAATTTTTCACTGTCAGTAAAAGGATTTTTATTAAACAGATATGCTGAAAGTGAAAGGTTTGCAAGAACATTCAGTGAGGTGAGTTGCAGTTGGGAAAGCCATCTCTGAAAGCAGGTGCAGAGGTCTATCCTCATGGGTACCTTTAAAGATCTGCGATTAATCTTACAGGCCATTGTATGTCATAGAAGTGTCATAAAAAATCTTAGCATGTATCTGGCAGTAAAAATACCTCATTGTTATTAAATAAAAAGTGAGCTGATGATGATAGTTTTCTGTAGTTCAGCACATTGTTTATGTCATGGATCACTGGTTTGGGGCTAGGAGGACTAGGAGCAGGGCAGAAATGTTCATCTCAGGCCCTGATTCTGAAAACCTTTAAACCTTAGTCTTATTTCACAGAAGGACTTATGTATGAATTACACATGTGCACAGCTATGTGTGACCTCAGGCACTAAATATTTACTCAGTAAACTGTCTAGCTGGCATACAGCTGTGACTGAGTATAGCATAGTTACAACTGTAAACTGAACTGAAAATTCTTATAATTAAGAAAGACTCCTTAGCAGAGATTATTTTAATGAAGCAATGGGCCAAAATGTCAAAATCTGACACAAACAGACATACATAACAAGATGCATTTGCCTTAGTACAAGTGAATGCATACTTGCAATTAAAGATCCTGGGTTGTGCCAAGGAAGACATACAGCTGCTTCTTTTTTTCAATTACTACCCACCTAATTTGTTTATTTGTTTATCCTACCAAGATTGAACACAACAAACTGAGTGACCATCAAGACGCTCTGCTAATTTAACAGCTCCAATTGCTATCTCTAATTGAACTTAGAAAGTAGCGAATCAAAGAAAATTCACCTCTATCTGCCCTCATCAGTATCCTGAAGAGACACTCTCTCATTGTGTCTACAACATTTACTAAGATAGTAAGGAGGGAAAAGTGTGTCTGGAAAGATGTCAGTGACATTGCTACTACATAATTTATAGGGAAACCAAAGCAGCTTTACTTTTTGATCTGATTAGTTACTCACATCATGGTTTTGAGATGATTATACTATGCTCAGCCAGATACTATCTGTGCAATGATAGATTAAATATTTATTTTAATTACTACCTGTAAAACAAATTTGTTCTAAAGGTGTTGTTACTATATTTACAAAACATGTTTGATGTTAGCTCTGTTGATTAAAAAATGCAGTTAATTAGATTAATAATTTATCACAGATTTTACTAATTCAAAACATTCTTAGTAATTTTAGCAGACAAGGCAAAGATTGAATTGGTATGGAGAAAAGACATCCTGATCAAGTCCTTGGAGGAGTCCCATCACATCAGGGATGGGACCTGTGCTGATGAGAAAACTGTGCTGCTAATGACCAGGCTGGTGTACGTAGATGCAGAGGCTACAAGTGCAACATATCACTATCCAAATTTTCCAGTCTATCATGATGTAAAGAAACATTTTTGCAGAGTGAAGGTGTGAAGTTCAACTCTGTTCACTTATTCCCCACAACAATGTGAGGTTAGATTGGTTTTATTTTTCCAAACCTGTTTGGCATAAAGCAGCCTTCATCTTTTATAAGATAGCACAAAAGTTAGGTGTTCCATGAGGGGAAAGAGACAGGGAAAAATCACAATCTGCACAAATTACCTTATTCAAAGTTTTCATGAGATGAAGACATTGGAAAAGATAGTGATTGCGGGTAAGCAATATCTAGACACCTCACATGATATTATTTCAGGGTATTTCAAATACCTATTTTAAAAACATATTTTATTAGAATTACAATGATAAATATTTCCTTGTCAAAAGCGACAGAAAAATTGAATGATAGGAAATAAATTTAATTATGTTTTCCTTTTGTTCTCTTCTGCCTCTAAAGATGGAAAAAAATGGAAATGAAAATTCCTTAAAAGCTCAAAGAGCTCTAAAAGTTACTGCTGCATTTCATGAGAAAGCAGTCCAAGATGTTATTTTTTAAAATGGATTTATTTAAAAACCTTGTCTTAGTTATGGCAGTTTACAGGATAAGTCCAGGCACATCTACACCCTGAAGACGGAGTAAGAACTCATGAGCACTAATGTCAATGCAGAATATGTCTGACTGATCTCTGCAGAGGGTTTTTATTATCAAAGTACATAAAAATATGTTGCAAAATAGTTAAAAATGCTATGAAATGTCCTTTTCTATGTTATTAAATGGTGCCTCTAGAGCCTCACCTAGCTGTTTTTATAGAGGAAATATTGCTCATTATTACTTGACTTGTGACTTGGACTCCCTTCTAAATACAACTGTCGTTGTAGCTTAGCTGAAACTAATATTCACTATTAGGCACAGGTTAGCTATAGATTTAATGACGAGTTCCTTCCATATCACAGACTGTGAGTTTTGATGAGGAGTACAAATTGCATTAGAAATAAGGGATAATTCCTTTCAGCATTATTTCCCATTTAGAAAGGAAAAAACGCATCTGACAATCAAAGTAAGCCTGTTATTTCCCTTGTTCTAATAAATGAAACTCTTCTCATACAAAGAGATGAATTAATAACTTCTGTGTATCAGCATCAAAGTAGAGACTGTCTATGGAAAAAATAACCCTTTTCCATTTGGATTGTGCTGATAACATTTATTTTTCTTCTTCCATCTGGAAACCCTGTGGGTATCATGAGAATTGCAGTGAAGCTGATTGGGGTCATGTGTGAGGGCACTGGGATCAGAGCCAATGTCACGTTCAGACTCCTGCAGCTTCAACAGCTCCCAGAGAGAGTGTAAGTACAAATCTGTGGCATATTGGGAAATGAGGGTGGTAACAACTGAGGTCAGTGGCCAGAGTGTTTCAAATAGTCTTGGGAACAGTGATCAGTTCTTAACCTGCAGCAGATCTGTTAAATGGAGTTTCAATAAGGAATGGCATTGTATCCTGCAGGAATGATGCTCTAATCCTGTTGCTTTATGAAATTAGGGTACAATCATAGAAATGCATGAAGCTTACAGATTGCCTATAGAAAGCCTTCTGTCTTCACCTGTCACAGAAGTTAACACAGCAGATCTCTTGCTTCTCGTTTGTTTACTTGTTTAATAGCATTGCTGAGAGGAAAGTTAGAAGACTATGAAATCAGTGTTTTAATTATAGCAAGACTGAGTTTTCCAGTCCCCTAAAGAAAGGCAAAGGTGACAAAAATCTATAGCGGTAGGAGTAACTGTGGGCTTTCACACACTGCTCTTGCACTGCCTTCCTGAGACCAAAAGTTACATGGCTAACGTGCTATGCTATATTTCATATCATAAAACATGAGTTGATTTGTCTCATATGTAATTGGATTTTGTATGGAAACTGTGGAACATCATCTCAATTTATCAAAGAAGGCAATGAACCACAGATTTTAAACGTGCTGCTCAGGGTCACACAGCAAATCGGTGAGAGCTGGGACCCCTAGCCCCGGTCTCTGCTCTAGCTATGCACTGCTACTTTGTTAAAAAACCTAGTACACGAACACTTGTACGGGACCTGTGGACAGATTGTATTTATTGCCTTCAGACTGCAATACATCTCTGTTAAAGTTAGCAGAGAACTTCGAGAAGCACCCTTTCCTATAAAGCGTCCAGAACCACCATAAAAAACCTATGAGGAGAATATAGTGCTGAGTAGCAGATGCCTTCCAAAAATTGTCCCAAGAGCCTGACTGCTATGGCCCTAAGATACGGGCCACCAAACCACTAAGGGACATGCTGAAGATGAGACATGTCTGAAAGCCCCTCTCTCACAAACTCAGCATTACGATTAGAGTGGAATATAACTTCTGCAATGACAGCTGCCTGAGTACATTTTGCTTCTGACTGTTTTATACTGCAGTCCAGTAGTTGCAGCATTTACCCATGAAGTGGCAAAATCCAATCCTTCCCCACCTCAGCCCAAAGGTCTTCCATGTCACTTGGAGAAAACCTGGCTACCAGACCGCAGGACCTAGGTAGGCAGAGATGCCACTCTGCAGAGTGCTCTCTGGATTCTAGTTGTTCTTCTGCTGCCTAGGTAGCAGGACTAGACCATGCAAATCCAAAGCTCCTTGCCCTGTGTTTGTATCACCCAGCTCGGAGGATATGCTTAATAAGCTTAATATGCTTAATGCTCACCCCTTATGAATCATGTGACAGGACAAAAAGAAACTGAAGCCCTGCGTTCATTTCTACCCTCTGAGTACTGCTACCAACATGTGCTTCTCAGGGAATTTGAGCCTATGGATGCCAGGTCCATGAATCCTACCAAGCTCAGGTATGAGACACATTAAAGCACACAGATCAGCCAAGATGGCAGCTGTTGTAGGTATGGGAAACTGTCCTGTGTTCCATTAGCAGCAACTGAGTATACAAATAAATACACCCAACTTCTCAATGGTATTGACTATAGAAAACAACAGATTCTTTAACTGGGGTGGACACGAATGGGTGCATCAACCTGCAGAAGGAGGCATTTTTCAAATGAAAACCAGTTTGATAACTTCAAATGACATTGTGACTTTTTATGCAGACAAAAGTGAATTCTCTGCGCTAGGGAGTTTGACTGACTGGTATCTCCAAAAAGGGTATATTCCAATTTCATCTTGCCACTATGCAAAGAACAACTGAAGAATCAACTATTCAACTTTCTGAAGAGATGAATGTTTTCATCAGACGCATGTGGACATGGGATGCCTTTAGGTCATCTGCTCTGTCTCAGACACAACCCTGAAATTAGTCAGTGCTCTTTCAAAAAATCTATTATATCATTTTTTGCCACTTTTCGGTTTCATACATATGTCTATATACATGTGTAGATAGACATATCTATGTATCTATATGTATAGATAGATAGATATGTGGGAGAAGGGAACAGAAATTAGCATCCATGCTTTAGTCCACCACATACACTTTCACCTCCCCAAAAATACAAGTTGCTGAATGGACAGATAATCTTGGAACTCTCCCCAGATTAGCAGTCACACTGCATTGTTACACCTTAGTGCTACAAGAGTAGATGAACATGTCTTCTAGTGAGAAGTCCAGTGCTCTATTATTGAAAACCAGAGAGTTTTTAATCACATGCCCTCAGCTTGTAAGCAACAGTTAAATCAATAGACAGTCTAGAGGAAAAGATTCTCTCTTGCTAGCCTATTAAACTATTTCTGGACTTTAAAATGTGCTTAGACTGAAAAACCACATATACATTTTATAATTTTTCAACTGAAAAATTACTTACAATGTTTCAAGGGTTATTTTTAATAAATCAGATTCTAATTCAAGTATTTTCTTGCCTACTGTTTTTGTACGTAAGGTTAAGACAGCTGGCAAATAGAATATGCAATGTATAGTTTGTTCCCTGATTTGTAGCATGTAAAAGTGAATTCTGATGGGAGACTTGAAAGTGAGCATGGATACCTATACATAAATAGGTATGAGAGCAGTATTTTTTCAATGTGTTCACTTGCTAGGCCCATAAGTATGGCAAAATCTGAGAAATGACAAGGGCCAAAATATTTTTCACATGCATGAGCCAACCATCTAACCTCATCCCACTAGGAAATGCAGTCAGCACAAATGCGGTGAGCTCCAAAATAAAAAAAATTAGAAATCATATAAACTGGAGCAGAAATTCTGCTGCCAGATTTAACTAATTTTAGAACCAAGAAAGAATATTTGAACAGAATATTGTTGACAAATTTGTTAAAAGTTGCTCCAGTTCTTCCACCTTAAGTGGATGAAATAACAGTGATAATATAATTTATCAGGTATATTTCACCTGACAGCAAGCTTTTGACTACAACTGTTTTGTTTGCTCTGTTTATCCAATGCATCTTATAGTTATAAGAGACCCTACTGCAGACTATGGGAAATGCCTGATTTGTTCTTCTTGGGAAGCACAGTACCTTCAACGTTACCGGTGATGAAAAAAAATATTGCATTTTTACAGCTTGTCATATAACCATGAAGGAGAGACAGATGCCTCTGAGGGGAGATGGCCTAAATCAGCTTGCATTTGGATGAAACTTCCCAGTAAAAATGTTTTCATTTTCTGCTATTAGAAAGTATTAGAAGCAATATAATGGATCCAGTAAGGCACTGCTGCCGATAGCACTGAGAGGCACGCTGGGGCAATGCAGAGCTGTCAGAGACCTGCTGCTGTAGGCAAGTTCTGTGGCACTCACTGGAGCTCAGCTACAGCAGAGGCGTGCATTGGTTTTTCTGCTCTGACCAAGCACACCCCAGACAGCCAAGCTTTTGACTGCCAGTTGCGATCCCTCCAGTGAAGGAAGGCCAGCACCCACACTGTTTAAGTTGTCTATTTCCACAGAAGAAACCTGCAAAACCCATTTATATCCAGGAATTACAGATATCCTATGCTATCACTAGGTTCTTTTGTACCTTTAGGCTGTCTATTTCCGTTCCAAGTTTTTTTTCCCCTCAGTTCACTCCCACCTCCTGCTCCCTCTCCCCCAGTTAATACGTTGCATTTTATTTCATGCTGTGACACCATTAGTGGAACCTAATCTCCTCTCTAAAGTAGACTATTAGTGTTGGTTGGGGCCATTTATGAGGTCATATGCCCACACAGCACTTATCTGAAGTAAATGCCTTGTAGCTAATCAGGAAAAGGTAACACACCATCACCCTGCCCACAGCTCCCAGCACCCAAATTCCACTCGTTTACAGTGAGAGAATCCCTAAGGAGCCTAAGCTTTGGTTTTTGCCTTTTACATGACAGAAGCTGTAGCCCTTAAGTGACTAGGATGGAATGAGAAGGGAATAAACAATTAGACAGGGCTGCTGGAACAAATCCTCCTGTTTCATTTTTCTTCTTCACTTGTCTCAGCAGGAGTAGTTTTACCTCCTATTGACACCCACTGTGCTCTTGGCTGCTCGCTATGATGCAGCTGTTTTCTTAATGCCTATCAAACCTCTGCCTTTTTATGATAGAAAGGTGACTTGTTAATACAAATGTTGTTGAAACCTTAATAACAATGAGCCCCAGTTGTGATCAATGATATTGCACCTTGGCAGGGAATGTATCAATGCTTATGGATTCATTTAAAAGTCATCTGCACAAGGCTGCTGATTTTTTATTTTACAAATCTACGCATAAGAAATATGCCTGCTCTGTTAGACTGACGTTTCTAACTCTACTGGGTGCAGTAATACCATATTATAGTTCTACTGTTTCCTGTGATACCTACTTAGTCTCATATCTAGCATTTTCTATCTACTCCAGAGACTATATTTAAACAGAAACTCAGACCTCCAATGAAATCTTCAAATCCCAGTTATGCTCAATCCTCTTAAAAAAGTACTTTGATGCACCTGTTCTTCTGCAAAGGTAGTTCCAAGGCAGAACATGCATAATTCTCATACCCGTTTTGTTTCATTATCAAAACCTCAGCCCAAATGTTATCACCACCTAAACACCAGCTGAATCGTCGCTGGACTTACTAAGCAGTGTGATAATGTTATTTCATAAAGGACATTATCCAACAAAGCTGCGTGGTATGAATGGCCACACCTCAAAAGGCCTTTGTGTTCAAAAGTAAATATACAATTTTTAAAGATGACAGACTGGTTCTTCTTTCCTTTATGGCATTATTACATGGATGTTGGACTAGTCACATCAATAGATATGTGTTAGTGCAAAGTGATATTAGATAAAAAGTGGATCAGGAACAATGAAATTTAATAAAGATACCCATACATGTAACTGACATTAGTGTGCATAATTGATAGAGAAGTGCTGTTTTCAGATGGGAAATAAGCCTGAGCAAACTTTGTTCCTCAAATATTCTTAGTTCTTGATCAGGGTATTCTAAGTCATTTCCTACTTAATCCACTCAACCAGAGACATGATGCAGGCATCAGTTTGCCCCAGAGAATAAAAGATTTTGGTGTTCTAAACATGAAAGCTGAATCATTCAGAAAGTGAGCTACACTGCTATTGTAATTCTAAGTAGAAGAAATATGTAACACAGCTGCTTTATGCTTTGAAAACTGTTTCGAGTGCTCCAGTGTCATATATTCCTCCACTCCAGATCATTACACTCTTGCGTGAAACTAATCAACATTACAAATTGAAATTAATCTAGCAAACACACTGTTTCTCGTTATAAAATTATTAGGTTCCATTACACTGTTCTAAAAATCCACACAGGGATTAGCTGGAATTTTGACAAGTGACAACTGCAAAAGCAGGACTAGCTTCTAATGTCTGATTTAGAAGTCTTCAGGTTTTGTGCCTCTGTACTGTGAACAACAGAGTCTTTTTTGGACCTTTGGTTTGTGCTAGGACTCTGAGTCACCGAATTTTTTATGGTGTTCACTGAACTACAGTACGAGTCATTCATCAGTTTTCAAGTATTTTTGGAATTGTGTTATTGTGCTTAAAATTGCAAAGAAAATTGTCTAGCAGAAGTGATAAAAAATGCAGCATTGTAGATTTTATAAGATCATGTGATGGAATCAGCATAAACACATCAGCATAAAAAATTAGTTTAAGCAAAGATTAGGTGTACAAAGGAAACAAGGGATTCAACAATGAATTGTTAGAGAGTTATTGTATTCTGAACAGGACCCATTTTACTGGAGCTAGATACGGCTGCCAAAAAGTTCTTGCCTCAGATGCTGTCCGTGTTCACAAAACTTATTTCCATACTCTGCTACAGTTTACCATTTCTACAGCATTCTGCAGACATGCAAGATTTTTACGAGCACTAACTGATTAAAAACTTGATTGTAGGAATATCAGATACCATACAAAATATATGATCCAAAGCTAATTTCAGTGGGTGAAGTCAGTGAAGAAAAAAATCCCATTGAAAAAAGTCAGTCCTATTACAGTCTAGGATACAGAGAACTATTCCTAGTGCTAAAAACTGATTATTCCTAGATTTACATAGGGTTTTTGTTGTTTTTCTTCTTCTAGTCTTTTGTTTGTTTGTTTGTTTTAAATAGTGCATAAAGCCACTATATATCATAAACAACAGCTTCAGCATAAGGACCTGAATCATCAACATCCCTGGAAGATAGGGAAAATAAAGCTTTTCACAAGGCACATGAAGAGAAGTGGCAGAGCTCAGAGCTCACAACCTTGTGTTTATGATGACCATCCAACACTGCTTTTCACAAAGGTTCAAACTAAATGACATTTAGTCATGCTTCTCTTCAGCAGAGATCAGTTTTGGCTTTCTGGCAAGGCTGAACTAAAGCCATTTGGATTGGAGAAATAATGGGAAGGATTGTGCCAAAATCTGGAAGTTTTTCCTCTACTGAGAGCCAAGGTTCTTGTGTCACAAGACTTTGCCTGAACGAGAAAGTTTTCTTAGATGCATGACTCTGTTGACGCACTTATTCTTGCTTGAGAGTGGCTTTTCATGTTTTTTTTTTTAAAAAACCCCTTAGTAAGCAGTATAAACTAAGTCAAGTAAGAATGGTCTCATGGGGCTTCTTTGGATGGAATTAACAAATTTACACTTTAGTGTGTTCTGAACAAACCTTCCCTGAATACACAAGATCTTAGCCAGGGAGAAGTTCACCATTTCTCAAATTAAAGCTTGGTCATTTGGATATCAAATGGATGGATATCCCATCTTGCTCCCTGCAATGGGAGCAGGAGGTAGCTATCAAAAACTGGTTCCTTCACTGTTACCAAGTTCCTGAGTGATTAGGGGATGAGGGATCTGCATTTTCTGATGTGATACTATGAAAAAGACAGTAACTTACATCCAGCCTGTCCCAAATGATTTTAATACACTCTCCTATTGCATATCCCCAGATTGGCTGCTGCTGGAGAGTGACATGTAAGTGATAGGCCTCTCTTTCCATACAGTTAGTAGTCTGCTGCCTACAGACTAAAGCCGTGGCAAGTCCAGAACTCGTAAGACTGGTCATTCAGCTTTTAGTGCACAACTCTCCTAAGACGACAAATATTATTAGCACTAGCAAGGCATCTTTAATAAAATATTTAGTCAGAATACTATGATTTGTCAAAGAAATGTTTTATATTGATTGTTTAGAATAGCTCCTACGGGGCTAGAGATAAGTTCTCAACTGGCAATGGAAGGTGTTCAAATGCATTGAACCATTCAAAGTAGAATGGCTCGGTATCATCGTTGGTCTGATATGGTGTTATATTACAGAATGTAAATGAGGTGTATTTGTAAATAATGGCAATCATTATACAATTACAACAAGTTGTAAGAACTCTAATTGTCTTGACACAGAAAAATTTTCTTTGGGAAAAAATTGTTTCCCACACAGCTTTGGTATTATTGCATTTAACTGATGAAAAAACTAAGGGAAAGAGTTTGTCTGTCACTAGAAAATCTGCAAGAGTAAGATTATTGTTTGGACTTCAAACTCCTTCCTGTCATGCATGAATGACAGGTGCCAGTTGCAGTAGTTTTCTATTCTCCTTCCTGGAAAATCTGAATTGTGCTCCTCTGAAGAAAGAGCTGGCTGCCCACCCACATTCACAGCTACAATAAGCAGGACTTCTACAAAATTCCTTACCACAGTTCTTGCTTGGAGGTAAGTTCCCATTTCAAGTTTTAGAAAAATGGCTGCTAAAAAATGAAGAGGCTAACAATAAAGGGGGCGGGGTACTGTTTCTCATGCTACTCTATCAAAGAACAGCATAAGTTAAATAGTTTTTCATCAAAAGGTAAAAAAAAATAGGTATGGTGTACTACTTAAAGACAAAGGATAAATCTTTTCTTAACATTTTGTAAAAAGGTTGCCTATATTTTTGCTGACATTTTTTCTTTAAACAGATCTAATAAAACATTCTTTATATTGTAACAACGTTTGCCTCAGTCAGCCTAGTACATCACGTAATTGTATCATTGAAGCTTGTTTCAGGTATGGGTTACTTTTCCATTAATTATATTCTAAGCACATGTATACATATCAGAGCTGTTGGGATGCCTATTTCTATTAGTTTAACAAGCCCTGGTATTAATGAGATTGCTCTATAATTGAACCTTTTCATAGGTCCCTTGGTGATGAAATTATGCTAATCTGAATCTGCAACCACAAGGCATCCATCATACTTGATCAAATAGTAAACATCAACAGTGATATGCTAGGAGTGTAAATGTGCCGTTAATTATTACATAAACGAACAAGCCCCATTATTTCATCTTTATACTCGTGCAACTTAATAAAATGGGTAAAGACAGAGTGTATCAGACTTCCACTATGTGGCAGCATGGCCCACTTAACAAGAGCATGAGCTTGTAAATACTGTGGTATCTTGGGGCCTGAGTGTGTGTAAGAGAGGAAAGAAGGTGGATATATTTCATCTGCTCTGAGTCATTGTTGTGGGTAACTATGATACCGATCAGTTACATATCTTTAAAAGAGAAAAAGCATCCAATTTCCAAACTGCTATAATTGTTCACTTCCAAAGTATGTGTGGTTTGTGGATCACCAAGGGTTTTATGTGAGGGACATCTAATCTCAGAATGGCTGCTGTGGGATGATTTATATCGACTTCAAAAAATGTTTGCAAGCTTCAGCACATCAGCTGTTATGTACCTACAGTTGCAAAAGTAGATGGATTTGCAGAATGCCTGTGTTCCTGTAAGCATCACTACCCATCTATGGTCACACCACACTAAAGAAAAGTAGTAAAAATATTGGGCCACTTTTAATTAATAATATGAGGAGAAAAGGAATTGTCACAGTGCAGGCATAGAAATTAACATGTTTTTTTGCCCATGCTTTTCATTAGGTGCACTGTACCTTATACCTGTCTAAGCAAGTACTAAATTTCAATGCATGTTGCTTCTATTGTTGCTTTAACATATACAGAATTGAACAGAAAATAAAAGATGCTAAGACACTTATTTCGTTTGGTAGCATTTTCGTTTGACAAATCACAAGCCCAATATTTATCTAGTGACCAGAGAATTCCGCCACAATTATTCTGCTGAAGGAAAAATATTTTATCAGAGATCTTATGAATACTGTGAGCAAGTTATGTACTTCACTGATGTGAAATACATCAGTGCCAGATGTCAGGGACCAATTCTAAAAAAACAAGATAATTTTCCCTTTTTGGATGTACTTCACTAATTTGTATAAAATGGAGTATGCTGTGGTGATGATATTAATTCTAGTTTTTAACCCAGTTTGACTCATGCTTTGCCTCTGCCTTTTTAATATTTAACACAACTATTTTAACAGTATTTGTGGAAAAAGACGTTCTGTAAGCCATCAAGCTACACATTCAATTAACACAAAAATATAGGGATAAATATTCTGCCTTTTCACTATCCATTCCATAGAAGCAGCATATAATTAAGTAAAGGAGTATTCAAAAATGTATTCAATAATTTCCAGACATAGTTCAAAATAAGTTCCCTGGATTGATGCCACCCTGGAGCAATGCAACATACAGGCCTACAAGTTGTTGACTACAAGCTGTTCACTCCAAGCTGATTCTACTGCCACTAAAATCAAGATAAAGGTCCTTGTGGCAGGGCCTGTTCCAGTATTTATGTTACCTCTACAAGCAAGCGAACTACAAAACCTTACGTTAACAAATGAACACACACAAAAAAATTATTGTTAGGGCAGTTTAATATATTTCTAAAAACATTACCATTGGGCTTCTACTCTTAACATACTTATTTAAAAACATTCCCATTTTAAAACTTAAGTCCAGATTCCTTTATATAGACAATGGCATAGAAACAAGATGAAAGAGAGAGCGCTGCCACGCTGAGCTCCCAGGCTTATCATGTATTTATTCACATTCTGTTAATGACATTTTGCATTCCTGAGATAGTTTGTCCCGACTCTCCTTTATTAAAATTGAATTATTCTGAGTTGTACACCAATCATGGTCAGAGTTTCATAATACAGAAACAGCATATTGAAAAGTACAAAACATATTCAGTCTTGCTATTTCTTCCCTTTTCAACATTAGTCAGTGGAAGCACATTGGACTGCTTGTGCAGCACTCCTCTCCAGAAAGTGCCACGTTCTGTTGCTGCTTACTTAAGCTAAGCAGCACAATATTTAACAAATAAAGCTACTAGAATGTTGCTGAAGGTCAGGAAGCAACACTCTTTCTGCATACAGCAATGTATAGCAGGGATTTAGCCAGACATTTTTTCTATTAATAATTGCGACTGAACGTAGTCACCTTAAATTATGCTGGTTGTGAAAACTGGCTCTCTCAAGGGTCTCACTGACACCTTACAAGTCAGGTGTTGGACCCAATTCTGACCTTGTTTATACTACCATCACTGCTCGTTTCAACAGGCTGGCTTACTCCCGTTTCAAGCAAGACTATTGTCAGGCACTTTATTTTTAAGTGATTGTTTCCATCCTTCTTGTTTTTGACAGCTTTGCCTAATGCTGTGGTTTCCCTCAGAAGTGTTTTTGTAACTGTCTCCTGCTGAATCAGCAGCCTCTCATGCTGATTGTAGCCATGCCAGCTAAATCAGGTTCACTCTGTTCTGTGCAACCACCTACGAGTCTTAAACCATACAGAGAAACCCTGTGATTCAAAAAGATAAGAGATCAAAATGTCAAGAGACCTTGAAAATTAGGGGGAAGTGAAGGAGGAGGGTATCCACACCCAGAAAAAACCCCAAGAGTAAATAAAAAAATAAAACTACCTCAGGTTTGTGTGAGTGTATGGATTTGACCAGACAAAGGCTTTAAATTCCCTTTGTAGGACTGCTGGCTGAGGAACGCTGGCATCTGCAATGGCAGGCACTGTTCCTAGATACTTTCAGGTGCCTCCCTGAGTCTGCATAGGCTTATACTGAAATCACTGGGCCATCACACAGACAGTTCCTTCCCTCTACCAAGGTAATGGCACAATTACCCTGGTGAAAGTGGTACTGAGGCACTCAGAAAATCTCTCCTGCAGACATGATTCTCCACAGAACAAGTCTTTGCTTTCAGATCCCTTCTCAACTCTTTCTGAGCACAAATGCACAGTCTCAAACTTGCAGCCTTCATGAAACATTTCAATTGCCTGCACAACATAGGACAGGTGCTGTATGAGAATGCCCTTAGCTTTGGTTGAAGTAGGGCATTTTAAAATATTCACATTCTGCTCTCAACGTTTTCAGTATTAGACAGCCCCTGTAATCAGTGCTCAGTGTATCTTTTTTGGAAACCTGCATTTTGTAGCACCTAGGCTTGTCTAATTTCAGATTCCAGTTATTGAATTTGGTTTTTTATTTATTTCTGGATTGAGGATTCCTTTAATCAATGCAGATACATAAAATAATCCTCTAGATTTCTGTTAGGTAAACTATAGTAACAATAATTTATTGTAAGTATCATACAATACGAAAGCATGGAGCAGCTTTTCCCAAAGACAAATGTTTATTAAACACTTGCGCCATTATTTATAATTATACCCAATTTTATTACATCCAGATAGCACAGCAAAACCACTGAGGTTCTTTTGTTCTTCGCATTTTAAAAATAAAAACTTCAAATTGTTCTTACAGTTCCTAGTTTCCTTTCTTCAGTTTTATTTCTGTATACAATGCCTTTGTTACATATCTCTATATATCTTTTAGAAATTATTTTCTCTTTCTCTCCAAAAACCAGCAATATTTTCTCTTTCTCTCCAAAAACCAGCAACAAACCACACCTAAAATCTTATTGCTTCCTTGCCCATGGTTTCTAAATATTTAACAGAAGAGTTCAAGCATTCTCAAACTATGAATATTTCTATTAAAAACAGAAAACCTTTACCTAATTTACATCTTTGTTATTAGCATTGTTATTATTTATGGACACCATGTAAGTTTCTAATCTTGATAATACATTTGTTTTGATTACATATTCTAACCAGATGCTTGATAATCTGCTTGGTTCTCCTGTTTATGGAAGTCACCTGTCACAAGACTTGTCTGCAGTAACACCGATCCTTTTCTATGTGAGACCATACATTTCCAAATCATGAATGACACTGAAACAAGTAAACCCACTAAAGTAAAAGTAGACCGCAATCCTTTTCCTTTTCATCCATTCAGACTTTCATAAACAAGTTGTTATCTGCTATTCTAATTTCCCAGTCATGCAAAACTTCCCACTGGGGTTCAGTAGTCCAGGAGTTCCCAAACCAAGCAAACAAACAAGTAATCCCGAACTACAACCAGGAAAGGCCAACACTGAAGTTGAAAGCCAACTAAGGTTAAGTAGTTAGTGCAGATTTTCCATCATTCAGGAACTCTCATTCTGACACTTCATGGCCAAAATTCAGATATTTTCAGTATTCTGGTTCTAACTTATAAATTTCAAGATGAATGCCAAGACATTTGTATGCAGATTTGAAGCTTTCAAGTCATAGGAATTATACTCCATGCAAAATTAACATTATTTTCCAGACATTCCCAGAGTCATAGGAGTGTTATTTGGAAGGAAACACTGAAGGTCGGTTAGTCCAGCCTTCCACTCAGGCAAGAACTGCTGTCAACACTAGAACAGCCATGTCTTTTTGTAGCTGACTCTTGAAAACCTGCACAGAGAGATTCTGTCGCATAAGTAACCTGTTCCAGTTGTGAAGCCATATTTGGAATGTTGTTGTCCACAATAAAATAACTAAGGATTCAGAACAACGTATTTCAAAGATCCGTAAATATCAGAGGTTTTCAGGTGGTCTTGAAAGCCAGATGTCCACCTTATTTAGATATGAATGGGTAAATCTGACTGTTACAGCTATCACAAAATTTTGGTCCATGACAATCTACAATATTAATTTCTTCACCGTCCACATAACCTTTTCAGGTAACCTCAGATACACATAACTTCTAATTCACCAGCTGAGCTGTAAAAAGAAGGTATTGCTGATGTCACAAAAACAAAGGTATCAGTGCACAGCAATAATAAGCTGAACTTTCAAGGAATTCAAAGTCTATTGGTTAAGTATTCCAAAACTCCCGAAGCAGATTTACTTTTGCACCCTTCTTAATATTGTGTGCTTGTCAATACCTGTCACCCAACTTTTTCTGCATGAATAGTTCTCAGTCAGTACAACTCAGATAAATGAAATGCCTGTGGATATACTGTGCATTAAGTAGGCATGCATGCTCAGAATCACTAAGGGATGAGAGAATCAGCCAACCAGAATAAAGGACAGAAATGTAAATCTTATAAGAAGGGTTGATGTCATTGTTTCAGCAACATTCAAGGGGAAGGTTCTAAAATCCTATCTGAACATTTCAGAAGGCAGTCTCTCAGAAAACATAGATATGTCTCTGTACATGTATGTGTTCATGTGTGCTTATATGGCCCTTTGTTTCCACTGTAGCTATAGAAAGAAAGTAATTTTCTTTTAGATAAGCCATACTAACCTTGCTATCACTGCAACAGGATTCCTATCAGGAATTAAACAATGTCGTTTTAAGTCAGATGTGTTATTGTTACTGTAGATGACAGTAGCTATAGTGAAAACATAGACTGAAATGGTTTCCCAGGAAGTAGGTACTCAACACTGCCCACAGACTGACGAACTGCAACCTTTTCAGCACCTTTCTTCAACGGATTAAGGAAGGATAGGTTATTACCACCAGATAGGGCTAGTATAGACATCACAGCCTGGAATTAATGGTTACAAGCTAGAGTTAAATTAATAGCAGTCTAACTGTTATGACACAGAGGTTAAGACTATGTAAGGCAACTAAGGAAATCATGGGCCTAAACAGTTTTGCATACAAAAGTGGAAAACTACAACTTCCTTCTACTGAGCAGGAGCTACCTGAAGATGACACAGAAGGCACACAACACAGCTGAGCAATCAAAGATGGCCAGTCAAAACCTTGGCACTTACAAAATGTCACCACAGAACCTGCAGGGTCTGGAGGCTCCCAAAATCAGGCAGTCATCTAAGAGAGGTTTTACAGTTCAAAACCTCTAACTTAGTCTTTTGAAGTGGGTGGAAATCCACGGCAGAAAGGTAGAGTGAGCTGAAATGAGCACAGGGGCTTTGTGGAAAGAGGAAGAAATGCCTTTGGAATTAGATGTGGCTGTGTGAGAGAAGCTTAGTGTTTGGAAAGTATCAGGTGACTTTGGAGTGGGACTGGGATAAGAAGTGGGGACTGAGGTCACCATGGGCCAGTCTCCTGCCCCAGCAGAACACCCTAAATAAATTTCAGACTGGAAACATCCTCAGGACTGGTATGAATACACTTACCCCGCTTCCCACATTGGACCATCTACTTAATGGCCCAATTAACATAACTTCTACTAAGCAGTAGAGTCTGCAGTTTTCAAATATACAAGCAGTTTTTACTGCACTAATAACTGTTTCCAGTTACGTTTAGACTACCTGGCAAAAAGCTGCCACTGAGCAACTTGTTATGGGCACTCAATCAAATTCACCTATGGTCTTTTTTTAAAGAACCTGCTCCCTTCTCCAAATTCTGTAGTGGAAAAAATAATCTGCAGATCATCCTGATCTCTGCTGCTCGTAACCCATTAGATGTTCAGAACTGAATCTCCTCCTTATGTTTATTACTTGACCTCTCCACTCACTTTGTTTGCCTTCCTGGGTCCATCCAAGGTTTTAAAAATTTTACTGAAATAATTTAATGAGACTTCTTATACAGTAAAATTCTCCATGGTCATAGGTGACTAAGGCCAGTGCTAGCTATTGCCCTGCAAAAAGATTATATGGATATGCCGATGGGGTCATGTGCCAGGGAAAACGGTTAATGTTGAGAAGGTATCAGCTAATTCTTGGCTCTGTCCTTTGAAAGAAAATAGGTTTAGTAAATGGATCATCATGTAGTTTTAAAGATTACTTCACTTCCTTAGCTTGTAATTTTGTGTTTCCACCTTTCCTTGCTGAAAAGACTGTAGACTTTCTCAATTTCACACAAGGAAGGCTATAGCTTCATATTAAGATCAGATTCAAATGTACAAAATTCAAGAAACTTACAAGAGTTAATTTTAAGGTTATATTCCCCTATTGAGTTACAGAATTATTATGTTTATTAATGCAGCTATGGATGCAAAACCCCAATGTATTTACCGCTGAAATAGCTCTGTGAAAAAGCATTATGCCTTCTTCAAGAAGTCATACAAAACCCCTGAAGTTCTACTAAAACTCTTCTGTTTTTTTTTTTACACAACGTTCACTGTTTTATAACTTTTACCTGTCAGACCATAGAGATAATAATTTTTCAGGCTAAGTAAATTAATCTTTGCTGGACAGATTTCATAACTATACAGTGGATATAGATTATGTGTGAAAGAGGGTGAACTGAAATCTAATTAGATTTCATTTTAAGTCTAGCTGCTGCAATTATGACTTCTGAATAAAAGTGGTTGTTATTTAGCAGGGTAGCCTAAGCAATGCACATAATTATTATAATTATTATGTACCTAATGATATATAATAGGAGTCAGCATTGTAAATAAATGCTGTAGACTGTTCAGCAGCGTGGCCTGTACTTTGCAGAAAACAAAGGTTAAAAAATATGTTTGCACATGATTGTTTTACAGGAACCCTGGGCAACACTATCTGTTGGAGATTAGCTACATTAGGACTCAACAGACCAGAAAACATCCAGAATAATAATCTTGGTGCTAGCTTATAGATGCAGTGTGTTAAAATAGCTAAACCAAATTCTTTCTTTCCCCAATTCTCCCCAAGTATATGCTATACTGTTAATTTTTTTATAAGGTCACTTAGTGGACAAAATTCAACTTATTTATTGAATGCTATAAATCAGAGAACGTGAAATCAACCAGGCAATCAGTTCTTCTGTTCCAAGCTCCTATTCAATTCTCAGAATTTAAGAATATAAAACAGATACTGCTGTTTGAAGTGTGGATTACAATAGCTGCAGATGCTGCCTAACCCCTATTTGCACTGTATTAGCAGAAGAATTGTATTTATATAATGAAGACAATGTCCACTGCTGATACAGATGACACATTATAGATTTAAAATTGCATGTGTTTGCAAAGTGCATTTCAGAACCTTCAATTTTCAAAGTCCATTGTGTTTTCAATTATCTTCCCACCCAGGCAAACTAGGGAGAGACTAATCAAGCATATTGTCCTCACATAATTCCCACTATGCCTTCCTTAGAGAGGTCAAAAGGCACTGTCAGATCACGATTGCAGCTTGCTTTGCCATGGGAAACACTGGTATGATTTACAGTTTATAGTCTCCATCACTAAATGCAGGCATTAGTAAGAGCATGCCTAGCTACAAAATAATTAAGCATTTTGTTATTTAAAGTTTTCCTATGTGAGTTTTGAGATAAGTTTAGCATTTTAAAATTATCTTGGCAGTGGTCAGTTAGGTTCCAGAAAACAATAGACACCAGCCCGTAGTAAATATTCTAGTAATGTATTTAAGGCTCATACATTGATTTGAGTATAAATATTTGTTTTTTAATAACACACATAATACAGGCTGCAAATAAGGGAAAAGGGTAGGTATCTCTCACATGTTAGTAGATGGGTTATTAATTGATTGCTGTCCTAGAATAAAAGGGCATAATCCAGATAGTCACCTAATTGCCACCTGAATTGGAGGTTTGTAGGTCATCATATAAAAGATATCCCCAAGAGAACCTTCCATCAGAGATAAGAATTGGCCACTCACTTATCTCTGTGTTAGGACTGCTCACATTAAACTACCACTGCTGTGAGAATAAGCACATTGTTACACTTCTCTATCACATACAACAGGCATTGGCATTATCAGGTCATTTGGGGAGGAGAAAATTTATCTAAGGTTCTGCAAATGACCTAATTTTGTGCACCTCAAAAAATGAGACCTCTAGGACAACTGAACAGTAGGATAAGGGTAAAAATCATCCCTATCCATATATGTGCCCCTTCCTCTATTTACTGTTAGTGGAAGGCAGAGCAGCTTACAAGTTTTATCCCACCATATAGCTATCATATACAAGCCATAAATGCATAACTAGAAACAGTACATTACAACATTGCCTCTGAATATGGTCCTTTAAATATGTGAAGCGTATACCAATAACAATAATGAAATATTGCCTTTAACCTAAGCTGGGTTTATTAGAATCTACCGAAGGTACAGCTGTCACAGTGAAAGTAATCAGTCAACTGAACATTATTTTACAATATTAAAAAAGGTAGCAATGCTTTTGGAACGAACAAGAGGGCTCCTTTCTGGTTTTGCTTTCAATACAGGAATAATGTGAAATTATGAAGTTGATTCAGCTCAGAAAAAGCATAATTTTTTAATCACAATATTTTTTAAGCCACAAATGGAATTCATTTTAACAATTCATGAATTAAAGATATACTTTGAAATTGAGTCCAGCTTCCTAAAAGCATATATAATATATCTATAACAGCAAACTTAGGCACTAATGTAAACCAAGTTCTATTTACATTTTGATTGCTGCCTCATATCTATCAATTAACATACTGTACTCATAAAATACAACTCATACATAAAATACAAGACTCAGCTGACATGAAGAACTTCCACACACATTTCAGGCTCAGTCTCTACAGACTACTTTGCTGGGAATGCTATGTGTGAAGTTAAATACTATACTTGTGTTTTTATCTATCTAAAATTTATTTATCTATTATTTATCTAATATTCTATCAACCATGCCTTAAAAAAACCACTGCCTAATAGAGCATTAAAGCAGCAAAAAGCGGCCTGTTGCATAAATATTAACAGAGGTCTAACAAATTGCATTTGAAGCCACAAAACCCATTTTTTCACTGATATCAGTAATAACTTTGATTCAGAGAATGAACATTTTCCTCATTTAAAAAAAGAAAAAAAAGGTTCTCCTTAACTTTCCATTGGCTTTAACAGGAGTTTTTGGTATGCATAGCCAACAAGTTGGGTCTACCTGTTAGACTCTGGCAATAGGAATACACGGGAGAAGAATGGGCTTAAAGAGCGACCCCTTCCTTAGTGTACAAAACAGCCTTAAAAAGAGGGCAAAACTCACTTCTTTCTAGATATATATGATTTCAGTAGTATTATGCAGGTGAACAAGGGAAGCTGAACCTGTGTTAACGTGCTTGTTTATATATGACTGACCTGCAAAACAAGCCAAAATATTCCCAGAATGAGGGATGTGATTAGAGAGACAGTGAATTGAATATTCCGTTGGAAAAACAGGATTTAAATTATCACTAAAAATTGCAAAGCTCATCCCTGTTTATAAACACAAAATACGCACGTAAGCTATGAATGCTATGGAACTAAACCCACTTCTCTCTCACTCTCTCACCTACTTAAATCAGCACTTTCAGTAATCTGGATCCAGTATACTGATTACTCTAGCTGCTAGGGATGCAGTGGCTGCTTACACTGAAGGAAGCAACCTCAGCATGTCAGAGAAGGGCCTTTCAGAATAGGCCACAGCTCGGTGCTTCAAACTTCTTTAAAGCAAGAAAGATTATTTATTTAAAACAGGTTGAGTGTTTGTGTTTTGTTCTGTGTTCAAATCCTTTGATAGCCACCATGTGTCATTCCCCTGAAGCTGGTGCTGTGAATACAAGTGGTTTGTTAGTCATGGCTACACTGAGCTATTTAAGCAGATCAGAGGCTATGCAGAACAACAACAGCATTAAGTAAGGACTAGAAACTGTTTTGCTTTGAGAAAGCTTGATACCATAAGGAACTTACCATGCTAAAACAGGGCTGGGGCATGCATGTAGGCAGTACAGCTGGCAGAGTTAGGAATCGTTTGTATGCAAATAGGTTGATGAAAAGCTTTGTGGCATTGCAGTGGGTCAATGCCCACCAGGGTGGATTTCATGGCACTGGCCACTGAGCTCTTCAAAGATCAGGTTGCAGCGCCTCAACTGAAAAGATCTCTTGCAGAGACCTTTGCTAGTCCATTTCAAAATCTGGCTCCAGTAGTATCAGTTATACTGGATGAGACTGCGAATTTGTTCCAGTAACTAGAGCTTGCTCGTATTTATTGCACATCCCCCTAAGAGCCTCCTCCTCAGGAAGGAAGTCTTGTGCACAGTATCAGGAAGCTAAATTTGGGAGCTTTTGTCTCAAAGCTTTCTATACATTTGACAGTTTTCCATGTGATTGGCACACCTATGAAGGTGCCACCTAGCCAAATAAGCATCCTAACTCAGGTGCCTCACTTATGCACTATGTTTCTCAGGGTAAAGTTCAGAATTCAATTCTAACATGCTAAAATTTAAATATTGCCATTATGCCTGAAAGAGGTGTTTCCATGAGAAGGAAGGTTTGTCATTACATGAGGTGTCAAAATTTATGATGTTTAATCTGCCCAAAATAACTTTTCTGTAAAAGTTGTTTTTTGCAACTTCTCTACAGTTGGCTATAATCTTGTCTTTTTTCCTCATTCCTTTATTTTCCTGCACTAGAAGGCTTCTATCAAACACAATACAAAAAATATTGCAATAAACAAATCTGATACCAGGAAGAGTGGCAACAGGTCATTTTGTTATAAACCTTTTGGTGAACTCTCTCCTTAAAAGAGGCCTAACAACTAACTCCCTCTGCTTAAAGGCCAATCTTGACAGCAGTGTGAAGAGATGTGGTTGTTCTCTAAAAACTATTTGGCTCACAGCAATGGTTTTTTCCTGTCTTTCAATGGATGGAAAAATCCTGTCCAATCCTTAAAAAAACTTGCTGTCTGAGGGCATCTCAAATATATTCAGCTTTTAAGAAGCAAGGAGTTAGTAAAGCCAGATAGGTTCCTAAAACTACAGAAGATAAGTAACTTCACATGTTGAAGTCTTGAGCACGTGTGTATTCACTCTTTTTACAGAGACCCTTGCCATCTCACTGATGTACTCTGTGATACTCAGAAGCTTCCTTTATTGTCCCCAAATCCAGCAAAGATGCTAAAGAACGTGAGGAAACTTCTCCACCTTTGCATTCACTTCTACAGAAAGAAAAAAAAACCCCAAACCTGAATAAAACCATAGTGACTATTATGAAACAGTTATCAGCACTAGGCCCTCAAAATGAGTGGCAGGGACTAATGTTCGTCACGTAAGGATTTTCTCCAGTAATAAAAACATCAAACATCATATTGGTGTAAGCCTTTCAAGTATCTTCTCTTGACTCTGCATGGATTGAAAACAAACTTGTTTGTTAAATCTACCTCAGAAGAAATTATTAAATCTATTTGGATTTGTGTAGATTTATGTATTCAGACAGAATCAGGAAATAAATTGATTTTTATGATAAGCCTATGGTTGGGAGGATTATTTCAATTTGCTACATATATATGACCTACCTTTTCAAAAAACAGCAATAATTTCCTAAGAAGACTTTGATACTATCTATGCTTGTCAATTTGTTGTGACTGAGAACAAACTGCTTCTGAAATTTGACAAAAAAATCCCCAAAACAAACCAAAAATCAAGTATTGCCGGTAATATACATGTTCATTGAAAAAAAAAGATACCAAGATACCTTTTTATTTCTGGTATTTATGATTTAAGATTACATAAAGAAGTCTCACATGTTGCTTTCCCATCAGCACAGAGTTTCTTTACTTTTTGAAACTGTTAGCATGTATACACTTGAACAGTTTTTTCATAACTTGCTAAAGGAAAAAAAAAAAACCAAGCAGCTTTATTACACAATCTTTAAAGAAGAAACCTGTAGTTTTATATGAAGGTCTATTTAAGGACAAGGAAAACAAAGATATTACTTTGTACTTAGATGGCACATTTTAATCTAGCAGAGCACCACAAAGTTGGGTAAACAAATGTTTGTCATGTGAAAGCATTTACAGTGTGTATTAGAGGAATAATTTACATATTTTATGAACTCAAAACTAAGGTGAACTTGAATGTCAGATTTTAGGCCTGTAACTTTAAAGGCCTGTTTTGGGTTTTCATGCTGGTTTTCATGGCATTTCCAACACAGTGGGGGGAAAAAAAACCCCTCAAATGCTAGCTATGTATTCTTGTCTTACATCTACAAACTTTTAGTCTCAGTTTTGGTTACTTTCATCATTTGAGGTATTATCCTGAAGATTATTAATTGTACTGTTACATATAAAAAATATCCTGACAGCAAACTGAAGTACAGATAAACTGAAATCCAGTTAAAACTTACTGACATCAGAGAATATTTATTATTTTGTATTTATGTTTTTAGTCCCTTCCATGCATTAACTGAAGCCCAACAGAAAGTCTGCTGTGATTGTTTTAATTTACCAGTATAACAGAGGCTTCGTCTCCTTCTTCCCTTTTGGAAAACTTTGGTTCATTAAAGGACAGCTCTAGCTGACTTTTATACTCAGGACAATTCTTTAATGACTTTGAAAGTTAAAATTTAATAGTATATCCCTTTAACTGCATGGCTGTTATATCCAAACAGACTAGTCCCCACCTACATGTTTTTCGGATTCAGGTTTGCCTACTATAGGTGCCTGAAAAGGGATGACAGTTACTCATGGAAATGCTCAATCTAGACTACAAGGTGGTCTGCGGTAGGATGGGCAAAATAAGGAAGATTTATAAATACCTTCTAATGGGAATTCAAAAGATAACCCTTTTTATAAGCTCTGAGTAGAGCTTGTGGTGCATGGAATGCCTCAAAAGATAAAGCAGTGAGCATGGTGGACTGAACACCATATCCAGCAGATCAGCTGGGCAGACAACTGAACCTTGCTCCTGCTGGAGATAGATGCTTGTTGACTGCATAGTGAAACCTTCTACTCACCCCCAGTAAGTAATTACCATAGTATTTTTACTTGAAGTACAGAGTTCATAGCACTGAACTTCTAATAAAAATGAGAGGTTAAATTAACCAGCACTCAAAGTCAGTTAAGAAGGGGTTCTCACCAGCAGTATATTGCATAGTTATTGCAATCATCTATCAAAGAACACATAATTTCTATAGTACTACAGTAGCATGTAGTAACTTAGGTTAGGTAACTTAGGTTATCCACATCACTGTGCCTCACATCTGGTGCATCAGATCAGAAATTTATACAAGAAAACTATCTATGCATCGCATACATTATCATCATAACTGTCAGTAAAACTGAGTTCTCATTTTTCAGTTTAGCATAATAGTAGCAATCTTGGAATCAATTCGGTTTAAGTACAGTCAGTTTATAAACAGCATCCAATTAAACTCCTCAGAATATGTTACCTATCAGTTTCTGCGAAATAAGTTAATACTGACTTCAAGTTAAAATGTTTTTTCTTAATTCTTTCATGAACTGAAATTGTCGAGTTTATATACAATGTTTTAATGATGTCCCTTGTAACATAACAGTGACCACTAAGCCTAAAATCTTGCAAGACATTAACTGCCTTATTGAAATTAGCATTTTAGTTCAGATGTGTACCAAGGTGCATCAGATTGCACGTGTCCAGGTAAAGTTAAGAAATACTCGGAAAAGAAACCTTTTCCAGAAACTGGCACAGGCCATATGGTACATTGAGTTTCTCCCTCAGGTTTTGAACATAGGGATTTTGTCTTATATAGTATAAGGAGTTTTCTGCTGAAGTAAGTGCATTCAGATAAGATATGAGATTAGGGGTTTGAATTTCTGTAGCGACTACTGGCCAAGTTGACCGCAGTCTGTTTATCAAGCTGCTAACCCTAGTGTCCTGATCAAATACAAGACTCAGATAATTGTGTTCTATTTGACTAAATTATTTCTATTGTGTTTTAAACTTCAGTATCAAGTAGCTGTGTGATGTTCAGATCTGGAGCTGTGTAATGTTCAGATCTGGAGAGGATATAGAAGTCACCATTCCTGGAAGAGGATCACCTAAACCTTTCTACTGGATCTGTATACAAGTGGGACACTGACCTACTTTAGCACCAAACTCTGTGTACTTTTAAAGAACAAACTGTAAACTGTTAGAGTGAAACACCCTCAATGAAGATAAACTCAAGGGATGTTTCTCTGCCCTTTCTTATAAGGGAGCTTTTAGTTCAGATGCTTTGCTGAAGTTGTCCTAACAGATTTCATTACATAATTCTTTGTTGGAGGGAAACAATGGGGTTCTCAAATTATCTGAACACACATAATGCTTAGAAATGCAGTTTATCATAATCAAGAGGAAGATACTGTGAGAATTACTGGTTAAAATATGTTGCTGATGCACAAAAGGTATAGGTGTTGAAGGAGGTGAAAGTTTATGTTTAGTTTAGCATGTCATTCATGTTAACCTGAGAGTTACGATGCCACTTCTGATCAACACAGCATTCTGCAAAGCTCTTGGAAGGAAAAGGCTTCACAAAGATGAATGGAGGGGGGAGGGGCCGGAAAGTAAAAATCCTAAAGTGATGTGACAATTTTACTAGTTTTAGTGGCTTATTAGTATCTTCTACCATAGTGAGAGGTAAAACAGCACATGCAAAAATTTATGTTTAAGGGACAATATATTTTATTGTTAAAAAGAAGGTTTTTCTTGGGCAAGTTACAGTTATTACTTCCATACAGAAGCATAAGGAAAGACACAGCTAAATAATTCGCATGCAGTATTGCAAAATTGCATACCTGTGTCGAGCTAGAAAGCTAAATGGTTATTTGGGCAAATGTTTGTGGTGATTGCACAGCTTAGTGAAGTGAATGTAAGGTGTTTGACATAACCTATGTGTTTCAGAGTAGATCAAAGTGGTAGAGTGAATTGTATAAAGAAGGAGGAGGGGGAGAAATGGGGGCCAAGAGAGAGAGTTAAGCAAAGAATTTGGTTCTGAGCATAAAGGAAATTAACCATTAATGCTGAAGAATCATACACCCCCACCTCCAATCATGGTATGCTTGCAGAGATGAAGAGATCTCAATATACTATTGAAAAGCTTGCATAATGTCTAATGTACAGATCACTGCAGAAAATTCCCTATGTACCAGACTGACACCAGTCATTGACTCTTCTAAGCAACACCTTTAGAAAGCACCTTCTTAAACAGAATTACAAGAGCACTACTAAGCCAGTCCTTCTCATATAAATTCCAGTTTACCTGCTATTTTAATCTCCAAATTAGATCCTTAGAATTATCCTGTGACTACTTCACTGACATACTATGACTTCAGACATGCCAGAGACACATGATACTCACCAAAGCTGCCTTTCCTAAAATCAGAGTTAGGATTTGGAAGAAGTGATTGTGGTAGGCATAGGTAGAAATAAGGAAGAAATACAGAACAACTACAGCACCTTGAATGTTACTGCCAAGCCATGCAAATAAGAATTTATCCTTATTTCCAGATTAAACAGTGTTGTTTCCTTGGAACCTTGTTGCCAATATCTCCCAAAGACTTCCACATAAACCATCTGGATCTGATGTTTGATTACAATAACAGCAGAAAAACGAGGTGAGGACAGGCTTATAGCTCTGGTGACCTCTCATGCTTTATGCTTTTCCCAATGCCCTGAGGACTCTGATGTAACAGCAAGCTGAAGTATTTCCCAAGAGGATGAGTGCAGGATTATTTCACCTTTATCCCTATAGAAGGAGGTAGTGTTCAGCATGTCACCTCACTCAGTGAAATGCAGTTTTGGTCAGAGGGGTACCATTGCTGACTTTCTATTTACAACCTCAGTTTTTTTCCTGATGCTGCACAGTAATTGTTAGCCTCTGAAAAGTCCCAATAATCCTCTGATGAAGGTTCATTAGGGGTCTTGATTTGTTCCAAAGAAATATGCAATAGACAAAAGAAAAGACAAAACCCAGAACATTTTATTACATGCAGTTCCTCACCAAAGGCAGATTGGAGTTTTAGTTAAGTCAACTAGATGGACAGAGGTGGTTCTGCGAGTGTTTAAACTGCCCTCCCTTCAAATAGATTTAGCACACAGATGGCTTGAACACTGTGTGTGAAATACTTCTCAAACTAGCATCCACAGACAGTCACAACCTGTGGTGTTAGTCACTGCACTTTCAGGAAGAAAAGACAGCTTCACCGTCTGTAGAGGTGGTGGAATTAAGAAACACAAATCAGAATTATCAACAGGCAGAAAGTAATAGTATGGGCATATGCACCATACACAAGTGGATGTAAATTCTTGAATCTATTAATATGCTCCCCTCCCTCCCACTTTGCCAGGGGAACTATATTGCCCACCTGCACACCATGTGGCTCTGGCTTTTTAGTGAGCAGTGGGCCATGCTTCTCTCCACTGACTTCATTTCATTGTCACCCGTTTATATAGCAACAATGTGACAAATGATAGACTGAGATCAAGACACAGGAGGAAGACAACATCAGAGTTTGCCTGTTCATACAGCCGCTGACCACCTTTCATTTTTCCCAGAAGTTTGCCCCTACAGCACTGCCACGGTCTGCAGTTCTAAGTGCCTGCTACAAAATTAGTAACATACAAAATACAAAACCTGTGCTTGAGACTACTGACAATCATAGCAAGTCCAAGCAACCATTTGAGTATGGCTTCAGTTTTCACTTTCAGGTTTTTTTTTTTTGTTTATGGTTTTTTGTTTGTTTTTTGGGGGCTTTCTTTTTTTTTTTTTTAAACTGCTGCACAACCTTTTGTGTTTCCTTCTATCCATGCTCCCCCTTACTCAACTGAGAAAATTTGCAGGTTTGAATTTAATGCCACAAATAATTGCAGCTGTGTTTTTTTTGACCAGGCAATATTTTCAGGGGGAAAAAAAATCATTTGATCTTTTAATTTTTAAATAATGTTTTGTTTAAACCTTAGTTATGTTCAATTATAATTAAAAAGCCCGATTATTAAAAAACTCAACTAAGTGAAACCAATGATTCACAGACAGGTTAAACCACAAATCTGATAAGGTTGATTACTCTGATGTATTGCCATGGTATATAAATACTTGTGGTAACTCTAAATGAGCTGCCACATCGAGACTACAGGTGTGCATTCAGAAACACTAGCTTGGGCACCAGAATGTTCCTCAAAGTGAATATAATAAAAGTGCACTATCTTCTTGCTACCCTGCTTTTGACTGGAGAGGTGGGTTATTCCACATTAGCTCAGCGATCACCATGCTGTGCAGTGCAGCATGCCCTTATATGTTCTGCTGAAGATTCTTCTTAAAGTCCTAAGACCTCAAACCCTAAGTCATTCAAAAGAGAATATGGGCTTTTCAAGTTCCATATTTTTTTAAAGTCATCTTTCTCTTAGAGTGCAACCCGCTATTTTAGGCCTTACTCTATACCTTCGACTTAAGTATGCTTTTATTGATCTAGTATTTTACATCTTGAGCACTTTTATTAGGACACAAAATGGTACTTGCAGACTGAGACACTACAACAACCTTTTGTTTTGCTAAATACCAAACTTGATACTGTTACCTTTTCTACTCCTCTACCCAAAGATAAAAAAATAATGAGGATGTTTATAAAGGATGAGAAAGGAAAACTAGGTAGTAGGCTAGATTTGTTCTCTCCACACTTTAAACTCATGGAATACCATTGTCTTAAAAACTGTGTTACATTCAATTTCTCCTAGGACAAGACAAATGATGGTAAGGAACTATCTGTGTATTTTTTTTGCACTTTACCCTCTTTACCCTTCCTTTTCTCTCTTTCAATCCCTCCTCCTCACCAGATCCCCACATACATGAATCACAGGAAAACAAACACAGAAAAGACCAAAATGTGCCATTGAGATTATGAAGACAGAACTCAAATCTGAAGGATCACAGAATATAACCACAATAATACTATTACTGCAGTCACCCTTTGCAGATATTAAGTCTCTATTAAAAGAGACTATAAAATTGAGGTATTTTATGCCCTTTTTTTAACCTGGCAGAAGTTTTTCAGACAGGTATTGATACCAGTCTTATGAATGCAATACACAGAGAACCATGCTCAGCAATAAAATGCAAATAGGATTTTTAAGAAAAGCTTTGTGAAATGTATAGCATTTCCCTGAATATGGAGAATTCACATGTGATTTATTTAATAGCAAACAAAGTAGCTGCTTCATTAAAGAACAAGATTATTTAAACAGACTTATAAGCAAAATAGGGATAGTCTCATAGTACTCTGCACAGATTTATTTCATTTTGCAATATAAAAAAGTGAATAATACTGACAGTTAAGCCAATATACTGGTACATTTTACACTCTACTGAAAAAGTTTTCTAACAATTAAAGAGAAGAAGAAAAGTCAGTTACACTAACGAAACTCTTCTTTTGCTTCTGACTTTGAAAATTTGCTGTTGGATTTATGTGATTATGTTTAAACAAAGCCTGTAACGAAGCCCTACTGTAATTTCTCAGATCTCAGAATACTTTGGTTAACATGACAGCAAATCTTTGTGTTCTACTGCCTA
The DNA here is from genome assembly GCF_949628215.1 of Phalacrocorax aristotelis. Lineage (NCBI taxonomy): Eukaryota > Metazoa > Chordata > Aves > Suliformes > Phalacrocoracidae > Phalacrocorax > Phalacrocorax aristotelis. Next base: position 17,210,503 of record NC_134283.1, read on the forward strand.
GAACAGCATCTTCAGAAATACTCCAGGAACAAATACTCAGATGAAAGTTCAGGAGACAGCAGATCCCATATTTTCTTATGTGCTTTGTCTCCAAATGCTGTCCAAGAATTTTTTGCTACTCTCCTATAATGAATTTTTATTAACTTCCATTAAGTGACTAAGTCCTCAGATGGTATATTTCTGAGAGGTTCCATTGATGTATGCCAATTACACCCACTGACAAACAGACACTGCATTACAAAAAAAAAAAATCCATATTTTTAATGACTCCCTTGCTGTCTTCCATGTATGTGTGTATGTCATGACATATAGCTTTCCACCATCTGCACCTCTTCCTTTATAAATATATATATCTCCACTTTGTATTATAAATTGCTTGGTTGTGAGGTATCTTGACATATGACATAACAGCAGGGCTGGAGAGGGGGGTGTAAGTGCTGCTCATTAAATTATTGCTGAAGTATTCTCTCCTTCCCTCCTCCCTGTGTTCCCTGGAGACACAGGTGTTAATAAACTCAAACAAAATGAAAATGGGTAAATTATTGCATCTGTGAACACCTACATTGTGCCATGCCTCACTAGTTTCCAATACCACCTCATTCTTGAGACAACCAAAGAAAAAGATGTAATTTCATCCTGTAGACTGGGTGGTATAAGGAAAGGACAAAAGAGACAAGATATTGCAATCCAAAGGTCAGCGACCCACTTCCTTGTATAATTATAGCATTTCATTTATATCCTACCAATCTGTCTTTGGATGGCTGATAGTAAATTAGTAGTTAAAAAGAGAACAATTTTAAAAATTCCTTAACTAGTAACTGAGCCCTAAAGCTGGACCATCATATAAGGAGATGAGCACAAGTAGTAGCTTGTAATTTATTTTCTAAAAGTATTTAAAAAAATAATACTCAGAGTCAGGTCAGATATAGAGGTCTAGATGTGTGCCTCACTGCTATAATTCAGGCATCCTTATTCTAAACACCACAGGGATTTTGAAACGCTTCAAGGGTCTGAACCATTCTTGAGTGCAATATACATCCAATTGAATCTTCCTCAATGGATGCACTTTATAACTTTTTAGAATGTAAGCAGTACATTTTTGTGCTGCATTCCTCATTTCCCATGATAAAGTACATACTAAACTGTACTCTTCCAGTGTATTCTCCCAAGAATGTTTCATACAGAAACAAAAACTGTGCAGGTACCTCAATGTTGAGATATTTCCTAATATATATTAACAGCTTATATCTAGATTTGATGTTTGTGTTTGGCCCCTCTTTAGGTACTGGGGTAAAACTTGTTCTAGTGACCATGTAGGGTCTTAACCCTTCTTTACAGTCACAACTGAATATTTTTTTTTTTTTAAAAAAGAGATATCAACCACAATAAGGAGATAGTTCTAGTCTAGTCTTGGCTTATCACATATGGCACTTGAGAACTTAAATGATCTGGCCCACCTTTAGTAATGAGTGGAGGCCAACATTTTAATAGTCTGCTAGCCATTGTTATTGGAGCAGTACCATACAGCTCTTTGCATCATCATTTACTGAGCAACCAGGTAAGTACAACAGGAAAAAATTCTAGATCTCTAGAACTGGTCAAGGAATCACTCAATCTGTATCCATCCAGTATATCGTGCAATGCCAATAACTTATCAGGCTCACTCTCTCCAGCATAGCAATGTTTCACACTTCAGTGCAAGGTACTAAAATGCTATATATTATACAACTTTATAAGAAACCAAACGGGAAATAAAGGGCTCTATAGGGCTGGTGGAAGAGAAAAAACCAAGTGCTGCCTGTTTAGAATACTGGAAACTTAACTATTAAGGCCAGATACTTCAGAGAGCTCCAGTCCCTACAATTGCTGGCAGCCAATCACAGGTCACGCATGTTTCATTTACATTCTAAATATTGACTGCAACTTTGAATTCAAGACTACAGCCACTTTGAAAAAACCTGATACCTTTCCACTTACAAATCTGTATACCTATATTTATTTCAACCAGACCACAGTAATTCATATTTATGAGGATGAGTGAAAGAAGGATGCTCATGGCAAAAGGAAATTATAAAAATACAAGAACCTGTGAAGATGCCAACGGGACTGAATGAGTGGCACCTGAAACATATAGAGCAGGCACATGGAAGTGAGAAAAGGACAGGACAATAGTATTTATGTAGCTGCCTACTCATACAGGCACAGAAATACCTTTTTTTTGTGCTTTTTCCACATAAAGTCTAGGAGAAGTCTTGGTACTTGTACCAAGTATATTTGCCACCTCCTATTTAATGGATTTATTTGACTCTTACAGACACTAGCATCTGAGACATCTCTGATTTCAGGCTAATCAAACTAACAGTGTCTGGCACATGCTAACTTCTTCAGTGGTAAGTACTAGATCTGTTATGGGATTGAAATGTGCATATGTTGCATATTTCTGGATTTATATCATACATGAATATGACTAATAAAAAGTGGACAGAAGAAGAGAGCTCTGGAAAGAGCTTGTCAACAGTATTTTCAGGTGAAAAAAATGAAAAATAGGTGGTTTTGATCTACAGATTGTGAAGTGTATGAAGTACAACAATTAAAACAGAAGGGTAGATACTTTGAACTCATTAAAATTTCTTTTGAAGATGAAAGTCATTAGATTTCAATGAGAACTTGGAGCAGAAGCTCACATTGACATGAGAATATTTAACCTGTAGTCTACAGTGCTTCAAGCAATTGATAGTATGATAAATAACTGCTTGGCTGTGGTAACCACATAGAAGGAAAAAAAGGATTACCCTAATCAAATACAGTCAGCGTGGTGCTGCCTGTCTCTGTGCTCCACATTTCATTCTGAATTTTTCAGAAGTTTGCAGTTATAAAAACGGAAATCCTGAGTTCTTAAAGAGGAAATTGTAAAGGATTTCTTTTCCTGTCACCTCCAGGAAAACTTTGGTAATATTCAGGGTCAGTTCTTCAGCTGGCATGATCAGCATAGCTGTTTGGAAGCCAGTGGATCACTGCCAATTTGTAACAGCTGAATGTCTGGTCTTACTACAAGGGCAACTCTATTTTACAACTTTTGCTTCCATGCCCCTACCTTTTTTTTTTTTTTTAATTAAGGACATTAATAGCCAAATATAGTATTTGTTGTGAGGATTACCTGTTCTCCTCTTCTTCAAGGTATCAGACTCATGTTTTCATGTTGGTAAGTTGCACTAGTGATTAATTCTTACTCATATTTCAGTATCACCACAAAGCAAAAACCAGGACCGTACAGTGCTTTACCATACAGGTGTTTTTTACGCTACATATTGTAGATAAAGGGGAACTTGTCCCACTCAGGGCTCAGAGCTGAAAAAAACCCAAATAATGATGTTAACAGAGGCCTCCTGAAAAGGCAGAGCAAGCTTGTGTTAGACGATAATACGCACATTAAACAGGGCTTTACAGTTAGTTCACTGTAAAGAAATGAGAAATATCACAAAAGTGAAGGTGCACAAGTACAGGCTCCATAGGTCAAAGGACCATAAGCCAATGGCAAAACCAGGATTGCTCTTACAGGTTATCCCACTGGAGGCACAGTGCCCATGCAGTCAGGGGTGAAACAACAGTGTGTCCTTCTTCACAAAAGAAGGTGGCATTTACATAGTAAGTAATACATAAAGACATTGGGAAAAAAAAAAAACCCTCAAAACATTTCCTATTCAATCTCTTTGCACTTTTGTAAGCACTTAGATCCTGAATATACAGTGCTCAGCAATGTTCTACCAAGTCCTCTTTGCACCCTAGGCAGCATGATCCCTGTAATTAGTGGTGCTCCCCAGGGGTCTGTGCTGGGTCCAGTCCTGCCTAATATATTCATCAATGACCTGGACGATGGGATAGAGTGTAACCTCAGCAAGTTCGATGATGATACCAAGCCGGGAGGAGTGGCTGATACACGAGAAGGCTGTGCTGCCATCCAGCGAGACCTGGACAGGCTGGAGAGCTGGGCCAAGGGGAACCTCGTGAAATTAAACAAGAGCAAGTGCAAAGTCCTGCCCCTGGGGAGGAACAACCCCATACACAAGTACAGGTTAGGGGCTGACCTACTTGAAAGTGGCCCTGTTAAGAAGGGCCTGGGAGTGCTGGTGGACAACAAGTTGACCATGAGCCAGCAACATGCCTTTGTGGCCAAGAAGGCCAACAATATCCTGGAATGCATTAAAAGGAGTGTGGCCAGTGGATCGAGAGAGGTTATCCTCCCCTTCTACTCTGCCCTAGTGAGACCACATTTGGAGTGCTGTGTCCAGTTTTGGGCCCCCCAGTTTAAGAAGGACAGGGAACTGCTTGAGCAAGTTCAGCGGAGAGCTACCAAGATGATCAGGGGACTGGAGCATCTCCCTTATGAGGAAAGGCTGAGAGTCTTGGGTTTGGTCAGCCTGGACAAGAGAAGGCTGAGGGAGGATTTCATCAATAGCTATAAATATCTAAAGGGTGGGTGTCAGGATGATGGGACTAGACTCTTTTCAGTAGTGCCCAATGACAGGACAAGGGGCACAAGTTGGAACACAGGAAATTCCAGCTCAATATGAGAAAAAACTTCTTTACCGTGAGGGTGCCAGAGCAGTGGCACAGGCTGCCCAGGGAGGTTGTGGAGTCTCCTTCCCTGGAGACATTCAAACCCCACCTGGATGCCTTCCTGTGCCCCCTGCTCTAGGTGTCCCTGCTCAAGCAGGGAGCTTGGGCAAGATGATCTCCAGAGGTCCCTTCTAACCCTTAGCATTCTGTGATCCCTACATAAAATATCCCTGTTGAAGAAGAACCTGACTTCTTTTTAACATATAGGTATTTTCTGCATGAATCAAGAGGATAAAATTAACACGACACTCTGCACTGTCTATGAGCTTCGCCCTGAAGGGCTGTGTAGGCAGAGGTTTTCATTTTGATAAGAACACACAAAACAAATTTCACACCTTTCTAATCCTAGGCAGTGTTTCCTTTACCCCAGGATTCTTTCTTTTAACAAAAAGATAAAAACTTTATGATTTAATCTGAATTTTGAGAATGTACCTGGTGCCAGTAAGCAGTGGCCTCAGTGGCCCACTCTATACCACAGGGTCCGTGGGACACATGGGTGCACCCCCTCCCCCCAACCCAGCCCCCCTCACTCACAGCCAGCTGACGTCTCCTCAGCCATGTCTCTCCATGTCCCCACTGCTCTTAGGCCCGAGCTGCAAGCAGTCAGCAACCTTTCCTTTCCGACCAGACTAAAAAATGGCACCTTCTTTAGGTCAACTTCTTGCTGTCTTACTTCACAGCTCTCCCTCATTAAGGTAATGAGATGCATATCTCCAAGGCTCTCTTTACTACTTCCCTGCTAGTACTGGTAAGGAATCAATTCCACCGTAGTTTGTAAACACAAAAAACCCAAATTCTGAAAAGAAGTCATCTAGGAAGAAAAAATCAAACCATTTTATCTTGCATATATTGAAAAAAAACCCAGTTCTTTTCTTCCATTTTCTCCCCTATGAAGAAAACGGCTCTAGGGAAAGTAAATGATTTTGTGAAGCCTTTTGATTTTGACAGTAATCTTCTTTGACAAACAGTGGTTCGGGCAATACATTTCTGACTCACTTGAGTTGCATAAACAGACTTTTGTAGGTCCACAAGGCAGCTAGGAAGCCTGATGGTAAATGATCACTAGTGTAATGTTAGACCAGTATCCATTAACTTCTAAAAAGACAGATTAAGAAAAAAACCCCATACCCATCTACAACAAAATATATAAATAAAGACCCAGCTACTTTTATCTAAATTAGTCCTATAAACAATTTCCCAAGAGATTATGACTCTAGGGCTAGACATGAAGGGGAGCAGAAGAGTCACTGGACAAAGAAAGAGAGGGGATAGGGTAGCTGTCAGAAAAAAAAAACCCCCAACAAGTCAGAAAAAGTAGAACTGTGGGAACCTGGCAAAGAGGTCATACAGACTCAGCTACTGCCATCACTGGGAAAGAGGAAATGTGGATGATATAATTCAGTCAACTTTTGCAATCTTCCAGAAAGATTTGGTTTAATTCAAGGAATGAAGTTGTAGCTAGTTTGTTTCTCTCTCTCCTTAGTAATAAGAGCTCTACTAAACTTCAAATTTATCTTTGACTATCTAGGACTAAATCTGAAAACAGAATTCAGACACACTGGAACATTTTATGTTTAGAAAATCCTTTGCCCTTATAGTATTTGCCATCTTATTATGTTAAATTTGGCTGGCCAAATTCTGCTCTTACTTGAACTTCACATCTGTCAACATAGAGTGTACAAGGCATACATCAAGGCATCATTTAGCTCAGCATAGGGAGAGATTTGATATTTGAAATACATTTTATCTTTTGAAAGCCATATATTTTTGCAACAATAAATGTTGAAACAAGATTCCCCAGGGTCATGCAATCTGTGTTCTTTCCCACTTAGCTAAAGATGGTATTAAGGAGCTAAAATAAAGAGAAATATTGTCATTTTGTTACGTACTGTAATGTGCTTGATATCATTCTTCTGACACTTTGGACACGTGTTTAACAAGGAAATCAACATGAGCACACTAGCTGCTGAGCATTTCCAGGTGGAGAGTTTGTGACAGGACTGGATTGTCAGCTCAAAGGCTGTGTACAAGCCACCAGCTGATAAACACACACTCTGCAGCACGGTGTGGGGAGAGAACTGGCTGCCTGGTGAATGGTAGACCTTTAGCAGCTGGTAAAACAGCAGCACTGCAGGCAGCTGTTGGCCTTATTTGGCAGACAACAGCTGCAGACATCAAAGAGAATTATAGAGAAAGGGGAAGGTGGAAAGACTTAGGTAAAAAAGGAATTCAATCTACATTGTTCTTATGAGGTAGATGAGTTACTTTTTAATGATATAAACATATTCTAATATTATCAGTTTGCCTAAATTTTAAAAAGAAATATTAAAAATACTTGCAAACATATACATGGAGCACTAATTCCTCAGACATCCTAGTGGAGTCTCAGAGGGTTATCCCCATGAAAAAAATACTGGGTTCTATTGAAAAAAGTGTTCCAAAAAGCTCAGGCAAAATTCTGATGTTATTTTCCTCAGATAAGTAGAAATCACCAGAGCAAGTACATTTACTATAAGGAGTATTTACTGTCATTATAATGTCTTAGTTTTCTTATACTGTGTACATGGGAATAGAAATCACAGCTGCTCAGAGTGCCCAAGATAAGAGAAGTCATCTATTAACGTGACTTAATTTTTTCTCTGACCCTTTATGGTGGTGAGACCAAATAGAAAACATACTGATAAAATATGCTAGTTTATGCTGTATATACTGTGTACGCTTTGGGGTGGCACAAAAAGCTGTCGTTTATTTTGGCTTTGTAACAGAGGACACAAGTTATTAGCCGTGTTGTAACTTGTAGTAAGCACTTGTATTGAAAGACATAATGATTGTAGGGTATCAGATTAGTGTTGAAATTCAGTTTTAAATGGTCAATAAATGAGTAAGCAGTGAAAGAACGGTGCATATTGCCCCACTTTCAAACACATGTGCAAAAGACCCAAATTAGGCCTTTTGAACTGGCTGACTTTACACATTATACATAGAAATTCCAATCATTTTAGCTGAAACTCTCCAAAACTTTCTTCCAAAATTTTCTGCAGTGCTTCAAAAATTTCAATACAGAAACAACAAGGTAGGAAAAACAGAACTAGTTGCATTTCAACCTCTTGATCCCAATGCCTGTAACTAAACCTTTTTTATTTAGTTTTTTGTTTTGTTTTTAATTTATTTAGCACCAAAACTGAGCCTGGTGGAGAATTTCACTGTCACACTTGTTTACTATTAGAAGCAATTTTATTTTTTAAAGAGTCCTGGAAAATGGAGACAGATTTCCTTTACAGGTATTTTAGGTCAAATAGTTATCCACACAGCTAGAGATACATCCACTTAACTCACAGGTGCTTGTGCACCTGAACTTGATCTGAGTTTCCCTGCTAATTTATCTCTGTTTAATTTTCTTTTACACAAAGACACTGTCCATCATCAAACAAAGCAACTATGTATGTGTTTGATCAAGTGGTAATTCCACTGAGGCCAACACAATCCTTCCCATATACAAAGTTAGGGATATTATACTTTGGTCTTCTGAAGATGTTCCACAGCTCATAGGTTTAATAGCATTAGTTTGGTGCTATCAAATTAGTCCAATGTTATCAGTTGAAACAATGAGATTTAAATTTTAAGATGAAATTTCACAGATAAAAATATTAGGATAATTCTATCAGCTATAATACTGGAGTGTGCATGCATACAACATTATATACAATGTCAGATTCAAACAGGCCATTAGAAAATATCAGATGGTGTATACAATGGCTTGTTTCCCAACCTGATTCCCACAAGAACCTCAACCAAAACTCATCAGTCCTATTTTTTCCCCATTATACTTCTCCATTTCTAATCGTTTCCAATTCTTCATAGAAGCACTTTCCATTCAGCTATGCAATATAATATAGTATACATAATATTTTATAAGAGGCAGCTTCTGCAACTGCCTTTATACCTTTAGGCTTTGGGACTTGACATCGCAATGGTCTTGATTTATTAGAAGATAAACCTTTTCCAATGTTTTTTCTTTTTAAGTAGTGAACTGTAAATAACCAGTCCAATATGAAAAATGCTAAATAGCTCCTTTGAAATTCTAATGGAGATTGTCTACAGTTATATCACCCACTGCAGAATCTTTGTGTTGATACTTTACCTACACATATGGAATGTACAGGAATGTAACCTGCATATGTATGCATATTTCTGTGTTGGTCTGCTGGAACACAAAAATTTGTGTTGGGTGCAGCTAGCATGTTAAAGCTGGATTCCAAAACATTAAAAAAAATATCATTTTGCTATATTTGGGGCTTATAGATTTTTACTTGAATATTCAATGACATATTTGCTGTTAAATGTAATTCAATCAGCAGTCTCCCTGCCTTTTTTCTTACTGGCAAATCCTTAATTATTCAGTTCTGTAGTCTTGATGGTTCAGGCTTCCCAACTCTCAAATCATCACTGAAGAAACCTTGCTGCAAAGCTTAACTCCAGCCAGACCTCACTTTCTGCCAGCAACAGCTCTTTCTGCCTATGCTTACATTACACGACATGTGAATATCATGGTATTCCCCGATGTCAGCACCTGAGTCCGGATGGAGCTAGGACTGATTGGGCGATGCATCTTGATCCTTGAGTTTAGACCTCTAGCTCTGACTTCGTATTGAACTTAAATCCTAAGCTACCAAGCCTTTCTAATTACTCTAATGTTTTCTCTTGCTCCCTACAGGCTCCGCCTCTAGTGCATTCTATTAGTGAGCAAGCTCAGCTCCAACAGCCTTTATTCTATAAGCTATGATCAAGGTTTGTAGAGCTCAGAAGCTCTTATCCCTGACAGCCTTAACTAAATCACTTTTCCAGGCTTGCCATTCTTCAGAACCCAGCCCAGCTTTGCTATCACCAACCCAGCATTTCCAGAATGCAGTCAAGTGCTTATCACTTAAAACTTTAAGTGCTAATTGCTTAGTAATGAAAACTTTAATTGCTGGAGATTAAACCTTTAACTGCTAAGTGGCTGGCAGAGTTCCAGTCCATAACATCTGAAATTCACTAATATAACGTTTTAAAATGCCCTTTATATGAGAACTATTCTGTCCCCACGTGTGTGAAGGCTTAGATGCAAGATGGTTGTTTTAAGCATTTCCAGGATTGAGGAAAAAAGTGTGGCTGAATTAGCAATAGCTAATTTAGGATTAAATAAAATCTCAGTGTTCATCCAAGAAATGTCTAAATTTTTAAAAACCATTTCCCCCATACCTTTATTGTGCCTGCCTATGTTCTCAGGAAAGTTGATCCCTCTTCAAAACGTATGCTTCAAGAGAGAGATAATTAGTTTTGTCCTGACCTGGTCTTCAGGACAGAGACTCTGTTGTGTTCTTACATTGATAGGTTTACTACTGACTGCCAAAGCTACTGTGTAACCTGAGGAACAGTATTCTGATCTTGATTTTCACAATTTCAGAGAAAATACTTGCAGAGATGAAGCAGCTAATTCCCTGTAGATTATATTTTCTGCTCTTTTACTGTGGGTGCTAATGGAGCTGAGTAGAGATGTTTAATGCAATGTTACTTGTGAGACACAAAAGGGCTTACACTGGGTAATGACAAGGAGATACAGGCAAACTGAATTCCTAATGTACCATTTCCTGCTCAATTAGAAATTGGATTGGACTGATTTCCTCGGTCTGCTTTCTAGATTCTAGAAAATGCAGAAGAGACATCATGAAAATATGTAAGACAAAGCATCTTTTCATTGTATTTAGTCCCTGTTCAAAATTCTAACCCATTTATTTAAGTTCCCTTTCATGTCACAGGAGCTTTACAGAGGGCTTGAACAGTGTTCCCAAACACAGAACAAGGATAGCGTCTCTTGCTTTTACCTTCAGAACCACAATATGAGAAGCTTCTGGCACTCCGATATTCTGTCAGTTTTTAATGCAAACTCTGGAAGTTCACAGACACAACGTTGCACAATCTGAAGAAGATAAATCACAGTTACTTCAAGCCAGCTGACAGCAGTTTAAGCAGCTGCAATCATCAACCACCAAGGGAGTTTCTTCTTTTATCTTACTAAATGCAAAAGTATACCAGGAACTGGTAATATCACTGGATTATCAGGAGTCCTGCTTTTACATAAATATCAGCAAGCAGTAAGTAAATTCTGTTGACAAAATGTAATAAAACAAAGACGGTTTCAAATATGACCATTCCCTGATGCATTCTGTAGCCCTGTCTTATTCACTTATTGCATGCTGCTGAGATTATAAGGTTTGCTTTTATCTGTCAGAAATCAATATTTCAAACATCGGATAAAAGAGGAAATTGAACTGGGAATAGGCTGAAGTGCTGTAAAAACTACAAAGCACAATTATCAAAAAGCACTTAAAGTACTTAATAGGACACATATAAAAATGCTCAAATTAATGTCAGGGAACTATAATGAGAACTTTTTCTATGCTTTTTGATCCAAATGCAATGTAATTTGAGTGCAACTTGGTCAGTCAATACAGTTTTCAATTTATATGAAACCCTAAGGATTTCTAGCAATCCATTTGCTAGAACTGAACCATTACATATGATTGGTTAATATTTCAATTTATTGAAAATACATTATTTTGTGTAAAGTGTTTAAGTTGTTGAGGTTTAACCATTATAAACAGTTATGATAAAAATAGATCTTTGCGTAAACAAAGACCTTACAGTCAAGCTTTTAATAAACACTCGTATAACTAGAAAATTGGATTTTAAGGGGAATAGACATAAGGAAAAACTGCAGATACAGGGTGGAGAGATGAGAGGGAAATGTTGTATAGAACCAATCTATATCAGCACGCATTAAACTGAGAAGGGACCTCTTTGTAAAATGTTGGAAACCATGGTTATTTTATGCAAAAAAGTTCACTATTAACTTTGGTACTTTCCCCTTAGATTTATATATTCATTTATCATCTTTAATGCTAATGAGCTGGAGGCCTTTACAAAACTATGCTAGATTAGAAATCACTGCAAATGAGTGTATACATGTCAGTATGCACACACTAGCAAACAGAGAAAATAGATTGTGTGGCCTTAGAAAATTTCATATGAAATATGAAGAGCTGCAACACAAAGAGGCATTATAGCTATGATTTGAGTGACCAAGACCCACACTAACTAAATGGCTATATCAAATTGTATCACTCTCTTTTCTAACCTACACACCATGGTTTTAATAAGGAATAACAAAAGATTCTCGGGAAATCTTTCTTTGTGGAAAGTAATTTTGAACACTTACACTTCTTTTTTATACTTTAATTATGACAATTTTTTCATATGAAGGAACCTTAGCTCAATCACAATTAAAATGTGCTTACGGGAACCACATCAAACTCCCTGAACTCTGGATGAGACTGTGGTTTCCACTAACAGACAAACAGTTTCATTAGCCAAAAGTCTTCCCACCACCTCTCCTCATTACAGTCTCAGGCCTAATCCAGTACAACATCTTGGTTAACACACCTATTTTCTCTGTCATCCAGGCTAAGTCCAAACTTTGTTGTGTCTTCTATTTTCAAGATGCAGAACTGAATTTCACTCCCTAGAATCACTACCTAGGTCATAATTCACTGCTTTAAATTCATCCTCCCTACCCTTTATGGTTCTTCATGAATCTTCCCTTTTTCTGCTTCTCTCCTCATTAGTCTCCCCACCCATCCCTATATATCCCCTTTATTCTGCAAACATGCCACACCAGCATGTTATACCGTTCTCCTTGCTTTCTATATGCTATTTCTGGTTTTCCCCTCCTTATTTCATATGGCTTGACCTTCCTAAGTTTGGAAGCTTGCTACCTTTTCAGATTTCACAGCTTTTCTGTGGGGATGTAAATGTAAAAAAAAAAGTAATATTTCACACAAAATATTATTTCTGTCTGTCGTGGTTTAGCCAGCAGCTCAGCCCCACACAGTTGCTCACTCACTCCCCCACCAGTAGATGGGGGAAGAGAATCAGAAGGGTAACGCTCGTGGGTTGTGATAAGAACAGTTTAATAATTAAACTTCAAAGGAACAACAACAGAAATGCAATGTAAAGGAGAACAACGAGAGGCACAAAACCCCAGGGGAGGGGGGAAGGGAAACAAACCACAGCTGCCTACCAACCCAATGCCACACCACTCCCAAGCCACAAAAGTGCCTCCCCTTAATATACTGGTCATGGTGTCACATGGTATGGAATGAACCTGCCATTGGCCAGTCGGGGTCAGCCGCCCCCACCATGGCCCTGCCCCTCCCAGTCCCCCGCTACGTGGCAGAGCGCGGGAAGCTGGAAAGGTAGCCGACCCCCACAGTGAAGAGGATTAGCCCCTTCTCAGCCAAAACCAGCACATTCTCCACCCCTTATTCCATACCATATACACCATGCCCAGGTCCCATACCATCCAAGACAACCTTACCAACCACCCCCACCCCCCCCATCCTTTAACATAATACACAGACATCATTCCCTTAGTTCATGGACCTTCCCTGTAAAATGTCCATTAAAATGTCCACTGAGTTCACCCAGTCCATGACTCTGGGCTCCACCTGTCATATCAGTGTTTCAGGGCAGGAGAGATGGTGTGTGTGGCATTGGGTTGCTGCATACCAAGTCAGTTATCGTTCCATCACTGCTGCACTTTGCTTGTTTCATAGTTGATCTTCCATGGATTGGGAGGCTTGTACTCTGATATCATTGATAGAACACAGAGGTGACACACAATATTATATAGCAGTTCGCATTGTGCCATTCAGTTCATTGACTGTTTCTGTCCAAAATCAAATCCCCTTTAGGCGCACATCAGATTTCTCCATCCTCCTGCATCACCCACCAAGTGCACCCAGGTCCTCGAGCAAAAGCAGTCCCACGAATGGGTTTGCCTTTGCCGGAGGCAGGAAGAACCCAGACTGTTTTGCCCAGCATACTTTTTGCGTGCACTACAGGGACTCTATCCCCTCCCACAGTATGTAGGATTTCTGACTGGGCAGGGCCAGCTCAGTTGGCAGATCCCCTTGTGTTGACTAATCACGTGGCTTTTGCTAAATGTGTATCCCAGTGCTTGACTGTTCCACCCCCCCATTGCTCTCAGTGTAGTTTTTAACAGTCCATCGTACCGTTCAATTTTCTCAGAGGCTGGTGCGTGATAGGGGATGTGATACACCCACTCAATGCCATGATCTTTGGCCCAGGTGTCTATGAGGTTATTTCGGAAATGAGTCCCGTTGTCTGACTCAATTCTCTCTGGGGTGCCATGTCGCCACAGGACTTGTTTCTCTAGACCCAGGATAGTGTTCCGGGCAGTGGCGTGGGGGACAGGATATGTTTCCAGCCAGCCAGTTATTGTTTCTACCATTGTAAGCACATGGCGCTTGCCTTGGCGGGTCTGTGGGAGTGTGATACAGTCAATTTGCCAGGCCTCCCCATATTTATATTTCAGCCATCGTCCCCCATACCACAGAGGCTTTACCCGCTTCGCTTGCTTGATTGCAGTGCATGTGTCACATTCGTGGATAACCTGTGCAATAATATCCATGGTCAAGTCCACCCCTCGATCACAAGCCCACCTGTATGTTGCATCCCTCCCTTGATGGCCTGAGGTGTCATGGACCCACCGAGATAGAAATAGTTCACCCTTATGCTGCCAGTCCAGATCCACCTCAGCCACTTCAATCTTGGCAGCCTGATCTACCTGCTGGTTGTTTCGATGTTCTTCAGTGGCCCGACTCTTGGGGACGTGAGCATCCACATGACGTACCTTTACAACCAGGTTCTCTACCCGGGCAGCAATATCTTGCCACAATGTGGCGGCCCAGATGGTTTAACCTCTATGCTGCCACTTGCCTTGCTTCCGCTGCTGCAGCCAGCCGCACAGGGCATTTGCCACCATCCAGGCGTCAGTATAAAGATAGAGCACTGGCCACTTTTCCCGTTCAGCAATGTCTAAGGCCAGCTGGATGGCCTTTACCTCTGCAAACTGGCTCGATTCACCTTCTCCTTCAGCAGTTTCTGCTACTTGTCGTGTAGGACTCCATACAGCAGCCTTCCATCTCTGGTGCTTTCCCACAAGGCGACAGGACCCATCAGTGAACAGGGCATACTGCTTTTCATCTTCTGACAGTTTGTTATAGAGTGGAGCTTCTTCAGCACGTGTCACCTCCTCCTCTGGTGATAATCCAAAATCTTTGCCTTCTGGCCAGTCCATAATCACTTCCAAGATTCCTGGGCGACTGGGGTTTCCTACTCGAGCCCGCTGGGTGATCAGTGCAACCCATTTACTCCACGTAGCATCAGTTGCATGGTGTGCAGAAGGGATGTTTCCTTTGAACATCCAGCCCAGCACCGGTAGTTGGGGTGCCAGGAGCAACTGTGCCTCAGTACCAACCACTTCTGAAGCAGCTCGAACCCCTTCATATGCTGCCAATATCTCTTTTTCAGTTGGACTATAGCGGGCTTCAGACCCTCTGTATCCCCGACTCCAAAACCCTAGGGGTCGACCCCGGGTCTTCCCTGGCGTTTTCTGCCAGAGGCTCCAGGTAGGGCCATTCTCCCCGGCTGCAGCGTAGAGCACATTTTTTATATCTTGTCCTGCCCGGACTGGCCCAAGGCCTACCACATGAACTATTTCTCGTTTAATCTGTTCAAAGGCTTGTCGTTGCTCAGGGCCCCGTTTGAAATCATTCTTTTTCCGGGTCACTTGATAGAGAGGGCTTACGTTCAGACTGTAGTTTGGAATATGCATTCTCCAAAAACCCACAACGCCCAAGAAAGCTTGTGTTTCCTTTTTGCTAGTTGGTGGAGACATGGCTGCTATTTTGTTGATCACAACCATTGGAATCTGACGACGACCATCTTGCCATTTGATTCCTAAGAACTGGATCTCTTGTGCGGGTCCCTTCACCTTACTTTGTTTTATGGCAAAACCAGCTTTCAGAAGGATTTGGACTATTTTCTCTCCTTTCTCAAAAACTTCTTCCGCTGTGTTGCCCCACACAATGATGTCATCAATGTATTGAAGGTGTTCTGGAGCTTCTTCCTGTTCCAGTACAGTCTGAATCAGTCCGTGGCAAATGGTAGGACTGTGTTTCCACCCCTGGGGCAGTCAATTCCAGGTGTACTGGACGCCCCTCCATGTGAAAGCAAATTGTGGCCTGCACTCTGCTGACAGAGGGATTGAGAAGAATGCATTAGCAATATCAGTTGTGGCATACCACTTGGCTGCCTCGGACTCCAGTTCATACTGAAGTTCTAGCATGTCTGGCACAGCAGCACTCAACGGTGGAGTGACTTCATTCAGGCCACAATAGTCTACTGTTAGTCTCCACTCTCCATTAGACTTCCGCACTGGCCATATGGGACTGTTAAAGGGTGAGTGGGTCTTACTGATGACTCCTTGGCTCCTCAGTTGGTGAATGAGCTCATGGATGGGGATCAGAGAGTCTCAGTTGGTGCGATATTGCCGCTGGTGCACTGTTGTGGTGGTGATTGGCACCTGTTGTTCTTTGACCTTCAGCAACCCCACAACAGAAGGGTCCTTCGAGAGGCCAGGCAAGGTAGACAGCTGTTCAGTTTCCTCCATCTCCAAGGCAGCTACACCAAAAGCCCACTTGTAACCTTTTGGGTCCTTGAAATACCCTCTCCTGAGGTAGTCTATGCCAAGGATGCACGGAGCCTCGGGGCCAGTCACAATGGGGTGCGTCTGCCACTCATTGCCAGTTAGGCTCACTTTGGCCTCCAATACAGTTAGCTCTTGGGATCCCCCTGTCACTCCAGCAATACTGATGGGTTCTGCCCCTTTATAGTTTGATGGCATTAAGGTGCACTGTGCACTGGTGTCCACTAAAGCTTTATACTCCTGTGGGTCAGACGTGCCAGACCATCGGATCCACACAGTCCAGTAACCCCGGTTATCCCTTTCCTCCACCTGGCTGGAGGCAGGGCCCCTCTAGTCTTGATCATGACAGTCACAACTCACTTCCTGTAAATGTGAATCAGGAGTCCCTCTATTATGCTTAGAAATAAAATCAGCTCTTCTACTCCTCTGTCTGGGGACTTGCTCGCTGGAAACTGGAGCAGCAGCTTTCCTGGAAGAACCTCCCTGAGTGACTGTTCTTCCTTGCAGTTCATGCACTCGTGCCTGTAGGGTCGAGGTAGGCTTGCCATCCCACCTCATCATGTCCTCTCCGTGGTCACGCAGGTAGAACCATAGGGTGGCCCGTGGTGTGTATCCCCTCCTTTGAGCTAAAGGACTCTTATTCCTAACAGCTGAGACACTACTCTCTAGAGGTGGGGAGCAGGACATATCTTCTTTGAGTTCTGGATCTCTTGGGATAGTTTCTCCACAGCAGAGACAAGCGAGGAAGAGATATTTGTGTCGTAATCCCAGAGTCTATCAATCACCTCCCCCACCGTTGGTGTCTCATCATCTTTCCAGGACATTACTGCCAGTGAGTTTGCATGCGAAGATGGTGCGCTCTGTACAAACTTCCGCCATGTGGGTCGTGTGTACTCGGCTTCATCTGGATCTTTGGATGACCGTTGATCATCCAGGTCACCATAAATCACCTCAAGCACAGCTAATTCCCTTAGTCACTGGATGCCTTTCTCCATGGTTGTCCATTTTCCTGGGCGATATGTAACATCATCTTTAAAGGGATACCTTTCCTTCACTCCAGACAGGAGTAGCCTCCAGAGGCTGAGGGCTTGTGTTTTTTTCCCCAATTGCTTTGTCAACGCCCCCTTCCCCAGAAAGGGATCCCAATTGTTTGGCTTGTTTTTCCTCTAGTTCAGGCTACTGGCCCCATTATCCCAGCATCGGAGCAGCCAGGTGACAAAGTGCTCACCTGAACGATGGCTGAAATCGTTTCGCATCTCTCGGAACTCGCTCAAGGACAGGGATTGGGTGGTCTCTATTTCATTTATGACTTCTTCCTCCTCTCCCCGTGATGGCCCTGCTTTTTCATCATCCCGTTCTAAATGAGTTGATGTCTGCTTCCAATATTTCGTCTTGTGTATGGGGGCAACTGATACTGGTACAGGTTGATTTTCTGAGCTAGCTCTGGTACTTGTTGTGGGGGTTTGAGTGGCTGCAGTGCCTGTTGTCAGGGCTGGAGTGACTACAGTGCCAGTCACTTTGCATTTCAATCCAGAGACCTTCTCTTTCCCTTGGGAGCACTGAATACTGTTGAGCAGGGCTCGGTATGCACGGGTCAGGCCCCAGCACATTGCAGTTATCTGTGTCTCTAGAGTTCCCAGCGTAACAACATACTTTCTCCAAATATTCTACTAGTTTTTCAGGATTCTGCACTTGTTCGGGGGTGAAATTCCAAAACACTGGGGGTGCCCACTGCCCTAGGTATTTGCCCATGCTATCCCACATGCCCTGCCACTCGTAACTATCAAGCCTTGGGGCAGATTTCTGGGTGATATTCTGAAGTTGCTTAGTCAAAACCAAAACAACATGCCCAAAAACTAACAATAAGTGTACCTTAACCACCCAAGGATGTTCAAGATACAAAAAGGTTGTTGTAATAGAGGCAGAGACATCATAGAACAAAGTTGCAATGATAGTATTCTGTATTTCCTCCAGATAAAATTTCTCCGAGGAGGAGGTATAATTGTTAATTGCCTCAACAAGGTGGTATCCAAAGTACAGTAACGGTTTCAGCAAAAACCCCAAATACCAGATAAAGCTGAAAACGAGTGTTTGTATAACAAATCTCATAGGCAAAACGTAACTAATCACAGCAGAACACAGCAGACTCAACAAACCAACACCAATCTTTAACACCAACTGCAAAAAGGACAACATGGTGCTGTGACCAGCAGCTGTTGTTATCTCCAACCCTTGAGCCCCACGTTGGGCGCCAAAAAGACTGTCGCGGTTTAGCCGGCAGCACAGCCCCACACAGTCGCTTGCTCACTCCCCCACCAGTAGATGGGGGAGAGAATCAGAAGGGTAACGCTCGTGGGTTGTGATAAGAACAGTTTAATAATTAAACTTCAAAGGAACAAAACAGAAATGCAATGTAAAGGAGAACAACGAGAGGCGCAAAACCCCAGGGGAGGGGGGAAGGGAGGGGGAAGGGAGGGGGAAGGGAGGGGGAAGGGAGGGGGAAGGGAGGGGGAAGGGAGGGGGAAGGGAGGGGGAAGGGGAACGAACCGCCGAAACAAACTGCACGTGCCACAGCCACTCACCGCCTGCCGACCCGATGCCGCGCCGCTCCCGAGCCACAAAAGTGCCTCCCCTTAATATACTGGTCATGGTGTCACATGGTATGGAATGAACCTGCCATTGGCCAGTCGGGGTCAGCCGCCCCCACCATGGCCCTGTCCCTCCCAGCCCCCCCGCCACGTGGCAGAGCGCGGGAAGCTGGGAAGGTAGCTGACCCCCCACGGTGAGGAGAATTAACCCCTTCTCAGCCAAAACCAGCACACTGTTTTTTTTAATAACATTTTAAACACATAATCAAAGTATGCATAAGTCATGCAAAAATAATGTATCTGCATACACAAAAAGGAAACTGAACAAAATGCCAGAAATGTATCCATTAATATATGTTTTGAAATATAACATATGATTTACTATTTGCCAGTGTGGCCTTTATATTTTCACAGAGTTACACATTATATAAATCATGTAACTGCTGGCTACTCATTAAGCTCGAAAAAGCCAAAACAACATGGGCCAAACCCTAGAACCCAAACTCTGGTGACACAGAAGTTTTGTTTGGATAACAGAAAAAGAAATGCTGGGGGTTGGGACAAGTGTATCTGTATAATTCCAGACAGCTGTTGTTTAACCTGTTCCTGAAGACCTCCAAAGACAGAGACTTCAAAATTTACCAGGCAATATATTTCAGTGCTTTATTTTCTTTTTATTATAAAAGTTGGGTTTTTTTTTAAAGTCTAATCTGAATCGTTGCTACTATAATTTAACTCCTACTTCTTGGCCTTTTTTACGGGATGAAGAACAGGTTTAGTATTCCCTTTTGCAATAAATTTGACTATGTAAACACAGTCATCACAATTTCATTCCAACCCCACTCTTTCTGCTCTTCCTCATACATCATGTTTTCCCGAAAAGTACTCCCAGATCTGGAACAGCATTACAGGCAAGAAGAATGGCTTAGGGTATTCACACCAAATGAAGATTCCTTTCGCTGTCCAAAGTCTTCTGTAACTTCAGAGGAATTAAACCCTCATTCCGTCAGAAGGGTATAAAACTGCTATTGCTTCATGTTGTGCAGTTTGAGGTCTTTTTACATCATACAGCTTTTTTTCTAGCACACAGGTTGTGTGAATAGTACAATCAGGCTCAGATCTAGAGAGTTAATGACTTATGCAATTCACTATGTAAGAAAGGTGTCAAGAATCTCTTTAAAGTTAAGCTGCACTATACATAGCCAAAATCTCTTTTCTAATAATTCTGGTCTTGTGTATGTTAAGCAAAATGTAACATGATTTAATTGAGGGAACTGGGAGAGAAATACCCTAAAAACAGAGTTTTCACATGTAAAATCAATGTTTGCAAGACTAAAAATAAATAGATTGCACAAGCTGGATACCATATTCCCTTGAATGGTGTCTTGAGTTTTCAGATTTCCTTAATCAACACACAGAACATTTAACCTTTTCCAAATAGTACATATTTCCAAATAACAAAGTAATAAAGAAATATTTTGTTTTAAAAAACAGTCTGAGTAGAAAACATATGACCTGGTAAGGCAATTGTAGTTATGGCAGTTGTAACTGTGTAATGCATTTCACAGAAGCTTCTTCTGTTGCACCTTATTGTATTTTTTTCCTTCAATTATTAAATTTAGAGGCTTAACCTCAAAAGCAAATGCACTTGTCTTTACTTGCAGTTGAATTGTTACTGCCATTTAAAACTAATCAATGTTTTCTTTAGTACCATAATAGCTTATTTGCAAAGCACCTGTTTTGGAAAAATTTACACGGTATTCTGGAAAGAAGCATGTTCCACATTCTAAGAAAAGCTCCCAATAAAGAGAAAGAGGGCTTGATTCTTATCTCAGTTTAGTGCAACTAAACTGGCTTAATGAGCTTAAAAAATTGTGCACAAAAAGAGTTGATACTAGATTATACCAGTGTATTCATACACAATACAAGGAAAAACTGTGCATTGTACACTATTCTTACTTCCTTAGAGAAGTCCAGGAAATTAATTTGAAAGGGCTCAGCATATAAATATGTGCTTTCATTAATGTTAACAGGGAAACAAATGGTTAAAATCTTATTATTAACCAGTCTTTAAATACACATTCCTTGGAGATATTGTACCACTCCTGACTCGGATGTTCAACTGCATAAAACTCATAGGACACCAAGGTCTCCTTGAGTGGTGGAAAGCCCAAGCTACTCCAGTAAAGTCAATATATGGACTCAGAGTGCAGTTTGACACAAACAGGAATTTTCACACCACTTTCCTCTAGGAATATGAGGGAGGTTTCTAAATTAGTCTCCGTAGACTCCTTCAGAAAGAGGTCAGAGAAACAAAGTTAAGCAATATGAGTACCCCTAAAGTCTCAAGTTCTGCAGTTATTCAACAAACAGAAGTCTTAATGATGGGAAAACAAAGTTTGCACAAAACTCACAAGCAGGCTCTTTTCATTTCCAAATGTAAATATGTACTGTTTCAATAAGCAGATCAACTCTGGTTCAGGCTATGCCTGTACTTAGGTACATGCAAAGCATTGATTCCAGTAGGGTAGCAAGTCTATCACTAGGATGAAAGTTATAAAACCAAGTTAATAGGGGTTATAATAATTGAGAACTTCTAAATGGAAAAGCTATTACAATGCCTATGATTAGAACTGAGAATTTGATACAGTTTGTCCCATGCATCTTGTTTAGTTTCACAGTGACACCTGTTGTAGCTCTGCAAAATATTTGGTTCATTCTATTTGGAACGAATTTTCCCAAATAACAGCCTTATCTAATGTGACACCTTCTGCTTACACTTCCAAAGTCTCTACCCTTACCTTAATCTATGTGTTGTTCTCAGCTGAATCTTACTAATACTAATAGTGGTAGCAGCTGATTTGCTTTCCAATATTAGTCACGCAGAAGACGCAGTGTGGGGCAGCTCTTCAAAGCTTTGTAGCTTTGCAAATATGTGTTAAAATCACGCAAGGTGCTGAGTGCCTTAACTAGCATAGCTGCAGTGTAAATTGGGTAACTGCATGCATGGATAAGTACAATTAGCTGTTACTGAAGTTAATGGCCTTGTTGGCAAACAATTGCCTGTTTAGCTTATACCAAGCAGAAGAGTCTGATTCTGTACTCCCTTCCCCCTCTGTATGCAATATGTTTTAAAAATCTGACTGTACTACAAATATAATGACCAAAATTGACAAATTTAGAAGTAAGGAAGCAGACTTTGAACAAGGACAAGAAATTATACACCTGACCAGACAATTCACAGGCAGAATTGCTTACCTATGAAAAGAAATAAACATATTTTTGAACCCCATACAAGATAAGCTTTGCAACAAGAAATAGACATTAGAAAATTAAGCAAAACCCCCCTAAGTAGCAACTAATAAAATGAGCTGGGTTGGGGAATACAGAGTGCCACGCTTTACCAAAAGGAAGAAACAGAATTATAATCCAAAGCATTGGACAGAGTGACTGTCCGCAAAGTAATGCGACAGCCTATGCTAAAGCATCTTCTACCAATTTATTTGCTGCTGAAGACTGAATAGACTGAAGTCTTGCTACTTTTCTAGATTACATGTTTCAGAATTAATCCTGTACCCTACAGCAGGTAACAGATGCTTTATAGGGCAACTTCGAGCAGTCACCTATTACTGCTCATTATTTAACGACCCTGCTTTAACTGTGCTGTGATTGCCTTCACTGTTGGGTAGTTTCTCTTACAGGTTCATGTTTTCATAGTTCTTTTCCAGGGTTTCACACCTGATTCCAGAGTATTACATTGACTCCACTGTCCCAGCATATAACAAGCATATAACAAGCAGCAGCTGGGAAAAATTTCCTGTACAATTTGTCCTAGATGGGCTTTACCAAAAGTGTGAATTTCTTATCAATTAGTTCTCATGAGATACCAGCTAAAAAATTTGTGTGTATGTTTTCAATATTGTTCACTGTCAGTTGTGTGCAGTACAAAAGCAAAATATGCAGCTTATGACAAAAAAGCTGTCAGAGTCCATAATAACTCATTATTCTATGATGGATAAGATAATTCTGTTTGCAAAGTTAAAAACATGTAAAAGTTGTAATGTAGGGCAAAGTTTAACAGGGGCCAGCAGAAGGGACAGAGATGACATTTTCTGTATATTTGCTTATCAATTGCCACACCAGTGATCCAACAGATCTGAGGCAAAGCCTCATGCAATTAGGATTTACTTAATTTTTGCTGAATTTAATTTCTTCTTTAATAAAATGAGAATGTTTTTCTTTTTCAGTGATTGTCTATTTCTGTGAACATGCTTTTCATTTGGATCATCTCTGTGTTTTTAGAGAAATATGCAGAGAATGGCATTAGGGAAGCTTATCTATTTCAGCAAATTCAAGGAACTCCACTGAATTCAGTAAAGTTATTCCAGATTTTTTTCATTCTAACGGGCAACAGATTTTGGTTCAGATTATTCTACAGCATCAAAAATCTGCTAAAGTAACAGCTGCCATGTTTTATATAATATTATTTCCTGCACAATTTTTAAACTGCATTTTTCAGTACACTTACGTCTATGAATTAAGAATCTATTATTTTTATCATATAGAACGTATGGCCAATATTTTGCATTTGCAATCTTGAAAACAACTTAATAGGGGGCTGCAGAATATATTTCTATTTTATCAGTTTATTGTACCTAAGTGCAGACGGCACATAGTGTCTATTGTATATTGCATGTTCTCTTACATAATAGAAAACAGTTCATCCCCTGATTTCCTTTTATTAACCAAGATTATCTTTCCAGCTGGTCTTTAATTAGATATTTCATTAAGGATCATTAAGGAATTATATATAAACTCTTCATAGTTCTCAATGTTAATCATAAGCACTTCATTCACAAGCAGTTATAAATCTGAATTTTGCCTTCCAGCTTTACTACAAAGCCTTTTTAGAATAGGTATTGAAATGAAAAAAAAACCACAACTCCAACAAAAACCCCATCATTTCCAAAAGAGAATTTTCTAATTATATTCATTTAAAATAATCAAGAATTTACTTAGAGGGTTTAAATAAGGCTAAAATAAGGCAGCTCAAAATTATAGATTATTCCCTGTCTTTAAACAAGGTAGAAGGTCGTGATACAGTGCTGGGTAGATGCACGATGGTAATGAATTATGCAGATTTTTTTCTCCTGGGTCACTGTTATGAATCTGTTCCAAGACAGCAGTAACGAAATGTTGGTGTCATTTTATGTCTTTTAGCATGAAAACCTGACCCTATGAGGTCAATGGCAAAACACTGGTGGTGCCAGGATTTTCACCTCTTGAGTCTTTAGTGTGCAAAAATAATTAAAGTCTAACTCAGCATCCATTGACTTGAATGGGAGTTATACTAAGTTCAAGCTCTGGATTTTTAAAGTCCATAGGTGCTACTTTGCTCATACTCTGAGCGTAAGAGCTGGATACTTCAGATGATTCAAACACTTAAAAGTGTAGCATTAAAACTATAAACTTTCAACCTTAAAGTGAAATGATCTGATGGGCAAGATAATATAGTGATGCTAAACATACACATTATCAAAACAGCATCCACATGCTGACTTTATGTGCTGCCATCACTCCTGTGGCCCACCCCTAGGCTTAGCGCAACATGCCACTTCCAACCTCTTTCCTCTTCTAAGATCTAGAAGACCTAAGTCCTGAAGGCTTCTCTGCTACAGCTATGTGGGGATGACATGTTTTCCTCTCTGGACAGAAAAATGCAAAGCGGGCATTCTCAGAGGACTGTGATTGGGAAGCAGTCCTATAGTGAGGTGTTAAATGGTATTGCCCACCCAGAGTGTAAGTTCTATGTAGTCCAACCTGGGCTCCCTCTCAGTGCACAGGGAGAGCTGAGTGCCTCAGAGGTGAATCACTGCTAATCTAGCCAGTGTCAGCAAAGGTTGAAACACTGCTGCCTAAAGCACGTCAGTGAGGAAACACTGAGGAAAGAAACAAGCCTTTAAATCAAGTTCTTTTCAGCATCAAAAAAGACTCAGCCATGTGGAAGCCATAGTATGAGATAGTTTCATGAACAGAGGTCTATGCCTTTTCTATACCGAGCAGAGCTCAATTTTTAAAACTGAGAATTTGTTGGCAAGTACTCTGCCAAATGTGATGTAAAGCTATCTTTTTATCCAGTGATTATATTGGTCAGAAGTATGAGACATTGACTCTTTTGCCCTCCTTTATCAGAGGACACACATCCCCTTGCTCTTCTGTCTGAATTACTCTGCTCCACTAAGCTGAATACTGGATAAGGGCTGCTTTCACCACATTTATTAACTTCTCTTGCCTCTTTCTCTGACAGCAAAATCCTTGTCCCAGATGACAGGAGGTTCAAAATCTCTTGGACTACCATATTTGTGGCCCTCAAGAAATTTAGCAGAGATTCTGGCTTCAACTCTGCATTCTGTCTAGTCTGACTTACGGTCAATTCCCAGAAAGTTCACTACTACAGAACATGAGGTCTCTGTAGTACAGGAATAGTAATCTTTTATGTCAAAATGACTAAATTAACAAAACAGGAAAAGTCATCAAACATCCGTTCTGGAGTGATTAATTCAAACAAAATCTTTATCAATCCCCTGAAAGCAGACACATGTGGCTTGTTATTTTATTTCATTCAATTTGGTAGTAGTTGTTTTGTAGAAAGGACGTTACAAGCCATCTTAAACTAGCAGTTGCAGGACCCTAACTCTGAAGTCTTGCAACTTTGCAGGCTTAAAGAGGTTTGATCCTTAAAAGGAAATAATAATATAATCGAAATGAGCTGTCAGATTTTGAGTGTTTATCCAAAATGGAAACAAATTCCCAATATTAAATTATTTGTTCATGCCCTCCAAAAATACTAAGGTACACAAATATAAAAACTATGTTTTGCTGTAACACGCTTTCCAGAGATATTTCACATGTACAAATGCACGGTTCAGGCATGTGTTCCTAAAAGTATTTAGCTATGCTGAAAAACACCCAGGAATTAAACTGGATGAAAACGTGCTGAAGAAGTTGTTGGAGGTTTAATTACCTTTTCCTTTTTTCTTTTTAGTGGGAGTTCTGAATTCTGGAGGAGTAAAACTCCAGTCTCTACTGTATTGAAATGATATTTTTTTAGCACCCCAATCATTGTCTTTACTTGACTAAGACATTTCTGTGCTAAAGCAGGTGCATTTACTTTTCAAGTATTATTTTACTAATCAATTGAAAAATTACCTCCATGAACGACAGAAGTGCAGACCTTTGGAGTATTTCATTAAAAGGAGCAAACATTAATTACAAATCCAGCCCAACCTTTGCAGACATAAATTATGGGATGGATCTATTTTCTCCATGCCTAATTGCAAGCAGTGACTAGCTCTTTAAATTATTATCTCCAAGGCATGAATGAAATCAGAATGGATTTGATGATATTCTCAAGGCTTATTTGTATCTAACTAACTTGGCTATGTACTATCTGGTGATATAAGGAAAATTAGGTGAAACACCTCTGAGGTTCTAAACAGTGGCTAGTTTACTATTAAAAAATTTGGAATTGCAAAATGGAATTGGAACCTTAAAGTCTCTGCAGAGAGGAAAGTCTAGTCGCAGGTTTTAACAATGAGATAATTAATATTGTCCAACTATTTTTATTCTAATGTAAATTCTAAAAATTTTAGGTGTTCATAACTTTCTGAAGCATTCACATTTCAGGCAGAGTTTTCCAGGCAGAATATTTCCTGAAAGATAATATTTACATTTCAAGAACAATAACTATTTTTCTAGTGAAGTAAAACACCCTTCCCACAGAATTAAGAAGGTTGAAAATTTTGATTTTGGAATAGCTAGAGTGCTGACATGTTTCTGATCAAACTGAAACCTGGCAGGAAATAGATGAGTAAAGTGCCTTTGATTGGTCTGTTGAAAACCAATTTTGAATTAGCCATGTCTGTTGATACAAAGTAGAATTTCAAAGACATTCAACAATGGCTGAATTTTAAAGTGATCTTTTCTCCTGACTAACACACACTTTTACAGCATATTGTCTACTTGCCTTTTCACCTTTTTACTCTGAAGAATCAGCAAAATGTTTTCTTTATTTGTGTTAACATAGTCCTAAAACTCAAATGAACAGTTGGGCTGTTGCTTCAAGGCTTGTCAGTAGTTTAAGTCAGAAACACTGAAAACAAATTTCCCAAATTTTAAAACAAGCTTTACTTAATATCACTCTCTCTACTAAGCTCTACTTTACCTATGCTGGTTTAATAACTCTACCTGTTTTTCAGGGGAGAAGTATTGAATAGTTACTATTTATGATGGAATTACCTAAATTATTATCATATAATAAAACTCCCTTTCAATTTGCAAAAGAATGTTTGTTCAATACAAAACAGAGAGAAAGAGCAGAACAAAATTAAAAATTGAACATGCATAAAACTCAAATAAACAAACACAAAACTATCTGATAAGCCTCAGTGTGAGGAAAAACTGATCTTGAAGTTTCTGAGCACTTAAGATATGGAGAACTTCCAGTCCTTCTCTGTTTAAAATAATTTTAAAATTCATTCCCACAGGAAATATACAGCATTATATACACGTAGATAACAGAAAGTGCGGTTTACTATGACAAGTGAGGAATAGATACAGAATGCAAGGGTTGTGGGTTTTTTTAATACAGTGATGAAAACAGAAATGTGTTTTTTGAAAAATGAATTTAATGATTTAGATTTTGCACTGGAAACAGAAAGCCTTCTTCTATAAGAACTATAACCCTTATATACCACACGGAGTGTGGACAAAGCAGTCTGAATAGACTCTCAATGTGTACTCCCTGCCCCATGTTTTTACTATCCTTCTACCAAAGAAGTTAATCATTTGGCATTGCATACTTAAAAAATAGATAATGACTTGCTTGGAGTTCAATTTACTTCTGTCATGATACAATAAATACCATGCTGAGTTCTCACAGGATTAATCATTAACATAGAAGAGGGCATTAGCTTAAAATGTGTTCCTTCAACTTTGATACGTTTCATGAATACATTTGTAGATATTTTAACAGAAATTTCAAATATGCTGGAGACATAAACAAGTCCAAATCCCCCTGAGAGCCAAACTCTTTTTCACCTTTTCACTTCTGGATATAAAGTTACCATCCATCTCCGCTGCCAGAACAGCCTCTGAAAACAGAACAAGAGAAGCTCTGCAAAGATGGATTCTGGGAGGTACAGAGGAAGCCCAGCTCAGATTCAGGCAGTTTATTTGTGCAAGACACCATGCAAAGAGCAGGGCAGGCGTACCTACAAAAGGCAAAATATTCTGATGCAGATCTGGTTTTTTCCGAAATTGTCTATTGTGACAGACTTCTCAGGCCCATAGCAAAATGTTTCTGGTAATGAATTGAAGACTCTGCAACAACATTAGAAGATTACTTGGGAAAGTTAGAGATTGATTAAAAAAATTTAGAAATACTTGATCCAGCACAGAGAAGACTTCACGGGCTTCATAATTGTGAGTGTCTTATTTAGGAGAGGGAAGAGTGAGAAATCCTATTTGCTTGGATTTTGGAAGAATTTATGTTAGCTTTCTTCTCCATGGTACTTCATCCTAATTTTAAAGTGAGGAGTTAAAGATTGATCTGGAGCTTGGGAAAAGCAGTGAAGCAGAGGGCCACTGGGCACAGGGTGAACCCTTTAACCATATTGCTTAAGAAAGGCAGTGCTTGGCAACATATTCCTGGGAATGATAATATCATAGGTAACCTATTTGTTCTGGAATTTAAACCAGAGCACCACATTTGAACCACCAGCATATAAAATGAAGGTAAGTATGTTATGGGGATCTCCCCACTTAGACAGGCCTGTGTGGAATGTATGATTTTTAAAAGATCTGGGCAAATTCCTGAGTCTTAATAGTATATAATTCAACTCATAACAAAATTTGGTGACTTTTTTTTTCTCCCTAAAACCATCCAATCCTAAAATCTCATTTATAGCAAGTCATTGAACATCACGTCCTTTATATTTCTTTAGAAAGGAAAACATCACTAACAATTACTTGTTTTAATACCTTGCAGCTTATAATAGTTTGTCATATAAAGAAGAAGCACCTTAAGCACTGTGTGAATCTAACACCAATGTAATTTATAAAATGTAGTAAAGCTGGAATAGAGAAGGTAGGAAATTCGTTAAATGTGAGTTTTAAAAATTAACATACTTTCTTTATCAAGGGTGATGGAAAACATATGAAGGACCTGAATTTAGCAAAGGATGCAAAGAATAACAAGAAAGGCTTCTACAGGTACATCAACCAGTAAAGAAAAGTCAGAGAAAACATACCCTCTGATGACCAAGACTGGTGGCCTAGTATCAACAGATGAGGAGAAGGCTGAGGTACTCAACAACGTTTTTGCCTCAGTCTTCATTGGCAAAGTCTCTCCTCACCCCTCCCAAGCTGATGGACCGCAGGATGGAGACCAGGGGGATAAAGCCCCTCCCACTGTGGACGATCAGGTTTGTGACCACCTGAGGAACCTGGATATACACAAGTCCATGGGACCTGATGAGATGCATCCCAGAGTCCTGAGGGAATTGGCTGATGTAGCTGCCAAGCCACTCTTCTTGATATTTGAAAAGTCATGGCAGCCAGGTGAAGTCCCTGGGGACCCAGAAAAGGAAACCTTGTGCCCATCTTTAAAAAGGGTAGAAAGGAGGACCTGGGGAACTACCGTCCTGTCAGCCTCACCTCTGTGCCAGGGAAGATCATGGAACAGATCCTCCTAGAAGCTATGCTAAGGCACATGGAGGACAGGGAGGTGATCCAAGGCAGCCAGCCATGGCTTCACCAAGGGCAAGTCCTGCCTGACCAACCTAGTGGCCTTCTATGATGGAGTGACTACATCAGTGGACAACGGAAGAGCTGTCTGGACTTCTGTAAGGCCTTTGGCATGGTCCTCCACAGCATCCTTCTCTCTAGATTGGAGAGATACAGACTTGATGGGTGGACTGTTTGGTGGATAAGGAACTGGCTGGATGGCCACATCCAGAGGGTAGTGGTCAATGGCTCAAAGTCCAGATGGAGACCGGTGACAATTGGTATTACTCAGGCGTCTGTATTGGGACCAGTACTGTTTAATATCTACATCAGTGACAGACAGTGGGATCGAATGCACCCCCAGCAAGTTTGCAGATGACACCAAGCAGAGCGGTGCAGTTGACACACCAGAAGGATGGAATGTCATCCAGAGAGACCTAGACAAGCTGGAAAGGTGGGCCTAGGAGGACCTCATGAGGTTCAACAAGGCCAAGTGCAGGGTTCTGCACCTCGGTCAGGCTGGGGGATGAAGAGATTGAGAGCAGCCCTGCAGAGAAGGACTTGGGAGTACTGGTGGATGAAAAGCTGGGCATGAGCCAACAATGTGGGCTTGCAGCCCAGAAGGCCAAGCATATCCTGGGCTGCATCAAAAGCAGCATGGCCAGCAGGCTGAGGGAGGTGATTCTGCCCCTCTACTCCTGCCTGGTGTGACCCCGCCTGGAGTACGGCATTCAGCTCTGGAGCCCTCAGCACAAGAAGGACGTGGACTTGTTGGACCAGGCTGAGGAGGGCCACAAAGAATCAGAGGGCTGGAGCACCTCTCCTATGAGAAAGGCTGAGAGAGTTGGTGTTATTCAGCCTGGAGAAGGGAAGGGTCCAGGGACACCTTATTGCAGTTTTCCAGGACTTAAAGGGGGACTACAGGAAAGATGGGGACAAACTTTTTAGCAGGGCCTGTTGTGACAGGACAAGGGGTAAAGGTTTTAAACTAAAGGAGGGTAGATTTAGACTGGATATAAGGAAAACATTTTTTAAAATGAGGGTGGTGAAACACTGGAACAGGTTGCCCTGGGAGGTGGTAGATGCCCCATCCCTGGAAACATTCAAGGTCAGTTTCAACAGGGCTCTGAGCAGCCTGATCTAGCTGAAGATGTCTCTGCTCACTGCAGGGAGGTTGGACTAGGAGACCTCTAAAGGTTCTTTCCAACCTAAACCATTTTATGATTCTATGTGGTAGAGTGTGTACCTTTAACCAACAGATACATTTTGTTTTCCTCTAAAAACAGAATTGCCAAGAGAACTTTGCTTCAAGTTGCAAAGATTTTTAATGAAATATTGAGAAATCATTACTTCCATCTAAATATTAAACACTGATCTATTAACACCAGTTTTACAACAATGTAGGCAAATGTTTGTTCAGACATTGCAATGCTCCAAAACAACATGCATTAATTAGAGCTAAGAAAGAGTGTGAGCAAAGACTGCTCTGTGGAATATCCCAAGTCAGAAGGCACGCAGTACATATTTTCTGACTCATGATTCACAGAATCATAGATTCATAGAATCATAGAATTGTTAAGGTTGGAAAAGACCCTTAAGATCATCAAGTCCAACAGCTAACCTATCACTGCCAAATCCACCACTAAACCATATCCTCAAGCACCACGTCTACCCTTCTTTTAAATACCTCCAGGCATGGAGACTCCACCACCTCCCTGGCCAGCCTGTTCCAATGCCTGACAACCCTTTCAGTGAAGAAGTTTTTCCTAATATCCAACCTAAACTTCCCCTGGCGCAGCTTGAGGCCATTTCCTCTTGTCCTATCGCTTGTTACTAGGGAGAAGAGACCACCCACCTCGCTACAACCTCCTTTCAGGTAGTTGTAGAGACCAATAAGGTCTCCCCTCAGCCTCCTCCAGACTAAACAATGCCAGCTCCCTCAACCTCTCCTCATAAGACTTGTTCTCTAGACCCTTCACCAACTTCGTTGCCCTTCTTTGGACACAATCCAGCACCTCGATGTCCTTGTTGTAGTGAGGGGCCCAAAACTGAACACAGTACTCGAGGTGCGGCCTCACCAGTGCTGAGTACAGGGGCACGATCACCTCCCTGCTCCTGCTGGCCACACTATTCCTGATACAAGCCAGGATGCCATTGACCTTCTTGGCCGCCTGAGCACACTGCTGGCTCATATTCAGCTGGCTGTCAACCAACACCCCCACGTCCTTTTCCTCCAGGCAGCTTTCCAGCCACTCCTCCCCAAGCCTGTAGCGTTGCATGGGGTTGTTGTGACCAAAGTGCAGGACTCAGCACTTAGCCTTGTTCAATCTCATACTGTTGGCTCCAGCCCAGTGATCCAGCCTGTCCAGGTCCCTCTGTAGGGTCTTCCTGCCCTCCAGCAGATCAACACTTCCACCTAGCCTGGTGTCATCTGCAAACTTACTGAAGGTGCACTCAATCCCCTCATCCAGGTCATCAGTGAAGATATTGAACAGGACTGGCCCCAACACTGAGCCCTGGGGAACACCACTCGTGACTGGTCGCCAACCAGATTTGACTCCATTCACCACCACTGTCTGGGCTCGGCTGTCCAGCCAGTTTTTAACCCAATGCAGAGTGCACTTGTCCAAGCCATGAGCAGCCAGCTTCTCCAGGAGAATGCTGTGGGAGATAGTGTCAAAGGCCTTACTAGAGTCCAAGTAGACAATGTCCACAGCCTTCCCCTCATCCACTAAGCAGGTCACCTTATCATAGAAGGAGACCAGGTTAGTGAGGCAGGACCTCCCTTTCATAACCCCATGCTGGCTGAGCCTGATCCCCTGGTTGTCCCACATGTGCTGCATTAATGGCATTCAAGATGATTTGCTCCATGACCTTCCCCAGCACCGAGGTCAGGCTGACAGGCCTGTAGTTCCCTGGATCCTCTTTCTGACCCTTCTTGTAGAGGGGCGTCACATTTGCTATTTTCCAGTCATCTGGGACCTCCCCGGTTGACCATGACTGCTGATAAATGATGGACAGTGGCTTGGTGAGCTCCTCTGACAGCTCCCTCAGTATCCTCAGGTGGATCCCATACAGCCACATGGACTTGTGAACATCCAGGTGAAGGAGCAGGTTGGTGACTGCCACCTCTTCAACAACTGGGACTTTACAGGCTTTCTAACATGGGCTAAAGCACTTCATGGAGTAGGCTGTAATCAGGGTAAAAGGGTGCAAATCACAGAGACTTTGACAGTGAGGACAACCACATGGAACTAATAAACAGTTCAAGTGCAGCTCCTACATCAGAATTACAACATGCGTCCATTTGACTGGAGGACCTGGCAACAGCTCTTCCAGACTCTGGTGTAAACATAGGCTACCCCCAGAGTTCACAGAAGGACAAGATCCCAGGGCACATCAGTCCACCTACAGCCTGGTTTCAGTGCACATGAACAAGTCTGGGTGCCTGGTCATGCATCATTGCATAGAAACAGCTCCTGTGACCACTAACAGAACTGAAGTGAGGCAAGATCTGCTGGGTAACTCTAATTTTTTTCTGCAGAAAAGATGAACTTGTATGGATCACCAAAGCCAGCATAGCTGGGCTGCACAGACCCCAGTGTGACCCGTGCTGTACAGGAACACAGAGGCCCCTGCAGAGAGCTGTCTAGAGCCTCCCTATGCTTCTTAGGGGGTGGTATGCGGCGCATGGCTATCAGCCATGCTGGGATTTCAGCACATGGCTCACAGGTAGGCTGGTCACCCTGATCACTGATGCTCTACACAAATAAGAGTTACAGGCACACAAAGCTGACAAGGGTATGAATGAGTATCACACTGGGGGCTGCAAAGCACAACGGTACCTTCATGTAAGTTATGTGCATAGTTCTCATTCTGCACTTTTCTTTCTTTTTCTCCTTCTCAGTCTAGCAAATTCTGAAATAATAAGTAAGAGTAGCTCCATCCAAATGAAAGATCAAATGTGTATGGAACAGGGACATGCATCTGTTTAGTGATTTGAAATGAGTTAACTCCTGGCTTTGTCACCAGTCCATCTTACCTTCCTCCAGCCTAGTTTGTTCTTAGGTTTTTTTAGATGAAATCTGACATAGGGGAACAAATTATTATTCTTATATCCATTTGTGCTATCCCAACCATTTAAATACTCAGTCACCTGTAAATTGTGAACCTTGTTGCACATTGTGTAATCACTGTGGATTGGACTCTTGAAGGATAAAGGCCCAGAATGGTTCAAATAATAGTTCTTGGTCTGTCTTTCTCTGACAGTAGAATACGAATAACAATGTATTTTGGCCAAAACAACCATGTCTGGGTGAATTTATGTCCTTAATGGGACATATGCCATGACAAATTAAAAGGGGATGTAGCTATACAATTTGGTACATTCTAGTCAAAAGTAGAATATCTTAAATCAAAAGTTTCAGTAGGCTTAGAGGTTCCTGCTAAGCCTCTCTATTAAATCTTTGTAATAATGTGACAAGCTAGAATTAGTGTCTTCTACTTTATTAAAAAGAGTGTAACCACTAGAATAAAATAATATTGAGAAATAAAATTTACCTTGGATTAGTTTCATGTAAACATAAAAAAATCAACTTCTCAGAACTCACATGAAAAGCATAATGTAGTTAATATTAAATACAATGATTATGCAACCTATTACTTTTACAGTTTGTGCTCCTGTGTCCTTGATTTCAGCCCTGTTTTGCTTATGATTAATGAATGACTCACTTTCAGTACTATCTCATTTATTTCATACCTCATTATGAATTTGAAAAGGTCAATTTATTATCTGAAAACAACAAAACATGCATGGAAGTTGAACAGTGTTCATAATGCAAATGACATATTTTTATAAATAAATTGCTATTGCCTGGTATTATATCTCATTTTAATAGTTTACCTTTTCTAACTGCTTTTGTTATAATTTTGAAGAGTGTAAATAACTGATTCCTGTGGCATAACAGATGAAATTTCTGCATGTGTTTTATATGAACATCAGGAAGGTCTGTGTGCTTCCTATGCAGTTTCACACACACAAATCCTAGAATGGCACCTGCTGTACTTAATTGTTTTCAATTTTAACTTGTCAAGATTATGCTATAATTTCCAATGGCTTCTCATTTGTTTTGCTTGGAATTTTCTTACCAGAGTTTGATATTTTATGATGTTATGTGATTACACTGTTAGCATTCAGGATAAAGCCTAGGCTAGAAAAATTGGTGTAAGTTTGGTGTATATTAAGCTCATAATTGTTAAAGCAAAACCACTAACTTATACTAAAAACAGTGTTTCATACCAACAGTTCACAGTACTACTTTTTTGTTGTTGTTATATCCTTTTTCTGTTTTGATAATTACTTTCAACTACATAAGTTGCAAAATACTTTCTTGAGCAGAAAAAGGTTGGCTTGAGTGACATCAATGCTAAATCACATCCTGTGGAGCATTCTAAGGCAACAACCAAAAAGTCTGTCATTTCTCTAAGTTTATTGGAGGTAAACTCTTAAATCACTTGAGCATCACTGCCAGAAGATGATAGTTACCAACTATAAGAAAACACCTGTGATAAACTGATAGCTTGAGGAGTAGATTATGGTATCTAGAGAAGCTCAGGGTAACTCCATTCAACAGATTCGCTATCAGAACTGGAACCAGTTCTGATAGAGGAACTGGTAGGGGCACAGATATCTGCTTGTGGGCATAGGGCAATTAATGCTGTTCACAGTGTTCACCTCTACAACTATGCAAAAACAGGGACCGTGCTGTCTACAGAGCAGTGGCCTGCTCTGTGAGGCTGTTTATGGATTGGGCTACACTCCAGATTGTATAGACATGCCCAGGCTAACTTTGAACTGGACGGTTTGGTGATTTCTGGACTGTAGCTGGAGCTGTACATACTTCAGTGTGGGCTAACCAGCCTCTCCAGAAGAAAGTGCAGTTTGCGGTTCTCTCATCACTTTGGCAACCTCGTCCACACAAACAAATGGAATTTAAAGTTCTGCAACAGAGGCTGTGTAAAGCCATTATTTCTAAAGACCCAGTCACAGCTGCACCCAGCTCCTTCTGCAGAAGATAATCTATCTTTATGCCTTACCTTTTTTGGTTTCTGGCCCTGTCTTATTTGCAGCTGGATTATGGCTGTGAGGTTTATTCAGGTGAGGTTTATTCAGATTGGATGCTGAGGCTACATTTGACTGAGAATAGTCCATGGACTTTATAAAGAGAAATATAAAAATCAACCCCAACCAATTGCATACTTGTTCACTTTGTACAATAGGCATGGCTGTTTGTGGTGCCAAGTTCAATAGCTTAAATGTTGTGCCCTCACTAAAAATAATATAACTGAGCATGGTTAGTAACTGCAGGCTGACCTTCAGCCTTGGCTTTGCTTAATAGTGTAGCTTTATGCTCTCCCCCAATTTGTTCAGAACTCTTTGTACCATGGATTATTAATCTATAACTAAACATTGTCCTTGGTGTTCATCTAGATGACGATACTTGGAACCAATGCAAATCTATTATCTTTTCTTTGAATTTTGTGAGCATGTTCATTACCAGCCTTTATTCTTCCTACAATTTCAGTGAAAACTGTACAAGAAAAAAAAATGTAATTGTTTATTTAGAATCATTGTTTTGAATCACATCCCACCTATGATGTACTTCAACTTCTGTGAACAGGTTGTCCATAAAATTAACAAAATCAAATACCCATCCCAACACTGTACCCTCATTCCTGCCAAGCTCTATATTAGTTTTCAGTGTGAATTAAGAAGAGAACACCTTTACTTACACATGGCAAATTTAAGAAGATAATAAATAGTAAATTTGACATGAGTTAGGAAGTATGTGGAAAAAAAACCCAAAATAACCAAAACCAGTTAAACCCTCTTTGCCCTCAAACTTCCCGAAGCTGTAAGAAAAAAGGAGTTTGTGATGGACATGGCAGAAATCAGAGAAAACTACAGAAAGCAGGTCTGAATATAATGTTTGAGTATCATCTTCAGTATAGAATGATTGAAACCAAAATGAATATTCTATGGAAGTACTGAAGTTATGTAATGATGGTTCACCTCTAAGGATTTAATCTTTAATAAGTGACTTCCTATTTAAGCAATGAGAGCATTTAGTCTCCTCACTTAACTAGAATGAGAGTCTACTTCCCAAGGTAAATTCCTAAAGATAACTGTTGCTGTACGCTTCTGTGGGAGAACTTATCTTGGGCCGCATATCTCCAGGTCACAGGGCTCTACCCACCCTGGGGGCAGTGATGCACAGACATCAATATGATGGATACAAAATGTCCATTTATTTAACTGTGTCACATGCTTATATAGCTCTTGTGCTTCCTGTTCCTGCCACTCCTATGGGGAGGAGTCTACCTTTCTGTCACATCCCATGACCTTCCTGTCACCGATCCCTGTCTATTCCCCTACAGATAACTAAAACCAGTATGAAACTTAACAGATGTTACTTCTGCTACTTGATGTATCAAAATATCAGCTATTCTTTTTTATTCTAAGAATACCAAGAAATATTTTCAGGAACTACCCAGTCTCCATTTTAACTCAAAACAATCTATATGACTTAACTTGGTGCTTACACTGGAATTTTTATACAGTATTTTAAACCAGAACCTATGGTAACTCATTAGAACAGCCTAGCATTTCTACATAGAATTTTGAGTTAGCCATTCTCCCACGTGCCTGTGGAAAGCAAACAGAAGCAGGTAATTTCTGTTGTTTGCCAATCCCAAGAGAACGAAAACAAGTCTCAGACTATCAAGAGCACTACATATTTTTGCTTTATTGTTAACATAACAAATATGATCTTCTCAAAGCATTCTTAAAAAAAATCTTTCCATCTCATATTTCCTCTGTAGAAAAAATATGTATAAAGCTAGTGAGAAGGGATGATTGTTTTTTTCAAGTGATAGAATCACACAGTAGCAGTATGACACTGGATTATTGGGATATTTCTTTGAAACTGCACTTACTATGGTCCCACAAAACAGCATAAAGAAAGCAGCATTTAAAAATAATTAATCCACTTATCAGCATCTGGAAACATGAAATGCAAAACAAAGTCCAAAGAATTGCAACTCCCACCTTGCCTTTCCTTCCTTCATCTCTGCCACAGAGTGTGGCATGTGCAGATACCATGCCAGAAAACCTCTGTCATTTATGGTCCCTGTTTGGACCCCTAGGAAAATGCACATCAGCTCTTTTAACACAAATCTCTGAATGTATGAGCTCCTCGAGGGAGATATGTGGCAATATCCTCACTCTTGTATTTTTTCATTGTTACTGAACAGACTAGATTTCATGCTTGCTTACTATGTGAGCTGAGCACCGCACAGAAATTGACTTTTAGGAAACATATTTCTGTATATTCCAGAAACCAACAGCACTCATACCCAGGTAGATGACATAGCTAGTTACACAAGAAATATCCAAACATACGAATTTAAAGAGGGAGGGGGAGAAGGGAGCCACAGTTTGCAGAAGCACAATATTCAGAAATCTCAAGTGAGTGTTTACCTTCGGATTGACGTTGTTTAGACAACCAGGCCTGCATCTCTCCCAGCTCTACCATAAGATGACATTCACATGTTGCTACCTCTGAACACAATAAGTAATGCTTGTCTTCAGGACAGAATGACCCTTGCACTCTATCATTTACATTGCACACATTTACATTGCAGACTACTACTTATTGACACCTAACAGACACCCATGGTAAGGGCAGCCCAAGCAGAACATACATTACATAGACTCAGAGGGTGAAAATATTAATGCCATATACACTGTAACTACAAACCGCAAGAAATGATAGAGAGACAGATTCTGCCCTAAAGCTCTACATGAGGGAAATTCACCAGTGGTGTGACTTCAGGCCTAACCTCAAATCTGATTATGTAAATTACGTCTTTGGCACTCTCACCTAACACACACCTGCAAACCTGTGGGAGCTTAAGCTACTATTCAGATGATTAGATTCACTTTCATTGCTTTTTCAAGACTGACCTACAAGCGAGGATGCAGACTACATGAGGCATTCAAAGAGGAAGTCTGGGAGAAGGCAAAGCACTTGAACGCTTAGAACATTCTATAGATAGGTCTGGAATACAGGATGTGGATGTTGTGAGAGGCAAACAATGAGATGATTGGCAGCAAAGGACTCTGAGCTGGAGCAAATATGAAGGTAAAACAGAATCAAAATAGTGAACTGTCTGCTTTCTAATGAAAACAGCTCTACTTGTCAGTGACATCCAGAAAAAATGATTTCTTAGTTGGAGTGTATAACTGGGAGAAGTAGCTTTTTTGCTATATGAGGTAATACACTCAAATGATGTATGACTTAGATAATAGTGTGGGTTAATGATCTTCAGCTGGATCAGGGAGTAAAACAAAGTAATTTCATAATACAGAACATGATGGATTAAATCATGTTAATACTGGGTATATACATTAAAGAAAATGATCTTTCTGGCATACTAAATGGCAAAATAAAAAGCACTTTTAGTAAGTTATATGATTAATTAGTCTGCCCTTTTATTTATGTACCATGATAAAGTAAAATGTACTACTTCTTGTTACCTCCTAGGCAATTATTCTAAAAGTTATATTGAATACACCAGCTTCATTGTATTGTACCAGTCTATCAGAAACTGCAAAGTAGGTCCCTGTCTTTGTTTTAAGTCGGGTTTTCTTTTTTCTCTCCCTTTCCTGTCCTTCTTGCTAGACATTATTGGGGTTTTGTTTTGTATTTTTTTTAAGTCACAGAGACGTGAGTTTGAACAAAATACAGTGATATACTGAAATAACATAAACATTGCTTTGTCTTGAGTACCATTATTTAAGAAGAATGCAAAAACTTACAGTGATCAAAAAGTTATAGCTCAGATTTAATTCAGGCAAATATTTAAATATAAAGATACAAATGCTCCAGAGTCCATCCAAATTCTGATCTTTTTCATTTCCTGCCTTCATGACTTAGCTGTGTATCTTGCAAATTTCCACTAGATTTCCAAAGATTCAGCCACATCCAGAATCTTTCATAAAGAAACTGGAAATGGATTTTCAAAGGCAATTTCAAATTAAAGTAAAAATCATAAATTTCAGAAATAATGGTACCTACAGAGGGAAGAATATTATTTTTGAGAACTATATCTCTTCCAGTCTCTTTTTACCTTATTTTCAGAAATTGTGCCAATATTGTAAGATACAAAATTTCCTCTAGTACCGGATTCACCTGGAATGAAGAAAGCTCTGGTTAGCACTGAATTTACTCCTTTCTTAACATCTTATGAGCTTGTAGAACTTGATAAAATATAGGAGTTAATGAAAAGTCTATTTCAATGATCTTTAAAAAAAATATTTAGCAAGCTGGGGGTGTTCTATTCTATTAAGGATTCATACCGGTACTCTTCAAGCTGGATTGCCTTCGACAGATGTATTGGACAATGTGGAAAATCTGAAAGACCAGACCCAGACGGTTTTCTAATGCTAAATTCAGAATTCTGGTGGGAAGTGTCTTTGACAGAGAGAAACATGTTTCCACAAGAGGCCCAGCACTTACATGGACTTATTCTGTTCCACAGGCTTGCATAGAAAAGTGAGTCCTGATTATAAAATGCTAAGCTGAAGTAAATAACTTTAAAAAAGAACCAGCTAAGAACAACTACATTTTGGTTGTTTGGGTGTGTCTGGTTTGGTTATTTTTTTTGTTGTTGTTTTTTAAGCTAGTGCCAGACATTTGTCTACCACAGCAAGTGCTTTGAATTTCCGCATGAAATACTCCTGATGTTCTAATTCTAGTTTCTCTCACACAGAGTCCACCTGCTGATAGAGAGTCAGTATTTGCTGACTGATCTTTTGTTTGCAACATCACTAATGCTTTCTTCCAACTCTGGGGTTTTTGCATTCTCCACTGCAATGTGATGTCTGTCTTACTGGGGATTAATTAAATCATGGTCAATATAAATCCATATATTTTCAGTATTTATTCCATTTGTGCATTTTGTGTTTATGTACTAGCAAAGGAAATGCTCTATTTTCAAGCTCTACAAAGGAACTTTCTAGGCATCATATTTTAGTGTGAGTGCATAAGGGGGTTCTTTCCTCCTATGATGCTGTCCTATGTTAATTATCATCACCATTGAAGGTGTACTGTGCAATTTGAAGGCCTCTCAAATTTCTGTTTAGTGTGGAAAAAGGCACACAAATCTTCCTCTTGTCAAAGGCATCTTGTTAATATCACCCTTCTCTATGATCAACATTCCCCAAAATTAATCTGTATACCTGTTCTAAATGTTCCTCCTTATTCCAGGGAGGATCATAAAGGCATTAACCAAGAAGACTTTTGCATGCTACTTAGTGGTATTGCATCTGTACTTTTTGAAGGGAGCAGATTTATGATAAATATTTGCTTTATTTCATCAATTTATTCCAACAAAGCCTATCGCTGTTAATGGTTTTTTATATATTTCTAAGCAGTTTTTCAGCCTAGAAATACTGCATAGATACTACCTAGAAATTCCAAATAGATACTGAAGTTCATAAATAGAAAGAACCTGACCACCTATTTACAACTAGTAAATAAACTTTAAACCAGATTTTTTTAAGGCATGTGAATTATTAGTTGTTGGTGAGACTGCTGTGAGAATGTAGAAAATGGGTGAAATGTGTCACAGAAAAGCAGTGTATAAGCACAGCTTCTTCAAAGTGTTGGTCTAAAATAACATTCAATTATTGCTACATTTTAAACTTTGTAGGATGTAACACCATGTAGAAGTGTGACTTTAAAATTAGTGTTTGCAAGTGCGTGTGATGTAGGTGAGGGGTTTTAGCAAGCAGCAGGTTTTAAACCTAAAATTAGATTAATTTATTTGCTGCAGTAAAATTAGGTAGATTAGTTATTGTTCAAACTGATCTGTTACACAAAAGAACAGCTTCTATATTACAGAAAAAAATATCTGAGAAGTATTCATGCTCTTGTACTCCATTACAGTTGCCAAGACTCAACTAGAAATGCAAGATATGTATAAAAAGTAATTTTGTATCATTAAATGACAACACTAGTGGTTCCTCTTCATCTCCTTAATTCATTTCTTATAGTTTTTCTTGTCACATCCACTTGTTTTATGTCTTACTAACTTGCAAGTTATGGTCATAATTTATGGTCAAAATTGAGTGGTAGCAAATCACAGAATATTTTCATTGATTACCCTAAATTGTCTAATCTCCAGTATGTTTTTAGGACTTGATTGTGTGGTATTTACTGATTGCCTTCATCTAATTTAAAAATCAATCAATAGCAACAATGAGAGGTGGCGGACAAATCGAGTCTAATGCAGCATAACTGCTGCAAATATCCATCAAAGGCTCATTCTCAATCAAATTTGTGGGAAGTTTTAATACATAAACCAAAATGTCTAAAAGCCTTACTTCTAGAGCACATTATTTTAAAATTGTGCTCTGCAGTGTGACATCTTATTGCTCTTATGCTGTCTATTTAGGGCGGTTTTTCGCTGCTAAAATAAACACATTTCACTCAATAAAACTGTAGCAAACAAGAAAAAAAATGTCATCAGCTTTGGTTTAAAGGCACTTTGTTCCATCTTCCTCAATATTATCTGTATATAATAATGGGCATTAACATAACCTCAGCTTTTCGTATAAACTGTATGCATTTTCCCCGAGATAAACATTCTAATAGGTGTCTTGATGGGAAATATGTTTTCTACATTGAGAAATCAATTCATTAAAGTTGTTCCTTACATTGTTCTTTTTTTAAAGCATTATTTATTTCCTTAAGTTTTGGATAGCAAATATGAAAGAAACTGTCTGGAAGGCAGTATTCTAATTTCTTGACACTATCAGGGCAAAGACATCCCATATAGCAAAGGACAAAGAGTAAATGCAAACCCTCTTTTCCTTTCCAAGTGTTGGCAGTACAAACGTAAAATGCTTCTTTCTGATTTGTCATGAGAAAACATGACACAAAAAGCATTTTATTTTTGAACTAGGTGTGGACCTCCAGTTTCCATTAACTGAAAGTAAGTTTTCTATAGGCATATAAAGGTAAAGAGTTACATAAATTGAGGTCAGAATTATGCTGTCATTTACAGCCATATGAGGAGCTAGCTCAATAGCCTGGAAAAACAAGTTAAAACTTGCCTCTGTTCTTGAAAGAATTTTAATCCTTACTCAGAAACAGGTATTTAGTATGAGAACCTACTCAGTAAATATTCAATGTAGTTGGCTAAGGAGGTTCAGGTTTTATTTCTTGACAACATGGCATGTGAGATGTTCCATACTTCTTGGGCAATAGGAGGTTCTGTCTTGTGCCTCCAGGTGTTAATACATGACCAGTGAAGGAGAGAAACTTGGAGGTTTGGGGCTTTTCTGCAGTTTTGCGGTTATTTGATTTTCATTTGAGTCAAGGGTGTTCATTAGTAGATAGACAATTCTTTTTTACTGTATTAAATTCAAGAAGTAGAACCAGGGAACAAACTCTGAAGCATTACATAAGAAGATAGAACTGAATTTCACCAAAGATGTCTATTAACCA
Organism: Phalacrocorax aristotelis; assembly: GCF_949628215.1. Lineage (NCBI taxonomy): Eukaryota > Metazoa > Chordata > Aves > Suliformes > Phalacrocoracidae > Phalacrocorax > Phalacrocorax aristotelis. The sequence goes on from NC_134283.1 coordinate 17,253,678, forward strand.
GAACTTTGAAAGAGAAAGCACATGTTCTTTCCTAAATATTAAAAAAGGACAAGGGTTTTTGATTAACCAGAACCCAAAAGCTGAAATTGCACACATGAAGACCTGGGAATTCTTTGTTTTGTAGTAACTTTACAGCTGACCACTCTCTGAGACAGGTATCAACACCTGTGATTCTTAAATTTTGTATAATCTAGATGAAAAAACAGAGATAACCTTTATCATCATGCTATCACAGTCATACACTCTTTCAAGCATTAAATGTGTCTTGTATTTGTAAGGATTGTTCTTACTAATGTTATTTTCATTCCCTTCTACAACTCTGATTTTGCCTGGAATTAGAAGAAGAATAGGACAGTGCTGAGGTATTAAAGTAGGGGCTTTCCTCTCCAGTCTTTACACTTTCTAACCAAAAGAGGGAAGGGTAAGGCATCTTATGAAGTGGTTTTCCCTCTTGAGAAAACAAGGTCCAAGAGCTTTGGATGGTTCTGAATTCACTCGGATGAAAATTCCATGCTTTGGTACTTATCTAGAGAAAGTACAAGTTACACGTCTAACAATCCACCACTTCTACAAACAAAATTGCAGATATATACCAGATTGGGCAAACACCACCACTCAGGAAAATAATCCTCGTATTCCAATCAATTTTGAAGCATCCTTTGCTGCTAAATCCTCTTGAAAAATCTCTGGCCCAAGCAACCGATCACAGCACACATTTCAAATATAAAAGACAACCACCAAAGAGAACCCTACTAGCAGTCCGCTGTTTATTAAAATTCTGACATTCTGAGATATGTTTTTGCCAAGGGCCCCCTTACAATGACATCTGTACACTTGTCATTACATTGCAGTTCACATTACTTACATAAACATGCCACAGGGAAACCATGACTGATATAATTTTTATAAGATTGAAAGGTAGCCATTGTGATCATTAAAACAAACCTGAGAGCCTTCTTGTTGATGGAATAGATTCAGTTACTTCTTCCTTCTTTGTGGGTCATTAGTTAAAAAGGGGAAGGTGGGGGAGGGAAGAGAAGGCCATATACTGCAGGTGTTTTATCCTTTGTAAGGAGACTGCACTGAGACAAATGATTTTAGCTGGCATTTTGTACACACCGGAGATTGCTTATCGATCCAGATCAGAATATTCAGGCTGGCCCCGGGGAAAAGGCAGAGTATTTTCTGAGGGAGTTAATAACCTGGCAGCTGAGCTGTCTTGTCCAATTCACTGAACCTAGGGCTCTAATCAGGCCAGAGTTTCTTATTTTGAGAAATCTTGCCATATGTGTCTGCTAGCTGCCTTCCACTCTATTGGACCAGTGACAGTGATTGAAATGACAGCCTATAGATAGAGCCTAATCAAATTGTTTATTATCAGCCTAAATCAATATGTATAGATTGTTGAAACACCACTATCATGCCATGGAAAAGTCATACTAATACTACATGCTGCAGGTGTAATGATAAAATGTATTTTTCCATCCTAAATTACATCTGATTTTAACAGAGTAAAAGAAATTATAATGGTGCAGGAGACAATGAAAAATATACATTTACACATTTCAATAAAATAACATTAAGGATTAATGTTAAAATGTCATGTTGTGCACTGCTTAAATATGTTATCAGGTTCCCTGTACAGAAGGGAGGGAACAGAGCTGTGGGAAAGGAAAAAAGGATTGAAGAGAGAAGTGTTTTGCTCTTTGTATAGAAAGCGAAAAATCTCACAGAGGTTTGTTCTGCATGTTCTACATGTTCTGCAGCATGAATCAAATTCTAACACACCTAAAAAGAAAGGTTTGAGGCATTGAGACTACAGAGATGAAACATGCAGTAATGGGAATTCCTTTGGTACTACACAAATACTCCTCCTGAAAGCTTCCATGAAGTCTATTGATTGGATGGGGAGCCTAGCAGGGCAGACAACTTGCATTCTGAATTTAGAAGAGACTAATTGCAAGCATCTAAAATTTAACCCAAGAGTTGGTTTCATAAAAAAAGCTGTATCTTCTGAAGACTCTTGGATACTCTTTTTGCACAGAAAAGCTGTAAATGCATTATATGGAGAAAAGTACAGATCATTTAATACTATGCAGTGAATCAGCTTCTGTAGGCTTAATTAACATCTCAAGCAGAATTGTTCAAACCCTGCACAATGAGGTGAAGATGGGATATTCCCAAGGGCATGGCTGGATGGAAGTCTCTCAGATTTGGGAGAGAACCAATAATCTTTTTGGCCCTATGAAGCTCACCTGAGCAGTATGCATGTGCAATTCTTCTCTAGTGTAACTGTCCTGAAATGGATAATAACTGGAGGGCTTATGGCCCAAAAAGAGTCAACTGTGTAGTTTAGAATTTTTGAAATAGGCCTACTGGTAGAATTTTGCACTACCTATTATGTCCTGTGGAATAATTTGCTGCCTTGCTTTTCAAAAAAGCCTTTCCAAAACTATTTTAAAGTACTCTGGCAAGGTAAAGGGCCATAGCCTCAGAGTAAATTATACTTTTTACCTTTAAGAATGGTGTAAAGTAACCTTCAGGTTAATTAATCTTTGCAGTGCAATACACTCCTGTTTGAATATCATTTACATTGTGTGATTATTGGGTTGAGTCAAACGTATAAAAACTTTTCGCATTATGGCATATGTGTTAATAAAAATAATATTGCCGTGTAGGTTGTACTGATTTGAAGTGGTATGTTTTTCCTTGGATAAAATGTGCTTTCCTTACTGCCTGCATTCAAAGCTCTCCAAACAGCAATTATCTTTGGCTGACTGATTCTAGGAATTTTCCTATTACATTCAAAATAAGAATTTCTTCATTGCCATTTTAAGAAATAAAGGTACTTATTCAGCATAAAACTTTAGCATGTAAGTCTCTCTAAGTATATGCTTAAGTCCCTCCTGAATCAGGAAAGAGGTTACGCAGATGCATATCCTTAAGTTCTAAATTATTTCAGTGGGACTTTCCTTTGTCTTAAGTTTTGAACATACTTGCAGCATACTCATGGCTAAGCATACAGGATGAATACAGGTGGCTGAGTTTGGCCTACAGCTGGCACAAACACAAAATTTAACATTACTTTTAAAGTGTTTTGACTAAAATCCAGCAAAGCACTTAAGTTTACACACAGTGCTGATTTAACTATCTCAGTTTATAGATATACTGGTACAATTTCCTAGCATGGATACAGTTCTGCTAGTATTTATCTTGGCATAACTTAGCAAGACGCTTTACAGAAATGAATGCCACTTAAAGTCATGGAAAGGTAGGGCAAACCTGCAAGAGATAATACTAAAACTGAATAAACTGAAAATGCAGCAAATGAGGGGTATAAGAAATGGACAATATCTACTAAATCAAAATATTCTGTCAGCTGTTTTCAAATGCACAGTGAAGCATTCTGGAATTTTAAAGAGACATATTCCCTCCCCCAAAGGTCTGCCCTGTTCCCTAAAGATGAAACACCTGCCTGGTGATGTATTTTATTCACACCGTACAAAAACGATCACTAGGTCCTCTGTCCTCTTTGACGTGGAAGTTAGAAACCCTGCAGTGAATGAAGCCAGAAAACTTCATGATTTTCAGCATGGTGGTTCAGCCATTGTAGTTGAACACTGTTTTTAAAAACTGCATTTTTCTCCTTCAGCAAAAATTTTTTATAATGCTGGAAGACCACTATTCCACTTTTTCCCTCCCACATCAGCAATGGACAGGCAGAATCCTGATAAACACAATTTTCCGAAGAAATGACTCACTAATCGTGTACCATTTTCTGTGTCTGTGACTTGAAACTGGAGAGTCTGCTACTGAGCAGCAGCACTGAGCCGTTAGGGATGCAAATTAAATAATACATGATTTAAATGTAAAGAATGCTACATCACTTACAAAATCAGAACTTCAGAGATTTTTTTTTCACTGGGAATTTCCCATGAAATGCATATTACATTTCTGAATGGCACTTATTTCAAGTTAAAGATCACTTTGGCCTTAACTTACGCATGCAGTTTTGTGCATGAGACATACCCCTGGATCTAACACCGTGGAAACAAATTCACTGCTGATCATGAAATACACCATCACTTCACCACAAAACTTCTGGTCTACTCCAATAATATTTGACAAATACATTTGACCCATATTTCTCAAATATTGGTACTGAGATGTTTTTATTACTCTATGTGACTGTTGAAACAGCCACTTAGCTTTTGCACCTTGAAGTTATCATCTGTTACCTTTTAACAATGTTTGAAACTCTCTGTCAATCCTTTAAAGCCTTCAACACACCAGTGGTAGCATTGCTTAGCACACTTCTGCCAGTGTGTCTATTCATATGTGAATTCGTTTCATAAAGAGTAGCGCCTTCAAGAGAGCATGGATGAAAAGCTTAGATTATACCTTGTATCCTCTAAGACTCATTGAGTTGGATATGCTCTAATTGTTGGGCTGAAACATGGAAATCTATTTTAGATTTCTGTTTAGGTTCTGTATGGCATGCTGTGAAATCCCTGTTACGGTCTTCTGACTCTGCTGAGAATACATTATTTTTGTATCGTTTTTTGCTTTTTGTTAAATCTTAATGCAGCCAAATGACTCAAGAGAACAGAATGCACTATTTTTTTCCTTTTCAAAGGATCTTCAAGGAAAGAGTTTGACCACAAAGAAGGGTGACAAAAATGAAGAAAGAATAATGACGTTATTATATATTATTTACAGTGCATAATAGTGGTCACCAGAGTCACCATTATCCAACTTTCCAACTCTTGTGTGTCAGTTATGGATATCACGTAGTAACAGGAAATATACCTAATAGCCTAGTACTATTGTGGGAAAGGACTGTGTCTAGGACCCTCCTATAAAACCAGTACAATACTTAATTATACCACACTTGTGCTCCAGTTATTCCACTTCTCTAGGTCCATTCATTTTCTTTTTGGTTATTTCTCTTATGGGCTGTTTTGCTTTATCTTTGCACTAAATGGGGTGTAAAACTAAGTGCTTCTGATACAAGTTCTACAGGCTTATTTGTTGCTTTTTTCCACCTTTCTTTGTTTAAACAGCAAATGTATTAAGAGAAGAGGCACAGCATACTAAATTCTCATCCCATTCAAAGAACATAGTGCTTCCAAATGAAATTCTTCAAGAGGCAAAAAATGACAGTATTAAAGTCATCAGTGCAAACCTTATCCTGTCCCCTCCCTCATAAATGTTCCAACTATCAGATTGTTGCAATCTTTCATTAAACACATCACTATCTATCAGCATATGGACATACTAAATGATGGAACATTAACCTCTAAATACTTGTTTTCTAACTGTACTTAAAAGCACAAAATAAAAATATTCTATTTAATTTTTTCAGTGATGTCTACTATGTCTTAAATATATAATTTTCTATACAAAATAATACTGCCAAAATTAAGAATAGAATAAGTTTAGTCTCTAGCAATCCGCTATCAATTTTCACCGATACCATAAAAATTTAACATATGAACTATATGTCATATGAACCATACACCCAGTGACTCTAAGATTAAGTAGATTTCTCCACTACCAATAAATGAAGCCCTATGTTGAACTATTTCTGCCTTTTCTCAGTTGCATTGTGATATTGCTAACTAAATCCTGTAATGTCACAAGAAAGCCTTACTTGTGCTCAGGCTTAGAAACTTTGCAACATAAACATCACAACTAAAAAATTACTATTCCAATAAGAAGCAAAAATATGGTATGATGTAGCCCCCTGCCCCACAATACCTCTACACATAGTACTGTGTCACTTCAGATGCACAAATAATTGATGCACTATACAAATCAGGCCTGCAAATAGGTTTGCCTTCCAAACTGTGCTTCAAACCTCATTACATTTAATAGTTCTGTACCAAAATGCCAAGTCCCTCAACAAAAATTCTGGCCACATTTACATACTTCAAAAAAATGGTACTGAAACACAGAAACATGGAAAAGTGTAATATTAGAAAGTTGTAAATTCAAACTACACTTCAGCAGCATAAAGAGGGATTAATCAAGAACTGTGATGGTGAACTTCTAGAAGAAAGAATTTAAGAAGTGATATCCATTCCAACAGTGCCATGTCATGCTGCTAGGCTTAATTGCAGCACCTTGTCTCCGTCAGCTGGAAAAACGTTTGCTGTGCTGTTTGCAGATAGTGCTGGCAACCATTCTTTTGCCTATCCATCATGATGACATGTGATCACCTGAACACTCCAGATATACATCTGGACAGCTAATCCTATTTTGCTTTAACACAATATACAGTGATAGTGACCATATCGGTCCTAAATTAGTATCAATATCTTTTTATTTTGTACTAGAAGGAGGTGGGTACAGCTTTAAAAAAAAGGAAAAGGAAAAGGGGAAAAGGAAAAGGGGAAAAGGAAAAGGGAAAAAGAAAAAGAAAAAGAAAAAGAAAAAGAAAAAGAAAAAGAAAAAGGAAAAGAAAAAGAAAAAGAAAAAGAAAAAGAAAAAGAAAAAGAAAAAGAAAAAGAAAAAGAAAAAGAAAAAAGAAAAAGAAAAAGAAAAAGAAAAAGGAAAAAGAAAAAGAAAAAAGAAAAAGAAAAAGGAAAAGGAAAAGGAAAAGGAAAAGAAAAAGAAAAAGAAAAAGAAAAAGAAAAAAAGAAAAAGAGACTTCTGAAACACTTTTTGAAGCTTACCTTGGTGAACACTAAGTAGAAATCTAGGAATTTTGTCTCAGAGAGAAAAATTATCTAAATTGTCTGGAAAATCTTATTGACCCAGTCAGATTGCGTGAAGCTTGTGATGAAATACAGCCCCATGCTTTCTTGCCTTATGCACTTGTGCGTTGTGCTTAGAACACACTCAATGAAAAAATGAAAAAAACCCACTATTTTACTGTGATAAACACTACAATAGGATGGTGTTTGCACAGGCATGTGCAAGTTGCTGTTCTTCAGGTGGCTTGGAAACATTACATTCAAGGTTTGTTAAATGGAAGTTTATAGACACCAGAGGCAAGGAATCTTAAGGTTTCGTATATTCAATTTTTTTAAGTAGAACAATGAGTACATCAAAGCTACAACAATAAAAATTAACCAAACAAGAAAAAGTAAAGTAATTAAAGCTGAGCAGTAAGACAAGAATTCACAGGTAGAGAAAACTTCTGCAATGCATAGTCAAGAGCCTGAGTAATCAGGTGTAGCTGTAGAGGAATGTTAACGTGCCCTTTACTGTATATCTATGAAATCTACTTCACTGAGAAATCAAGTACATTGGTTTTGTGTCTCACTTTGGACAACTACAGAAAATTAGGGAGGAAAGACAGCCCTGTGATTTAGAGCATGGAACAGGATCTAAAAAGCCTTTAGAATCTTATAACTGCTTATGCAGCTCTAGGCAAATGAGTTAACTTCACAAAATCACAGAATGGTAGGGGTTGGAAAGGACCTCTGGAAATCATCTCGTCCAACCCCCCTGCTCGAGCAGGGATACTTAGAGCAGGGGGCAGAGGAACACGTCTAGGTGGGTTTTGAATATTTCCAGAGAAGGAGACTCCACAATCTCTCTGGGCAGCCTGTTCCACTGCTCCGTCACCCTCACAGCAAATGTCTTTCTCATATTCAGTGGGAACCTCACGTGTTCCAACTTGTGCCCCTTGCCCCTTGTCCTGTCATTGGGCATTATTGAAAAGAGTCTGGCCCCATCCTCTTGACACCCACCCTTCAGATATTTATAAGCATTGACAAGATCCCCCTCTCAGTCTTCTCTTCTCCAGGCTGAACAAACCCAAGACTCTCAGCCTTTACTCGTAAGAGGGATGCTCCGGTCCCCTGATGATCTTGGTAGCTCTCTGCTGGACCCTCTCCAGTAGTCCCCTGTCTTTCTTGAACTGGGGAGCCTAGAACTGGACACAGCACTCCAGATGTGGCCTCACTAGGGCAGAATAGAGGGGGAGGAACCTCCCTCGACCTGCTGGCCACACTCCTTTTAATGTACCCCAGGATATTATTGGCCTTCTTGGCCGCAGGGGCACATTGCTGGCTCATGGTCACCTTGTTGTCTACCAGCACTCCCAAGTCCTTCTTAACAGAGCTGCTTTCCAGTAGGTCAGTCCCAACCTGTGCTGGTGCATGGTTTTGTTCATCCCCAGGTGCAGGATCTTGCACTTGCTCTTGTTGAATTTCATGAGGTTCCCCTTGGCCCAGCACTCCAGCCTGTCCAGGTCCTGCTTCCAGTGTGTCAGCCCCTCCTTCCAGTTTTGTATCATAAGTAAAATAGTTTGACAATCCTTCTGTGTGCTTATGTGGGCTAGGAGGACATATATGTTAAGAATGCTCAGATGGAGAGCATAGAAATGAGCAATAGTATTGTTCCAAGCATACTACTGCAGAACTCACTACACCACAAGTGTTCCATATAATCAAAGCTAGCATGTACCTCAACCTCTGTCTCTACTATTGTAAATATGTACGTTTGCAGAAACCCTGCATATGATTCATTGTCTTTATTAGGCAGAAACCTGTATTTCTAGTCACTAGAAATTCTCAGATGGTTTCATCTATGGAAGCCCAGGTAAGCCTGTATTCAGTTCTCCAAAGTGCTGATTATTGTCAGTGCTGGTTCTACATGAGATGATCTGAATTTCTGCAGTTCCTCTGAATATGAGACAAATGTTAAGTTTGACCTTGTAAATTTAGTACCTCCTCCAGACAGTGTTTCAGATCATCTAGTTCAGGTCTCCGTTCTGAACTGCTTCCCCAGCCCTCTTATTTGCTCTTTTTCTATGTTGACTATAGCAAAGCCAGGATCACTAAGCATAAATTACTCTTTTTGAATACACCCAGGTCACTTCCAAAAGTTGGCACCTAAATTCATCCTAGCATAACACCCAAGGTGGAGAGATGAAGCTAACAAAATTAATTTGATGAAACTGTATTCCTTAAGCCATGATAGCTTGTTTCCTTTTGAAACCAGATTCTGATTCTGATATATGTTTGGCAGCACTTAATTTTTAGATTAGCTCAAATAATTCCAAATAAATAATTTAGTAATCAGGGTATTGAGTAGACTTAATGAGCTCATAGGAATTCTCAGATCAGTAGTATATAACTACAGTATGTATTTGCAACTCTGGTGGGATCTATATCAAGTGTCACGTGAGTAAATATTTTAAATAAAAGTCAGTTTCAGCTGTTTATCCTAAGGTAGCACTGCAGTCAGGAATGATCTTCACTTACTGCATTCTGACCAAATAGGAGTCTAGGCCAGTTGTCCTTTGGAACAAATATATGTGAAGTGATACAAAACAGATGAATAGATGTGGTTCATTTTGATAACATAGAAATGAGAGAATATGGTGAAGATTTTATTCAGCTTAATTTTGCAAATACTTTCAGATTTTTACATTTTATTTTAAGGTGATGAGGACAAATCTATAGAGACTGATATATTTATAGTAGTTGAACGTTATTGAGTAATTTTGGTTGGAATGCTTTGGAACAGACACAGGCAATGACAATGACAACAATGTAAGATTAGCTTTAACATTGAGCATATAAGGAAGTCTGTGTAATAATCTTATCCTGTCAATCCAAATCACATAAAAAAAAAAAAAAGAAAAAAGAAAAAGCCACTATGTCTGCCATAACAATAGTGTAATAAATTATTAGTCTAGCATAACAGCAGAATGGAGGAAAAGAGTACAGCACATCAGCTTGAATCAAAACACTGATGAGGCAACATATTTTAAGTGATTGAATTCTTACGTCTCTGAAAATGTTTAGTGCTCCTCCTCCCTCAGGCTTTGTTTCCCTGCAATTATTGCAATCATTTTCAAGTAAAGATGCAGACACCTCTGCTCTCACCCTGGTCTGATCCTTAAAATGTGAAGTTCTAAAAATATTTTCCTCAATAAAGCACAGTGATGAAAGGTGCTTACTCTATCTAAAACATTCATTCCATTATGGTTTTATAATTAAAAGTTATATAAGATCTTTACCTGAATGCTTGTGGATTTGACTGGAATATTCTCTCAGACCCTCTAAGGTGCTATTGTGCGGTTGGAAGATCAGTTTTATGTTTATCCTCTTGTTTCTTTGAAGCTGTCAGTGAGCCTGTGAAATGGGGAGAATACCACATAATTAGAAAATTATCCACTACCAGCTATCTATTACCCTATGCCTTTTCTAAAAGGAACAAAACGTATGCCATACTGACAGTACTTCAGACGGCTAATACAATAAGGTCTCAAGAGTTTTCAGCAGTCTTCAACTTAAATAATAAACACTAGATAGTTTATAACACAGTAGCTAAAGCTAAGCCCTTTAAGGAGCACCCACATAACCTTTGAGTACTTAGTATACAGCACTAACAGTGAAAATCATAGTAGAACAGTTGTTTCTTAGACTGGGGACTTTCCTCTTTAGGCTGAAGCACAGCCAGATTCCAATCCCAATAAACTAGTCTTCATAGAAAGTTGTTTTTCTGTAACAAGCATATTAACAAGAGGAGACTTTTGCCTCCAAGGCTTTCATTGTTAGATTACTCTTTATATTAGATTGTCACAGAAAAGGCTTTTTACAATGTAAAGGGTCTGAAAGATAACAGCGGAAATGACAGTTAGTGACTGACAGGAATCTAGGAGAAAGTCCACAGGATATAATTTAGGAAACAAGGTAGTAACATTTTGTAAAAAACTCTTCAATGTGAAAAGAGGGAAAAGAGGATTCTCTTTATGAAAACTAAACAGTGGAAAACTCTTTAAGGGCTCCCAGTTCAAAGGAACTTTTTCTGCTTTAAATACTCAGGTCATTAATATAAGCATTGCTTCTATACCTCTCTGAGGAATTTCAGTGTTACACAGGTGCTAGTTCAATGCACTGTGAGAAAGTTACTATGATGACTTTGTCTTTCAGATAGCCAAGTCACTGAGGCACATACACTCCTAAGTGCTGCTTCCAAGGGTGCAGCGCAGCACACTGAGAACCACTGGAGATACAACTGAAAGGTGCATCCTTTTCCAGTCCCTGGCCTGTTGTAGCTGGTGAGGCAGTGCTGGGACTGCTGCCTGATCTTCCGAAAATGGTGTCAGGAAATTAAGGTATTTTTTCCATCTCAAACTCAACTCAAGAGTTAGACAATGAAACTCATACTGCTGTCAATAAAATTTTGGCCAAAGGTATGGAAAACACCTGGTGAGAACATTGTAAAATGACTGAAAATACAAGTCTCCAGGTGAGAAAGAAAATCCTATTCCTATCCAAGGATTATGTGTAGAAAACACATGACAGAGCTGTGCCTCAGCTAATGCTATATAAACTGAGACAGGCTATCTTGTAGTACATTTATGCATGTGTTTTCCAGTTGCATCACTAAGGAAGTATTCACAGTATCTACAAACAGACGATTGCATACATTGTATCAGAGACCCCAGGCGAATTATTCAGTACATTTCCAACAAGCTGTTAATAGCTATGGGTTCAAAAAGCTGAATTACTCCATAATAATTATTTGCTGTTGGATTTACCTTACCATCCTCAGTTTCTTTACAGTTATGTAAGGTTTACCTTGACCAGGTAAATTAAAAACAGTTATCTGCTTTCTACTAGAATTATTAACATATCTTAGAAAGTATCAAAATCACATCAGTTTTCTAACGACATTCAGCCCCGTGGCAGTTAACTCATTCTCTAACACAGTGCTTCCCCTTAATCAGGCTATAGTGGCAAAGCTGTAGAGCCTGAATTTAGACTGAGAAATCTTGCTTTCCAACCCTTATCATCTTCACTGTTGATGCCAAGCTGCATAGCTTGGCGAGTCACAACCTATGTCTACAACAAACGTGGGAACTGCTCTGTCTGCTGTTCCTGACACTGTGTAGCGCTCATATTCCATGCTTCCAGTCTGGAACCCACTAGGTGACACAGCATAAGGTATTTTCTTGATGCTTGGGTACTGATAATGAACTTCTGTTATGTTCTTGTATTTCTTTCGTGAGCTGTTGTCTGATGTTGCTACTTACAATGTGTCTGATATTATTTTCAGTGGCCTTGGCATGCTATTTACTGGAAGTCAAATTTTGCAAAACCCAAAACTTTCTGAAACTTTATCTTTTTTTATGTTTGCTAACTAAATAGGGAGGGCTATTATGGAGTACATGTCCCATGTCAGAAAATTAATTTCACTCTGTTCTTAGAAATGCGTAACTACTGTGGGGGAGAATAACATCAAAAGTCACGGCGAACTGTATGATTCTGAAAGGGAGATTAGAAAAAAGGACTCACAATAGAAAAAAAAAGAAAAGAAAAATAAGAAATCTTTCCAACTAGCATTAACATATTCAAGGTAACAATAATGCATATTCTTAACAAAACTGATACAGATTTACTTTGCAGCATTCCACATAAATATACACATACTCACACCACGTTTCTTAAAAACAAACAAGTGAAAAGTAAAAAATGTATCTGCCAAAGGAAGTTTATTTATGTTCAAACTGTACTGGAGAAATTAGTCAAGGGCAATTCATGCATGTGAAAATATGATTTCTAACACTGCCAAGGTCAATAAGACCTTAGGGAGTAAATGCTAACCATACAAATCAAAGCTGCCTAGAGGAAGTTTTGAAGATGAGTGGAAAGGCTTTAATAGTTTTTAAAAGCCTGTTAATAATCCAAATGAATAAGCAATGATACAAGAAGAGCAGATAACTTGTTTATGAAAGGAACAAACCACTGCTAGATGTCTTTCTCTCCATGGACTGGATTTCCCAAGCCCAAAATCATACACTTCTCTCCTACATTTCTTTTCAGTCCCACAATTCCCGACATTATACCCACTTAAACCAGAGAAAGCAGTGGCACTTAATCAGGCTGTTTAAAGGAGAGGTCAGATGGTTCAGAAGGGTTTCACTTGACTGCCTGAGCCTACCCTGACATTTGCCCTGTGATAAGGTCCCATCCCACCCTTATGGTAGGAGTATATTCACAGAAGTTAGTATCTGATTCTTTCTCCAACCTGAAAAATTAATAAATATGCCACCAGTGTAAATGAATCTGAGCTGTTGAATTAGTTAGGTTGTAAAATTTTAATAAAGAGACAACTTTAGTGACAAAAGTACTTTTATAGGAATTTTTCATGTTTTCCCAAGATGTCTTAACAGAAATGAACTTCATCTGAAAATGCATATTGGATACACATAATTTTTCTTTTCCATTTTCCCATGATAGATGATAAAAAAGCAAATGGCTACTTCTGACTAGCTGGCTCCAGACACTCTTTTGGTTGCCACTGTTGAAATATCTAAGCATCTCTTAAGTTTCAGGTAGTCTTTTCAAAAGATTGGATAAGTTAGAACATACACATTTCCCACACAGCTCAGATATCTGGGATACACATCTAGTAAAAAATATCTGAAATCAAAGTGATTTTTAAAACAACTTTTTTAAGCAACTCAGTATGAGTCATTAAAAATAGCATGAATTACTAACAAGATGAGTTTGTTTCTGAGTCAGACCCTCCAAAACCTAAACAAAGATGAATTCAGAATAGAGCTGGCAATTAGAACTCACTGTGTATTTATTAGTTTCTGTTAATAATTAATAATAGGTTTTTGAATGTTCGCGTATTGTGCTATTATCTCACATTTTAAAAAATACAATCCATAACAACATCTTTATTTTATTATTGAAGAGATTAAAATAATTTTTTATGTTGCTTCTGTGTAGGTAATCCGTTAAGTTGCCACAGTCTCTTTCATCACATCAACGTCTAGGAGCTGACTAGATATACAGATTCCTCTGATTTAGGGGTAGGGTAATTAATCCAGCATATTCAGAACCTCAGCATGAGCAAGCAGCAGAAGTCAGAACAATGAGAACATGAGGATGTTGTGGACAGCAAATGAAAGTAGATACTTATGGACCAGTTGAGTCCATAAGTCCATAAGTCCATAAGTCCACAGGGAGAAGACTGTAACCTGAAGTCATGCAGCCAACTTAAATCTGTTGGAAAAGGGTGCAGCCTGAAAAGAAGTAAGGCAAAGGAGGAACCATCAGCCAAACATGCAAAACTACTGTGTCCTACCTCATAGAGTTATGACTCCAGGAAGAAATTGGGTAGAAATTGAGCAGATGGTTGTGGAGTGTGTGTATCTGAGAGGTAGGAGGGCAAGCCTCGTTGTTAATCTTGATGTCAGAGATGCTTGTGTTACTGCACGAAATCTTCTTTGGCCTTTTAATCTTTCTCTGCCTAATCTTTCTCTGTTCTCATTCATTTCCTCTGTTCCTTGGTCTCAGGGCCACTCTGGAGTCAGAAATTAGAGAATTTGATTCAAATTTCCAAAAGGGTGAAAGAATATTTGATCACACATAAGTATACATTGATCAGCAAGGGTGGTAGTCATCAAAAAGTAAGTGCCATAGCCCCCTACTTTTTTTTCCTACATAGATGTGCACTGATTCCAACTCCTATAAGACAACTCATTGAACTCAGGAAAGAGGAGGTTTTCACAGTCCTCTCGCTGTGGAGAGTGTAAGAGTGCTGGATAAACTGCATGGAAATTACAGATGGAAAATACAGTAAGACCCCATTACACTTATTACAGTCAGGGTTATCCTGGCAAATACCTTGCTGAAGAACATATGGAAAGCCCAGAGTCACAGCTGTCCAAGACTTCTTGGGGGTCTTGAGACTAGACCTGTACACAGTTGGTTACTCACGTAAAATTTCTCCCTCCCTCCTTTCCTCACTGCAGAGGAGGAAGAGAAGCTAAAACATGGGTCCTCTTCCTTGAGAAGAATTATTAAAGATCAAACATTACTTGCATGAGGTTTCCAGTGAAATTTTGCCAGAGAACAAAGGGCTATATGGGCCAAGGCAAACCAGAAGCTCTACAAGTGGAGGAGGACTGTGTTTATTGGCTGTGTTTGGGAATCAGTTGAAGTCAGACTACAGAGCCAACAGCAGCTGTTTCTAAATTTATTTATTTTTTTTAATTGCAGCACAGCATGAAAGAAATTTGTTATGGACTTGAACTGAAGAAGCCAAGTAGGTAGTACTGTGGAACTGAAATCCAAAAAGTATAGTATTTCAGGTTAGGAGACCTGTAGCTGGTAAGCTGAAACCGCTATTTCTGCTTGCATTCCATTTTCTGGCTTGGTCACAGCACTCTTGTATCCTGGTATATTTAACTTAAGTGCCCAGATATTTCTTCTTGTGCACTTCTTTGGCTTTTTTCAGTGCATACAAACATGTTCACAATGTTTTACAACTACCATCAGACTTCACTACCAGCAAAACCAGTCTCTGTTTTTTTGTTTATTAGAGCGCAATGAAGTCTTCTGCCTGTGGATGCATCTAGAGTTTCCTGAAACATTTTGCCTAGTATTCCCAACGTATTCTCTTAAAACTGATCAGCTGCTCTAAGACGAAAATACCAGTGCTCCCTGCCTGCACACACCGTTTTGAAAGGTAGAAGGAGTGAAGTTGTACAGACTACAGATGATGTAAAATTAATACATAACCCATTAACAGGAACAGTATCATACTTACTTGAGCCCCTCTGTAGCTGTTGGGGTTGACTGTAGCGGTTTCCCTCAAACACTCTCCTCAACTAATCTCTCACGTCCACAGTTTGGTAGGCTTTCTGATGGGGCATGCAAGGAACACATTGCTCTCTGCATATAGGTTAGAGGCCTATATGGGGCATCTTCTTTGGAGACATTTTTAATCCTGCATGAATTCCTTAGTGTGGTTGCACTAACCCACCTTCCAAATGGCTGACAAAATCCACACCATCATCTCGGATGTGACAACAGGTAAGTGTTAAATGAGGTGGTCCTAAATGCAGATTTGATTGCCCAAAGAGGCAGGCAGAAAGACAGGTATTTTCAAAGAGTGTTTATTGTTACAGTAGCTAATCTGAAGTGTTTCAGAGTTACTTTAGGATGAATTCAGGACTAACACAAGCAGAAAGAACCTGAAAAAAAATGTAATAGCCTGTACCTTGTTTTCTTATTTAGGACCAGGGTGTCATACAATAGTTTATATAAATAGGTAGGAGTAATAAATCCAAAGGGGCATGACCAATTAAAATGTACATTATTTTAAGAAATACGAGGCAGATGAATTAATATGATTTTTCAACCCTTCGATGATAGTTTATATTATCTGAGGATCTGTCCCTAAGTGTTAAACCAGCATCCTTGACATTTTTTTTTCCCCAATTCTAGAGTTTAAAGACACTTTGAATTTCAACAGTACAGGGTAAGAGAAACACTACTGCATGCTGCTTCTGGGTGATAACACAGCTCTCATCTCCACCGAAATCACTACACAATCATTTGGGTTTTCTAAAAGATGGAGTGAAGACCACCTAACTATGTGCACAAAGGCAATTTTAGCGAAGTAAAATACAACTATATTATCTAGAATTTCTTTTGGACATGATTAGTAACAAATGTCCCATGTTCTATGAAAATGTGCCAGGAAATTTTAATTGCCTGCAAGTATCCAAGGTTGCCATTTAACACATCATCTGAAAGATGAATTTATTGGGCCCACACTTAACTACCGTGTAACCTGCATTATGGTTTACAAGACAGAATGATTTGGTTTTACATGACAGTTATTGGGCCTACTTCTACTTGCAGTTATGCCAGTGAAAAATTTGGAACAAGTCCATGGCTCCATAAAATCGGGGTAAAATTAGACTCAGGCCCACCATGCAATTTAGTAGTAATTGGTATTACAAATTAAGCCAGTCTTCTGCTTTTCCAATTGCTAGCAAGTGGAACCAAGCACCAGATAACACATACTTCTAAGATAAAAGAATCCTACATTAAACCTTAGACCTTCCACAGGGACCCAGGCTCATGTACCTTGTCTGACATGACACAGTATGTGCTGAGACCACTGCATGCTTGTATCCTTTGGGAGGACCCCATCATGAAAGTGCAGAAGAAAAGTGAGGAATTCAGAAAGGGATTTTTTATTATAATAACATTTACCTGCATATCACTTAAGAATTACAGATTATTTTTATTAACATCAAACGTTTTGAGCCACTTTCTCTTATATGGTTGGAGCTTACCTTTTCTTGTGAGTTCAAGGTTTTCCACAGCTTTAGGTCAGGCAGGACTTTGTCTTCTGTTTCCTGACAGGGTTATCATGCTATACAGAACAGCTTTTCTCCTAGTATGGCTTTTGCTTTTTTACTTTTTCTTCAAATTCAGAAGCTCCAGACCTTCATGGGGCCAGCAGTACAGATCCAGGCTTCATGAAGTGGTTCTGCTTTTGGGGTGCTTTCAAAGTTGATGTCCTAACTTGCAGTCTTTGCTTCTTTGCAGTATATCATCCTGGTAGGGTTTCCTGAAATGGAAAATCACAGCTTACACCTCAAGAAAAAAAAGAGCAGGTGATTAGCATGTTCTGTAGTAAAAAATGTCAAACATTATCCACTATCCACAATCATTTTTTATGATCTCCAAATACTAAACACAAATAAGTAGTACTCAGGTGCTCTGCCTGATAGAAGCTTTCTTTGTATATCAATCATTAACGTTATATATTTCTGCAATTTATTTATTGTAATACTCAAGTCAGAAGCCCAAATATATAACAGGACTATAAAAATACTAGTAAGTGAATTTTAAATTCAGCATCTGGTGAAGGTGTACTCTAAGAGTGTAATCTAACAGATGAGGGTTTTGTTATCGTTTTCATTTCAACTGTTCTAAAAATAGTAATTTTAATATATACTCAATCTGGAAGCTTTTGAACAGAACTAGATATACTGTGTTATTCATAATCTGTCCTGTACAAATTGAGCCAGGCATTAGATCACTGCACAAGCCACTGTACTTAACTGCAGCTCTGGGCCAGGGGCAGTGGGAGTAGAAAGGAAGTAGAATGAAAATAAGGTGCTGTATCTAACAACTGAACGTTATCCAAAATAAATGTTGCACATTACATCCATTACAATAAAGATATGTTTATAAAATGAGATTGTTTTATTAATAAAATACTTTGAGAAAATATAGCTGCTCAACAGCAATTTTGTCAGTTAAAAATACAGTGACATAGCTAGAATTTCTACACTCCCGTGCATCTCATGAGGGAGTGAAATGAATATTAGATGGTCACATACATTATTCTCCAAAACTTCTTTTATATGCCTATTTTAAGTATTTGATTATTGCTTGGCTAATAACAGGTGCTTCTTCAGTCAAAGAACAGACTAGAGAAGATAGTGTAAATTGTAGCATATAATTGTTCACTGACCACCATTGAAAATGTTTAGCTACTACTGTATGACAATCTTCCTCTGATGTCTGCAGCCACTGTTTCATGTAACAGCAATTAAAGCTGTGGGAATCAGGAAAAACCCACCCAGACAGCAACCCCAACCGTTAATTTTTAAGTGCATAGAATACTCCAGAGGACAGGCAAGCCCTTCTGGGGCCAGTAAAAAGAAATCACACCAGTCATTGATTTATTGGGGGCAGGATGTGGGTGGTGAAATGGCTGTGATCCTCCCAGTTCCATAGCACTGCCTAGTACAGCTCATTCCCTGTCTCCCCTTCTGCTCTTTCACCTTGGTCACCACAGTAACCACACAGAGACACATTTTAGCTGCATCCTACATTGAACGATCACAGAACTGAATTTGAATTTAATCCAGCAGGGGCCAAGGAGGCTGGGAGCCAAAAACTATTTCTGAGGCTGTGTTATGGAGGAGGATCTTGAGAGCATGGCAGTTTGGTGAAACAAAGCAGTGAAGGCCTTTTGAGCCAACCATAAATGGATCAGCATGCTGCAGACACAAATAGACTGAAAAAAAAGCTGAAAGCTGCCCAGAAAACATCAAGATATGGAGGGACTGAAGCAAGAAGTTACTCTTGGAGTCTGACAATTTTATCTTTCAGCATATTCAGAGATAATCTTCATGGGAAAGATAAATGGATAACCCCACTTTTGAACTGAGAAAATATATGTGGCTCATCCCCTAGCCTCCAACTATTGTAATGAAGTGTTTGGAGATGGACCTATGTAACATAAATAGGAAACATCTCAACTACTCTTCTTCCTGTCTAGTGCCAGCAAATACCTCAGAGATAGACTGGAAGCACCACTAGCTGGTCTCAGTGACAAAGACTACACAGGGTATTGTGGGACAGAAGAAAATGTATGTCTTTACTTTTATGAATGCCAACTCACAGGCTTGCTAGGCATGTTCAAGAGGATGTTAATTTTCTGAACAACTACAGATACTCAAACCATCCTTCCCCATTGCTTCCTACCCTCAGTCAGAACACTCACAAATTACTGTGGGCAATTTTACAATAAGCCAATTTTGTTATCCAACTCTTTAATGCCCAGAGAAGCCTTTTTGTCCAGCAACAATGTAACAGGAAAGGTGCCAACAGATCCAAATGGACTCTGGAATGATTGATTCATCCTAAGGCTTCTAAGCCCCTTTTCCTCAGTATTAATACTAAGATTAATGTGTCCCATCAGTGTGTTGCCAACAGGAACTTTAATAAAAGGAAGAAAAACTAGTTGGCTCAGCTTTCTTTCTACTTAAGGTTAGGACATCATAAAAGCAGTAGCCTACAAAGGCTTTCCCTTTAATTTACTTATTACTTTACAAAATGAAAGTAATTTCATTTAATTTAACGAAAACACACAGATTACAGGAATGTAAGTTCATCACTGCCTAAGGTAATTCATTAGCCAATTTTTAAAAGGATAATTGTCATATATTTGCATATTTTTAAATTGTGCATATGCATCTTAAAAGTTTTTAAAAACTTAGCCTAGACAAATTTATTTGAACATAACCAAAACACAACATACACAATACTTAGGAAGGATGCCAGGTTCATAATGACAATGAGTGAAATCCATAGAGTAAATGAGAGACAGGATGTATCTAGAAACTAACATTAAAGAATTTGTTAGATGTGAAGGAATACTTTTTTATATAAGTATCGTTAAACCTTGGTCCCTTTCAAGTCTGTTTATCTGTATCTGTTACCATGGACAGTACAAGTGTACCATGTGGACACTTGCCCTTTACTCCATGTATGCCATTAAAGTCTTCAACTACCAATGAATCACAATCACTAGGCTAGATTTTGCCCAGGATGACCTTGTACTTAAGAACTCCTTCTCTCCACTAGCCCTTCAACTACACAGTTTCTAAACCTTACATCCTCAAGTCTTCAATTTCAAAGTTCAAACTCATTGAAGTCTGTCCAGAAAAGCTTGAAGAACACACCTAATAAATGTTATTTGAAAATATAACAAAAAAAGCCAACCAAAAACTCTGAGGCCAGAGTTGCAGAGACAGTGTAGTGACAGTCTAACAAACCACAGTGTGACAAAATCACCTACATGGACTGTGAAGGATACTGCAGACTGTATATTGCATATTTAAATGCATAAAGTATACCCATTTGGCATGTAACTGCAAAGATGCCTAAGCCATTTAAAAGTAAGCATTCAAATTCTTTCCTGATCACATTGCTATACTACAAAATGTTCCCATTTCTACCTGAGAGATGTTTCAAGCTCTTTTTCTTATGGTCACCAACCTTCCTGACTTCTTTTGTGGTAAAAGTATGTATGCATGCTCTCATACTTTTCTTTCTTCCCATCCCCTATACCAATTGTTGCCCTAGATCAGGCACAGAAACTGCAGAATTGCTGGGTGGTGGTGATGGGTGAGTGGAGCAGAAACTCCATTTCCCCCTAAAAGGCAGAGGTCGCTCAGCTGAAAGAACAAAAGGGCCTTTTACTCCTATAAAGAAAATAAGAGGAAAAAGCTCTTCACAGTAAAGATGAAAAATATTGTATTTGAATCCTGGAAGAACTTGTTCTTCCTACATTGGAGAATAATGTCTTCACAGCACAATTCAAATAACCTTTAGTTTTTCAAATATCTGCAATTGGCAAAAAGGATAATATGCATCTGTTCACATTTATTTTTATTTTTAGAAATTATTTTATTATCACAATATGTATGTTACACTAAGACATTTCATGCTATTCCATTCAAATGAGGAAGCTAAAATTTCTTAATCATCTCAGGCACTTAGATTTGAAACTTCACCTATTTGGCTGTTATTGCAATGATAATATAGTGTAGGCTTTGATTTCTTGCCTCAGATTTTTAATGATTACTTGCGTACTCCTACAAAAATAGGACTTGCAGCTGGCAAGAAAAAAAAACCCCACTGGGAATGTAACTTACGTCCAAAGGTCTAAATGGATATATGAAAGTGCCAAGTATTTGCCCAAATTCAGGATAATATCACATTCAGTGAACCCCACTTTTTCGTTTTCTGAAATATCTTACAATAATTTTGAAAATTCTCAAATGTTTTCTAAAAATACATTAAATGTAATCCTTGAATTGCCAATGATTTGTAATTACAAATGGCAAATGCTTGCAAAGAAAGAATTTTGTACGGTGTTGGTTCATGATATAAATGAATTGTTACATTTCTAGTGTTTTATTAGATACATTAAGTAAATCAGTCAATATATAAATTGTGAACTGTAAAAGGTAAAACTGGCATTTAGCACAGAGAACTTTCAAACAGCAGTAATTATATAATTTCTTTAATAAAGGATGCCAGCAATATCACATGACACATCTAATCTAACCACAGAAGTGCAGATTTGGTTAGGAATACTTACATTTGAAACCAGAGTTCTCAGTTTATGCTGTGCTCAGTGAATATCAGCAAAACAGAAATTCAGAATGTTACAGTCAGAACAAAAATTTCCTGCATACAAGTTGTTGAGCTTTTCATTTTAAGCTTTACATTTTGTAGTTTCCCACTATTAAGCTTTTTATTATTTCTATTAATAAAGAGAGGCAGATATATACTATGATAATAATGAATTTTTAATTAAGAAGTATGATTTTGTCTGATATAAAAAGATGGAAAGAGAGGTAGACCCACTGAGCCCAAGTAGAATGATTTATCCCAGTTTCTGCAGTGAGCTTGGAAAGAACTCATCAGATAAATGACTTGAGGAATTAACCTACCTCTAAATTTTATTTCACCAGCTTAAACCACAAACAATGATTTCTTGTAAAATCCAATGCTCATCTGTATTTGAAATAGGGGTAGACCCAGAATCTGGTCTTTTCTAACGAAAGCTGAATAGCCTGCCTCTACCTTCCTGCATTAAGCTGTTTTCTGTTAGAGGTTATTAGGTTCTATTGGGAGGAAAAAATGCCATCCACAATTCCTATTTTATTTCCATACCATCTCCATTTCTCCACTTTATTATTGCTGATGTTTTTTGCTCATTTGCACTTCCTATCTCATGCTGCCTTTGAATAGCAACAGAAGACAATTTGTCCCCATTCAATATCCCAGATTTTGAGACAGTCTGAACATGGATCCAAAGGTTCATAATGGGCTGAAACAAATCACCACTGTAAAAACCCTGAAGTATGCAACAATCCGGCCTGAGACGCCTCACAGTGTGAGCCTACTTGATCTTGCGAGTTGAGAGCAGAATGTGGTTGGCACCGATGGGATTATTTCCTTTTCGGAGAGCAGATCATGCAGCCATCTACCCAGGGTAAGGGGGAGCCCTACAACTATGTTTTTCTGAACTAGTTAAACCATCTCTAATTAATTATGATGGTTTCAGCTAAAAATTTCCAGATGAGCAGTTCAAGCTGGACTCAAGACTGAACAATCATTGTGTTACTGAAAGGCTCTGGTGTATTCCAAGTCCTAACTTTTTGATTCAATGAAAATACCAAAAAATGAGCAGCATATGTTATCTCAATCCAGGAGATTTATAAAACTCAGATATCTTGTGATTGTGCTGCTACTTTAGCAGGGTAAAGATTCCTTTTAACCCCCTTAACTTTCGCAAAATTCCCCTCTAGCTGCATCTTAAAAATGTCAAATATACTTTACTGTTTCCAGATAAACACATCACTTTTGGCAGAATTAGTAGACAAGAAAGGTAGGGGCACTGTTGTTACAGGAGTTCATATAAAAAAAGAAAATTTTAATGTTTCAAAATTTAAGACTTTCCTAAAGTTTTAAAATACATCCTCCCTGACTCCAACTGTATTATTGTCAAAAGCATTATGAAGTGTCCCTTTGGAAAAGTAAATCTGATTAATTAGCATCAGTCTCCATTGTAGAATTCAACAGCTATATAAACAGCCATAGACTTTTCTTAACAAGTATTCTATTATTGTTTTCAGCATTGTTAAAATCTAAAATTATTTAATTGTTTAACCATTCTGTGCATTGTTTGCAAAGTTTGTCAAGTGAAAAGAATTTTTCTTACAGTGTTCTAGAATAATACTGAACAACACTTTTTCTTCAGAATTGCTCTATCACAGTATACAGAAGCAGGCTTGCTTTTACATAGCAATTCTGCATATAAAGGGAAAGAAAGCAGAAAAACTGGAGACAACTGACAAGGGAAAATGCCAGGAAACAGACAGTTTCCATTGCAGTACTCTATTTCAATAGAAAGCCTGTGTCATTTGTGATATCAATGACACAAAAAATGCTGCTTTGATAGTTGTCTAGCAAGAATATGGTGATTTCAGCTGCAGTTCTGCAGCAGAAAACTACCACTACATGGTAATGGTGCTTGGATATTGACTCTGTCATGAGAGTTTTGCTTTTGTGCAAGAGGCTAAGTACATGGAGGTCACTGCCCACAGAAATCCCCACATCTCACAGAAACTACTGCTTTGAAGGCACTACTGCCCCCTATCCTTGCTGATCTGAGTTCACAGACAAATAAAGCAGGGCTACAGCTCTCAACCAGAAGAAAGACGACCTCTCTGGAAAAGGATTCACATCACCAGCTCCACCTGGTGCCAGCTGGCTATGGGCCTGTGAGGAGTAGCTTGTACTGCCTGCACGCACCAGTTTAATGCTGGAACTGCAAAGCTTCAGTTTTTAGCTCTGGCAATCTAACACCTTTCTTTAATATTCACTTCATACAAACAATTTCAGAAATCCCGTGGCACTCTGCACAAATTCAACTAACACATAGTTCCATTAAAAATTAAGAGAGCAAAAATATGTGTATATGTTTACTTCCATATTAAAACATACAGAAAGTCTTCAACGGTGAACTGTAAATGTAAATATGAATTGGGGGGGGAAGGAATAGAAGCAAACACTCCCAGTGTTTACTTGCTTGTAACACAAAAAGCAGGATTTCACCATTCACCACAGCAACCATAAATAATATGGCCATCTTTAATCTGGCCTCCAATATCTGACCAACCTTGATTTATCTACAGACAAAACCAAGCATCTCTAATTTGCTTACCAATCACTGCAATTCTTTTCTTACCCACCAATAATTCTGCCATCTTTAATTTACCAATAAATAATTCTGCACTCTCAAATTTACTAACCGATAATGTGACCAATTTGCTGACCAATGATTGTGTCAACTGGTAATAGTGCCCCTAGCGAAGAGTAATTTGCCAAGCAATACTTGGACCTTTTACCCCCCTAGCAATAAAGAACTTTAGTAGTCTTTGATTCAGTATCTACTACTATGCTCTGAGACGGCTTAATGTGGATAATGAGTTTTTTTACAGAGTATTTGCATTCTGTGGAAGTATTTGTTTACATTGACTGCTTAGAAATTGCACAGGTCTCTCTTAAATGTCCGTGAACTAGAATACTGTTTTCCCTTTTAGCAATATTAGCATTTGAGGGAAGCCTATTTTTTCTGTTAGCAGTATTCCTTTGCATATTGGTAACTCCTCTGTTAGTACTGTTGTCATCATGCTGGGATTTGGCGACTATTCCACAGTGCTTGGACAGTGTGCATTGGTAAAGCAGTGACACCGCTAGCAAGCTCTGTCACCCTGCTGACCTTACCACCCAAGCTGATCCTGTCTGGGCAGAGATTTGAGCAGAACGAGTTCATATATAAAGCCATGTGCTTGATTTGTTTTTTCTAATTTCTATGTCCCTTGGCTTGAATGAAAAACAGGTCTTGAATTATTGGTTTCTTTAAACAAAAATAATAGCATTTTGAAGTCATGTAGTAACTTCTGCAATCAATTTTACCTCCAAGAAATGTTACCAGTTTTGTGTAATTTTATTAGTTCATATTAAAGCCATTAGTTAACACAACATTAGCTCAGTGAGCAACCGCTCTAACGCCCATTTTACAGGGAAAGTCTACAGAGAATAAGGGCATAGCAGGAGTGACCATCAGTGCCGAAATTAGTAAAGAATTTCCAAGCTCCAAGCTGCTGGCTCAGACAGCTACAGAAAATGAAATATCTATGGGCTGTGGGCAAAATCACTGCAAAATTATACAACAGAATATTTGCAAAAAGAGACTGTGAGTCTGCGCAAAAGACAGTAACTGCATCAGCTCACCAGCTCCTTGTAACCAGCTGTCCTGGTTTCAGCTGGGATAGAGTTAAATTTCTTTGTAGTAGCTAGTATGAGACTATGTTTTGGATTTTTGCTGAAAACAGTGGTGATAATGTGGAGATGTTTTAGTTGTTGCTAAGTAGCACTTACACTGGTCAAGGACTTTTTCAGCTCCCCGTGCTCTGCCGGGTGCACAAGAAGCTGGGTGGGGACACAGCCAGGACAGCTGACCCAAACTGACCAACGGGATATTCCGTACCATATGATGTCATGCTCAGTATACAAAGCTGGGGGAAGAAGGAAGGCGGGGACGTTTGGAGTAATGGCGTTTTTCTTCCCAAGTAACTGTTATGCGTGATGGAGCCCTGCTTTCCTGGAGATGGCTGAACACCTGCCTGCCCATGGGAAGTAGTGAATGAATGCCTTGTTTTGTGTTGCTTGCGTGTGGAGCTTTTGCTTTACCTATTAAACTGTCTTTATCTCAAACCATGAGCTGCCTCACTTTTACTCTTCCGATTGTCTCTGCCGTCCCACCAGGGGGGAGTGAGCGAACGGCTGCGTGATGCTTTGTTGCTGACTGGGGCTAAACCATGACACCAGCCTCCTAATACAGTTTCCTGATTAATTTACTGCATATTCCAGGAAATTATTCAAAGCAAAATTAATACCAAAACAGAACAAAATTTTGAGACTTCTAACTTTTACAAGAAAAAATATACTAAATATACTTGCATTTTAAAGTCATATAAAAGTATGAATTGATTCCATTAGAATTTCATCCTGGAAGTAGTAGACTGGAAGCACATTCTAAAAATGCACCGCAGGCCCCCTTCTTTATCTTTTTCTTCCCCATCTTGTGGGATAAGCACAGCCTAGCAGCAGCACTATTGCTTCTCACTTATTTCTTCCTGAAGTCTCCTGGGATTCTTTAAAGAAGAGGCAGAAACGCCATTTTGGGTGGCTTTTCCTTTAGTGGAGGTTGTAACTAGGGAACGTTAGCCAAGAAGGAAAAGAAGTTGGCCAAGAAGGCAGGAATTCCCAGAAGGCCAGAGGCTCGGTATGTTTAATTTTCTCTTGTGCTGGAGGAACAACCATAATACAACTGAAGGTGTACTGAAGTTTATTTCCTGAACCTAGTTATATGACAAAAGTAAAATACAGAAACTCACTATCTGAGTTTTAAGGATAAATAACAACTCTGATGATAGCTTCAGTAGTATTTTTGGCAAAGATTTCAAATAGCATTGGGTTTTTTTCCACAAAAGATGATTTTTTTAAAAGCTTAGGCTTGTTAAGTTTTCAGTGACAAACATTTCATTAGGCAATACTAGGAAGATTGACTCGAATCTAAAAATCAGTGCTGTTTATCTGGTGAGCACAAAAAGTAGGTGTGATGAGATAAAGGCGCCAAGAATGTGTGTGCTTGCATCTCTTCCTCATATAAAGCAGAAGAGGGTGGGCAAATGTCCTAAGTAGGAGATGGAGATTGCTGAGACCTAACACATGAATGAAAGATGATGGTCTAGGGCAAGACACAATGAATGTGAAAGCAGAAATTTACAGAACTAGCAGAGGGACAAGACGGTCATCAAGAGGGCAAGTGACAGAAAATAGGGATGTGTCTAGACCCAGAAAGATGAAATATAAGTTTCTAGATGTGTGTAGCTGCCCATGTTTCTCTCTTCAAAAATGGGCATGAGAGGAGAAAAAATTTATCTGTTCAGGAGTTCCTAAGTTTGTTTTACAGTATGCATGAGTACATCCACAAGGTTACAGAGGAGAGTAGTGTCAAAGGATAGTAGCATCAAAGGAAAAAACATATTAAAAACACATAAGCATATGCATATAGTATTAGTATAATGTTTTAGACTGCGGGGAGCATGAGGATTGATGCAGGTGGGAAGATGGTTTTGCTGTGTCTAGTTAAATTTTCTACATTAAAGTGCTATTGATTTTCCTAAGTATACAGGATACTGTATATATCCCATCTCTTACCCTTACACAGGTTAATTCTTTTATCCATTTCAAACCCAGTCAATCAATAACAGTGATCAGGTAGGTTGTGAAATTGCCTGGAAAACACATCCACAAAGTAAAGCCAATACAATGGCCTGTCTATGTGACTTAAAGCTTAGTACAGCATTGAAAATCACTAATGGAACACTGTGCAGTTTGTTCATACTACGAGCAGTCAAGAATCATGCATAATGTAATACTGCATCTGCTAACAGCAGCTCACACAAGCTAATTTAATCTTGTTTTAAACTAGACACAAGGAATTAATCTTTAAAGCTGCTCCCGTGATTCTCTTTGGCCCTTAAAATATTGAGGGTCTTTCCACCTCCCCATTTACAATACTGTAAAGGGATGCATTTCAGTTATCATCGTGAATTTACACTCATCTACATTAGCTGGAAAATGGATGCAACTCCATAATTTATCAGTCTTAAAAAGCACATTGCTGACCCAGCCCAGAAGCTGTGTTTTGTACTGTCACATCTGAAACTGGTATTAAGTCTCAGGCTGTACTGTGGAAGTTAGATTCCCTAAATAATTAATATTAGAAAAGAAATTAATTACTCTGTTTTTTCCTCAAGTTTAGTTTGGCTATATTACCTACATGAACTCTCTTACAGCTATTTCTGGTGTAGAAGTTACCTTTACTATTATTGTTATCCTAATTACTTGTATTACTACAGTGTTATTGTGTTTGGTACTGTGCAAACACTGAAAAAGACAGACTTCACACCAAATAACTTATCACCAAGTATAAAAAAGATACAGCCAGATTGGAGAGTACAAAAGGAAAAAAAAAAAGAAAATATATTGATAAGACAGACAAGAAATAAAATGCTCATATGTAGGAAACCTGACTGTGGCAAGATTTGAAGTTGGGAGCTTGATCATGAATTTTTGGTCCTATAGCCAAAGAAAAATTTTGGTAGAGCTTTGAAAGACAACAATGAATTACCTTTGCAAATGTTCATGGCAAACTCCTTGTAAGCATAAGGAAGACTGGCAGAAGGAAAATGCTCATAGGAAAAAGTAACAAGTGGGAGGTGGAGACTGGTCACTCATCACAACTGGTGAGGCATGTGATGTCTTGATATTGAGAGGAGAATGACAGATAATGGGAAAGAGTGAACATGAAAACAAGTATTTTACTATGACTGTGATGGAACTAATGGAAGAAAAACAAGGGAGGAGGGAAAGAAATAGTCTAGGTACATGGGCTTTACGAAGGGTATCTAACCATGTGCAAGTGAAGCAATGCCATATTTCAAGCAAAGTTTAGTATGCAATAAGAAACAGGATGATGAGAATCTGGAAAAGAGTTTATGCTGCAGATGGGACAGGACAGACTCTCTTTCAGAAAAGTTTTTCTAAAATAATCAACAAGACCAAGACATGGCCTGGACATCAAATATTGAGCTAAGGGATGGTGACAATAAGTGACAGGACCACCATGTTGGACACTGCAGTCAACAACAGATATGCTGAAAAGAAGGTTTTTTTGTTGTGAACAACTGTTAGCAAAAGTTTAAAGCTCTACTTTAAATATGATACGTTGAACATCCATGGAGAGACATTAGATGGTGGCAGGCTGGTAATACACTTCAAAGAAGGGAGAAGTAAATCTGTGAGGTTTCTGACTAGGGATAGTTGTCAAGTTTGTATTTGTGGACTATCTCTATATCTCAGAGATAATATACAGAAAGGATGCTGAAGTGTGAGCAAAAGATACACACATGAAGATGAAGAACTAGTGCAACCTCTCTGCTCATTGCATGGGGGTTGGACTAGATGACCTCTAAAGGTCCCTTCCAACCCAAACTGTTCTGTGATTCTATAAGGTTGGATTTATTGGAATCAAATTACAAAGTCTGAACTTGATTTAGAGAACATCAGCAGAAAGTAGTTCAACTAATGTAGAGCAGAGACGGTGAAGGAAAACAATCGGTAGAAGTGCTAGAAAAGAGACCAAGAACATTTTTAGATAGACAAAGTTAAATTCTGTTTCTATGATAAAGGGTTAACCAAGTATAGAGATACTTGAGAATGATATGGTCAGAATAATAAGTATAAAAAGGTCACCAGATGGGGATGAAGTTAGAGGAAATGGACTGAAATGGAGAATCAAACAACTGTGAGAGAGGAAGAAGAAAATTTTTTTGGAAGGAGAGACACAGAAAGTAGGGAAGGCAAAGAGGTGGTTTCCATTTTTCTTGGGAAGATATGGGCTCCAGCAGGACTTTGAGTAGTGAGCTAGAAGTAATAACATAAAGGTGATCTGTACTGTTGGCATAAGGTCCGAATAAAATGCAGAACAACAAAAAAATACATTATGAAAGCCGTGTGCTTTCATTTCTGGTGAAATTTGATATTGATCTGCAGGTAAGCATGCTTACAAGAAGCAAACGTGATGGAATTTGCTTGTTTACTCAGGTCTAGAATGAAGGAAAACACTGTGCTTTTGTGGCATATTAGACTTGTAGGAATAGCAGAGTTAGGTCAATGCCAAACTTCCACCATTTTCAAGTTCAATTTTAGCTTCAAGCCAGCCTTCCAAACCCAGTTGGAAGCCTCAGGTTTTATACGGCATCTTAAGGAACACAAATATTCCCTGGATCTTCTGGAAAACTATCAACTGAAGTCCTTTGAAGACTGTTTAAGACTACTTCAGAGGTTGGTGAAGTGTTGCAGTTGGAGCATTCACTAAGGACTGTTCATAAAATACCTCTGCTTAAGCTTTAAATATAAAAAAGCCTCATGAGATTCAAACCTAAGTATCTCCTGCTCTGATTTATAGTAAATGTTTAAGGGGCAAATAAGAAAAAACACAGAGTCTGATAAGGACAATCTTATACAGATCCAACCTAATAATCAGAGAAAGAGTTCTCTAAACCCATTCAGACTACTTGTTAATGTGCATTAATAATATTTCTTTAAACAGTTTCTGAATATTTGGCTCTGACCTTAAAAATGTACAATCCAAAGATAGTCAAGCAGTCAGAGAGTAGTGGAAAAAGAACAACAATAATAACATTATACAATTTATACATGTCAACTTGATTAACAATAAGCACAGCAGATCTTTAAAAGGGACTTAAATGTCAACAGGGTGTTATGAATGAAAGAACAGAATAAACATCTATAATGTTACAGAGTATGTGAAAAACTGCATGGAAAACAGAAATCAGGTTTGATTTAAGATTATGAATCCATAAATTCACTTGTACTTCTTACATGTTAAGCCTGTTTCATACAGTACTTACTATTATTTCTAAAGGAAAAAACCCCTAACATCCTGTATGACCATTAGAATTTACTGGTTCCTTGTGTTTCCAGAAAATACTTTGTTGACTCCATTGTCATTTATAATTAATTTTAAACTCCTTTCTGTTTGTTTTAAATGCATCTTAGTAAATAATTTGAGCGATAAAACATCTTTCTGTGTGTATGTATGTGCACACATAAATGATATATAATACACACATCCAAAAAATGTTTATCATGCCTTTTATATCAGATATTTAATGTGATTTTAATACAGGATATTCAGTATAAACAAACACTTGAAAATAACATTTAGCAGAATTTCCTTAAAATTAGACTTGAGGATGTGAATGAAGCCTGAACTGCAGAGCTTCTTCATGGCCATAAAAGGAAAGTTTAAGTAAACAATACACTGTTTTTATTAAAACAAAACAAAAAAAAGGTTAAAAAAAAGAAAGGAAAATCATCCCATGCCAAACCCAGTCAAAATGCATTATTAGGGTGTCCAGGAAATTATAGGTTGTGTCCATTAGTCCTTTCAGGGTTAATATTGATGCAGATATTTCTATCCATGGTACCATTTATTTGAAATATTATGACTGGGAGTAGCGGCAGCAGTGAATCAAATCAATTGATAGAGCAGTTAGCCCCGCAGTCAGGGCTGTCTTTACACCGTGCAGCGAGCATGAAATATTATGGAGATTGTTCTTTAAAGTGATCACTTTATCATCATTTGTCTGCAGCCCAGGCTATTCCTTCCTGCCTCGCTTCCCTGTTGGGTTAAGCTGTCATAACTCAATCAGCCGTATAATGCTGTTCATAGCACCTCTGTAGCAGGTATTGAACCTGTCAAAGGCCACTGAGGGAATTATACTTATCCATTTTGACAGCCAGCAACACCACTCTGATATTTATGTCAGTTTATATATTTATGATATGTATTTCTTAAATGTAATTAGAAGCCTGTTTGTGTGTGATATATCTGAAGTGCCCAGAGCTGCCCATGATTAAGACATTGATTTCTAACCTTGTGGATTACTGGAGAAGGGAATATGACAAGCTCCATCACTCAGGGGTTGCAGCTAACCTCTTCTGTCTATATAAATCATATGAAATTGTCAGTATTGTTTATCTGTCCAGCAAAGTTGACTATAAAGCAACTGTTATTTTAGTTTGCTAAATAAACTAAAAGACTGTAAAACAAACCATCATGCCTGTCCCTCCAGAGTACTTGTGTTTTGCAGCTGTGTTACTCGGATTAAGGTCACAAAACCAGACCGCACTCCGAAAGCCGAGTGAAGATCACCATCATGTTTGCTATATCGCTTGTTCTCACACATATCTAACGGATACTACTTGGATTTCAGAGTGACAGTTTTTTAGATATCCTATGTTCTAAGCAATAGAAAATATACTGTATTTCAGTTAAAAAGGGAATAAAGACAAATATGAACAAAAGAAAAATAAAGCCCCCCAAAACCCAACTACATCTTTATGCTTATTCATTTAGTTTGTCATGGTTTCAGAAGGAGATTGTTAATACAAAATAGTTACTGTATGTATGACCAGCCTTCTGACTTTTTCCTGTCTTAATATCCCACTGGATTGAGGAGATTATATTCTTCAAACCATTCTTCCTTTCATTGCAGAATTAATGATAAAGTAATTTGTTGTTTTGTTTTGTCTTTGTAAAGTTACTAAAAAACTTAGGTTAGGTTTTCTGGGTTCTAACTTGGGCAATTCAGTTTCTGTGACTCACAGGCCATAATCTGTATTGATCTTCATCACTGAAAATTCACACCTTTACTCTTACAGATTAAAAAAAAGATTTTGTTTGTTTGTTTGTTTTTCCTAACTGTACACTCAGGTTTTACCTCCATTTCCCTCAAAACCTGATCTCCTTCTGAAGATATTTGGGGTCAAAAGTTTCAAATTTGGATAGATTTCAAAAAAGCATCTGAATTAGATTATGTTTTGAAAACATAATAGCTCTGATTTTACAATACAGGATTTTAAGGAAATTTCAAAGCATTATTTTAGAGGATCAGAACTTTCCATGTCTTTAGATTCAACAACATAGGTGGACAGTTTAAGCTGTCACCCATGATCAACAGAAATCCCCATGTGAAGATGTCTTGAAGTTTGCTGAGATCAGAGATTAGGGTAAATTGTATGATCCTACTTCTGTTTTTATTTAAACAACAGATGAATGCAAGAAAAACAAGAATCCTGCAAACAATTCTTACAAATAAATGCTAATTTTTGACAGTATAACTACCTATCAGAAAAATTCCCATTGCAACCTTAACATTACATTAACCGCATTTCATTTTGAGATTCAGGTGCTTACGTGAAATACAACCTCAGTGAAACAAAGAAACAGCATTAAAAAGGACTAGAGGATCCATCTGCATCTCTAGACATATATTTGTGACAGATCCCTAGAAAATAATCTAGAAAACATCTATTACATAAGTCTCTGTTTTCTCACAGAAGCCAAAAGATACCAAAAGCTATCGTCTGTCACAGAAAAAGCATAAACATTCAAGCTAAACATCATTCAGATGTCGTTGTTCCGACCTTCCCTTAATAAAATCCAAAGACCTCTGTAATCCAAAGATCTATGATGAGAGCTATATGGTTTAATTCATATGCTTCCAATGTAATTCTTCCAGATTGTTTAATTTATAATGAAAATGGAAACATAATTTTGTTTTCTGGGTTACAGCATGGTGTGTCTGTAGCTGATGACTTTTATGTATCTGGATAGGAGCAAATAAAACCCAAAAAGATAAAATAATAATTTTCCTTACCTCTCTGAAATGAGAGGGCTGTGCAAAATGTATTTTCTTTCGATTTATCACATAAAATATGATAGAAGAACAGAGTACAATAAGGTGGGTACACCAAGACGAGCAAACAAAATTAGTATTATCTAGCAAAAAATTAGTTCTTGAATCTACAGTGCTAAACATTAATTGGAATAAATCTGAAAAGCTTGCCCATAACTTTTGTTTAGCTACATCAGCCCTCTTAGGTAAAGATTCTGCCATTAGAAAATAGCTGTCAGTCAAGACTATAATCTCATAAATTATATCTGGCTGCATTAGCTTGTGAGACAAATGTTTACACTGCCTATAGTGCTAAATGATACTGACCTCAGTGACCATACACTGCCTATAGTGCTAAATGATACTGACCTCAGTGACCATACAGGACAGTACATACAATTACTAACAGCTGCCCCCAAAACATCTCTAGTGTAAAATATCTCTAGTGTAGTTTCCTACAGATTTCATTATGCCAGTTCCACTTTGCAATGCATTTTTAGGAAAAGTAGACAATCTAAGATGTGGTTAGAAGAAAAACCACAAAACTCACTGATAGCAGATTGCAAATGATCTTTCTTACATTCTCATAAGGAAATGACACAAAGAGGGGACCCTTCTGTTACTTTTGATTTAAGAAGACTTTTCCAAAAAGGGTTCCAACTTTTAACCATTCAGGTTAATTATTACTGGTCCTGCCATGTGAAGATAAGAATGCACTGAACTTGAGAGTTATGGATGTTGAAAAACTTTCTTCTTCCTTCCAAAATATTCCACAACGGTTATAAATGCACCCTTTATACAGCTATTGGAATTAGGATCCTTTTAGTTTTGAATACTGGAAATCTTTAACTGTGTACAGAAACAATTCATAAGGGAGAAAGAAGAAGAATTATCTAACATATATAACACAGAATTTTATTTTTAACATGTCTACATCTTGTCTCATAATTTTTGATGACTTTCATTTGACCAGCTATGCAATTAACATTTTCATAGAGAAAGTAAGTGTATAGAAATAACAAATTGTCTCAGCTGGCAATGGCCTGAAAACTAGTGTTAACTAAAAGTACCACCCCTTCTTTAATAACCTTGATCAAGACTCTCATTTTACATCTCCGCAAAGTCAGCTCACTTCCAGCAGCAGAGTGCCCCTTTAACACCACTGGTTAAGAGCTGATGCAGAATACAGAGTCCCCAGCAATGAATGACCCACGTTAATTCCATGCTTTGCATGGAAGATCAGACAATTTCATAGTGTTATGTTATTCAACTGCCATAACTTAGTGTGTTGCTTATAATATTTATGATGCATTTTATATCTTTAAAGCACCGTACAAAGATTATAAATGAATATATGGTTGGAATTACTATTTCCATTCATATGAGGAAAGAGAGGCAATTGAGCCAATGGCACAGCTAAGAGAAAAATTCTGATTCCCTGCCCTGAATTTTGCCAAATAGTCCTGATAAAGGGTTTTCTTGGGCAGCACCTATAGCCTACTTTCAGACAAGCTGGACTTTATTATGGTGCCTCAACACAGATATTCAGTGCCATCTGAAATACACTTGGGGATCCCATCAGGACCCCAACCGCTGCTACAGAATAGCATAGTCTCATAGCCTGCCCATTTATAGATTTCTTGGATAGCCTAAGACCCCAGACTTTCAAGGGCTCCAGACATCTACAGTCAGGTAACTGAATCACAGTCTCTCTGCCAATATTTTGTGTCACAGTAATAAATTTCTGAATGTGCCGAATATAGCAGTACCGCTTTCATGACAGGCCCAAGCCACTACTAATTAGCCAAACCCTTTGAATCCTAGCTATGTGCAAGAGCAGATGTAAGAAATCTTATTCAAAACTCAGAAAAAAATCCCAACTGTACCTTCTGTTTACTACTCATTATCATTTATGGCTTGCAGCATTTTCAGTCCAAAGACCAAATACATTTTGAGTGTTCTTCCTAAATGCAAAGATCTCATTCCAAATTTTTATATAAATCCATTGCAGGAAAATCTAACTAAAAAAAAGTTGCTTTGCACAACTGTGTAAAGGTTTTCATGCTAGAATTGCACCCAAGATTTAGATCTGAACTCAAGAATTCAGATCTGTTATTAGCAAAAATCAGTAGATTACAGATTGAAACGTTGTGAATGGTGGACACCAAAGCAAATATGTACCAGCATATGCTTGAAAAGCAGCCTCTATGCCTGGAATATCAAGGTCCAGGAACCAACAAAAAAAGCTCTTGCTGTCTCAAAACAGAAGCCTAGCTGCAAGGGCTAAGAGTCCTCCTTTTTCTGACCCGTACAGAAGGAATGGGGTGAAGGGCGATATCAACTGGGCACAGAAGTGAGTAGGACCTAGCAGGAGGCAGGCACAATTTCTAGGTGAGAGGAGCCAGCAAGGTAGCTTCCAAGTGGCCATCCCCTCATCCTCCACTCTGCCTGACACCTCACACAGCAGTCTCTTGCACGGGAAGGGTGCACATTAGAAAGCAGATGCGCCTGTACTTCAGTGAAAATCAGGGTTGTTTGTGAGAGGAACTATGAGAAAAAGCATGGTAAAGCAGCTGGGTACAATCTGTATTTGGGAAAGGTGTACAATACAGACAGGCATGGAAGAAAAGACTCAAAACTTTGTGATGCTCATGTTAAACTTTGGCATTTAGGTTACTGACTCACCTGCTCTATCTGAACACTGCACTTTTCCCATGAGAAGATTTCAGTAGGGACTTGCCCATACAGCATACAGAGATTGCAGAACTTCCTCTGTCAGTGGAGAGAGTGAGGGCCCATGACTACCAGAGAACAAGAGGTGTTTCTGCACATCAGTTGTGGGGTTACTCTGGCACGGCATGCTTCACAGTTGCAGGGTTGCAATGAATAAAATTTTTGGCAAAATAAGAAACTCTGCATTCTACTAATCCCACGCAAATTAATTTTCCATAATGTCTGGCAACTTTTTTTGGATACAATAATCTGTCAATAAAACATGAACACCACTGACATTCTAGTAACATATCATATTATGTATCCACTAATTAATATGTAAATATAAAGAAACACCTATAGAAATATACTTAAGCTGTTACCAATGCCACTTATGCAATATTCATTATTATTTTAATGCCATTTATAACTGTGTACTACTACTTTCATCCCCTTTTAGCATACCCTATTCCTACAGCTCTTTATGAATAAGTGGCTTACTCTAATGGCACTCTTTTTTGCCACTATGAGGATATTTTTATTCAGAAAATAAATCAGTGAAATGCTTATATTGATATGTTGATGACCTAGATGGGTGTTTTAAGATCTGCCTAACTCAGCCCACACTGAAAAAGGAAAAGGAACCACATGCAAAATTTTAAT
The DNA here is from genome assembly GCF_949628215.1 of Phalacrocorax aristotelis. Classification (NCBI taxonomy): domain Eukaryota; kingdom Metazoa; phylum Chordata; class Aves; order Suliformes; family Phalacrocoracidae; genus Phalacrocorax; species Phalacrocorax aristotelis. Next base: position 17,290,549 of record NC_134283.1, read on the forward strand.
CTGCATTCAGATTTTGAACTCCCAAACCTTGGAGTTCTTTGGCTCAGTTTTCTCACTAATGCACAGAGCACAGCATGATGACTCAGATTTCTGATTCTGCTACAGATCTGCTGGGTGGACTTGAGCAAGGTTCTGAATCTGGATAGAATGGTAATGATAAAAATAATGCTTGCAAAACATTCACAGATCTCCCTGTGAAAAGAAAAACAGCACTATTGTGACCTGGTTTTAGTGTAAACTAGGATATGTCGTATAACAAATGATCTTTCATTACATCCAATTTCTTTAATAATAAAGTGACTTATCCAGTTTGTCTCCAACAACCTGGTGTAGGCATGTGAGACAGAATGGGGGGGCAGGGAGAGAAGAGAGAGTTTGGACTGGTACTTTGGGGCAACCGAAGTTATCACTGGCAATAAAAGATTTGGGCCATGCTTACTAGACCTACTTTCAATAAACAGTCACTGCAGTGCACCTCCACTGGCACTGTACATTAGAGTCAAAATTTTAAAATAAATTCAGCTGCTGCTCGTTAGAGCTCTCAGAATAAGAGCTACTGACATCCTCATCTTTAGCATGAACATGGACCTGCAGTACCTAACCATAAATGATACCAGAAACAAAGACAGTTGTATCTGCTAGATTGCTGCAGCTTGTCTTTGCCAGCTTTTCCTCCCACATTCCAGGGGATGGAAAGTGTACACAGTTATGTAAAATCATTCTGACACATCTGAATTCATTCTTGCCATGCCATTTGTTTTACACAGCACAAACAACAATCAGCCAATGAAATGGTAAAACAGGAGATATGATTCGTCATGACCATCTTCAAAACTCTGTTCACAACCTTCCTGCTCTACCCTACACAGATTCTTAAGTGCCTCTCAAATTAAAAGTATTATGTTTCACAAACTCTGATGCTGCAGTGACATGGTATTCAGAAGTACACAGAGTAACTGTCCAAGATTGGTAACAGACACAGGGACTCTCTCTCATGACAATACGATGTGTGGCTTTCATAGCTTACTTAGAACTCTAACCCTGCAGAAACAACTGCAGAAAGTAGGTGAAACATTAGAACTATTTCTATTATTACTAAAAGCAGCAGATTCCTGAACACCAGTCTACCATTTCAAAAAGGGTTGCTACAAGAGAGAGAGGGGAGTAAAAAGAACAAATTCAGGTTTTTTTTGCTGAGGCTCTGGGATTCACTCCTATATTGGTCTGTCTTCCAGTCTGCTGATCTCTGAGCTGCTCTGCCTCCCAACTGTGTCTGGTATCAGGAAGGCCAGGGTGGCTGAGAGATCAATGGAGCAGCTGAGGGAGCCAGCTGGCAGGGGAAAGGAACAATGGATTGTGAGGGATAAAGAAATAAAGAGGAAAAGAAAAAAGATTTGTTGAATTAAACAGTAATGAGAAAGAGACAGAGGAGCTCACTAGCCCTTTTAGAAGGGCCATGTTAAGTCCTCCACAAAACCCGGGACCCTCCAGAGCATTCTAATCAGTTTAATGATGCAGATGCCCCTTCCACCCCCTACATGAGCTGAGCTGTTCTTCTGTCTCTCTATCAAAGGATGACTTTTTTAACAATGATATAATTCCCAATGCATACATTTCCAGAGTCAAGGCAGCACTGATCTGCTGAGATGATAATGGCCACAAAATACATACTGCTCTACTACAGAGCAGTCTGACATGATCCTCAATTTGGGATAAAGAATCTCAGATGTCTTAAGGAGAGGTGAAGTTTGCAGAGAAGAGGAACACATCTTACTAGACCAACTACTGTATTTGGGGAAAAAATGGATAAGCCTTCAGGCATGTAAGAATATCTATACACCAGAAGCAGAAGCAGCAAACTTGAAGATAGACTGGCAATAATTCCTGTGATTTAACTTAATTATGTTAATCTATCAGGCAATTTGAGAGAAATGGCTTGTTAGAATCTGCAGAGGGGGATGTCAACAAGGAAGAGACCAATAAGGGAATTGGGATCTGTTGGACAGAGAGAAGAGAGATACAATCATAGTTATGGAAGGCTAAGGAAGAAGAAAACGATGAATTATGCAGAAAATGTTGATGCATCAGAATATACTAATACACATTTAACATTCTAAATACTGAGTATGACTCCAATTATGCCTGTTGGGTAGTTGATATGAGAGATGAACATTCACATGCCCATATTTACATCCTGCAGTCGGCTCTCTTGAATACAGACAACCTTCAACATGTACAACCCTTCTGCGAAGGGAACAGAGACATGGGCATTCAAGCCTGACAAAAATGCAGTGGCTCTACCCTCTGTAACATCTATTGATGATTCACAGCCTGAAAGTACAGCTTGGATACCTAATGGCCTTGTAAAACTGTAGTTCTACGGTTCTGCAGCTGTAACAATGCAGTTGCTAGTTACTTGGGTATATAACCCACATCCATTAGTCAGATGAACGATCCTTGCTGCCAAAGAGCAATCACAGGAATTCCTTGAGTTCTCCCTAATGTTGGTACTTGTAGCAGAGGTGAGTAATATGAGGAACAAAGGCTTCTTATGCTGGCACATGCATCTGTTCTTGCATTCCCTTTACACTAACAAAAGGAAAGGAAATCAACCATCTTATCACAGGCATCTGCTGAGGGGCAGCATCTGAGTAGCAGAAAAGTTTTAAAAAATTGGAACCATCAAAATTTCAGTTACTCCATTCGTATCATTGCTAGAAATCTGATGAACTGACAGCTTAGATCACTGCAGGCAAGAAAAAGAAGAGCCTCAATGAGAAATACCTTTCTAGAATAAACTGGGATGGAAGCACTGAGACAGGGAAGAGGAGGCAGAGTTTATTACCACTAAAACCTCTGTTGGAAAAGCAAAGTGCAGGTAGGAGAGATAGTATTCATTACTGAAAAAGACAGTTGGACTAAAAAGAACACAAACTTTATTTCTGTGATTTACAGTTAATTATTTTGTTTAAGAAAGCCTGATATGGATGGGGACAGCCATGTTAAAACTACTAGATGGCATTGTCACCAGGGGTTTTATACAGCTGATCAGTCAACGTATCTCCAAACACTCAAAGCAAACATATTTTCAAAATACATGTATTAGTAGTATAAAGTATAATACATAAGGAATATGAAGTAAGAACAAATGGAAGCAGAATTTAAATGAAGGAGTTGTAGATTTGGTATGAGATGTGAGATGACAGGCATTCCTACCAATATGCATAACACAGTTGAAAAAGCACGGCAGGCTGCTTAAGGCTCTCCACTGCTGAAGAGAGTAATACGGTAATTATCCTCCACATAAACATATATAACCCAAAAAGAAAAACAAACCTCTAATAGCATACAGCACATGTGAAGGAAACACCTTTATTCATCTACACTGTTTCAAAGAATACTAAAGGAACAGAAAACATCCAGATTCCTATAAAGCTTACATAATTGGAACTGAATATGCTCTTTTCTTCCTTATAAATTATAAGCAAAGCTTATCAAAATGGTCACAAAAATGTCTACGTTTACATTTAATACATTTAATATATTATCTAGTTGTTCACAAATGCAGTAAAACTGACTTTCTTCTTCCTTGAGTTGCAGTAGCATTTATCTCCATTGCTCTTGCATCTCAAGATGTGTTTAATATTCTGGCAGAATACAATCTCAATTGTCTCAGGATGCATGGTGGTGGAAATCCACATGGAGAACATGAAAACATAGGGATTCAGACTTGGATGCAAACAGAAAGATGAAGATGAGTCATTCCCTTTGGCCACGGGTTTGCAATTTTTTATATAGAACCAAAAAAGTATTTCACAGTCCATTGTCCTAGACAGCACTTTTCCCAGATTTTTAATGCTTCCTTTCTAGAGGCTCATCAGCGACCTATGGGCCACAGTTTGACCTGTTCCACTGACCTAGTTCATCCCTATGCTTCAAGAGCATTCCTGTACATGTTGGTGGTAGGATACCACAGTGGGGGCAAGAAAAAAGCAAATCCCCATCTCCAGGCAAGGAAGTAGAGTATCCACTGAATGGACAAGGATGACAAGTCTAAAATGGCTAAATCAGACCTAGTTGAACTGCCCTTCTAAGTTTATTGCTTTGGGTAATTCAGGAAGTGGTGGCCTCAGGCTAAGGCCAGCAAAGGATAGCTGGAGGACAGCTCCCTTCCTTCAACATTTGTCCAACCAACAGGAATTTAAGCACCATTGCCATGGTATTGCCACATTAAAAAACACATTTAAAAATCCTAATAAAATACTTTCCATGGGCTCAAGTTGTTTAGCCCACGTGTCTTTTGATCTTTACATGAGAATTATAGATGCAAACATACAAATCTCACTACCCTTCCAACACTTTTTTGGAGGCCTTTATGACACAGAACCCTGGAAACTTTACTTCAAGGGCTCACAAGCTATTTAAAAGGATATTGCTACACATGACACCTGGATTCTTATCTGCCTTCTTATTATTCAGCTAATTTACCTAATACTACAGTGAAAGCATTGCTTTGTTGAAGAAAATACCACATGAATATCATCCAGCTTTCTCCACCAGGTAAGACAGACATGGAGAGAGAAATCTTCTTCTCTGTCTGCCACCAAAATACCTTTAATTTGACATCTGTGCCTCAGCTTCCCTATCTGCAAAGGGTGAAGGCGTATTTGTTTCTCAGATTTTCCATCTGACAGCAGGAAATATGTAGCAGATTCAGCTCAGTTTAATTTTACATTTTTGGGTTCATTTGATCTCAAAGCTCAAAAATATGCAAAGCCACATGACATTTAATTTGGAATATGGTGTATAAAAGAAAGACTGCACAATACTCAATGGCAAAGTGATGCCAAGCAATTGTTTGTAATGAAGAAATAATAATGGTACACTACAGCTTTGTTCAATCTGAAAACAACAAAGAATGGCCATCAGCTTGCAAAATGGTGCTACAAGAAAAGTCAGTCTAATTTGCTAGGTCAGAAGAATTGGGTGATTTTGAAACTCCTGCCTCCCTTGGTACCTAAGGAAAGAGATTAGAATGGAAAAAACCTGCAAAACACTGGCTGAAATATATGAAACCTCAGAACAGCACAAACTTCATTAATGAAAAAATCTGGATCTTCACTATTCTCTTCTGGGAGAATTAATCAGATGTTGCAGTTTCAGATTTATAGATTGCTGTGAAAATGGGTAATCTGAGGGGAAAGCCTCATAAAAACTTAACAGCAACGCGGAGATAATCTGTGGGCTCACAGTGGCCATGTCAGGGCTAATTGAAATGTTTAAGAGCAGCACAGCCTCCAGGCTCCCTGTGATACATGCTGAAGACACGAATATAGACCATCTCTTTGTCTTGACTGGGCATATTTTATCACTCTGTATCATGAGACTGTCACCCCAGACTTCTAATTGCTCAAACCTTTAGACACAGGGCACCTAATAATTGCAGCACCATGGCCAGCCTAATAATAAAGATAATTTACAGTTCAAAAGCAAAGGGTAATTTGTAATATGAATGGCTTTTTGTGTCCCTAAGCTCATTTCAGGACATCAGGATCCATGCAGCAATAGCTAAAGCCTTTCGCCTGAGTGTGTGACTTACTGCTCTGGTTTATTTAGCCATTTTGTTCCAGAGAAACACAGAAGCCAGTGGATTTAGGGGAAATCAATGGCGTGTTCAGCACCAAGCAGTTTCAGAATTGTATCTTTATGAATTCCTCTTGTACAAGGATATCTCCTGCGCAAATACCAAAGATTTTAACTTTGTAGTGTTACTGAAGTGTACAAGACCAAATGGAAGCTTAAAACTCATTCATAATTAGAGCAGTATCAAAGTCAGAGTGATTGGTGTATTATATTTATGCAGAAAACAGGAGCTAGTGAAAGCAAAGATAGTAACTTCTTGGAAGGAGAGGACCAAGGATTCTTGTCTTTATCAACACCATGAAGAAACTTAAATGCCCGAGGAAAAAATTTTCTCTTTGTAGGTGTGCACTCCAAAAAACTTCTCCCACAAGCAGGTCGCTTCTAAGCAGTCTCCCCATGATACTCTGTCCCCTCCAATGGGCTGTGGGGCAGACTCATGAAGACTCACAAGTCAGTGTCCTGCTCTTCCTGTGGAAGAATTTTCTCTTCCACAGCACCAGGCTCCTATTATATAACTATGTTTTGTCTTTGCTTTTTTATAGTTCTCTTAGTTTTACACCCACGGCACAGCCTTAGACCACTCCTGACTTTGCCTTGCCACCCACATTGCAAGCATTACAAGAACAAAGCCTCTGTTACTGTAAAGCTTTAAGACGTGACAGTTTTAAAGAAAGTCACAGCGCACTCTGTGTAGGAGAAGGATCTCTTTACTCCTCAGTGAGAGTTTGGTTTTGGAAGAGACAGAGAGCAATTAGGATGCACGTGTTTTCCTCACAGTGGCACAGCTCTGGACCTGATAACCAAAGGCACAGGAAGTCTGTCTCATCAACTGTTTTAGTCTCTCATAACTTTCTTGCCATTGGCATGTCTGATTGCTCTGAATTTATCAAATACACCCTTTCATCTTGCAATAGTAAATGGGTCTTAAAAATCTTGTTGACAATCTTACCACCAAGCCCATGTGAAATTTAAACTATTAAAAAAAAGGAAAAAAGAAAAAAAAAGGGAGAGTCCAAGAAAGAAATAAAATGCTAACAGGGACCTTCCAAATGTGGTCACACTGACAGGACGGCACTGGAATCTGGGTTTGTTTTAAGCCTACATTGTTTAAAAGCAGCAGGGGACCAAAATGATGATGGCATCATACTGGCTGAAGGGAGGAACCTGAATTGAACTCTCAAGCCAAATTCTAATCTCAGATTTCAGTTTCTGTATTCTTCATTAAGAAATTCCCATGGACATCCATGGGACTCCAGCATGAAGATGGCTATGTGAGCATAGCGTGAGGATCAAAATCTGCTGTATGGACACCACACATGGAAACACTATCCACAATTTTTCTCACCAGACGTCAAACATCTTGAGAGCACGAGTAAAGGAAAGCAACATTCATAAAATCAAAACCACGATTAATTAAATATTTAGTTTTCTAATCAAGTCAAGTTGTGTGTAAGCCCTTAAACAGCATTTACAAGCATTTGATTTGTTTTCTCCATTGACTATGTAAGAGCACTCTTGGGCTCACAAATCAGAAATTCTTGTTTGATTTGTTTTAACATGTTTGCCATGTCAGGTGGTTTTTCCATATTTCTTGCTGTTCCTTTAGAATCTTGTAAACCTGGTCAATTTATTGAAATGTCAGCTTTTATAAAAATTCCTATACAGCAAAGCCTCTAACTTAACACATGCTATAATTACAGCATAGATATTTATGGAAAGTAGCTAAAAGTGGGATAGCCCTTCTTACTCACGTTAAGAAATATCCTACTCCTTGAGTCAACATTTTTGTTTCCGTTAATTTACTTTTGGAATTCACTATGGAAAATGTAGTAGCAGTTGCAGAATCTGTCCAAAATCTTACTGCTTTTAAAATTAAGTCTCAATCTTTAAAATGGGCATTTAAATATCTCTGGGACTGAACTTTTTCTCTTGTGTTACTGAAAATTCTGCTTTGCCAAAATGGGGGTGGTTAGCTTTAAGGTCACAGAGACAGAAATAAATACGGCCATATTTTTTTCAGATGGAAATTAAAAAAAAAAAACCAAAAAAGCTCAAAACAAAACCTCCAAAACCTCTAGAAAAAGGCCACATCTTCCTAGAATTGGAGAGAACTTTAAATTAATCTCATCATCATTTGGTATTTTGCCAAAATGAAAAAATAATCAATATTCTTTTATTTGGCAAGGGCTGCAGACTCTTGGAAAAATGACATCTGAAAATAAAACAGTGAGCAAAACATGAACAGAGAAATGCAATCCCAGAGAGCATTCAGAAACAAGAAGCAGAAGTAAACATTGCAAGAAAAAAAAAAAGAAAAACCCAAGTATTTATATTAGCAAGTTTAAGCAACATTTGAGTCCTTACTACTGTCACAGCATAGCTATTTGATATGTGCAGTTTCGGCATGGAACAATTTGCCTGGCATAGGAAAGTACTGAACTCTGTGCCTATGCTGGAACAAGAGATTTGTTTTAAAGATACCCTGGCTCAGTCGAGATAAAGATCAACTAGCATTTCATCTGAGTGAGTCCGCAATAGAATACACATTGCCCTGTTTGACTGTCCTGTACCAGGACCATAGATCAGTTACTATGTCCCCTTCTCCCCCTCCCATCTCTGCCTGTAAATATTTGTGTTTGGAAAGACAGGTTGAAAGTGATTTGCTTACACAGCAATGTAAAAAATTCCCAATTCTCTATGGACAATAAGATAGCTTGGGAATACACCAAACTTCCTTTTATTCACATCATTGTTATTGACACTTTGAAACTGAAAAAGAACAAAAAAAATCAGCTATCAATATGAAATATCTACAGCAAAGCTCTAGGCAAAGGATGTTTTTTGTTTAAAAATTAGGGGCTTGCCTGAGACATCACTGGATTTCAAGTCAAACCAAGCTACTAAACAAAATCTTTTCTTCTTGCCAGCAGACTCTCACAAATGACAATATATAGAAACTGGTAATTGCCCTATATTTTGGCTTGTAATGGAAATCCAGGTAATGCAAACACTCTCCAATGGTTAACATTTATTCTTTCACTTTGTTTTGCCAAATATGGATATAATTTAAATTAAACAGGACAAATCGAAGCCTCTTATTCTAAAGAATTCATGCGGTCACTAAAAAAAAAGGAAAAGAGAGCAACAAAACTCAAAAACCACCACAACAGAATACCAAACCAACCTAAAAGGAGGAAAAAAGAGCAGTAAGTCCAGAATCCATATTAGTCGTTATGTACAAGATAAATGTGAATACTTTGAAAACAGCAGTTGAAATTGCTGATCTAAACATTAGCAATATTTTGTACTATATAAAACCAAATGGGCTTTTTTTGTGAAAAGAAATCTGTCTTTTTCCTATTGGGAAAGTGAATATGCTGGACATTGGAATTAATAACTGCAGAAGTGAAGTGATCCTGTCTCTTTGAGGACAAAGCATATAAATCCTCTACACTACCTTCAGGAGTACATTATATGTAGATAGATAGACAGATAGATATAAATATTTACACAAACATCCACTGCATCTTTGGTGGAGACTGAAAAGGGCTTTCTTATAGGCCTTTGCACATGCTCTGAGGAAGCACACCAAATGCTTTTGAAAATTTTGACACCTCAGAGGACAAAAATATTTTGTTAAGAGGCCATTAGGGCTTAAGAATAAAATCCAAGGGATGCCACAGTTTAGAGAAGACTTAGGGCTTCACTCTTTTGCTGTAATTATTAGGATGTACTACAGAAATTTTACCTGGTTACCTATTCATGTCACAAATGAGCATAGAATATATTTCCTTTCAAAACCACAATTCTTTTAAAACACCTGGTCAGGTACTACAGAAACCTCCAGGAGAACGTATTCCTCCAACCAGAGACGTTCATCACCAAGATCTATGCAGTTTCTTCTAAGTAAAAGAGCCCTGGTCTTTATTTGTAAAGTGTAGGTGCATATTTATGGGCCAAACTTGTGACAGCAGTCAGAAGTCACAACATAATAAAAAGGACACCGAACAAGAGCACAAAGAACTGTCATATGAAAGGGAAAGCCATCAGATATGGAGACTTCATTTGTTCACCCATCAAGCACAATGCCTCCTGTGGCTTCTAACTCCAGCTACAGGAGGCACTGTGCTCGCAGGCTCTCATCCTGGTGGGGGACTTCAACGACCCCAACATCTGCTGAAAAAGTAGCATTGCGAGCTATAGGCAATCCAGGAGACTCCTGGAATGTACTGAGGATAACTTCTTAAGCCAGGTAATAGACAGCCCTACCTGAGGGGATGTGATACCAGACCTGTTGGTCACCAACGCAAGTGAAATAATCAGTGACATCAAGTTTGGAGGCAACCTGGGCTGCAGTTATCATGCACTGGTGGAGTTCACAGTCCTGATGTATATGGGTCAGACAAAGAAAAAAGTCAGGACCCTGAATTTTAGAAAAGCAAAATTTCAGCTCTTCAACGAGTTAGTCAATAGGACCCCCTGGGAAACAGCCCTCAGGGACAAGGGAGGAGAACAGACCTGTCAGACCTTTAAGGATGTTTTCCACAGAGCACAAGAGCTGTCAATAGCCAGGTGTAAGAGATCAGGAAAGGAAGGCAAGAGACCAGTATGAATGAGTCAAGACCTACTGGTCAAACTAAAGGGCAAGAAAGAAATGCACAGGCAGTTGAAGCAGGGACAGGTATCCTGGAAAGAGTATATGGACACTGCCCAGTTGGGCACCCCAGTAGTATGGGGTCAAGAAGGCCAAAGCGCAGCTGGAGCTGAACTTGGCAAGGGATACAAAGCATAGTAAGAAAGGCTTCTACAGGTATATCAGCCAGAAAAGGAAAGTCAAAGAAACCATACCTGCCCTGATGAACACAACTGCCAAATTGGTAAAAACAGATGAGGAGAAGGCTGAGGTACTCAATGTTTTTGCCTCGGTCTTCACTGGCAACCTCTCTTCCCACATCTCTCGAGTGGATGGACCACAAGGCAGGGATGGGGGGAGCAAAATTCCTCCCACTGTGGACAATCAGGTTTGTGACCACCTGAGGAACCTGGATATACACAAGTCCATGGGACCTGATGAGATGCATCCCAGAGTCCTGAGGGAATTGGCTGATGTAGCTGCCAAGCCACTCTTCTTGATATTTGAAAAGTCATGGCAGCCAGGTGAAGTCCCTGGGGACCCAGAAAAGGAAACCTTGTGCCCATCTTTAAAAAGGGTAGAAAGGAGGACCTGGGGAACTACCGTCCTGTCAGCCTCACCTCTGTGCCAGGGAAGATCATGGAACAGATCCTCCTAAAAGCTATGCTAAGGCACATGGAGGACAGGGAGGTGATCCAAGGCAGCCAGCCATGGCTTCACCAAGGGCAAGTCCTGCCTGACCAACCTAGTGGCCTTCTATGATGGAGTGACTACATCAGTGGACAACGGAAGAGCTGTCTGGACTTCTGTAAGGCCTTTGGCATGGTCCTCCACAGCATCCTTCTCTCTAGATTGGAGAGATACAGACTTGATGGGTGGACTGTTTGGTGGATAAGGAACTGGCTGGATGGCCACATCCAGAGGGTAGTGGTCAATGGCTCAAAGTCCAGATGGAGACCGGTGACAATTGGTATTACTCAGGCGTCTGTATTGGGACCAGTACTGTTTAATATCTACATCAGTGACAGACAGTGGGATCGAATGCACCCCCAGCAAGTTTGCAGATGACACCAAGCAGAGCGGTGCAGTTGACACACCAGAAGGATGGAATGTCATCCAGAGAGACCTAGACAAGCTGGAAAGGTGGGCCTAGGAGGACCTCATGAGGTTCAACAAGGCCAAGTGCAGGGTTCTGCACCTCGGTCAGGCTGGGGGATGAAGAGATTGAGAGCAGCCCTGCAGAGAAGGACTTGGGAGTACTGGTGGATGAAAAGCTGGGCATGAGCCAACAATGTGGGCTTGCAGCCCAGAAGGCCAAGCATATCCTGGGCTGCATCAAAAGCAGCATGGCCAGCAGGCTGAGGGAGGTGATTCTGCCCCTCTACTCCTGCCTGGAGTACTGCATCCATCTCTGGAGCCCTCAGGGCAGGGAAGACATAGGCCTCCTGGAGCAGGTCCAGAGGAGGGCCACAAAAATGATCAGAGGGCTGGAGTACCTCTCCTATGAGAAAGGCTGAGAGAATTGGTGTTATTCAGCCTGGAGAAGGGAAGGCTCCAGGGACACCTTATTGCAGTTTTCCAGGACTTAAAGGGGGACTACAGGAAAGATGGGGACAAACTTTTTAGCAGGGCCTGTTGTGACAGGACAAGGGGTAAAGGTTTTAAACTAAAGGAGGGTAGATTTAGACTGGATATAAGGAAAACATCTTTTAAAATGAGGGTGGTGAAACACTGGAATAGGTTGCCCTGGGAGGTGGTAGATGCCCCATCCCTGGAAACATTCAAGGTCAGTTTCGATAGGGCTCTGAGCAACCAGATCTAGTTGTCCTTGCCATCCCTGCTGTGCTGGTTTTGGCTGAGAAGGGGTTAATTCTCTTCACTCTAGTGCCTGTGGTGGTCAGGGACCTTTCCAGCTTCCCATGCTGGGGGGGGCGGTGTGCCACGGCCAGGGCAGCTGACCCCGACTGGCCAATGGGATGTTCATTCCATACCCTGTGACACCAGTATATTAATGGGGGCAGTTGTGGCTTGGAGGCAGGTGGTGAGTGGCTGTGTTGTGTGTGGTTTGTTTTGGTGGTTCATTCCCCTTCCCTGGGTTTTGCACCTTTCATTGTTTTCCTTTCCATTGCATTTTGGCTGTTGTTTTATTTTAATTATTAAACTGTTCTTATCTCAAGCCACAAGCTTTACCCTTCTGATTCTCTCCCCTGTCCCACCAGTGGGGGAGTGAGCAAGCGACTGTGCGGGGCTGAGTTGCTGGCTAAACCACACCACCTGCTCATTGCAGAGGGGTTGGACTAGATGACCTTTAAATGTCCCTTCCAACCCAGAGTATTCTGATTCTATGATTCTAAGATCAAATATTACAGAAAAGTTATATAGCATAGGCTCTATGTGTATCAACACATACTACTGTACTGTGGTGCAGAAGTGCAAAACTGAGTGCAAATCTGTTTGCAGATACTCTTAATGGCTGCTTTTGCTGAATGTTGAACTATTGAGAAAGCTATAAATATATTATTGCAGATTAACTGGTAGGCAGAGTGCATAAAAGGTATTCAAAGGTATCTGACGAATGGTTCTACTATTTTATCACAGCAATTTTCTTTTATTTTACATATATTAGAATCCAATTGTGAAATCTGTGAAGTGCTTTGGGATTTATTTCAACATGAGGAAACTAAAGCAAAACATGGAGTTGTAGCATCTTTATCAAACAACCCTTTTCGGATTATTTTTATATCTATTCCCACATCAGTTTGTTCCTATTCTTTGTCTTATTTTTCTGGCGTCTCAGTTTTAAGAGGATGATTGGTTAATTTCTGAGAGAGAGGAGTACAAGAAACAGCTGGAAAGACAGATGTCATCTATGTTACCTATTTTTTTTCTGAAGAAAAATAAAACAAGATGGTAATTTCCACTGAATAGAGATTTTTTTAAAGTTAATTACAGCTGTGACCATGTGATCAGCATCTACCGTCTTTGGCCCTTCAGCCAAGCACATCTGGTAAAAATATTTCAGAGGTGTGGGGAGACAGGGGGCAGTTTGTGTGGAGATTATATTTTATTTTAGCATGCATAATAGTTTGGGTTTTGATGGAATTTTTAAAAAAGATTTGTGGGCAGATGATAGATGGGAAGAACACTGAAAATAATGAGAACAGGGTAGGCATAAATAAGACTGAAATGACAGAGCAAACATAGAAGTAAAATTTTAAGGGACTGATTTAAAATTATTATGAGTTTTAACACAGAGTTACTATTGAAATAAAAATATATGTATGGACAGATTCCCTTGAAAATGTTTATGTTACACTGAGATAAAGCAACAGGAAGTGGGCAACAGAAAATTATTTAATATCTAGATAGAAATGCTGTTATAATGTGTCACCTAAATAGTAAATACTACTGGCAAATTAAATATAGGTAAAAGCTACTATGAATATTAACTATGCATTAATGAAAGACATCGGATCTACAGAACAAGGTCAGGTTTTGCACTTTACTGTCTAAAGCTACCTACATCATATGCAATTCAATATTCAGCTTTTCTTACAACTACACTAAATGAATCAAGTCCCCCTGACTTGCACCCGCAACTGTGCTAAACTGTCCACTCACATGACCCCTTCTCAGTACATCTATCAGATACAACTGGTTGGGAGACTGTCCTGTACCTGCACCTTTGGAGACATAACTTTGCTCTGGAGAAGCTCCTCTGATCTCTGCTATGTTTGCAGAACTGGTGACTACATGAGTCCCCATTGGTGCTTAACATTAGGCATTAAAATCTAGGCTTTGATTTATGCTTATTAGAAAACCATTGTTTCGAAGTCTAACTTTATTCTGCTAAGGAATAGGAATTTTCAGGTTTTGTTAGTGGGTGAGAATGTAAAAGAATACACTTTCTACTCTTTCCACAAGCTAGGAGGCATGACGTTAAAGTGCATGAATACAGAAAAAATGCTCTATGTTGATAAATACCTTCTAATGACTGTCTGCTCACTGCTAATCAAAGAACTGAGGTGCTCTTATGTGCATGGGATTTATGCAATTCCCTCTTCACAAGTTCTCCTTCATTATCTGATACATAAAACTCTAATAAGAGATCTTTTAAAGGGCTGAATCTATGACTCAAATCTGGGCTGTGGCTCATTGCTTTGAAAGTGATCAATGAAAAAAAAAAACATCTGGAGCTGGGGAGTCAGTCATTCATTGTATTAGAACAAGTAGTTTCAGGCTACTTTGCCACAGTTAATTTTTACATCTGTCTATTATTGCAGAAAAAAATATGATTCTCCAGCTGCTGATAGGCTGGTTTTAAGCAATGCAATTTAGTGCAATTATCTGAAAATGAACAATCTGCTCTGTCGATTAAACATTATTTAGGTTACATTTTTCATACATCACACAACCAGGCTTCAGGGCTTCTTTTGTGAAAACTGACATTCCATTGCTACCGTCTCTGTAACAAACAGCAAACAAATGGGTCACACAAAGCTAGCCTTAAAAGGATTATAACCTCTCCCCTCTCTAGAAGGTATACAGGAATTACTGTTCACCTGTATAACAGCATTCAGTGACAACAGATAGTTATTGTTCCTTTCATTCTTTACAGGACCAGAGAGAAGCACAGAAGCATGATTTAAAATATTAGCAGAAGAGAAGTTCTATCAGGGAACCTCTTTCAAATTATGTATGATTGCAGACACTCAAACACTTTATATTTGACTTTGTTTTGGTAAAATATCAAACAGCATGATGTTGCTAAAGGTGAATTTGAATATTACGGAACTGTTCCTATTGACAGCCACACCTCACTGTTCTGCCTCCAGCTATGTGAATTACCAATTTTCCCATTAGTTGCTGGTCAACAAGAAATGAAAACCACTTCTGTTTTCTTGGCAAAATTAAAAATAATAAACTTTTAAAAAATCAGATATATGAAATAATTAACTCATGGTTTTTATGTTAACAGATAGTAATTTAAAAATTAAAATTTGCTTCTTTTTTTTTGTTGTTTCATAACTCTTGTTTTCAAATAAAAATGTGACATTTATTATTTCAGACCCTGCAGAAATTACAAGTTTCATTTGCGCTTTTGGGTTTTTTGGGGTTTTGGGTTTTTTTTTTTTGTTGTCGTTGTTGGTTTGGTTTGGTTTAGTTTGTTTTGGTTTTGGGTGGGGTTTTTTGGTGTTGATTTTTGGGTTGGTTTTTTTTTTGTTCAACCTTCTAAAGCTTTGCATGGCACCTCAATATTGAAGTTGAGGCAAATTTTCGAATATTTAGTCCACCAAAACCAGTTGTGGTCAATCAAATATTCCTCTGAATTACTTCACATAGTTCTACTCATGCCATACAGTATATCCTGAGCTTCTATGCTTAAATTTTCCACTGTTAGACTATATTTCAGAGATCAACTCCAATTTTGCAGATTACCACTCTTAAATGTCCAAGGTACTGTTTAGGAACCAGGGTATATATGCCATTTTGTCAGACTAGACACATTGTTCCTTTCAATGGGAATAACATCTGCTATTTTAACTCATGTCTTCTAGGGCTTGTGATTGTATTATATGCAAGTCCAGGAAATACTTCATAAAAGCACCATCTCTTCCAACCAAAGGGTACACTGAGGGTACAGTGAGGCCAGAAAAAATGTTGTAGTAAATGGAACGATCAAGATGACAATTGTATACTTTTTATATGAAGCTTAGCAGTAGCAATTGTCTCAAACTCCTGTAAAATAGGATTACAGTCAGGAGTCTTGTTTGGAGTATGACCAGTGACAAGTGATATTTTCAGAATTCAAAAAAACACTGTGTTCTAAAATGTTAATACATTTCAGAGATGAGGTGGTTTTATCAAAGCAAACTGAGGCAAGCAGAAATAAAGGGGTTCAGACTGAACCTGCCCTGAAGGGCAAAGAATATATAAGCAAAACTTGCATCTTCAGAAAACCAGCATTCAAACATGGACAGGACTGTCAATCTACAAATAATGTTACTAGTATGTATGTGAAACAGAAGTTGTACCTCCATGTACATTTAGAGAATCACAGGTGAAATTTATACTTTGTTAGAGCCTACAGTCCCAGGGCAGGTCAGCGCACAACATCAGAGGTGGAACAGACCACCCTTGTTCGATGTAATCCACCAAGTTACTACCAGATATACAAGTATAGTCTAGGCCCCTGCAGCCAGGACGAGTATTCTCTCTCATGGACCACACCACCACCTGGCAATTCTTTGCTGAAGTGCTTTTGTACAGATGTTCCCATGGCTGGAATACTTGGGTTTCCTCCCCTTTTGTTCTGCCCTCTAGAGCTTTGCATAGCATCTCAATACCATGTGTCAAATTTTTCTCTCTTGTTTTTTATTCAATCCAGATTGTACTGAGACACAGGATGGAAATGCAGTCAGGAGATTCTCTTCTTCAATTTGAATAGGAAAACTTTGGAAAACTTTGCATCTTAAGACAGTATGTAAGAAAGGAATGAAGCATTTGGGTCCCTCTCTGCAGTACAAGGTTTGGGATGGAAATTTAAGAAACTCTCCACATGTATGTAGAATTTTTATGCAACAAAGTCAGTTAAGCCAGTTATATATTGAAAAAACAGAATTTAACTACCTCTCCCAAATCCTCAGTCTGACTCTCAGTTATGTGGTACAATCCCCTTTGCAAAGAATTAGTTCCATTTAGAGAGCGGTGGACAGTCTAAAAATAGATACTATGTTTTCAGCAAGTGCACCACAGTCACGCTAAAGGAGGATGCTCTGCAGTGCATTCTTCTTGCTAGAGCAACGGCAAGAATCTCTTTGCAGATACTTGAAGAATGACATTTTAAAATATAGTTTTGTCTTGAGTGATTCCTAATGACTGATGAAGCAAATGTCTTTAATATTGGTATCAATATGCAAATACTTTAATATTGCTATCAGTGCAATCCATACACTATTTAGTATATCAAAGCCCATGAGCCCTGTTGACAAAGAACCAACTTGGCTTTACCTCAGTTAATAGCATTCTTAGGGTAAACTAAGTACTAATAGGTTTCCCACCTATAAAATTCAATACAAACTGATAGAGATAGCTTTTAATCTGGTTTCTTTCCTTCTTCCTCCATTTTTTATCATTAATTGCCACCAGTGAAGGTGATACCTACACCCAAGGGAATGTGATGCTGTAACTTATGCTCTCATTATGTAGAACTTAAATATTGGCGTAAATGACATGTCTGTGATAGTTCAGCATTGCTAGTTATGCTCTTACAGCACTTCTATATTCACACCACCGTCACTTCACCCAAGCAATATCAATCATTAAAAGCCAACTTCCAGCCTGCCTCTGGTATGCCTTATATGTATTATGCAGAAGGGTGCTGCAACTTGTATTTTCAAGCATGGGGAGAGCCAGAGAGAACCTGAGGTCTCAATTCCCCTTCGCAGCAGCCAGCAAAATCTGGTCTAGGATATTTTGAACGGTATTAGGCTGCTTTAAACATGCAGTGACACAGAAGAACCTTGGGTGGAATTGTAATTCCACCAATTACCAATCAATTACCAAATACAAATCTGTATGCTTACTGCGAAATCCTGGTGAAAATAGGACAGGCAAGGTTCCATTCATGCCGCCCTCTGTATCACACTACTTTGCTGAGAATAGGACAAGAATTAGATGCAAGAAAATTGAACTGTTATCAGAAACAGGAAACTGCATAAACATCACCAACAGGATTTGTCTGAAGAGATGGCACAGATCCGGGCATGGAATGTACTTGCTACTTATCAAGACAGCGGCAAAAAATCAAAATTATTATGCATATCTCAATCATTTTTCCCCTTTTCCCTCTGTTACTGAGTAGCATATAACTGTTAGGATATTGCTTTACAGTTAAGGAATTTAAACTCGGGAAACTCTCACAAAGTCAGCTCATTTCAATATCTCCAACAATGCTGATGCAACAAGATCATTGCTAACATGTGTGGGAAAGGGTCACAATCACCCTGTCAGCTAACGCCTCCAGAACCAATTGTAGAAGTAACATTTACAATCCACTCATCCATGCATATCTGTGCAAAGAGCTATAGAATAGTCTTCCTTGTAAAACTTTGCCATGAAAAATAAACCTTTCTAGACTATAATATGTCAACTTCTATATCAGTTATATGTTATTAATTTTAGGGAATTCATCAGGACATCATAGAAACTGAAGGTATGGAAGGAAATTACATAAATAGAAATAGCTTCCTGACTTAATGTATTTGATTACTGTTAATTAACATCTTCCAAAAATTCACAAACCAAATAATTCTTTTCCATGAAAGAGCATGCATGACTACAACTGCTTGGGTAGGCAGTTAAAAAAAAAACATAGCTGACAGAAGAAGGGGTGGCTTATGGAAGTCAAACAAGGACGTATTGTACATTTTTATTAACTCCAAACAGGATTCTTCTCTTGGGTAGTTCACAGCCAGACTTTCAGTTTTGTGCTTGGACTTCTCTGCAAACTCACTGTTATCCCAATGATTCATAGTACAGAAATGTCCTTCTCTTCCTCACATTTTCGTACTGTATTAGACCATTTAGAGGGACCCTGACATGTTCTCTGGCAGGTGTTAACTTCTGCAAGACAAAATCTTCCATGGAGGTAACATCAGTCACCAGGATAAATCAGGTCAACACCACCACCACAGATTAGCCATCTTGTGGAGATAGCAACACTGAGGACTAACTCTACCCACATGCTTTCTCATTTCTATCAGTAGTTCTTGTATCAGCTATACTGTGACCAAATGATCTGCAGAGCAGCAACATGACAGAAAAGTTGATCAGGCTCCAGGAAAATTTTAATCCAGGAAAAGTTCAGGTAAAGGTAAGAAAGAATTGCATTCTTCAGTAAGAAAAATAAAATTAAAGACCAAGCTGGTCTTCGT
Organism: Phalacrocorax aristotelis; assembly: GCF_949628215.1. Classification (NCBI taxonomy): domain Eukaryota; kingdom Metazoa; phylum Chordata; class Aves; order Suliformes; family Phalacrocoracidae; genus Phalacrocorax; species Phalacrocorax aristotelis. The sequence continues at coordinate 17,309,761 of NC_134283.1, forward strand.
GTATTTACTCATATCTGCATTAAAAAAGCTGGCTGTGGTATCTACTCCACCTTGTTTCTCGGTCTGGTCATAAGAGCACAAAGATGCTATACTGTTTCCTGCACTGTCCACAGTTACCCCATCAGGCCCAACACTCAAGAGAGATCAGAAAGTAGTTAATCTTCCCTAGCAGGAGAAGTTCCATACACTATTTCATTGCAAGCACAGGAGAAAACATACGGAAACAATATAAGGGAAAATATTAAAAGAAAATAAAATTTAATACTTCTAAAAGAAAAAAAAACACATTGAGCACAAAATTATTCCACTAACTGTACTGTGCTTTTGAATCATACCAAACGCTGGCATTGTGCCTCCTTAGGAGAGGCATTTTGCCAGGTTATTGCCATAGGCAGCTAATAATTGCCCACACACAACGGGCAACTGAGATTAAGCCCAAATATTTGAAGGTTTGCTTTAAAAATATCTTTACCATATTTAAAAAATAAAGCAGTATTTTATTCTTTCATATTGGAACCATTAAGCCAATTTCTTCAACATTAAAATGTTCCTTACTTCAGCAAGCCACTGCTATAACTGTTTCCCTTCCTGGGTGCCTGCCATAGTGCGCGTGCACACTTGTGCAAGGCTACTAAGTCTAGGGAATTCCTCTAAGTCACTCAAGTCCTGTGCCAAGTGTTTGTAAGGATAACCTTGCAAGGACTTAAACAGATTGGGGGTTCTACAAATTGCTTTCAAATCTGGTTCTTAGACTGGATGATAACTGATATTACTGGATAGAGTTAAAGAAAAGCATCTCTCACATATTAATTTTTTACTGTTTCAGTACTGTTGTTTCCTGTTTCATGATGGAGTCAAGGGGTTAAGAGATGTGGCAGTTTTTATGATATAATGATACGGAAAGACTTCTTTCCTTAAGAAGAGCAGGCAGAGGTTATATTTTCCTAACATTACCATGAATGATTTGGTTGTAGTGAAAGGCTTGACTTGTTCTTTGCTATCAGTAATTGATAAGGTCATGGAAAATGTGATAAAAGACAGAGATTTGGGAAATTTTGTTTTAATACTGTGGCTGAAAAGTCTTCTGACTAACAGTACATGTTCCCTCTGGATTAAGTAACCTTTGCAAGTTTTCCACAAACTGATTCTGCTGAATAGAAATTGATTAATGAGCTCAGACACAGAAATTGTCACTAGAAAATAGCCATTGAGATTCTAGTCAGCAATTGCTAGCCCCAGGGTCAAGGAAGACCATGGACTGACTTAGCTGAAAATAGAGCAGCCTTCATTTGTCTTCTCACTAACTTCATTTCTACTGTGCCCAGTGGCATTGGGTGCAGCCAGGAGTCTGCCACCACTTTTTTGATAAACCCATGTACTGAGGGCTTCTTATTTAAGCTATAAAAATTCCTTCAAGGCTATAATTTCATTGGCCTGAATCTCCACTGCCTCAAGGCCTGTGAAGTTATTTACACCTGTGTGAAATTAAAGAAAAGTTGGAATCAAACACAGTCTATCATTCCAGGCATTAGGGGCATCATCTATAACACTACCTCTAAAGATTCCTACTATCATTGTTTCCAGTTTCTTTTGAAAATACGTGCTGCAGTAGCATCAAGCTTACTTAAGAGGGTTCACTTCACTTTCCCATCACTCTGCTTCATACCACTGACAGCTAATATAATTAGTTGTGTTTAAGCCCTTCATAAATATAAGACTCCAAAGAGCTTTCTTTGGACAATGTACAAGGCCCCCCTGCCCCGCCCCCCTCAGAAGTTTTCATCTTCTGCCTTGAGTGACTTTGCAGTCAACTCAGTCCTCCAGCCTGTTAGAGGATGTGTCATGTTCAACAGGTAGGAAAGGACATAAAAAAGGGGGAACAAATTCTCTTGCTGGTATGATGCCCCTTATTTGGTGCTGTGGAATAAGAAGGGTGTGAGAAAAATAAGAACAGGAAGGGAGAAAAAAAGCTGTAGAGAGGACAAACTGTTAGCATATGTAGGTAAATATCACAGAAAGGCTGGAAATATAATAGTCTTGAAAACTGAAATCTTCTCTTTGCCCTGACACGGTCAAATATTTTAGTTATTGTGAAGGGAGAGGAGATATTAAGAGTTTTCCCCACGACAGAATGTAACAAGGGTACTTTCCTACTAAATAATTATCTTACTGCCAGGAAGACCTGTAGCCACCCATTAGATAGCAGCAGCCATCCTATCTCAATTGAAAACAGTGTCTTTACCAGAGGAGTTTGAATTGCCAATCCTTGAACTCTGACATTCTCACTTGAACAAGACATTGAAGAGCAATTTGAAATTTCAACCTGAAACCTTTTAATTTGTCCTAATTACCATGGATTTGCTTATTAACTTAAACAAACAAAACAAAACCAAACAAAAAAAAAACCAAACCAAACAAAAAAAACCCCTACAAAACAAACAAAAAAACAGAGACTAAACCACTTATACTCTACTCTCATCTTGCCAATTATTTTCCTGAAATGCAATATATTCTCATATACACGCTGGATTTCTAGAAAGACAGATAGTTGTGAATTATTAATGAAACAGTTCATGTATTACCAATTAATTTTAAATTCTGTTTTTCTGGTAGTTATTCTATCAGTAAGGAATGATGTTTTATCTGTGGGGCTGGTCTTCTATTTTTTTTTTCCCCTGTGAGATGAATACATTGATTCAGCTCCAATTCTTTTCTTGTCCTTTAAAAACAATATAGTTTTTGATTATTCAACAGCTCTCCAGTTTTAAATATCAAAATGATCAGTCCTCTGGTTTTTTTTTACTCAGACTTTCTATTCTCATTCTCCACTTCCTTGATGATTTCCTTCTTCCCATTATGTGCTTCTTGGGCAGATGCATTCTCCAGGGGTTTCTTTAGACAGAAGTAATACAACTTGAAAGTTATTTTATGATGTGAACATTGTTCAATCCCTGAGGTGTATTTCACTCATTGAGCTAGGGGGATGATAGTATTATATTTTAAAGTTAGAAGGTTCCCAGTATTCACGTATCTCTGATGAAAACTGCAGCAAGATATTTGACCTCACCAGGTTTCTCTTTCCCACTTGCAAGATGGCTATCAGGAATTTCTTAGGGATATTTCTTAGGGATATAGCAATGAAAAATCATTGCTTATGCATGAAGTATGGTGCAGAAATCCTGTACACTAAGACTGGTGACATTACTCCCAATTCTGAAAACCCTATGCCCATTGGCAGCACAGTACCTGAGCTACTAGTTTCTATAATTATATACAAATGCCTATATTTCTAAATCTGTTCTGCATTTTTGAAAATGTTGCCCTACTATTCCACAACCACTTCATTTGCAGTTCTGATTTCACCTGCACTGCAAATCAGGTTGACTTGAAAAAATAGCAATAATTCACACGAAGTATCTCACATGAAATGAATTGTATTCAGCACATGTTAGCATATTTTTGTGGTTTCTTCTAGCTGGCCACAAAAATAGAAGCAGCTAATTAACTGAAATTATTTTCTACACAAAAAGAAATTCAGACACTAAATTGCTAAGTACTAACGAAGTATATGTACAAATTCAGAAATTATTCCAACACATACCCCAAATTTTTTCTCCAATGCTCTCATTGCAACAATAATTGAGATATAATAAATTTTAGCAGTATCCTGCATCTGAGAGAAGCAGTACCAAAAGACATGCAGGTTTTGCTGCCTAGAAATAGAGTATTTCTAGTTATAATGATAGCCAGACAAAAAGCATACAGGCCTGAGTAACTTCTTTGATATTATTTCCATTAGATGTCATATGGTCCCTGGGTACTTGTACAATCAGTAACACTTCAAAGACCCTTCACTTCTAACAAATAATTAGCTAAAATTGAACCAGAGATTTCTTACATGCATGTCATAGGTTTGATATGAATAATGAGGGAAAAGGTTAACAGCAGGTCATAGGCAGTTCCCTATCTTCCAACTTATTTATTCAGTGAAATGAGAAATTGATCACATTATTTTGTATAGAAGAACCTGATTCATTACAATCAGCTCTGAATTGGCAGTTTTTGCTTTAGGCAATTTCAGAACATTACTTATGCTTAAACAGTTACTGGTAAGGCCATTTTACACCTTGTAATCACCTCTCTGACCCCTTCATGACCATAGTCTCAAAAGCTGAAGCATATGTGAAAATTGATAAAAGCATCCATATGAACAGGAAACTAACAGTTAAACAAGAGGAGCTGAACAAATTAAACCACACAAATGAAGTATGGATGACCACATTCAGGTGTAGTACAAAATATTGGGAACACATTCTCTCTTGCACATCAAAAGTGCACATCAAGTCATCCCTAATTTGGCAAGGCATCTCTTGGAGGGAGAATTAATCCGATATTGCATGCAGCATTAACAGTGGAGGGCAAGGAAAAGGAAAGGCAATGGAGACAACTACAGGTGAGGATCTGGAGTTGGAAGTGATACTAAGGGGGCTGGAGGGACAGAAAAGGCTGGTTAGTTCTTTCCCCTAAGAGTAGCAATGGTCACTACTCCCTCTTCTACTGACCCAAGCTCCCTTAGCACCATGAACCCAGCTCTTTTTGTTCTACTTCAGGTTTATAACATCTTTCCAGAACTGCTCACATCACGTGACACACTGTCTGCCCTCTCAGGGCATGTCTTGGAGAACACTTTTACCAAAGGTTCCTCTTGCTGCACCAGTATCACTCCAACCAGGTTGTCTTTTCCAGACAGAATGAGGAACTGCAATCCCTGCAGGGCCAGAATCAATTCCTTCCCAATTACAGAGACACACTGGGTGAAGCTAAGCTGAAACCTGCAGTGTTTGGGAACCAGTGTCATACAGACATCGCAGAGTGCACCTGCTGCTGGGCTCTGGATTAGATGGCAGATATTCACTGAAAGTACCAGCTCCTCTTTAAATGACAGAAATTATTTTATTTAATTATTTTTGCAAAACTGAACCCATAATTAGGTTATCCACCCCATTGTATGTTATAAGGGAAACAGTAGGAAAATTGTAATAAGTGTTTGAGAACGGGGAAAAAAGAAGCAGTACAGAACTTTGGCTGATTTATGACAAAAGGGTATAAATTACTATAGAATTAATTGCTTAGCATATGATATTAATTAAAGCAGCTATTGAACAGCAACAAGTACAGAACAAAGAAACATTACATATATACTTCTGTTGGAATAACTTCTTCTCAATTATGCCCGTTAGCTGCAGTGTCAAAAAGGCGTTATTGCCACTTCAAAGCATAAGAAAGCGGTGCTTTAAAAATAATTCTGGTTGATAACTGAACTAGGATGAACTAGGATTACTCTTTTTAAGCACCTGAGTTCCATATACTTGGGAGGCTTATGTTCAGATCTACAAAAGGATTTAAGCATCTAAAATGAGATGAAGACAACTTCTTTAGGCTTCTATACCCACACAAGTGCAATCCTTCAAACTCCTTCCAGACCCCACCACAGATGCTAGTAGTCTATAATTGCTTACATGTCACTTAATAACGTTTACTAAGTGCTTAATAGTCTGGTTTGCACTTGCTGAAAACAGCCTTTTCACCAGAAGAAGGAAGCAGTTTGAGATTATCTAGCAGCTAAAACTGACATGATCAACAAGAAGGCAGTTTTCTTCTTAAGTTCCCTAAGAACCAATGCTTCCAAAGCACATCAGTCTGGTATATGTTATCATAACATGTCCAATGTATATCTACAGGTGAAAGGTGTGATCAAAGAGGGAGACATCTAAATTTTTATTCAATAGGTTAATGAACACATGCTGAAAACCTTCCTTAACCTGAGAGAATCCCCAGAAGTTTATTGTCTTCCAAGAAAGTTCACTAATGATGTATCCACCAGCTGTAAGACCTAAGAGGGTACACTAAGTGAGCGGAGAGGAGGAATCCATGATTCACAGGAATAAAGAAAGGATAAAATAACAACCAGCATTCTCCAGCCCAGTGATTCATCTGAGGAAAAAGAGTTATAGGTTCAGGTGCTTGTGCTACATGTTTGGGATTCAGTGCCTCAGTTTGGTCACAGCTGTAGAGAGTTTTAAGGCATTTTATTCTCTCTGCTTAATTCAGGGTTGTGGATTTTGAACCTAAATTTGAAGCATAGTGGTATTCAGCAATTCCTCTGGATATTTTGTCTTAGATTCCTTAAACTTATTGAATAACAAAAAAACCCCAAATGAACCAAAAAATTAAAAGCATATCTCAGTGTCTTGTTCCTGAATGTGTGGCTCACTCACAGAAGTTCACTTAAATTGGACACAAATGCATAACAACCGATTTTATAAGTTCTGTCAGCATCTTCTTTGAAGGTGATCTAAATAGTCTTATAACAGTTTCCACCTTCCTTTAATTTATGTCATACATGATTTGCTGGTGCTTCCCACAGTTTAAAGTAGAGTAAAAGCATACCAGAAAAGGAACAACATGCAATATGTACTCAGCTGCAGTTTTGGTATCTGCTTTAAATAAAGGTATTGTTTAGCCATGAAAAAGCTGTTAGCAGCAAAGCTGTAGAAACATAGGTTCATTCTAAAACAGCCCTAAAAATTGCAGTTAAGAGTGGTTTAAAACATCCTGTAACAATCATATAATTCAACTACTGGTAGCTATACAGTTGAATGTTATAGTAAGTCAACTAGAAACTGGACTGACACCTGCAGCTTCCTTATCTTCAGGATGCTTAATTTACTGAGATTCACAAGGAATGAAGAATTATGTGGTTGAAAAGGAAATAGGAAATATCCAGTTTAAAAAAAGTAGCTAAGAATCTCATGGAAATGTGTGGAAATGTGTGTATTTCACTAGTAAAGAATACTTCAAACATTTCTGTGAATATATTTTCTTTGACTTCCAATACACCTGATTAGCCTTTCTGGTCAACTTATCTGAAGCATGTAAAATGTTAACAGCAGCAAAACCAAGTATCAGCTACTTATTTCATACACTCCTTTTCAACACATCCAAGGTTTTCTCTTTTTTCACAGCTATTCCATTTTGTACTAAGTAAAAGGTTAGCAAAAGAAGAACTTTCCCCTTCTTTCTAGTCTCTAAAATTGTCACCCTTACACAATCTCATTTGAGACAAAGATTCTGACATAGTTTCTTCCCCTCAATTTGGTCTTGTTACATTGCTAGGCTGCTGTTTATGTTCCTTCGCACACCGCTTGTGTAGATTTAAACCTTCTTTTGTATGAGCGTGCAGCTCTTGCACAGACTTTCCATCTCTTCACAGGCAGGATGGGGTAGACAGCTGTCATAGACACATGAGAGCAAAATAGGTCTCTTTTTATCCCCACCCCTTTTCCAGAGCTTCGACTTTGTCAGCATGCCGGATTTACAATTTATATCTGCTAGGACATACAGTGTTTGAAACAACCAGACATTTGCAACAAATCTAAAAGCCAGTCACTTTTTTACTCTGGCTAGCACAAAAAAATATGTTGATCAAAACAAAATAGCACATACATACGCAGCTGATTCCCAGCCTCAGAATCTCACAGGTGCTCTTGCTTCTGTGCCATCAGCTGCAACAGAAAGCTAAAGAAGAGGGAAGATGTTCCTGCTGGAAAAGTGTCCTCAGTTCCTTTCATAACTCACTACACCTTTGTAGGTCCTTTCAATCCTGCTCCTACTTAGACTCAATAGTTCTGAGGATTTGGCAAAGCCTTAAGACCCGAGCACTTTTTTCTACTGTTGGAAATTTTCTGGTTCGCAAAGTCAAGACTCCTATTGTGAAGTCGAAGAAAACTTTTTTTTAAAATGGAATGTGACCATCCCCTTGCTCTGAGATGCTCCTACATGAACAAGAGCTATCAAAATTCAGCAACAATATTTTGTACTTGGCATAGGAACAGCCCTGAAAAAGGTCACTGACATATATGGAACATTCACCACTGTGACAATCTCCTAATCTTTGTGAATTATGGGATCTCAACCTGAATTCAGAAACTGTACGTAGACTGAATATCCAGCTTGTCAGAAATAGATAGTAGTAGTAGCTAACTTTATTTTGCTGAAGTCCTTAACTGATACAAATTACATTATGTTGCCTCACAGCTCTATTCCGGCATTCAGAACAATTATATTATTTCAGGTCTTTTATTACTACAGTTTATATGATGCTCAGGAGGCCTTTTTCAGGAAAAATAAAAAATAATTCCTGTCACAGGTAGCTTATTATCCTTGCCCTTATACCTGCAAGTTGCAGCAGTGGCTAGAAATATTTCACTAGTGTGTACTTTTTCTTACAAGATCAAAGTTCAATCCTGTGAAATCTTAGATAATGAATAATTTTGGAAATGTTAGTCATTCAGATGTTAAAAGTTGAGGAACATTTAAGGAGACAACACAAAGACCATGAATTAGCCTTGTGAAAAAGACAAGCATTTTTCCCCTTTGGAATCATAATCTCATTGAATAGCTGTCTTGGGTCCAAAAGCAAATGAACAATTTAATTATAACAAAATATGAATGTCAACAAGTCAACAGCTAAAGTATCACTTCTCTGTTTAAAGACAGAACTAGAATCTGCTTGCATTTTCGACCAAATATGTTTTTGCAAAAGTTGCAAAATTTTGTGGAGTCAAGAGTTCCACATTTTATTCATTGCTTCCAGGGCGGACTCTCTCATCAGGGGGATAAAATTATGAAAGAGAAAAGCAAGCATTCTACTGAATACTTAAATCTTAAATTAAGCGATGTTATATAAACCTATTTTGTGGAAGTATTTTAAAGGATTTCTGCTCAAATGCAGAAAGAAAACACATTTTCAATCTTTGAAGATTGCACAAAACATAATCGTGACTTTTCCAGGCTAACTGTAGACAGACCTATCCCATGATAAATTGTACATCTAGCTACAAACATCAGAGGCCTAAAAAAGTAGTTAATATCCTATTTCTGCAGCAACAGTATTATATCTTTTCTTCAGAGGTTCCTAAATCCCTAGAATAAATTGAAGATATTTCCTTTTAGACACTAGTAGATGCCATAATGAGTTAAGCCTCTTTACAGTTTATTTTAATAAAGCACAGCTTTCTAAATATACAGAGCCTATAAAACATGCAGGTTGCAGCAATAATGTTTAGTAGCCTTGCTTGATAAAGTGGAAATGTTTGCATGTTTCAAATTACAAGCAATTTAAAGTAGGAAGTAAGCAAACTAGCTCTTGTGTTATGAAGCTTGACATTGTTAAGCCTTAAGAGAACACATACTTCAAAGTCATACAGACTGAAATATGCCCTGTAAGCTTGGCAAGAGGAGCAATGCAATAATGATGTGCTGCACAAAAATCACCACAGACTTCCATTTCAGTGTGAAGTCGCCTAGCTGTAAACTTTAAAAATTTACTGCTGATCCTATTTTTAAAATCAATTCATTTTTCATTTTCTTATGAAAAGACCAGTTCATATGAAAAACACAAGAAAGGTTTCCTTTGGATATCAACTAAGAAAAGTAATAATTATAAATAGTAAAAAATGTACCAGTATTTAAATGAACTGACAGAGTCAGAAATATTGCTAAATAACAAATCTTTAAAAAATATTACAGTAAATTACTATTCTTTTCCCCTTCACCAACATAAGGTGTGGATAATCCTTTTTTTATTCTCCATGAATTTAGTATTACCTCTGCATTTACACCTGTCTATTTTCTGCCCATAAATAGCATAATTAAAGTCAATGATACTACTTACAAACCTAAATGTAATGGTTCCTAATTCTTCACATAAGTGTAGTTAGAATGCAATTAATTGAATTATTGTATGCATGAAATACAACAAAATGTTAAGAATCAACCAGAAACATAACAGAAATTAAAAAATCTCAACCTAAGTGGCCTCTGATTTGTCTGTTAAATCAGCCTAGAATATAATGATTTTTCAAATCTATAGCTACTTTATTTCAGAATATAACTGATTCAGAGATGTAACCACATGGACTTGCAAAAAATTATTCTCAAAGAAGGCTGCAGTATGAAGTATGTGTACAAGTAACTAGAGTTGTTACATGCAACAATATTTAGAAAAAGAAGTGTCACTGACCAGTTCAGCTAATAAACTGATAGCAAGTAAGGTATCTACATGCAAATCAAAAGTGGAAATGTTCATCTAAAGTTTTTCTGAAAACAAGTAACTTACTGAGAATGATTGCTTATTTTGTGTCCATTACAATGCAAAAGTAGCTTTCATTTTTGTACAATGGTTCTAAAACATCTTCACTTTAAAAGTAGTTTCAATTTGTAGATACAAATATTGTGATGCCATATATGCAAAACTATTTACCTTATTGCAAATTCACCCCATTTCTTGAATATCAGTCTGCCTATTTTTGACTGTAAGCCACATTTAATGAACCTTCTTATCTTTCCTTTGTTCCTTTAGTACTCATTTAGATGAAACTCGTTGGCTTATGTTACACATCTTTATCACACAGCATAGTAAATATTATATGTAAAATGTTGTTGGGGGCCTTATAAAAATAAAGATTCTTCATGAAGTGTCACCACAGAATTGAGAGTTACTATTTCTATCCACTCCATTGGCACTAAAGCACAGTTAAAAACAAAACAAAACAAAACTGTACCAGCTCCTCAAATATTTCAGAAAAGAATATCTCCTCCAAAGCCCTTTTATTCTTCATATGCCTGTAAGCACAAAGGTGTTCCCTTTGGAAATATTTTTAGTAAAGAGCAGGAGCTGACAGAACTTACATTATGCATATCTATTTCTGAGTGATCCTTAAGTAATACACAAGGATGACACTGTAAGCTAACTGAACGAGATATTCCAAATTGACTAGTTTAACAGCAAATCCTAAATCACGGCGGTACTTTTGAAAATCCCTGTCTGTATGCCTGAACATGGCAAATGCCAGCACATTTTAAAGGCCCTGACATGTAATCAGTGTTGCTTATGTAATCCAACTTGAGATGATACCTGAAAGACTGCTAGGCCAGTCTTACTGTCAGTAAGATAAATTAATGTATATTAAAAGTATTTGAAGATTTTATATCATGTTCTGATGCTCTCAGGTCCTTTGATGAAGGACTACAGCTGTTGAATACAGAGAATCAAAGATGTTTGTTTAGCAGCTGTGTAGGCACTGCAGCACAGAGCACCAAGTGAGCTAACCTGCCCTGCCAGAAAGGTCAGACTAACTTCTTCACTGCTCTGTGCTGTCATAGAAGACAACTGTTTTGTGACTCCAAAAATTCTATATTACATCATGATTCATAATGTCAGCTTTCTCACTGATGTACAGAAGTGTATGGCAGTCTTCACAAATGAAGTCTTATTAGCTGAGTTTAAAACACAAAGAAACAAAGACTTGGCAAGTGAGTTCAAAGCAAGCTGGTGGTGGAAGTAGACATGTAGCACAAGATTTTGAGTTCCCACATCTTTGCTTACATACTAGGAGACTGAACCTTCCCTTTCAAACAATTAGAAAGGGACAGCAGCAGTAAATCTGTCTTTGTTCAACCAAAAAGACAGAACTCAGTTTTGCACAAAATTAGATCTCTCAAGACACCACTTCTTCAAGCATACATGTTGTATGCAGTTTGCCTTTTTTCTAAAAAGCAAGAAACATCAATCAATTCAGCAGAAAGAGTGCTTGTGGATTTCTGTGGGCTCATACCATCACAAAAGGAATTTACTAGTTTGATCCAGACCATACACAGGTGATGATATGTCCATCCTGCTGATTCTGATGTAATAAGCAGCTTCAATCAGCTATAAAATAAAAACTTGCATCTTTATGGGTCTGGGGTTTTTGGTGGTGGTGGTGGTGGGCTTTTTTTTTTGGTTAGTCATGCACATTAAGAATCAGAATGCTTTGTCAGATAATGCTTTCAGTTGATGCTTTTAGAGACTTGAATGCACATAGCTCCTGACAATGATTATATGCACGTGTTCCATATAATTCCAAAAGCACACCCATTATGAAAGATTAGTAGAGTTGTGCTTATGATGTATTTAGGTCGTCTGTTACTGAATATTTCTACTGTCAGTACAACAAAAGTGTGATGATCACAGTTAAATCTTAACAAAGAAAACGCTGTCAGGCAATTAGTAAGCTGAAGTCAGCAGTACTAAAGTGAAATATATCATGTTTGGAATAGCACAGTGGTTTGCTTGTGATAAATGTTGAAACAGGCCCTCATACACAGAACATGTCACAGCCTTGGGAAAAAAGTTTAGCATCACGGGGCAGGGGCAGGTGCAAGACCCACCAAAACCCACAGCTTTAACTCATTATTAGATTTCTTACTTTTCTTTACAGAATGGTCTCAGCCACTGGGTATCCAGGAAGGTGAGTATTCATTCACTATAGCACATTTGCCTTTTTATGAAAAAGGTAACAACAGCACACCCTAGGAAAACACTACACTACACATATATCTGCTTAATAAAAAGGAGAGTCTATCAAATGAATCATCTCAAAAACTACAGAGATTTTGGAAAAAAATAAAATTAGTTTAATACTCAAAAGACTATTACATAAAAAAAGAAATTATTTGGCAAAGCCTGGTAATACTAAGCCTCCCCATTCCATTGGTGGAAATAGGAAGGTAAAAACACAGTAAATTAAAAACCAGCAAGAGGTCTTTTCAAAGTCTCTAAGCCTTCCCAGTCAACAACTAAGCAATTATAAAAGCTATAAACAGTATGCTTTTAGAAAGGAATGACAGCTAAATTCAGCTACAGCCTGATCAAACATGATTTCATCACAAGTTAGTCAATACTGGCTGACTTACAGAAGGTCTCAATTTGTTCTAAAATGTTTTACTGGCCCCATTTTTAAATTGCCAGACTTCAATCTTCCTTAGCCTAGTTAACATAGCTATGAAAATAAATTCTACTGTATCATGCTATGAGAATATAGGCCAGATTGTCCCTGAGCAGAAATGAAGTATTTATAAAACCAGTGAGATACAGCTCAGAAAAAGAATGCACAAAATGAGAGAAGCTAAAGCAAAAAAAAATAAGGCAGGCCTGGAAGACAGGGGAAATGAAAAAAAAAAAATCCCTGTTGTAGTATACTATTACCTAAATTATCAAAAATATTCTCAATATCAAAGCCAACATAATGTGAAAGATTCCTCAGCAATATACAAACAAAACCTGTGATCAAACATAGCCATACCAAACCCCACAGACTTCACCATATAAGCTGCAAAAGAATTAGGTCTATGGTATTAACAAGTGTGACACAAGGAACTGTGAGGGGCATAAGGGAGAAAGAATTGCATTTGCTTGGTGTTTTAACTGCAATGGCAGCAACAAAATATATCTGACTTAGTTTTACTTTGAATATAGGTACCACTGAAAACACGCTAGCACCAATTTAAGGATGGCTGCATGAGGTCATTGGAGCTCTATATCAGTCCTTGACATCCATGCTAATTGTGCCACATCTTTCCCGCTAACAGTAATCAAGCTACTTAAATTCCAGAAAGCAACATACGCTGCACATACAGTTTCTAGGTAAGCATCTTTGTAATAACATATGTAACAACTTAAATTTTTTTCTCAATGTCTAGAACAAGAAAGAAGTATCACATGAAATGACCAAGCTTATCAGAACTGCAAATACTAAGTACTGAAACATGAAAATAGAATATAGTCTGAAAATTCTAAGACGGGCTGTAGAAGTTTAGCTGATTTGAAACTGGCCGACTGACCTTAAAACCAAACAAAACCCTCCATGTTTGGATGAAGCAGGAAGAAAGGATCCAGGGACAGGCTGTAGACACTCATTTACAGCTTGATCTCAATAAAAATCATAAAGATAGCATTATGAGGCCCTTCTGCCTCGAAGCTTCAGCCCAACAGAGAATACAGGAAAAAAATCACAGACACAGCCCAGCTAAAAAGTAACAGTTAACAGCAACAGGCAGAGAGCTGGTCAGACACCAACTGTTACTGACAAGCTTATGGGCAGAAAAACAGAAAAAAGGGACTTGAGGGGAGATGGGGGGAAAATGAGCTTGTCATTGACCTAAGCCTGATTACCCTCAGAGTCTAGATTCTAAACTATTACATCTGTTCTTTTATGCTGAGGTCTTTCAAGCTTGATGCTGCGTATTATACTATTTTCACCACTTATTTCTAGTATGTTTGTTTGAGGAACATATTAAGGGTGTAAGAACATACAATGTCCATACTGATTTAGACTAAAAGATGATGTAGTGACTTACTCCGGCTGTGCTAAAAAGCACAAAGAATGAAGCAAATGCACACAAATATACCACAGAAGAGCTTTGATAATTTAGTACCTTCAAGCTGTGGATATATTTACTTTGTGACACTACAGATCCTCCAGTAAGATCTATTACAGTAGCTTTTGAGCTAGAAGACGTATCTAAAAGAATAAAGGAAGGATTAAGTTAATATGTAATAGTCCTGAATACATAAAAGCTGACACCATTTGGGGGAAAATAGTATTACATGGATAGTCAGAAAATGGGAGAGAGAAAGAATTAGTAATCTAAAGGAGTAACTTAATGAGCTTTTCCAGAATATGGGGAGATTTAATTCTACTGCAATGTAAAAGTACTGAACAGACAACATGCAGCACTGAGAACTAAGGTCTCCCTTTACTGCTAAGACTATGCCTTGAACTGCCCAGAACTAAATCCTGAGCCTGTTAACTCTTGAAAGCTGGAATACTAGTGTATAATACAAAATGAAGGGAAGTCAGCAAAGAAAGGTTTTGACCGGATTGCTAAAAGCATCAATACCAAATGCTTGGCAAGTTAACAACTATGGGCAGTACAACTGTTTTCATTTATATGAAAGGTACAGACCAAAAAAAAGTTGCTTGGTGAATCAAACTTCTTCTCAATAATTCTTGTTAGCACAAGATTTAGCGAAAGAATGAAAATTGGGAAGGATGAGAAAAGGAAGTGGTAAGTTGGCCTGAAACTATTTAGAACCTCATTCTACGTGCCTGTATGGATCGATAACTTCCCACAGGCTTGCTAGTAAGCAATCAGTGAAGGTGACCAATGAGAAGCAATAAGCCACACCCTATAAACTGTAAATCACTTGAGTCACTGACTTACTGTCAGCCACTGACTGCATTTGTGATACACTCATTTAATGTCATATTATTGACCTTCCACATGCTTCATTTATGAGTTGTGGGTACTATGCAGGCAGGTAGAACCAAACTGCTTAGACATTTATGGATCCATTTAACTTTACAGAAAATAATCTTAGAATCTATTTAATGGCAGGTGAACTAGTATGAGACAATATCTATGAACACTTGACACTGAATTATAATTCACCATTTATCTTTACAGACATATATGTCCTTCACTATGATGGCCAACAGATCCTCAAAAATTTCTGAAAATATTTTTTTTTCTGAAGGAATAAACATTCAATTTTCTGTGAAGTTCTGCTTTTTGCCTCTCTAATTCTCCACTTCCACTTAGTTCTAATGGAAAATTTATTCTCCCAAAGGCAAAAGATATTTCTAAGGTACCTAGATAGTCGTCTGCTGCCTTTCATTATAGTAGAGTTGTAGCCTTGAACTAAGTTTCTGTTCCACTGGAGCAAGTGTCAAGATGACAGCCAGAACACACTGTGTTCCACCTGTACTGCAGAGATGGCATGCTTGGATGGCAACCACTCCAGTGACGTGCAAATGATACTAATACATAAATATGTAAAAAGAGGATTTAAGACTTCTGCCAGTCACTAGTTTATTTGCCACCAAGTGAAACACCTTAGATACCAGCTGTCTAAAAGTTGTAAGTCAGCTGCAAAGGCCCCTGACTACACCATGAAGAGGTATAAGCCTTAAAATTAAAGGAATCATTCTCTGAACTGGTAAATACCTTTCTGTCAAGTATCAGAGGAGAGGCAACCAGGATACCTGTGAAAAGGAGAGGAAAGCAATCCAACACTCAACCTATTCCACCAAGCAGAAGCTGTGTAATATCCCTATCTGAGGGCAGAACTCAGAAGACAATTCTGAAGTTCCAGCCAGCCAGACCTCACGTCGCTTTTTGTATGTATCTACACATTCCTCTGCCTCTGATCCAGGTTACATTTTCTTAATCCGTTCCCTCCCCACTCCCCAGTAATGAAGATCTCTCTCACATTCTGCCCTCTTCTAGACACAGCTGTGCAGGCTCCCTCCCCTTCCACTTCCTTACACAGAGCAACAACTTATGTTTCTGTTTGATACATTTTAATTGCTTTTAATGCCATATAGCAGTTGAAAGGAAGGGGGAAAAAATCACCAACTCTCAGATATGTAACCACTGTAAGTATTGTTCAAAGCACTTCTCAGTAATTCTGCAGGAAGCAGAGCTATGATAGGACTGAGAGCATAGTCAGTTACCTGGACAGCTGCCACCTTCAATTCATTTTACTTCTGTATATTTTCCTTATAGTGGCTCTGCTTCAGCTTTCAATTATGTTCTAAGTGATATGAGGATGGATCAGACTTTCTTTGACAGTCTGAATTGTTTTCTCAGGACACCAGCCAACACTGATAATATGCTGTTTTCCAGGATGAATTATTTTGATAGGTGGGACTACAACAACATCAGGAAAACAGCAGACACATTACAAATTATAGCATTTTCCTGTCACTAGGACTTGCATGATGGCTTGAAGAACTTGCATTCACTGGTAAGAAAGACACTGGAAATACAGAGGATCAATCTAGGTAAGTCACTTTTTATTTGGGTTTCTTTTTTTATTTTTCTTTTTTGGTTTGTTGGGTTTTTTTTCCTCACCACCCCACCCCCACCCCGTTGCTGCGATCTTCCATTTTCTATGATACTGAATTACCAGGAAACAAAAACTGCACTTAAACCAAACCAGCATAACGGGTGATACCAAAATGACAGAAAAGTGCATGCAGTGTCAGGACCAGAATACAAATAAGTTCTGGAGTTTTGTTAGTTTGAGGATCCCAAAATTCTCTTTATGTTCTTTTAAATTATTTCCAGAGATATTTTATAATGCTTTGCTACCACAAATACAGACAAAAATTCTCATTCCATTTGGCCATAAGCAACAGGCAAATCAGGCCACTGCTAAAGCAGCAAACTAACAAGGGGCGGTAAAATAACTGCAGTGCAATGACCTGGTTTGCCTGTGCTTTGAACCTTGCAAAACCAGGCTTGCTACTGATGCTGTTAACAGAAGAGTCAGGATCTGAGGAGGCTGCAGGTATCTGTGGGAGCCCTATTCAGCAACAGTTTCCAAATCCATTGGCACCAAGCTTCACCAGTTTGCAGCCTCAGATGCATTCCTTTCTTCACTTTCTCTTTTTCCCTTACAGGAATAACTCAATCCCTTTTCTCGGGCACAGCAAATCTTAAATGTGTTTATACTACTTTGAGTAGCTTCTTCCTGATGTCCCAGGGACTACAGGGAAGGCAGAATTACATCTTTACTCTTTATCTGAGGTATGTGTGCCTTTAAAATCAATGTTAGCAGCAGAAGTAGAAAGTGAGATTTTAAGACTTAATTTCACTATCATATACAAATATACAGGTCCATCTCACAACCTCAGAGGGATTCTTTAACTTTCTGCCCTGATAATACCCTGCACACCACGACTGGAGAAAGTGAGGTATTTAACATCCGTAGCAGACAGAAAACCTAACCCTGAGTTTTCACTCCTTCATTTCTACTACTCCTGTTATTATGCACTCACCCATCCAGTAAGCTATTCTGGTTACCAGGTTTATGATGATGTAACCACATTGTCTTCAACTGAGTTATTGATTTATGCTAGCATAAGAGAAGAATCAGGCCTAATAGATATCTACAAGATGAGAATAAAGACTAACCAGTGGTTGCAGAGAAGCTGTTTGCACTAAAATTAATTCCACCTGCAGTACATCTAGACAGTAGAAAGAAACATCACTAGGAAACTAAAAATATTTTATTTGCCTTTTGCTTCCTATTTACTTTATTTTAAGGATGTATTTTTTTCAATCAGTGCTATTTGTTAAGTTGTCATTAGATGTAAATGGATTAAGCCCAATTCTGCCACTCAAGAGCCTTACAGTATGAAAGCATCTTTCCGGAGTCTACAGATTTCTGCACATCAAGGGTTGTTCAATGGTTTCTAAGCATTTATACATGTCATCTCACATCACAGACTTAGCTATTACAAAGAGACAGTGGTACCTTCCACACAAAGGTCACAGGCCATTGTTATTGACATATGCCTTTAATCCTCTGGATACTTCAAAAGGTGAAGATTAGCAGCAATCCTCAGAACTCACACCCAGGAGACAGCTATTTGTCAAAAAGTTTATATTATTGATGCTTACAAAAGAAGGAGAGCATGTAATTTATCTAATAAAAGTCAGGTCTTGTTTGCCCAGACTCCAGAGTTTTGACAGCTCCCTTGCTGAATTATTTGAAGTTGAATTTCATACAATAAATGCAAATTTTTCATCAGCTATGCAACTTCTTAGGAGCAACTGGTATTATGGGGTGGATTTTCTTCCTTGGTTTTCTCCAGAGTTTTTCCTCTTAAAGACTTTGTTTCCTTTAGAATTCATTATAAATGACATAATTATATGTCTTTCTCCCTTGAATGAGAGCATTTCTTACAGATGATGATTTACCACTTGGAAGTTACAAATAACATGAATAGATACAATTATTATATTGCAGATTTGCCTTTAAAATCCAGAAATGTAGTTTAGCTGAACTGTTCATAAATTATAAGTAGACAGGTCACATTATTTCCTCTAATCTTCATATGTGACTCTTGATTGAAGTGTTTCCTCAAACTGGATTAGAAGGTTTCCTCTGGAATGTTGAATAGATTTAAGATTGGGATGAGCAGAAATGGGCATGAAATGCGAGTAAAAGAAACTACACAAGAGAATTACTTTTATGAGGAACCTTTCAGGCAATCA
The DNA here is from genome assembly GCF_949628215.1 of Phalacrocorax aristotelis. Taxonomy (NCBI): domain Eukaryota; kingdom Metazoa; phylum Chordata; class Aves; order Suliformes; family Phalacrocoracidae; genus Phalacrocorax; species Phalacrocorax aristotelis. The sequence goes on from NC_134283.1 coordinate 17,328,712, forward strand.
CCATGTCCGAGTAAGATGGTGTTCCAACTCAGGTTTAACTAAGGTACAGAATCTGATCAAAGCCCATTGAATCTACTGAAAAGCTTCCCATCAATTTTGACTAGACTTTGGCCCAAGATTAAGAAGATGCATTAACACCACCTTCAGTTTTCTAGTCCCATTTTCCATAAAGAGAAGACAGGTAATACAGGGTTTAAAAGTACAAACCATGGTTGTGTGAGGCTAGCAGTGTTTTTACTGAGTCATCTGTTATCATGGGATTTATTTATGGAAATTATTGGCTCTGTCTTTGTATGTGGTTCTCTACAGATGAACCAAGAATAACTTTTTTAATCTATCATGCATAACTGACATAGTATTTATTGTTTTCTTTCTGTTCTTATGGAACTGCCAGAATACTGATGTCTTCTGCTTTAGAATCGCATTTAAAAAGTGAAAATGTAAGCTATTTCTTTTCACAATCATGTTGAGTAATGAAGCGAAAGCCCAGGAACACTTTTACACATATGACTGCATGCGTCCATTAGTGTATTAGTTACTGCTGGTACACGTACATATTAAGGGCTGCATCAGAGTCTGTTACAGAAAGTATGACCTGAAGCCCACTGAAATCAATCTAAAAGTGCAATGACTTCAGTGGAGTCCTGTGTGCATTTGTCTGCAACAGACGGCTGTTGAACAGCCGGTTCGGAGTATTTGAAACAGGCTCATCCTCTCTTCGAAAATCAGGGCCAGAGCATAAGGACAGGAGGTGAGAGGGCCAGGGGAATTAAAGATCAAAGAGCTGCAATTAGGTAACATTAATGAGGAATACTCTCAAAAGGTTTCCACTTCTGTAAAAAGCCTCCAGGGTTTTTTTAGAAACAGGAGCCTATATAATGTAGAGCTGTCTAACCATTAATTTGAATTGGTTTGGGGCTCCAGTCTTTGCCAGAGAATGTTATAGTTACGACTGATAGCATGTTAAGCATACTCTGAGTGAAATCAGAGTCAAAGCTCCTATTCACTTTAGTCAGGGCAGGGTTAGGCCAGTGCTCAGGACTTCGTAATATCCTATTCAGAGTGATGGGGCAGGACCACCTTTCTTCTGCCGTGATGAATTTGTAGATCTGTTCATTAGGTTTAGTGTAACTTAACTACCTGGCCAAAATAAAAATGCTATACACCAAGAAACTAGAACAGAAGTCCAATATCAACAGTATTGTCCCAGTGGCCTCACAAACTGAGTCACTATAATGGAACAGAGTTCCCAAGCAAAGCCAAGAATGATGTCCACATATTTGATGCCAATCGAAATGTTCCCTCCTGACGTTCCATTGCGCCAGGAGGGACAGGCTCCTGGCAAACAGAATGTACCAGGAAGTGTAAGTGGTTCTCCAAGTGGTAGAACCACATCAACATCTGAACAAACCAGTGACAAAAGATCCTCTGAATAGGTAATATCATCTCAACTGAGGCATAGCATTTATTGACAGAGATAGTAAGAATTAGAAAGAAGGGGGTGTGTGTGGAAATCGTTCTCGGGGAGGTTGGAAAATCACATCTATTATAAATGTGAAACCTCTAATTTTCACGTATGTTTTGGTTTTATTAGACTGTCCTTAATACATTGCTTATATTTCAATTGGAAAACAAAAGAAAGACACGCTGCTTTCTAAAGGAATGAGAAAAGTAACGATTTCTGCATGTGAGAGAGAAACAATTTTTTGTCTGGATGACCAATACTGGTCACATTATTTTCTTGCATTCTTCTATGACTCTGCTTTCTGAGTCCTATATCCAGACTACAAAGGATCCTTACATTTAAACCATCAGTGGTCTGCTGGTGCCTTTGAATTCTACATATACCCTCAGCAAGTTCGCTGACAATACAAAACTGTGAGAAGTGGCTGATATACCTGAAGGCTGTACTGTAATTCAGCAAGACCTGGACAGGCTGGAGACCTGGGCTGAGGGGAACCTCATGAAATTCAACAAGAGCAAGTATAAGGTCCTGCACCTGGGGATGAACAAACCCATGCATAAGTACAGGTTGGTGGGCTTGACATGCTGGAAAGCAGCTCTGTTAAGAAGGACTTGGGAGTGCTGGTGGACAGCAGGTTGACCATGAGCCAGCAATGTGCCCCTGTGGCCAAGAAGGCCAATAATATCCTGGGGTACATTAAAAGGAGTGTGGCCAGCAGGTCGAGGGAGGTTCCTCCCCCTCTATTCTGCCCTAGTGAGGCCACATCTGGAGTACTGTGTCTGGTTCTAGGCTCCCCAGTTCAAGAAAGACAGGGGACTACTGGAGAGGGTCCAGCAGAGAGCTACCAAGATCATCAGGGGACCGGAGCATCCCTCTTACAAGTAAAGGCTGAGAGTCTTGGGTTTGTTCAGCCTGGAGAAGAAAAGACTGAGAGGGGGATCTTGTCAATGCTTATAAATATCTGAAGGGTGGGTGTCAAGAGGATGGGGCCAGACTCTTTTCAGTAATGCCCAATGACAGGACAAGGAGCAAGGGGCACAAGTTGGAACACGTGAGGTTCCCCCTGAATATGAGGAAGAACTACTTTCATGTGAGAGTGATGGAGCAGTGGAACAGGCTGCCCAGAGAGATTGTGGAGTCTCCTTCCCTGGAGACATTCAAAACCTGCCTTGACGTGGTCCTGTGCCCCTTGCTATAGGTGTCCCTGCTCGAGCAGGGGGGTCGGAGGAGATGATTTCTAGAGGTCCTTTACAACTCCTACCATTCTGTGATTCTGTGATGTTACATCAATACTAATGGCAGTTTGATCCTCAGATAATAAGAAATCCATATTGAATTCTCAAGATCAAAACAAAATTAAATCAACACCTTTACCAGAAGTTTTTGCCAAGTCCCTTTATCTTTCAATTTTTTTTCGGCTAAAATATAAAATTATATACTAGCATCACATCTTGTTTTTAATAAAAGTATCACAGAACCATAGGTTGGAAAGGACCTCAGGGATCATCGAGACCAACCTTTCTAGGAAGAGCACAGTCTAGACAAGATGGCCCAGCACCTTGTCCAGATGACTCTTGAAACTGTCCAACGTGGCCGAGTCAACCACTTCCCTGGGGAGATTATTCCAATGGTTGACTGTTCTCATTGTGAAAAATTTCCCTCTCATGTCTAATCAGAATCTCCCCAAAGGCAGCCTGTGTCCATTCCCCCTTGTCCTCTCCATGTGACTCTGTGTAAAAAGGGAGTCTCCATCTTCTTTGTAGCTACCCCTTAAGTACTGGTACATGGTGATGAGATCCCCTCAAAGCCTCCTTTTCTCAAGGCTGAACAAACCCAGTTCTCTCAGCCTATCCTCATCTGGCAGGCTTCCCAGTCCTTTGATCATCTTGGTGGGCCTTCTCTGGACTCCTTCCAGCCTGTCCACATCCTTTTTGTATAGCAGGGACCAGAACTGTACACAGTACTCCAGGCGTGGCCTGACAAGCGCTGAGTAGAGCGGGATGAGGACTCCTTTATCTCTGCTGGTGATGCCCTTTTTGATGCAACCCAGCATCCTGTTGGCCTTCTTGGCCGCAGCAGCACACTGTTTGCTCATGTTGAGCTTTCTGTCCACCAGGACCCCCAGGTCCCTTTCCACAGAGCTGCTCTTCAGCCAGGTGGATCCTAGTCTGTGCTGCACTCCTGGATTATGTTTTCCCAGGTGCATGACCTTACACTTCTCCTTGTTGAACTTCATAAGGTTCTTGTTAGCCCAGTCTTCTAGCCTATCCAGATCTCCCTGCAGAGCAGCTCTCCCTTCTGGAGTGTCTACTTCCCCACTCAACCTGGTGTCATCAGCAAACTTCATCAGGCTACACTTGATCCCGTTATCCAGACCACTTATAAAGATGTTGAATAACATTGGGCCCAATATCGATCCCTGGGGGACTCCACTTGTGACAGGTTGCCAGTTTGAGAAAGAGCTATTTATCACCACCCTTTGGGTGCGGCCTGTCAGCCAGTTCCCCACCCACTGCACAGACCACTTGTCTAGGCCATAACGCATTAATTTCTCCAGGAGGAGACTGTGGGGGACCGTATAGAAGGCCTTGGAGAAGTCCAGGTAGACAATGTCCACTGCCCGCCCCATGTCAACCAGGCCAGTCACTTAGTCATAGAAGGCCACCAGGTTTGTCAAGCACGATCTGCCTTTAGTGAAGCCGTGCTGGCTTTTCCCAATCATGTGCTTCATTTGACTTGTGATGGCCCCCAGGAGGATTCATTCCATAACTTTCCCAGGGATTGAAGTAAGGCTGATGGGCCTATAGTTACCCGGATACTCCCTTGAGCCTTTCTTGTAGACAGGGGCAACATTTGCCTTCCTCCAGTTCTCTGGGACATACCCAGTTCTCTATGACTTTTCGAAGATTATGGAGAGTGGCCTCGCAATGACGTCAACCAGCTCTCTCAACACCCTCGGGTGGATGGCGTCAGCGCCCATTGACTTGTAGGGGTCAAGCTCCTGTAGTAATTCATGTACTAACTTTTCCTTCACTGATGGTGGGTCTATGTTTGGATCAACCAGGAATTTTGTTCCCAAAGCCTGGGACCCTACAGTGTTGGTAAAGACCGAGGTGAAGAAGGTGTTGAGGACCTCTGCCTTTTTGGCATCGTTGGTGACTGACTCTCCTATTCTGTTTAACTGCGGGCCTAGGTTTTCCTTCTGTTTCTGCTCGTGGCTGATGTACCTGAAGAACCCTTTCTTGTTATTTTTCACATCTACAGCCAGTTTCAATTCAAATTGGGCTTTTGCTTTTCTAATTGCATCTCTGCACACTCTGGCAATGCCCTTGTAGCTCTCAACAGATAATCCTCCACTTCCACTTCTCCGGTATGCTTCCCTTTTGGATTTGAGTAGACCCAGGAGTTCATGGTTGAGCCAAGGGGGCCTCTTGCTGTGTTTACTCCCCTTTCCTTTATAGGGGATAAACCGGTTTTGTGCATCCAAGAAAAAGGAGTTCTTGAAGAACTCCCAGAACTCACTGGCTCCTTTGTCTTCCACGGAAGCTTCCCATCGAATCCCTCCCAGCTGAGCCCTGAGTGAACTGAAGTTTGCTCTTCTAAAACCCAGAACCCTTGTCTTAGAGCTGACCTTCAGCACACTCGGCAGGATCCCGAACTCCATAAAATTGTGGTCACTGCAGCCAAGGCTATCAGTAACCGAGATATTACAAAGCAGGTTTTCTCGGTTTGTGAATAGCAAGTCCAGCAGCGCCTCATTCCTGGTTGGCACATCTAACATTTGTATGAGGAAACAGTCCTCTATGCATTCCAGGAACTTGGTGGACGACATGCGAGCAGCCTTACTGTTCTTCCAGCAGGTGTCTGGGAGGTTGAAGCCACCCATAAGGACCAGGTTCTGTTGGCCAGAAAGCCTGCTTTTTAGTGCCCCAAATATTGCTTCATCGGCATTGTCATCATGGTTAAGAGGTAGACAGCAGATGCCACTGTGAAGTCCTGCTTGGAGATGACCCCTTTGACTTTAACCCAGAGGCATTCGCTAGAGCAGTCACAATCACCACAGTTGACTCATACATCAGAGGTTTTCCTTAATGTAGAATGCGACTCCTCCACCTCTTCTGCCCTGCCTGTCTTTACAGAAGAGCCTATAATGTTTCATTGTGAACCCCCAGATATTTGAGTTGTCCCACTATGTTTGTTATTCCTGTGATGTCATAACCTCTGAGGGGGCACAGAGCTCCAGTTCCTCCTGTTTGTTTCATAGACTGTGTGCATTTGTGCACATACACTTGAGGTGATTACTCTTCTGGTTCATATCTTGGGAGACAGCTAAGGAACATTGGTCACCACACAGTTCAAAGTAATCCTGCAAACTTCAAAGTAATTTTCAGATTATAGTATTTTTAGTTTGCTGACACATGTTTTTTAAAACCCCTCCTACAAAAAGAACTTTTAAAATTCAAAATCATTTACAATAATGAACAAAATAGTCTAAAATCTGGAGGATAAATAAATACTCTATTGTGAACTTGCAAATTGGAAACAACTACAAAAGTTCAAAATGTTTTGCAAAATCATTTTCATGTTTTTCAACCAGCTCTAGTTACACACTTATTACAGTAGAGCAGCTTTTAAAAGCAGCTGTGTTTTCTGCCAAGGGGTGACAGCATTTCATTGTGAGGAATAATGTGTGTAAATGATCCCTTCATTATATAGGGTCTGATCCTGGATTCTTTGTGCATCCTAAGTTCACACTGAAACTATCTATGTCTTAACAATAGTGTTCTAATCAAATTGTAATGGGATAATTGTGTCATTATGCCTACCTAAATTTCCCTTGTTTCATCTGGATATAGCATTTTACTTTGTGCCCTTGAGCAGAAGTTGTCAACAGGAGTTTTGCCATAGGAAGCTGCACGATTTTTTCTGACTTGCTAAGATTTTATGCACCTTGGTACATTTCCCTGCTGAGGCAACTGCACTTTGACAGCAGAGAAACCTTCTCCCTTCCATGTTGCAGGATCTGGCAACTGTTCAAAAGCAAACTAACACTATCCAAGATAGATCAGAAAATAATCATATCTACTCAAATGGAAACACAAGAAGCCATTCAGGTTCTGGACTATTATCACTCAACCTGGATTTTAGCTGGGATACATAATCAATATAATTACCTTCACAGAGACTGCTTGTCAAAGGTTTTTCTACTACCACGCTGGTCAATGGACATTTCTGCATAGACAGAGAAGCATAAACACCAGTGTACAGTTTTACAAACGGCAAAAGTAATTGCTGCAAACTTTTAATGAAAAGTTTTCAAAAATATTATTTTCCTACCTCAAGTGTAATCTTAAAATCTTTAAGCCAAAGATAAAACACCCGTACATCAGGAGGGCCTGCATACTCTGATTTTTAGGATGTCTTGCAATGAAAACATGAAATTATTATTAATTAATAACCAAAAAAAGTGGGGGCTTTGTGGGGGAAAGCAGATACAAGCGCAAATTTTAAAGACCAGAATTTCCATACTTCTTGGTGAAGAGTAAGTCAAACACACGGCAAAAAAACAAAATGCCCAAATTATTGCTTGTAGAATCAATAATATAAAACATATCTCCATTACACTCTGATTTAATTGAAACTACATTTCTTTAATCCTTGCCAGGAAAAAAGAAAGAATATGGCTACAGAATTCATACGCCTACTTTTTATCTGCTTGACCTGCTCCAAGAACTAAGCCAAGTTTCATTAAAACTTATTGATCTCATAATTTTTTTTTTTTTTTCCCTGAAAGACTCTCATATGGCACTGATATCAAGATAAAATTGTGGCAGCGCAAAGTTTTTCCCACCCTTATTTTTTAAAAATACTATAAAATGACTTTATGACAAAGTTATAAACTGTCAACAGTGACAAGATCTGACTTGGAAAAATGTATCAAAACTTGCACAACTGCCCAAGATGACAGAACAAGATGTTCTCATGTCTTACACATTGTACTGAACTATACCGGCTCAGTAGAATACTATCCACTTCTTGCTGGGGGTTTTGCTAACACATATCATAGTATGAAGGAATTATTTTGTATTACTGTGGCATCTGCTAAAAATGTCAGATGTGATCACAGCCCTTGCAAAACAAGTATTTTAACAACCAAAACCTTATGATAGGTCATATTTCAGTGACTTGGAAACAACACTGCATTATCTGAGAAAACAGCACAGATGTTGCTTAATAAACTGCTCAGTTTATGCATTGTATTAACCTCATGAAACATTTATGCAAATCTTGCATTAACAAAAGGTAAAAGAGTCATTATAGGTTATGAAGAAAACAATGTGACAACCTTTGTTTTACTTCCGTATTTTATGGGGGCATTTTAACTCTTAGGGGTTTCTGTTTAGGAAGACACAGGGGCATTATACATTTTCATTTATTTTGTTTTCAGTTCTGCTATCATTCCTTCCAGCTGATTTCACATTTTATAATGCTAATAGTGGGTGTATGGTTTTGAGTTTCTCTACTGTCAGCTGGTCAGTAGGTCTGGGGGATATATTTAATGGAATCTGACAGCTGATGGAACTGATCTCATTGAAAGGGGATTTGATATGTGCGATGAATGTGGTGACCCTCAATTCGCCATATTAATGGCCATTATTATTCAAACTCTTGCAGCTAATATAACTCAATTTCTTGGGCACACCAGTACACATGTATAAAAGAAATGACTTATGGATGAGTTAGTCCGTATACTAGTTTGAGTGTCATTTAGATACCATGTCAAAACAGATCAGCTATTATTAGATAAAATTAAATAAAAAGCCTTTGTACTATGTACATTTGTAAACAAAGCAATCATAAAAATGGATAGTTTCACCGGACTGAGTCAGAAATCCAGCAAATACACACACCTTCAGCTGTGGGAAAAAACATACTTTGCTCTGGGCAATATAGCCTAGCAGTGGGATACTGTAGCTGCAACCAACAGGTCTTTCTTTGCTATACATCACCCAAAGAAGTTATGAGCACCATTTGTGTACAAATGATTTTTAGAAAAAGCGAAATGTATCAGCCTTATTTTACACAAACAGGAATTTAGGTAACTACACCTGCACCACAGGAGTACATAACATTCTGCCTTGATTTGTACCAAAATATTTACTGTTGTTTACTTTTTGTGTGTAGAATAGGAGAAATTTGGCCCAAAGCTGTGCATTATGGGATGAATGATGCTATGTTCCAAAAACTCATTAGACTTCTGCCATCTTTTGGCAGAAAGAAAGCTGGTCACAGATGATTTAACAGATGTGTAAAGGATACAAAAATCTTAATATGTGAGCAAGAATCATGAGGAACAATTTGCTTTTAAATTACAAGGTGCTGCTACTTTTTTAGGTCACAAATATAAAATCTATTATTGATCTCGAGCATTGCCTCCTATTTTGAATGTCTTTTAAAGCCAAAGGCAATCTAATGCCCTTTAATCAATAACTGCTTTAACATTTTTGAAGCAAATATGCAATTTGTTTACAGATTTTAAAGACTACTAATGTACATTACCCTTTCTTTTCTATCATGTCTGAGAGGAGGTGATATTCTGTGCTATTCAGTGCAGCTAGGGTGCCTGCTGTGCCAGGCAGGACATTCAAAACCTTTGCAATCAGTTTTATGGCCTTTGTGATGCCTGAATAATATAAGCACAACGCATTTCTCTCCTTTCCTGCTTTAACAAGTTCTCCAAAGGGAAAGAAAGCTTCAAAAGTAACCAGATAAAGTGAAGCCACCACCAAAATAATGCACTGAGACACTCGACCTACACATATAAGTATTGCAGCATGTGAGGAATGCATCAATGATCTCTAAGTCATTAAGGAAACCATCTGAGAAAGAGGATGTGATTAGATCATAGCAGTGAGGCCCACATTTGGTTTCCATATTTTTGAGGATTCAATCAACATTAGAATATCTCAATTACTGTATGGTTTGAAATACTTAACCATATGATGACACACTATTACTCATTCATCTAGCCAAAATGTTAAAAGTACTTGAAAGTTCTTTAATCTTTTATGAATTGCCTTTATCTAAACATGGGCAAGGGCACCGTGTATCATAATCAGTTTCTGTGTACTTTCTTTTTCATCCCCTATTGATGGAAATTCTAGCTAGGATTGTTTCTCAAATTTAATATCTAAACTTCCAGGATAAAGTGGAAATTGGAATAAAGGTAGACTTAGAAACTCACAAGGAATACAAACACATGAACATGATAAAGCTAAAAGTTAATAGGAGAAAGAGCTTTATCGTGCATGCTAATTGTTTGAAAATTTAAACCCTTAATACTCTAACCCACATTCAATTTTCATATACGTCCTTCAAAAAGTCCTCTCATCATCCACAAGCTAAGCTAACATTACAGTTATTCCATTCTTTATCATTATTTCTTGACTTGGATGAAAATAAAATTATCATCATAAGAATAAAATCAGCATCTAATATTCTGGAAATAACGTCTCACTTCAAGACACATGCATCTGCAATAGGTTCTTTGCAGGGAAGAAAAAAAAAAAGGCTTACACCCTATCTTTGAACCCTCAAACTTGTTCATAGCCCTGTTTCAAATACTGATTATTAGTTCAGTAATAATCAGTGTCCTAGTGTAAGTACTTCATTTCTGATCTTTCCGTTGTTCCTATGCCAGAACTATTTCATCTGATCTTTGGTAACTCCTAGTTTTCAAAACTTTCTGCTTATAATTTTGCATTTTTAAGCCACCTATACCTGTGCATATTTACATAAGTACATCTCTACATTACATACACAAAACCAGAAAAACAAAGAATGCATAAAACACATTAGTTTCTTTCTTATCATTTTAATAGGACCAAAGCTCTCTGCACATCGTCTATTATACAAAGAAATTTGGACCATAAATCAGTGATCATCCCACTTTATTTTAAGGGAAACTAATATAAAATAAAACAGAGAAAATTGAAAGGACTGGCTTTTAAGCTGTTTTTGCTCTGCTTCATGTAAAATGAATATAGCACTGCTCAGTCTTTAGGAACCTGAATGCCACATAATCCCACATACTGACTTGCTGAACCTGAGCCACAGCTGTTCTGATAACAGACCCTTTGAAATTGCTACAACTTTGAATAAAGGCAATAGTTGCAATAATGATGTAACATGGGTGGTAGATTAATCATTGCTACGCATATTTCTCAAGGATTTTTTTTATGTTGCTCTTAAATGAGTGTGTGTAGTACTCTGAACATCTGAAACTGCACTCCTTTGCCCATGTTGTTAGAATGGTCAGACTTCAAATGAAATGGATGAAACCTCTTAGAAAGGGCAGGACTTTACATGCCATAAACATGGTAATATTTATTATCGAATGATGTGAGAAAAGCTAGATCCAAGTCCCAGGTACCACCTTTACATGTAAAAGAAAAACTCTCATGGCAAGATTGTAACTGACAAAACAGAGCAGGCTTCACAGTCTATAATAATATATTTGGATTTGAACATAATCTATTAAAAATGAAAAATTGCTGAGTATACATAAATCCAACTGTATACTTGTATCAGAAATTGAGGTATCCTGAAAGAGAAAAATTCAGCTAAAAGAAAAATAAATATTCTTTTAATCCAAACCACATTCTTTTAGTCCAAAACTGAAAATGTTAGAGCTCATTTATGTTCAGCTTGAGGTCAAATTCATTTATACTACAGATAAACATTTTCCATTGCAGTACTTGGTGATGTCAGTATGAATTTTATAGTGGACTACCCAGTCAATGAGGTCCATAGGTCTATCCTAATGCTGCTTTCCCAAAACAAAGAAAGATCATGGTGCCTGCCTCTTTTTAAAATTTAGTTAAACGTGCTTGCTCAATTCCTAGCTGGGGACTGGCTCCACTTTTATGTGAGAAGGTGACAAAGCAGTTGGATTTTCTCTGCACCTCTGGAATGGCTAGGCTTAATGATCACAGCAATGCTGCTGTACTAATTCCCCTCTGCATCCCTCTTAAAGTAGTTAACTGTTCCTTCTTCAGTGTTCAGCCTACAATGTTTGCAGAGAACTTTTCATAGCAATCTTGAAGTTAAAAAAAGAACAAACCACCACCACAAAAAAAACCAAAAAAAACCACCCCACCCAAAAAACCCCCAAACAAACCAACCAACAAACTGGTGAAACTGGGAAGCTCAGCCAGAGACTAACAAAACTCTACTTAGTTTGTGTCAAGTACTTCCTATTGTTTGATTCTAGGCCATCAAAGGCACCAAGACAATAAAATGTTAACACTAGATACACTATGACTTAGATTTAGGCCATCTGACCATCTCTCAAAACATCTGCTATGATTTATTGGTATTTTGTACCTTGTTAGGTAATTTCATTTTTATCGTATCTTTAAATGTTTGCTCAAGGGACAGAAAACAGCAGTAGTCACTTCTGTCTGTCACAGAATTGTCAAAGCAAAGCTATCCAGGACTGAAACAATTTATTAGTAGTTCCGTTGTTTCTCTGGTGCATCCAAGGTGACATACAGTGATCAAATTCTAAGTTATGAAGAAAAAGATATTCTTATTTACATCAAAGCTGCAGGGTTGTATTCAGTAGCAGCAGACACTAAGCAGGACATTGCTGAAACTGCCTGATTAAGTCAAGATTTTCATTATATGACAGTATTGACTGAGGAAAACAGAAAAACAGCTCTGGTGTAAATCAATGAGCTTTTGCTAGGCTTTCACAAAATAAAAGACCTGCTGGATTCAAAAGTAAAAGAATCAATTTTGTTACATTGAATAGGTTGAAGATTGCAAGGAACAATGCCACAACCATCCACTGTAATAATAATTTAAAAGTAATGAAAAAGAGCCAGGTTTTATCATCAGACCTGAAATATTGAGTTTTTGAAGATACCAACACAAATGACATGCAACAAATACAAGGTCCTGACAAGGGATCTAGTTCAGCACCAGACAAGGTTGTTCTGGAAGAAAATTTCAACAGAAAAATCACCATGTGAACAGCCCAAAAGAGTAAACAGAATTAAACTGGTGAGATTATATATATTAGTTTTGACCATTTGGGGAATTTTTTGAGCTAATATGTTTTGGTTATAAAAAGGGAAAATAAATTAATGGGGGAAAAATATACCATTAGATACTGGAAGGAACAGATAATGATTCCAGCCACATAATAAAGATACATATGCTTTTTTACCCAATTCATGTCATCTGATTGAGATGACTAAAAGTTAAATCTTTAACCAAAATTTATAACAGATTTCCTTCTCTTTCTTTCCGTCATGATTAATTAGTTATAGAAACTGTATCTACAAAAGTATAATTTAAAACAGTTCCTTTCTTTTATGGTTTGGGGATTACATAGAACACGATTTCTTTCCTTTTCTTTGAGTTATGTTAACAGCTGAGAGCTTCAAGAACTCTTTGCAGCACAGTATTGGTAGTGGTCTCAGGAATACCAGCTACAGATAATTCTACATCTGATTGCCTTTTCCTGTTTTTAAAACATCTGGAATTATATCTCTGGTCCTGGCAGAAGACTGCACATATGGTGTGATGGAAATTTCAGGATTCATGGATCCTCAGTCCAGCAGTCAACTGGATAAACTGGTGAAAAAGAGGATTGCCCAAAGCAATTTGTAAAAAAATTTCACAACTAGTTTTGACTAAACGTTACCTTCAATTGAAGCTAAAATTTTCAGTTTTATTTCAGGTTTACTTCTGTTAAATGAGGCTTAGTAAAGCTGTAAAACGCATTTCACCCTATCAAAACACCCATAACCTCTTCCCTTCACAAATAGCTTCTGAAAGGCACCAAACCACAAATAATTATAGGATAAAACCACTGAAAATATACTCTGTACCACACATATACAGCATAACAGCTTGATTTCATCATAACACTTAAATGCAATATTTTCCTGCACAGTATTATATTAATATGATAAAGAGCAGCCAGCCAAAAAATAGCTGAAGAGCTGCAAAGTGATTTCAGAAATTGAAAAGCAATTTCAAATGTTTGGTAAGCATTAGCTTGCTCACTGCGGCCTATCAAAACCAGCTGCTAGCCCATAATTCTAACCTTTTCCCTTTCAAAAGTACAAGGCCTTGAAATCCTACGTTAATGAGAAATGAATATGGTAATTGAAAGAGTAAATGTAATTATAAAAGAAAACACCCACCATTGAAAACTTCCTCTTATTACATCAGCTTGTTCTACTAACAGTGCAATCTGAGAATGTGTTCCCATGTAGGGTACTTGCATATCTGTGCTGATAACAAATAGGTTTCATGAAATTTTAAAACATTCTTCTGCACCACTCAGTGACTGATCTCACTGAACATCCACAGCTCTAATTAACGGATGTATAGATGCTAAGGGATATAGGCATGTTCAGAAAATACAATGCCTCAGAACAGGTTTTACGACAGCAAACAAACTGAATGGAAGGGCACATAAGTGAGCTGGTGTCAAATGTTAGACTGGGTTGTCTCAGATCCCATGTCTCCCTTACATTATGATGCCTCCCTATAGTTCTGCATTAGGCATCACTGTGAAAGCGGGATTAATCTTCAAAAGCAATTCCACATCTCAAGTCACTCCCTTAGGTTCAGACAACTGGCTCAGAGCATCAGAGAGCAGGCTGTCACCCGCCATTTGTACAAAGAGCCTGCAGGACTCAGAGTGGTAGTGCAAAATGTGGACTTAATGTCCTCCTCAACCTGAGGCATTTCAAAAGTGTGGCTTTTACTTCTCTAGCAAGCACTTTTACCACCAGCTGTGGTGATTAACTAGAACAGGAAACTGTTGAATATCCCTATAAATGAAAGATTTCACATTGCTTGAAATACATCTCAGCATCTATTTCACATATGTACATAGTGTAAACAACACCCAGATTATGCAATTAAATGAAGACACTTTCTTCACCAGAAGAATGAAAGAGGAGAATGGCTAAGGTCGAGATTACATTATGGAAGAACTACCATGCTACTACCCTGGTTTTTGAAAATGCTTCTGGATGTCTAGTCAGCATTCAGGCTCATTAAGAGCCTAAGCCCCACTGGGTTTTAAAAAAAAATAGGGTTCCTCTATGGCTTAAATTATTTTGGAAAGCTCAGTCATCATTAAAAAAAAGACATCAACTATTGTTTTAACAAAATTACAGTAGCGTCAAATATGTACACATATAATATTGGTTCAGAATTGTCCAGGAAGCAAGTGTACTGCCAAGGTTAGACTAGAGGGAGAAGAATGCAACATTTTCAGAAAAAGAGGTACTCTTGCCTCCACCCCATCTCCCCACCAAGATCCCTGTGTCTTGAAAATGTCCATGCCACATTCAGAAACTGCATCCAGGAGTTCTTTTGGCTAATTCTTCCTCTTTTTTTTTTATTTTCCCTACTAGGAACAGGTGAAATCATAGTCTAAATTTATGTAAGAGGGTTTTTTTTTTTCAGTGATAAATCAGATGTTTCAGAATCATTAAAAACAATCTCTCCATTTCAATGCACTCAATATATGATGACAATATTGCTCCATCATAAGCGTACATCCCCTGGCTGACTCTCGTAGGCCCGTTAAATCTCTTCTGTGGATGGAGCTATTCAGAGAGAAGACAGTCTGTGGGTGCAGTATAATAATACTGGTGGGAAAATACCTTCCAAAAGCATAAATTGGCCCCACACTACAGGGTGCTTTTCCAACATAGCAGCAAGGAGCTGGTATAGCTGGAGTCAGAATAAGGATGAGTACCTTACTTTCTTTGTAAGGCCTTGTGTTTCCACATGACAGCTCTTTTGGTATCCATGGTTGACTCTAAGCATGCTGAGTTGTTTACTTGTATTGTGAAGACCTTCAAATATCCAGCAGGCAGTAAGCATACCCCCGACCATTTATGTACAACAATCCGGAGGAAACTTTCTGAGACAGCTGAGAAATCTGGCCACCATTCTGCAAATGTTCAGATAAATACATAATTTTGCATTCAATTAATGAATCAAAAGCTTTGCTCTACACTTAAATACAAGTTAATGTGTAGCTTTCTTACCTAAGAAATACCCCTCAGTATTTGTGTCTCAACTTTCAGATCTCTAACTATCATTCCTTGAAGTACATGGGATATGGCTGAAAGCAGAGTGGCTGCCAGTTATTCTGTGTAAACTCACTTTGGTGCTAGCACATAATTATATGCTCTGTAAAGCACTTCAAGATGTCTGACTATTAGAAATGCAGTGTAAGAAAATGAAGCTGTCATTGTTTGTAAATTTGCAAACTTCACTGCCAAAGATCTCATCAATTAACAGCTTCATGCACTGCAATCTTAAAGAATAATTGATTCCACAGATAAATAAAAAGACAAAAAAACTAAAATTATGAAGGCTTGAAGTAAAAAATGAGAAATTATATATTATGCAAGGTTAGGATTGTGTTAAAAAAGTTGACAACAACAACTACCCTTACATTATTCTGGATGGGGCTTCCCTGACTGTCACTATAAGAAAACTTTCTCCACCTGTTTTGTTTTTTTTTCAACAGACAACGTTCAAGAAAGCAGCTAAGTATTCATAACATGAGGAACATTTACACAGAGGCTGCATACAACCAGTGCAGGCCAACTGTGGAGCTGATGGAACAATTTATAGAAGACTGTCTTTTGTCATTGGACTTAGTGAAGTTGCAAAGAGCTGGAAGTGTTTGACAAAAAATGCAGCAAACTGAAGAGTTGCTCTGTATTTTGATACTCCCTACAGAATTCATAACAGGCACAGGTTCCAATGAATGATTATTCAATAATGAGCATCTTTTGACTATCTAACACCAGGAAGATGTTCCAATGCATTACAAAGGAACACCTGAAGAGATGACAGGCCAGACAGTGCCATACTTCACAGTAATCTCGGAAGGTTAAAAGGGCAAGTAAATCATACACTCTTTGAACAGTGCTGAAAGGGCTTTGAGCACTGAAATGTAGGGGATATTTAGCCCTTTTAAGTGGCACATGAAAATAATTTTTCCATCTCTATTATACGACATCCCCTTAATCTGTTTTCTTACAGCACTTCTATTTTGTTCCTAACATACACATCTTAAAAGAGTGATGGTAAAAGCACAAGAGGCTTAGGCAGTTTGCCCTAAGGGGCAAACTGCTTCCTAGTTGTAGTTAAATAACCAGCTGAGAGCATGATCAGAGGCAAACACTCCAACCTCTACTTTATTCCTCCTTTCCTCTACCTTTTCACAATAAACATTCCAGGACAGTCCTGTACAGGATGCTTTCTATCAAGATTGGGGGAGAAAAGGGAAAAGGGAAAAAAAGCGGTAGGGGCAGTTGGTACAAAGGAATTCCATAGATCAGAAGCAAACAGAAGAAAAGCTGAGAGGAAAAAAAAAGCCATGTAACACCTCAGGACAGTTCTGGGAGGTGGCAAGAATCTGAGATCATCTCTCTGCCCCCACATGGAGCTATAAGCAGAAGTTGGGATTGCTTTTATTCCTCTTTACTACATCCACTTCTCTCTCTCTCAGCCAAATACACCGTGTGACAGACTTTCACTTTACCTAGCCTCTTCCCAAAAGCTGATGAAGCTCTCCACCTTACAGCCATACAAACTCTAAATGAAATTCAAGTAATAAAGATCAAGAGAATCATATTAATTATCTTGTATAACCTCCTACAGAAGAAGCTGTAGCTTGGATCAAGAGATTTGGAGCAATCACAGAACAGGCTCAGAGATCAAAAATGAGATAAAACCAAAGACATGCACCAGAAATGCACCCAATGGGCTCCAACCACCCATGGTTATTCATTCTAAATAATCATGCAGAGATAGGATGAAATAACCCCCCTGTTACAAGTGTAACGTCAGCGTCAACCATTCTGTCCTGTTGCACAGATCCATTCCTCTTGAGTCATACCATTTATGCAGATAGATAAAGCACAGGGATAGAGCACACTGATTCTCTTTTTGCAAGTACCTTTGTCGAGATACCTATCACCAGATTTTCTTTTTTGTTGTTGTTCTAAACATGGGCAGAGAAAAGTGTAAAGAACTAATATTTAATTTCATCATGGTAATATTTTAATTCTTGAAAAGTTTTGCTTAAAATTATTAAGGTGCATAAATCTATATGACATTACAATTGTGTCCCATAAGTAAGAACAAAAGAAAATCCATTATTGCATTTCATTTATCAAACATTTAATAAGAATGTCATTACTTAATCCTCCCTGCCTTATAACTATAAACAATAGCCTACTTCCTTGAGCTTCATGTTGCCATAAGACCAAAAACAAATGCATAGCTTCAAGAAAAAAATTAATCCTTTTTCATATTTGCCTAATGGAGTGTAAAAAGCTCTTCAAAGTCCACAAAGGCTACAAACATGAGTAATAGCTAGATGTAAAAGTTTTCAGCAAGAATGTATGGGATGCTTCAGGTTTTGTTACTGGGACATATTCAATTCTCTACTCTAAATCACACTATTATCCAAAAGCAGCATCTCCAAGCAGGATACCCTCAAAATGGAATAACACAGTCAGTAAACAAAAACGTCTTCTCTGATGTGTAACTGCTTCAGAGGCGACAACACAAACATTTGGAATGGAGGAAAGGAAAGGAAAAGGCATTTTAAATTGTGATGTCTTGATATGCACAATCAGCTTTAAAAAAAAGAGGGGAGGTTGCTAGCCATAATTTGTTAGTAATTCTGAGAGAGAGAATCATAAGAGTTTAAAAAGTATCTGTACTGGGATCGTAGAAAAACTCTGTCGTGGTTTAGCCGGCAGCTCAGCCCCACACAGTCGCTCGCTCACTCCCCACCGGTAGATGGGGAAGAGAATCAGAAGGGTAACGCTCGTGGGTTGGGATAAGAACAGTTAATAATTAAAATTAAAAGAAACAACAGTAGAAATGCAATGTAAAGGAGAACAACGAGAGGTGCAAAGCCCCGGGGGAGGGGGAAAAGGGAGGGGAGAAGGGGAACGAACCGCCGAAACAAACCGCACGCGCCGCCCGCCGCCGCGCCACCTCCGCGCTGCCACTGCCCCCCCCTCAATATATTGGTCATGGTGTCACATGGTATGGAATGAACCTGCCATTGGCCAGTCGGGGTCAGCCGCCCCCACCATGGCCCTGCCCCTCCCAGCCCCCCCCGCCACGCGGCAGAGCACGGGAAGCTGGAAAGGTAGCCGACCCCCACAGTGAGGAGAATTAACCCCTTCTCAGCCAAAACCAGCACATTCTCCACCCCTTATTCCATACCGTTGACCATGCCCAGGTCCCATAGGATGCAATAAAACCGTACCAACCACCTCCCCTCCCCTTCCCATCCTTTAACATAATACACAGACATCATTCCCTTAGTTCATGGACCTTCCCTGTAAAATGTCCATTAAAATGTCCATTGAGTTCACCCAGTCCATGACTCTGGGCTCCATCTGTTGTATCAGTCTTTCTGGGTGGGAGAGATGGTGTGTGGCGGTGGGTTGCTGCATACCGAGTCAGTCATCGTTCCATCACTGCTGCACTTTGCTTGTTTCATAGTTGATCTTCCATGGGTTGGGAGGCTCATACTCTGATATCATTGATAGAACACAGAGGTGACACACAATATTATATAGCAGTTCACATTGTGCCATTCAGTTCATTGACTGTTTCTGTCCAAAATCAAATCCCCTTGAAGCACACATCGGATTTCTCCATCCTCCCGCATCACCCACCAAGTGCACCCAGGTCCTCGAGCAAAAACAATCCCACGAATGGGTTTGCCTTTGCCGGAGGCAGGAAGAACCCAGACTGTTTTGCCCAGCATACTTTTTGCGTGCACTACAGGGACTCTATCCCCTCCCACAGTATGTAGGATTTCTGACTGGGCAGGGCCAGCTCAGTTGGCAGATCCCCTTGTGTTGACTAATCACGTGGCTTTTGCTAAATGTGTATCCCAGTCCTTGAATGTTCCACACCCCCATTGCTCTCAGTGTAGTTTTTAACAGTCCATCGTACCGTTCAATTTTCTCAGAGGCTGGTGCGTGATAGGGGATGTGATACACCCACTCAATACCATGCTCTTTGGCCCAGGTGTCTATGAGGTTATTTTGGAAATGAGTCCCGTTGTCTGACTCAATTCTCTCCGGGATGCCGTGTCGCCACAGGACTTGTTTCTCAAGTCCCAGGATAGTGTTCCGGGCAGTGGCGTGGGGGACAGAATATGTTTCCAGCCAGCCAGTCGTTGTTTCTACCATTGTAAGCACATGGCACTTGCCTTGGCGGGTCTGTGGGAGTGTGATATAGGCAATTTGCGAGGCCTCCCCATATTTATATTTCAGCCATCGTCCCCCATACCACAGAGGCTTTACCCGCTTCGCTTGCTTGATTGCAGTGCATGTGTCACATTCGTGGATAACCTGTGCAATAATATCCATGGTCAAGTCCACCCCTCGATCACAAGCCCACCTGTATGTTGCATCCCTCCCTTGATGGCCTGAGGTGTCATGGACCCACCGAGATAGAAATAGTTCACCCTTATGCTGCCAGTCCAGATCCACCTCAGCCACTTCAATCTTGGCAGCCTGATCTACCTGCTGGTTGTTTCGATGTTCTTCAGGGGCCCGACTCTTGGGGACGTGAGCATCCACATGACGTACCTTTACAACCAGTTTCTCTACCCGGGCAGCAATATCTTGCCACAATGTGGCAGCCCAGATGGGTTTGCCTCTGCGCTGCCAGTTGCTTTGCTTCCACTGCTGCAGCCAGCCCCACAAGGCATTTGCCACCATCCAGGCGTCAGTATAAAGATAGAGCACTGGCCACTTTTCCCGTTCAGCGATGTCTAAGGCCAGCTGGATGGCCTTTACCTCTGCAAACTGGCTCGATTCACCTTCTCCTTCAGCAGTTTCTGCTACTTGTCGTGTAGGACTCCATACAGCAGCCTTCCATCTCCGGTGCTTTCCCACAAGGCGACAGGACCCATCAGTGAGCAGGGCATATTGCTTCTCATCTTCTGGCAGTTTGTTATAGAGTGGAGCTTCTTCAGCACGTGTCACCTCCTCCTCTGATGATAATCCAAAATCTTTGCCTTCTGGCCAGTCCATAATCACTTCCAAGATTCCTGGGCAACTGGGGTTTCCTACTCGAGCCCGCTGGGTGATCAGTGCAACCCATTTACTCCACGTAGCATCAGTTGCATGGTGTGCAGAAGGGATGTTTCCTGTGAACATCCACCTCAGCACTGGCAGTCGGGGTGCCAGGAGCAACTGTGCTTCAGTACCAACTACTTCTGAAGCAGCTCGGACCCCTTCATATGCTGCCAATATCTCTTTTTCAGTTGGAGTATAGCGGACTTCAGACCCTCTGTATCCCCGACTCCAAAACCCTAGGGGTCGACCCCGGGTCTCCCCATGTGCTTTCTGCCAGAGGCTCCAGGTAGGGCCATTCTCCCCGGCTGCAGTGTAGAGCACATTTTTTACATCTTGTCCTGCCCGGACTGGCCCAAGGCCTACCACATGAACTATTTCTCGTTTAATCTGTTCAAAGGCTTGTCGTTGCTCAGGGCCCCGTTTGAAATCATTCTTTTTCCGGGTCACTCGATAGAGAGGGCTTACGATCAGACTGTAATTTGGAATATGCATTCTCCAAAAACCCACAACGCCCAAGAAAGCTTGTGTTTCCTTTTTGCTAGTTGGTGGAGACATGGCTGCTATTTTGTTGATCACAACCATTGGAATCTGACGACGACCATCTTGCCATTTGATTCCTAAGAACTGGATCTCTTGTGTGGGTCCCTTCACCTTACTTTGTTTTATGGCAAAACCAGCTTTCAGAAGGATTTGGACTATTTTCTCTCCTTTCTCAAAAACTTCTTCCGCTGTGTTGCCCCACACAATGATGTCATCAATGTATTGAAGGTGTTCTGGAGCTTCTTCCTGTTCCAGTACAGTCTGAATCAGTCCGTGGCAAATGGTAGGACTGTGTTTCCACCCCTGGGGCAGTCAATTCCAGGTGTACTGGACGCCCCTCCATGTGAAAGCAAATTGTGGCCTGCACTCTGCTGACAGAGGGATTGAGAAGAATGCATTAGCAATATCAGTTGTGGCATACCACTTGGCTGCCTCGGACTCCAGTTCATACTGAAGTTCTAGCATGTCTGGCACAGCAGCACTCAACGGTGGAGTGACTTCATTCAGGCCACAATAGTCTACTGTTAGTCTCCACTCTCCATTAGACTTCCGCACTGGCCATATGGGACTGTTAAAGGGTGAGTGGGTCTTACTGATGACTCCTTGGCTCCTCAGTTGGTGAATGAGCTCATGGATGGGGATCAGAGAGTCTCAGTTGGTGCGATATTGCCGCTGGTGCACTGTTGTGGTGGTGATTGGCACCTGTTGTTCTTTGACCTTCAGCAACCCCACAACAGAAGGGTCCTTCGAGAGGCCAGGCAAGGTAGACAGCTGTTCAGTTTCCTCCATCTCCAAGGCAGCTACACCAAAAGCCCACTTGTAACCTTTTGGGTCCTTGAAATACCCTCTCCTGAGGTAGTCTATGCCAAGGATGCACGGAGCCTCGGGGCCAGTCACAATGGGGTGCTTCTGCCACTCATTGCCAGTTAGGCTCACTTTGGCCTCCAATACAGTTAGCTCTTGGGATCCCCCTGTCACTCCAGCAATACTGATGGGTTCTGCCCCTTTATAGTTTGATGGCATTAAGGTGCACTGTGCACTGGTGTCCACTAAAGCTTTATACTCCTGTGGGTCAGACGTGCCAGGCCATCGGATCCACACAGTCCAGTAACCCCGGTTATCCCTTTCTTCCACGTGGCTGGAGGCAGGGTCCCTCTAGTCCTGATCATGGCAGTCACAACTCACTTCCTGTAAATGTGAATCAGGAGTCCCTCTATTACACTTAAAAATAAAATATGCGCTTCTACTCCTCTGTCTGGGGACTTGCTCGCTGGAAACTGGAGCAGCAGCTTTCCTGGAAGAGCCTCCCTGAGTGACTGTTCTTCCTTGCAGTTCATGTACTCGTGCCTGTAGGGTCGAAGTAGGCTTGCCATCCCACCTCATCATGTCCTCTCCGTGGTCATGCAGGTAGAACCATAGTGTGGCCGGTGGTGTGTATCCCCTTCTTTGAGCCAAAGGACTCTTATTCCTAACAGCTGAGACATTGCTCTGTCGAGGTGGGGAGTAGGACAGATCTTCTTTGAGTTGCTGGACCTCTTGGGATAGTTTCTCCACAGCAGAGACAAGCGAGGAAGAGATATTTGTGTCGTAATCCCGGAGTCTATCTATCACCTCTGCCACCGTTGGTGTTTCGTCATCTTTCCAGGACATCACTGACAATGAGTTTGCATGCGAAAATGGTGCGCTCTGTACAAACTTCCGCCACATGGGTCGTGTGCACTTGGCTTCATCTGGATCTTTGGATGACCGTTGATCGTCCAGGTCACCATAAATCACCTCAAGCACAGCTAATTCCCTGAGATACTGGATGCCTTTCTCCATAGTTGTCCATTTTCCTGGGCGATATGTAACATCTTCTTTAAAGGGATACCTTTCCTTCACTCCAGACAGGAGTCGCCTCCAGAGGCTGAGGGCTTGTGTTTTTTTCCCCAATTGCTTCGTCAACGCCCCCTTCCCCAGAAAGGAATCCCAATTGTTTGGCTTCTTTTCCCTCTAGTTCTAGGCTACTGGCCCCATTATCCCAGCATCGGAGCAGCCAGGTGGCAATGTGCTCACCTGAACGACGGCTATAATCTTTTCGCATATCTCGCAACTCACTTAAGGACAGGGATCGGGTGGTCTCTATTTCATTTATTACTTCTCCCTCCTCTCCCCGCGATGGCCCTGGTTCTTCATCATCCCGTTCTAAACGAGTTGATGTCCGCTTCCAATATTTCGTCTTGTGTATGGGGCAACTGATACTGGTACGGGTTTATTTTCTGAGCTAGCTCTGGTACTTGTTGTGGGGGTTTGAGTGGCTGCAGTGCCTGTTGTCAGGGCTGGATTGTCTACAGTGCCAGTCACTTTGCATTTCAATCCAGAGACATTCTCTTCCCCCTGGGGGCACTGAATACTGTTGAGCAGGGCTCGGTACGCATGGGCCAGACCCCAGCACGTTGCAGTTATCTGTGTCTCTCTGGAGTTCCCAGCGTAACAACATACTTTCTCCAAATATTCTACTAGTTTTTTAGGATTCTGCACTTGTTCGGGGGTGAAACTCCAAAACACTGGGGTGCCCACTGCCCTAGGTATTTGCCCATGCTATCCCACATGCCCTGCCACTCATAACTATCAAGCCTTGGGGCAGATTTCTGGGTGATATTCTGAAGTTGCTTAGTCAAAACCAAAACAACATGCCCAAAAACTAACAATGAGTGCACCTTAACCATCCAAGGATGTTCAAGATACAAAAACGTTGTTGTAACAAAGGCACAGACATCATAGAACAAAGTTGCAAAGGTACTATTCTGTATTTCCTCCATATAAAGTCTCTCAGAGGAGGAGGTATAATTGCTAATTACCTCAACAAGGTGGTATCTGAAGTACAG
This sequence comes from Phalacrocorax aristotelis, assembly GCF_949628215.1. Taxonomy (NCBI): domain Eukaryota; kingdom Metazoa; phylum Chordata; class Aves; order Suliformes; family Phalacrocoracidae; genus Phalacrocorax; species Phalacrocorax aristotelis. Next base: position 17,352,759 of record NC_134283.1, read on the forward strand.
TAACGGTTTCAGCAAAAACCCCAAATACCAGATAAAGCTGAAAACGAGTGTTTGTATAACAAATCTTGTAGGCAAAACATTACTAGTCACAGCAGAACACAGCAGACTCAACAAACCAACACCGATTTTTAACACCAACTGCAAAAAGGACAACATGGTGCTGTGACCAGCAGCTGTTGTTATCTCCAACCCTTGAGCCCCACGTTGGGCGCCAAAAATACTGTCGTGGTTTAGCCAGCAGCTCAGCCCCACACAGTCGCTCGCTCACTCCCCCACCGGTAGATGGGGAAGAGAATCAGAAGGGTAACGCTCGTGGGTTGGGATAAGAACAGTTTAATAATTAAAATTAAAAGAAACAACAGTAGAAATGCAATGTAAAGGAGAACAACGAGAGGTGCAAAGCCCCGGGGGAGGGGGAAAAGGGAGGGGAGGGGGGAACGAACCGCCGAAACAAACCGCACGCGCCGCAGCCGCCCGCCGACCCGACGCCGCGCCGCCTCCGCGCTGCCACTGCCCCCCCTCAATATACTGGTCATGGTGTCACATGGTATGGAATGAACCTGCCATTGGCCAGTCGGGGTCAGCCGCCCCCACCATGGCCCTGCCCCTCCCAGCCCCCCCTGCCACGCCATGCGGCAGAGCGCGGGAAGTGGGGAAAGGTAGCCGACCCCCACAGTGAGGAGAATTAACCCCTTCTCAGCCAAAACCAGCACAAACTCCCACCTTTCTATTATTCACTTTAAGTTGACCGAAACAATATTTATGTGTTTTTTCTACATGAAAATAGATACTTCTGAAAAGCCCTGCTGAAGACCAAGTAGCAGTAGCAGACTCTTGTAAATGTAGCTAGCTGAGATCAACCTCAAAACTACCTATAGGTTCACTCTTTTATAAGGCAAATGACCTTTTATCAACACTGAAAATTTAAACCCAGTTTAAATTTCAGCCCAGTGATTTTTATTTCATACCCATTTAAACAGAGCCTGTCCATTCCCATAATCAAAGCCTATGAGCTCATGAGGTTCAAGCATGAGAAACAAACCACATTAGCAGATGACTTCCAAAACACTGTGCAGCTAAGTAAAACTGCTAATCAAATAGTATGTCATACATCTAAATTATGCACATCCAGAAGCATAGATTTTTATATATCCCTTTAAAAGAAACTATACTCATATGTTCATGCACAGAACAACATGCACACAGTTTTTGTCTTTTCTTCTGAGGACTGGATTCTCTAGATCGCATCAAATAAAGAAAATAGTCCTTGGAACAGATTCTTTTTAATTCAAGTGAGTTCCAGCAGTTGTCAGCTTTGACTAAGATTAAGCAATTAATTAGCATACAAGATATAACTACCTCTTCCCATCTTCCCACTAGCTGCAGTAGCCCTGTCACCCAGATGCTCATGCCAAATAAACAGCAGTCCAAATAGTATTCTGAATTGAGTGTTCCACAAACTTGGTCTTAATCCATGGCCTTCCCCTAGAAGTTATAACTAAAAAAGTCCATAACAGTATGAAGTAACTTAGGTAAGGTGGCATATTCTACACGAAGCTAACAGAAGATACCCTCACAGTTCTCCACTGCCAGCAAAAATGACTTCAACATGAATGCTGTGTGACTCTTCTCATAGGTAGGGAGAAAAATACCTTGTGTTCCATGCAATACCTTTTACCTTGCTAACTATGTGGGAGCACCCAGTCCCTCACCTGAGCTATCGGATTTTAAGAGGAAGTCCTTTCATGTGGAAGTCAACACCTTGGTCACAGGGACTGCTCACACACCCAAAGTCAACCACATGCCAGGAATATTGCGCTAAGAGTTGAGAGCCACACCAGTCAGCACCTGGCAGGATTCATTTTATATTGTCACACTTTTAATTTTAACATAAAAACATTTTTGCAAATTACTATGGCTTTTTCTTCACAATTACAGATCTATTTAAACAGATAAATGCACATCTCGTGAGAGAGATGTAAGATTCAATCTATATTGAGAGCAGGGGCTGTTTGTTCCTCTGTGCTAAGCAAACATTTGGCATTTTAAGCTACCATAAATTGGGAATAGCAAATATATTTTAAAACTGAGCTGTCCATAGTCCTCATCCTTTAGAACTTTCATACACTGATATTGTTACTATGAAAGGAACTCTCCTTCAGGACATTTACATAGAAGATTTTTTTGTTCAAGAAATAGCTTTGGTAAAATAGTCATTCATACGGTATGACAAAAGCAACAATTTTACGAATACCAAAATTTGAAAATAATTCATGAAAAAGTTAGCTTTGTAAATTAACAATATACCCACATCTTCTTTATGGCTTGCACATGACTTTTGCTTAAAAGTATTTTACACTCACTCGTCTAATTTTGCAAACATATTGCAACCTCATATTGAAACAACTCACTTTTACTTTACAAACACACACGGCAGTCAGGCTAGCACAGGTGAAGATGCATAAAAGCAAAACAGAGGCTCTATTTGTGTGTGTGTATAAACAGATATATAAACTAAGCTGGTACTAAAGCTTTGGACTCTAGCTATGTGACCTGGTTCCCCATCAAATGAGTCAAAGAAGTTTAGATGATTTCTCTTGATGATTGTGTGTAAATCCCTGTAATATTAACTGTGATTAAATACACATAGAAATACGAAGCAAAGCTTTAACATTATATTAAAAAGCAGACATAGATAAGATTGGTGTACAGAAATAAATAAAAATTATTCTGGCTAAGTTTTGTGAGGGGAAGTTATAAAAACTAAACACTTGGCAAAGAATCACTTTTGTTCCAGTTCTTAGCCCTGTTCCCACATATCCTGGAAGAGAACTTGCTATGGAACCCAGAGAAAGCTGTTCCCTGTGTCTAAATCATCTTCTCCATCTTCTAGCACAGGGATACCCTTTTTGAAACCCCGATTTGGGGCTGATTGACATGTATACTTTTGCTGAGTATCAGTTACCTAGAGCTATCAGTCTAACAAATTTCTTCTAAAAGTTTTCTGGCTTGGGAGAGAAAGAAGATACCATGTTATAACATCCTGTAACATCCACTAAAGAACTGAAGCAAGAAAGAAAAAACAAACCAAAACTGTAAGGATTTGTGCTGTTCTTGCTGAAAATGCCAGTTAACATAGTAATAGCAAGTCTAGCAATTGCTTGACTCTCCTCATTTAATCTCAGTGAGTATTAATCAGTATCTCAGAGCATTAATCAGCCTTAATTAAACCAGACTTCAGATCACCTTGAAATTTGTAAAAGTCAACATTCAATAAATCAAAACTTATCTTTTAACATAGTCCCTAATGTTATATTTTTACCAGTTTCTGGAACAAGAAGGAAACTGAAGTCAAAGGTTTCTAAAAGCATATGTTTTACAGAGCTACACTTAAGCAAAGCCTACAAACAGGAAAAAGGTCCATGGTAGCAAATATCTGAACTTTGCACTGAATCAACTAAGAGGTGAAAGAATTAATTTTCATGCCTCAGTAATACAGTTAACATTAATAAAAAAAGTAAATTCCAAGACCTCCCTATAATTCTCATTAAGGTTAAAGTTGCATTTTCCCTTTTTATTTCCATATTGGTGGTTAAATCATTTTGGCAAGTCTCTTCTCTAGTTATGTTTAGACTAAGTAACACCCTGCAAAAACTTAATTTTGTGGCCAGGCCCAAACCATACTCTGTTATACCGATCTGCTCTTGGTGAAACCTCTGAGAAAGCAGTGTTTCTTATGTATGGATTCCTGCCCTCAGCTGAGGGCTGGCAAAAGGTATGTTCAAAAAGGTACGAAGAAAGGAGCATTTACTGAAACCTTAAAATCAGGAATGATAATGGTTGCAATGTTTGCCACAGCAGGTCATTTCTTACCCAGGAACTAAAGAATCTTATGCTTTCCAGATTGTAGTGAAGGAAAAAAGAAATTCTAATAAAGATTCAGGATAAGTGCCAAAAAACTCCTATTTGAAAAATTTGGTTTACAAAAGACTTTTCTTGATAGAAATGAAAATCTGTGATATGCAACAGCCAATCATTTAAAACACCCTTCTCATCAGTTTTGTTTCCTAGATTATTATCCATGAAATTTAGTGGCTGAGTAACTAAAGTTTTGAACCTTGAAGGGTTCTTTGGCCTGAGAAATTTAAGGGGGGGAGAAGGAGAGAAGAATATCCATATCGCCAGAAGCAGCAGGAGGAAGACATTACCGTTGCTTACACGATTTATTCTCACTGAGAATGTTGCCCAATATAATTTACAAAATTTCTTTTGCAAATGCATTAGCAGCTGAACAGCAAGCAGCTTCTAAGGGATAAAAAGAAAAAATAAATTAAAAACCTAGCTTCCAAGCTTCAAATATTATTGAACGTCAACTGCAATCCCTGCAGTCAGCAGTCTACAGCCTTTCAAAGTCCAAAGAACACTTTCTTTAATGGCAGATTTCATCTGATTTTGGTTTAAGAAACTTTTTATGGATTCAGTTCGAAGTCACAATTAGTTCAAATGCAAAAGTATTCTACCACACAAATAAAAAAAACCACAAAGTGCATGAACTGTTCATAAAAGTGTATGATATGTGCATGCATACACATGTACATATACATATATGTATACATACACACATACAGAATCACAGAACCATAGGTTGGAAAGGACCTCAGGGATCATCTAGTCCAACCTTTCTAGGAAGAGCACAGTCTAGGCAAGATGGCCCAGCACCTTGTCCAGATGACTCTTGAAACTGTCCAACGTGGCCGAGTCAACCACTTCCCTGGGGAGATTATTCCAATGGTTGACTGTTCTCATTGTGAAAAATTTCCCTCTCATGTCTAATCAGAATCTCCCCAAAGGCAGCCTGTGTCCATTCCCCCTTGTCCTCTCCATGTGACTCTGTGTAAAAAGGGAGTCTCCATCTTCTTTGTAGCTACCCCTTAAGTACTGGTACATGGTGATGAGATCCCCTCAAAGCCTCCTTTTCTCAAGGCTGAACAAACCCAGTTCTCTCAGCCTATCCTCATCTGGCAGGCTTCCCAGTCCTTTGATCATCTTGGTGGGCCTTCTCTGGACTCCTTCCAGCCTGTCCACATCCTTTTTGTATAGCAGGGACCAGAACTGTACACAGTACTCCAGGTGTGGCCTGACAAGCGCTGAGTAGAGCGGGATGAGGACTCCTTTATCTCTGCTGGTGATGCCCTTTTTGATGCAACCCAGCATCCTGTTGGCCTTCTTGGCCGCAGCAGCACACTGTTTGCTCATGTTGAGCTTTCTGTCCACCAGGACCCCCAGGTCCCTTTCCACAGAGCTGCTCTTCAGCCAGGTGGATCCTAGTCTGTGCTGCACTCCTGGATTATGTTTTCCCAGGTGCATGACCTTACACTTCTCCTTGTTGAACTTCATAAGGTTCTTGTTAGCCCAGTCTTCTAGCCTATCCAGATCTCCCTGCAGAGCAGCTCTCCCTTCTGGAGTGTCTACTTCCCCACTCAACCTGGTGTCATCAGCAAACTTCATCAGGCTACACTTGATCCCGTTATCCAGACCACTTATAAAGATGTTGAATAACATTGGGCCCAATATCGATCCCTGGGGGACTCCACTTGTGACAGGTTGCCAGTTTGAGAAAGAGCTATTTATCACCACCCTTTGGGTGTGGCCTGTCAGCCAGTTCCCCACCCACTGCACAGACCACTTGTCTAGGCCATAACGCATTAATTTCTCCAGGAGGAGACTGTGGGGGACCGTATAGAAGGCCTTGGAGAAGTCCAGGTAGACAATGTCCACTGCCCGCCCCATGTCAACCAGGCCAGTCACTTAGTCATAGAAGGCCACCAGGTTTGTCAAGCACGATCTGCCTTTAGTGAAGCCGTGCTGGCTTTTCCCAATCACGTGCTTCATTTGACTTGTGATGGCCCCCAGGAGGATTCATTCCATAACTTTCCCAGGGATTGAAGTAAGGCTGATGGGCCTATAGTTACCCGGATACTCCCTTGAGCCTTTCTTGTAGACAGGGGCAACATTTGCCTTCCTCCAGTTCTCTGGGACATACCCAGTTCTCTATGACTTTTCGAAGATTATGGAGAGTGGCCTCGCAATGATGTCAACCAGCTCTCTCAACACCCTCGGGTGGATGGCGTCAGCGCCCATTGACTTGTAGGGGTCAAGCTCCTGTAGTAATTCATGTACTAACTCTTCCTTCACTGATGGTGGGTCTATGTTTGGATCAACCAGGAATTTTGTTCCCAAAGCCTGGGACCCTACAGTGTTGGTAAAGACCGAGGTGAAGAAGGTGTTGAGGACCTCTGCCTTTTTGGCATCGTTGGTGACTGACTCTCCTATTCTGTTTAACTGCGGGCCTAGGTTTTCCTTCTGTTTCTGCTCGTGGCTGATGTACCTGAAGAACCCTTTCTTGTTATTTTTCACATCTACAGCCAGTTTCAATTCAAATTGGGCTTTTGCTTTTCTAATTGCATCTCTGCACACTCTGGCAATGCCCTTGTAGCTCTCAACAGATAATCCTCCACTTCCACTTCTCCGGTATGCTTCCCTTTTGGATTTGAGTAGACCCAGGAGTTCATGGTTGAGCCAAGGGGACCTCTTGCTGTGTTTACTCCCCTTTCCTTTATAGGGGATAAACCGGTTTTGTGCATCCAAGAAAAAGGAGTTCTTGAAGAACTCCCAGAACTCACTGGCTCCTTTGTCTTCCACGGAAGCTTCCCATCGAATCCCTCCCAGCTGAGCCCTGAGTGAACTGAAGTTTGCTCTTCTAAAACCCAGAACCCTTGTCTTAGAGCTGACCTTCAGCACACTCGGCAGGATCCCGAACTCCATAAAATTGTGGTCACTGCAGCCAAGGCTATCAGTAACCGAGATATTACAAAGCAGGTTTTCTCGGTTTGTGAATAGCAAGTCCAGCAGCGCCTCATTCCTGGTTGGCACATCTAACATTTGTATGAGGAAACAGTCCTCTATGCATTCCAGGAACTTGGTGGACGACATGCGAGCAGCCTTACTGTTCTTCCAGCAGGTGTCTGGGAGGTTGAAGCCACCCATAAGGACCAGGTTCTGTTGGCCAGAAAGCCTGCTTTTTAGTGCCCCAAATATTGCTTCATCGGCATTGTCATCATGGTTAAGAGGTAGATAGCAGATGCCACTGTGAAGTCCTGCTTGGAGATGACCCCTTTGACTTTAACCCAGAGGCATTCGCTAGAGCAGTCACAATCACCACAGTTGACTCATACATCAGAGGTTTTCCTTAATGTAGAATGCGGCGACTCCACCTCTTCTGCCCTGCCTGTCTTTACAGAAGAGCCTATACACAGCATAAAGTGAGATTTCCAGGCCGTATTTTACTTGGTAGTAAAACAGATTACTTGCTAGTTGCACAGTACTCTCAAGTATTTAGTTAAACTTTTTCACTGTTTCAGAATCTTTAACAGCCATTTGTGTTCTTTACATTTTAAAAAAATAAAAAGGATAGAATGCATTTTCTCAGTATAAGCACAATGCTTCCCTGCTTCTTTTGTAAGTTGATCCCTCTTCTCTTTTTATTCCTATTTTAATTTTTATTGAAAGTCCTTTTGGCACAAAAGGTCTGTACTCAGAGAATAAAAGCCTCATTCTGTCTTCTCACAGAGAACCTTCAAGAGGGTATTAGAATCAAGAAACTCTTCAAGGTGGATCTCATGAGGTTTTCCACTAATCTCACTCTTGAGCGATAATAGTACAAAAAGTAGTTAGAGGCTGTTGCTTGCCAAATCTGCCTTTCTGGGAAACACAGGGGGGCTCTATGTAGCCCCAACAATCTAGTCAATCATCTTCTTTAATCAGAAGGTTCCTAGCACACAGCCCTTTGTCATGCAAGGTTAATATCTTTGTTATCTTTTACCCTTACAGTCTCTGTGAAGTTGGATTCCCTTGGTGTAACATAAGAGAGGGAATGCACTGTTTTACAAACTTGTAAAACAGTGGACACCCTGGTTCGCCATACCAATATCCTGTCAGCTTATGATATTGCATTTCACTGCACTGTATATACAATTCTGTATATAGTAGCAGAATTAAACATTCATTACTGGTACCAGACTAATATCCTGAGAGATGAATAGATCATACAGGTCATGGTTAAGAGTGCAACCAACAATTACAGATAACAGAACAAGTTTCCCCACATCAGCCTGGCTACATGCTGCTATCCATTCAATTTGTCATATTTGTTCAGTTCTGTGCCAGCTGACAAGTATCCCATTAGCTGTGGCTCATTCTAAGTATTTGTATTCGCATTCTATGAAACAGAAGAACAACTCACTCAACATAGAGCAGCTAGTATTCCAAGTGTGCCTGTCAGTCACTGTTAACCCGGGCCAGCAACCTCGAGGCTGCAGAGCATGTAAAGATTTTGCATTTGATCTCTAGGCTGATTGAGTTTGTTACACCAGTGCTATACAAAGTACATTACATAATCAAAATCAAGGTGTCACCTATAGAGTACGCATAAAATATGAGGCCTTTAATGAAATTGCTATTTTAATAGAGACATCAATGCTTTCTTAGAGATCATGTCATTTTGTTCTTTCAAATATCTTAATTTATGTTGCCCCTTATTTTGCATATTTCTATTTCTCCTCTTTGAAAAGAGATCCTTCTTTGTGTCATTTATATTTGTTTAACCTACTGACTGGTAGCTTTGCACAATGCTGTGACTGCCTCCTTTTGATGATACACAAAACAATCCAATTCTTTTCCTAATGGGTTTAAGCAATCATACACTGGGATGCAACAAATGAACAGATCTGGAGATGAGAGAAATTGTACTGTAACACAGCCTCAAAGACTTTACCTACTGTGCTCGTTTTGGCTAGGGTAGAGTTAATTTTCTTCATAGTAGCTAGCATGGGGCTATGTTTTGGATTTGTGCTGGAAACAGTGTTAATAACATAGGGATGTTTTCATTCCAGCTGAGCAGTGCTTACACAGAGTCAAGGCCTTTTCTGCTTCTCACACCACCACACTAGCAAGTAGGCTGGGGGTGCACAAGAAGATGGGAGGGGGACGCAGCTGGGGCAGCTGACCCAAACTGACTCAAGAGATATCCTACACCATATGATGTCACGCTCAGCATGTAAAGCCAGGGGAAGAAGGAAGGGGGGAACATTCGGAGTGATGGTGTTTGTCTTCCCAAGCAACCGTTACACATGATGGAGCCCTGCTTTCCTGGAGATGGCTGAACACCTGCCTGCCAATGGGAAGTAGTGCATGAATGCCTTGTTTTGTGTTGCTTGCGTGTGGAGCTTTTGCTTTACCTATTAAACTGTCTTTATCTCAACCCACGAGTTTTCTCACTTTTACTCTTCTGATTCTCTTCCCCATTCCACCAGAAGGGAGTGAGCAAGCAGCTGTGTGGTGCTTAGTTGCCAGCTGTGGTTAAACTATGACACCTACATCAGTTAGGAAGTATCTTTGGGTTTGGTTAGTGAGACTGAAACTGCATGCTGCCGTACCTGATAGATGTCCTGCTAGTCTTTTGAAGGACCTTTTAGGTATTTATTTAGAATTCTGCTTGGAGAAATACTAATAGAAGAACGGCACATGCTTCTGGCTTTTCCCCCTTTCAAGCTAGTGATGTTGCTTGGTAGCTTTTTGTCCTGTTTAAGACAAAACACTGCCAATGACTACGTACAAACAGCACATGTGGGGTCAAATTCACCTCATGTGCTGAAAGCCAGACAGCTGACAGTAATTGTGGGCTAAAAGAGAGGCAAAGTCAGCATTCCCGTATTAACAGGCATTTAGCAGCCCTTCCCATGAGCTTTCCAATCCTACCCTGTTCTATTCCTTAACAACATATGCACTCCTCTCTGTACTTGTTGTATTTTCTTTACACCAGAAGATGTAGGCTTGTCAAAAATTCAGGGAATTTGCCCACCCTCTGCCCCAATCTACCTTCAGGCAACACAAAAAAGGGATCAAAATTAATAATTTTCAGAATCATGCAAGTAGCTGCTCTACTTAGGTCACTCCCTCCCCCCATGCAGCTTAAGTCCCATGTAGTCCTCAATGATCACTGTGATTTTTCTATAGAATGGCATCTATTTTGAGAGTAGGATTCCTTTGTATGAGATTTTTACATAAGAAAAACTAATAGATTATCTGTATGTACATAATCTGCCAATATTTTTTAGACACCCTTTGGAAGAAATTATTTAGGTAGAGAGTACACAGATCAGAATATGACAGATCATAATACAATGGTGTGCAGAAAATAAGATAGGGCATAGAAAATGGGAATCTGTTACCAGAAACAAGTGAAAACTGCCACAGGAGTAAAGCTGCCTAGCTGGATGGTGAGAAGTAGGAGAAAGAAGTCCTGTCTCCTTCCACAACAGCAATAGAACACAGTTTTGCAGCAGACTGTGTTGCCCAGGCTGCACATACACCAATCATGCACCTAATCCTACCTTTTGATGATTACCTCCTGAGGCAAGCACATCCCTGAGGAAAACAGGCCTTGACCTACAAAAAAAATCTCGAACACACGGTCCACATTTCTCCCCAAGATCATTCTGTGAAGCAATATCCAATACTGAATAAGCAAGATCAGTCCAGATCACCAACTAAGTTGGTATCTGACATGTAAAAGGGGTTTACAGTAGAACTTTATCAGGTAATGTACATAACGGAGGACTATTATATATGCACTATAGTATCTACCATCATAATGTAAAGGATGATATAGGCAGGACTGATCAATGAATGGGCAGTTAGCTTATCAGTCACACCTTGCTTAGTAAAAAGCCAAAAATATGGTATTCACTGGGATTTTTGAGATCTTAAGGTTTACAGAAATCAATTGCTTCTTTCCCATATTGTAATATGTCTTTTTCTACAAGGCCTATGTTAGGCAGCTCAGTACATACGCAGTGACATTAGACAAGGGCAGAAATAATTTCTAAATTATTGTTAGTCTCTGGCATTATACTTCCATACAGGGTAACAGAAAGCATCTCATTTTAGCTCCTTTCCATCCACACCTTTTGAACAGAATTGAACAACTTACTCATTATGCTAGAAGATGCCACGAGCTTAGACAGACATGCAAACAATTATAATCAAAGTCAGTGCTACACAGGTTGGAAGGAAACAGGAATAGAAGAACAAGAGCTCTCATCAGTCTGAAATTCCAATACTTCTCCTAGCAGGGTGTTAAGTGCCTTTGCTTTTCTTCACTGCCAGTCCCCTTCTTGTAAAAGCTTCTAACTGCTGTTTGAAAACTATCCCACTCGCCCTTACCAGCTATCAGTATAAGTCTATATTGTTCACAAGGGTCTGGCTTAAGCAGCTGTGTAGAAACAAGAACCCAATTCAGTGAGTGAAAACCCCTCATCTCCCATTGATTCAAGGAGAGATGAGGGAATCATTATTATAGAAGAGGCATTAACTAGTGTTGCTGATCTCGTCGTATGAACCAAGGTCTCGTCATCTGACCTTACACTTGGTAGAAAAATCTACCAGATATTTTATGCATGACAGATAATCAGAAGGCCTGATTTACAGATCATTTTTACTGAATTACTCCTGTAAACAGCATAAGTATATGCTGATTCTACAGCTAAAGTGTTTAAGGTGAACTCTTTGTAAATCTGGGAGAACATCACCAAGAATACAGGATATAGACAATAATGTTTTAAGAGTCATAGGTAAGTACTAGATTTGTCTTTGTAGCCTTGTACTTTTAACAAGAGGAGAAGCCAATGTCAGCAGGAGAAGTGTTCCTAGGCAGTCTTATAACTAAACCTTTCTAAAGCTCTTCAGCTTTCAACAACAAAATACAATCAAGAGTACAGAAAAATCAAGGATTTAGCATTACTTTAGATGCTCAAATCAGATCCCTGAAGTTGTTCCTAATATTTCAGAGTCAATTTATTAGGACCATAACCATTTTGTGAATCCCTGTTTCACAGTCTAAGGATCAAAAACAACCATTCACTTCTTTTGAACAAATGACTTGCCAGCTGTACAGCTACATGCAGACATAAATAAGGCAAAGAATTTATGCAGTAAGGTGTGGCAGACCCCATACAGAGAAGATTTTTAATGTAATGGATTGGAAAACAGAGCAGAAACCAGGCTATTCTACATTAATAGTCATTACAAACTTGAAACCATATGCAACAAATACATAGTTTGTTTACCTAAATGACTGTGGCTAACTGGGGTGTAAAGACCAGCAGATACTCAGTTCTCAACTTAGTGATCTTGCTGCCAAAATACAAGCCTTTGATTACTATATTTACCATTTTATACCTCTTAGATCTGTTTTATGCAAAATAAATCCTAGCCAACTTCACTGACCCGAATCCCATTTGCAGCTAACCATCTTTAGTACTATTATGGTATGTTCACATTCTACTGCAGTAAAAAAAAACCAAACAAACAAAACCCCACACAAATCCTTTAGGGTACTGCTCACCAATTAAAGAGTGGCATATTAAACTTCTTAAAACCTTTCTAATCTGCAGTATAAAAGCACATTTTATGTTAGTAGATAATTTAACATCCATAATCTAATTAAATGAAGTGAGTGACAACTGTATTCTCTACAAGAGTGATATATCAGTAACAGATAATGTATGTGCTTAAGAGACTGGAACCCCATCAAAAAAGTTGTTAAAAACACTTGCCCTTATCATAAATCCAGCTAACATTATGGGCTAAATTCTTCTGCCTTACTGACATCTCACCAACAGGGGACTATCTACCAGAGGAAGAATTACATGACTGAAGTTTTGTGAGACTAAACTGCTGGAATATTTTTGCTTAAGTAACACAAATATGTTTCTGGTGTTACACAAAAAACTACGCCACCCTATAAGCTTCATTCTCAACTCCACAGTGAAAGTTATTTCAAAAATGTACACAGAGCAGATACAGAAGCACTTCAGGCTGGCTGCAGATATTCTCAGAGCAAAAATAAAACACATAGACAGCAATTAAAAAACTGCCTCCTTTCCATCACCTGCCATGATCACAGAGCATCATCATTCTAAACACTTACCTAGGGTTTATCATGATGACAGGAAAAAACAAAACCCCAAACCTAAGTAAAAGACAACTTTTGCTACATTTGCTACATCACGGTCACTTCATTACAAGTACTACCACTCTGGAAAAACGGAAAAAGAAGAAAAGAAGACAAATATTTCATGTTAATTTTGGCTGTTTCCATAATGCATGGGAATGCAACAGATGACAAGTTAAAACAGCACTGTGCCCTCAGAGGGCACTCTGCAGATTTGTACTCATAGCAACTGCTCTGTTGGTCCCTGGGAGTCCTGTCCCTCTTTTAAAGCAATCCCTTTGAAAACATTGTCTTTCCTACCCACCCTCTTTTAGTATTGCAGGTGTAGTGGGAGAGCCAGTCATGCTGACAGCATTATTGGCATCATGTCTGCAGCCACAGCTTGTGATTATGATACCTTATTGAAGTGTGGGACACCTGTGTACACTGAACTTTTCTACTACTCTACTGCTGCTTCTTTTTAGTCATATTACTGATGAGAAAACAGCTTAGAAAAATCAATGGCTTTAAATTATAACTTTATGCACTGCATATACAAACCCACTGCCAACACAGGAATACTTTTTCCATGACTAAAAAATCAATCTTTCTGATGCTTCTACTCATTCAGGAATTTTTTTTTTTAATATTTAAGGCCTTTCCCCAGCCCCCAGCTGCATCTGGTTGCTTTGTTCAGGCTTTCTTCATGTTTCCTGCTCGAGAGACTAGTTTTATCTAAAAGGTCAATTCATTCAGTGGGGCACCAAGCAGAATTGAATATAATTATCCCAATCTTTACTGTGTAGAATTCATGCTTGAATTCATTCAAAAAATAGCAAGCAGTATAATTAACTCAGAGCCCAACCAGTTCTATTGAGAATGCCTCAGGTATCATACAGTCCCACTTACAATAGAACATTTTCATTTAAAGACATTGTACATATTAACACTAGTCAGCATCCAATTACTCAGAATAAGTGAATTCTCTGTTTCAAGAATGTAGTTTGAAAATGTTGTCATGCAATCTGAGGTAAAAGGTCTTTTTTCATTAATCTAGCTCGCATTAAACTGGAAGCCTGTAGGTTATTTCAAATCCATTAGATTTAAATACAGGTGATTACAATTCTATTGCACGTAAGACAACAGAAATGTCTTTTAGAGAATATTATGTAGTTTAGAGGAGTTGAAAAGTTTGTGAATTGCCTCATAGTTAAAAAAAATTAGTGTCTGACCAGAAGAAGCATGGTTATTGTTAACTTGACAATTATATCTAAACTACATGGTAAAATTAAATCCATTTTTTTATATGCAGATAACTTCAAGATAGCAGGAACACTTCAGATAGTTCAGAGGTCAAGACAAACATCCCAATATTTTTATGCAAAGTCCTCACTTCCCTCAAATGTACAAAATAGTGATATGAGTTTTTTAGGATTTTGTCCCTGATCACAACTAGAAACTTCATAACAATTTTTCATATAGCAGTCTAGCAACTCAAGATCTTCATTTAGTTAAAGATGAGAAATCTGAACCCTGAAGGATCTCAGATTTGCATGAGAGTCCCCTTATAGATAAAAGTCTCATGAGAGGCGGTTCTTTTCACCTCAAAACATGAAAAATTTACTCATCATTAAAAACTCCCAATTAAGCAATACCTGCAGAACTCCCCAAGACTCACTACTTTGAGACTATCCATTTTCTTGATCCACCTTGACTGAAGGACAACAAACTTCTAAGAAAATAGCCCTGTTTTTACAATTACAACAACAGGGAATCCCTTCAAGTCAGAAGCTTGGGAAACGCACGGCCAGGGACAACTTTGAACGAGTAAGGAGAAAAAGAAGCACAGTTGCAAGAAAACTCTACCCCAAACTTTCTCTGCGACCTCACCTGAACTAATAACATCATTGATACTCAAATACATTCAGATATGTTCAGATAGATGTTCTTAATTCCTTTCTTTGTATTTTGACATTTTTGTTGCTTGTTCTTTTCTTTTCCTGGTCTGGTTCAGACATGCACCTGAAATTGAAATGTTTTTTCTATCCAAATACAGATTTTTTTTTATTACTATTATAGAATTGTTGGGGTTGGAAGGGAGCATTTAAAGATCACCTACTCCAGCCCCTCTGCCATGAGCAGAGACATCTCTCAGTAGCTCAGGTTGCTCAGAGCCCCATTTGAACTCTTTTTAGGTCTAGTCATCTCTTTATACTAGGACATTGAAAACATTACAGCATTGTCTGCTTATTGTCTGCATGTAAGCACGTGTTAAAAAGTCATCATCCCTGAATTCTAGGAGAAACAGTTTATTTTATTACTGAAATCAGAGGAAACAAGGTATTTTTTGAGCTACTACTTGCAATGTAGTGACTGGAGGAATCCCCCATGTTGTCTTACTCAAAAGTACTGAACTCTGTAAGGCAAGATTCTGAAGAACACTGAATTTTCATAAGTTAAGAAGGTAATAAACATGGTTTAGCATTATTTATAATCCTGATCAGTAAACAATGCTCCTCTAACTGCCTGTTACCTCAAAGTCTGATTGATTTAACCTAATAAGGACAGATAGACAGAAATACCTAGACAGTAGCTGCAAAGACAGGAGAGAAAATTAGACAGAAAGTGAAACTCTACATATACAGTTTTACAATATATTTGCATAAAATTATCTGTGTACTAGGAAAGAAAAAATTCAAATTCCAGAGTAGGTGTTTCCCTGTTCTTATGAATGAACTATTTAATAGCATAATTCTAAAAATAAGAGAATCAATTTAATACAGCAAAATTATAAGTGTAAATAATGTCACATGCCTGAATTCAAACAGGATCAGACTAAAACACATTATCTTACAGGCATACTTTTACTGTATGATCAGTTCTGTAGAATTCAACACAATTACTTGCTGTAACCAGGACGGTTATATTGAATAACACCTTCCATAGCATGTAGGTTCCCTTGCACAAATAAAATAACAGCTGGTAATCTGTTCTGTCTATTTCAGGTTTCAGAAAACATTCACACAGCTGGATCTGCTGTGTTCTTTGTTTTTTTTTTTCCCCCTCCCTCTCTGTGGTGGAAATGCAAGCAGCATATGGATCTTTTTTATTAAGTCACTTATCTTTGAGAATGTAGAATTACAAATAACCCTCACTAAATAGCACAAAAATTAAAAAAGTAAAAGGATCTGATTTCATGTTTTTTAAACATTTCAAATATCTACAAAAGCCTTAACTTTTGATTAATTGGTGGGTAATGCAAGACTGTTCAAAATTTTTCTTTAAATCAATCTAAGCACCATCATAAATATGACTTGTAATAGAGATACTGTGATGGTTTTAGCTGGGATAATTTTCTTCACTGTAGCTGGTATAGTGCTGTGTTTCGGACTTAGTATAAGAATAATATTGATAACACACCAATGTTTTAGTTGTTGCTAGGTAGTGCTTGTACTAGTCAAGGACTTTTCCAGACTCTCATGCTCTGCGGGGTACACAAGAAGCCAGGAGGGGAGGGGGCACAGCCAAGATCGCTGATCCAAACTGACCAAAGGGATATTCCATATCATAAGATGTTATGCCCAAGTATATTAACTGAGGTGAATTGGCGTGGGGAAGCAGCACTCGTGGCTTGGGGATAGGTGGCATCAGTCAGCGGGTGATGAGCAGTTGTATCACTTGCTCTTTGGGGTTTTTTCCCCTCCTCCAAAGGTTTCACCTCTCTCTCATTATTTTCCTTTTCATTATATTATTATTATTGCTTTATTTTAATTATTAAACTGTTCTTATCTCAACCCATGAGTTTTATTCCTTTGGCCCTTCCGATTCTCTCCCCCATCCCACAGGGGCTGGGGGAGTGAGCGAGCGGCTGTGTGTTTAGTTGCTGACTGGGGCTAAACCATGACAGATACCTGCAAAAAATATGAAGCATTTTACCTGTGTAACTCCATATAGATCATCTACGTTTCATTTATGTTCCTTTGCTTACAAAAGCAGGCATTTTGTCTATCTCTGTCCAAGGAGGATATCAGTAAGCCAGAAGCAAATGTGCAAAACCAAAATCTGTCAACCTATTCAAAAATGTAGGCCCACTAATACCTTGTTACTAATGTTGGCAATGCAAGAGATCCATTAATATCTCACCTACATGTAGGTAAGACGAGACAGTAAGACCCTTCAGAATTCGGCATCCCTTTGATATCATTCAATCTGCAGTTGACACACAGGTATGTACAGAAAGTTCTACAGTGAACATCTGCAGAAAGTTGCATGAGTTAAGTGTACAATAGGAGGATAGAAAAACTTCCTTTAATTGCATTAGACAATATTCAGGTCATCCCTTAGCATTCTGTTCACACATAGCCTCCATTCTGTCTCCCTCTCAAAAGTACTAATGAAATCATATTGGGCAATTCATGCAGGACTTTACCTGCTTCCATACCATTTTGTATGCCCACTCAAAGCCTACTTTTTTGTTAATTGCTGTGTTTTACAACTGTGCACCTGTGTGAACTAACAGTTTTAGTATTCCAGGCAGATGCTCTAAGTACAGTGTTTACAGTGTTCCTCCTCTGAGCTCGTGCATTTTCTTTAACACGTGCATTTCCCACTGGAGCATTCATTCATTTTAACAGACTCCATAATGTATTTCATAATGTCAGTAAGTTCTCTGAATCTCCAGCAGGCACCATAGAGGACCCAGTGCCAAGAGGCATGATCATCAAAGTGACAGGAAGAAGGGATGCACATGTATTAGCAATGAGGCGGAGCGATGAGCTTGGGTTCGATTTCACATGGTTCTGACACAGTGGTGGAAAACATAGAAAGAGGAGAAACATGAGAAAACTGAAGTCAAACATCTACTTCTGCATATATCTGATACAATTTTATGTAGTACAGAGTAAAACACTTAGTCAGCTAGCTCTGACCAGCAGGAGAACATAGCCTTATGGAACTGGGATGACCAAAGTGCAGTTCACCAAGGGGGACAGCATATTTTCAGAGAAATCTGCACTGAGCTTTTATACATACTGCAAGGCAGAATGGTTCTGTACAGGAAAGTGCAGCACGTAACTAAACTGTTAAAAGAATTCTGCACTCATGCAAAGAGGGAATTGTAATCTAGTTTCAGAGAGTTGTGCACAAGGTAGCTCTTTGCACAAAGGGAGTTCTGAGAACTTATTAAAAAGTATTAAAAGAAAGGATGATTGCAGGTCGACCTTGAGGAGCCATTGAACAGCAATAAGACATGAATTTAGAACACTGGAGGTTGGATAGTAGTATACCTCACATCAACACTGCATGTATTTTTATGCAACCTAGTACTAGCTAAATTTTGCACAACACTAGTAAAACAAAGATAAAGCATACCGGAGGCAAAACCAGAAGCAGTGGAGGTAATATTCTCAATATTAGGGAAAACAGAAAGTGTGCCTGAAAAATGCCAAGAATCGTCAGAGAGAGATACTCAGGGATGTGTGATTCTTTCTTCTGGCACTTACGAAGTATTTATGGATATTGGCAATACATATCCCACAAATGTTTCAGCTGATTTGCAGCAAAACACATATGATTCAACAACAATCCCAATTTCTTAAAAAACAAACAAAACAAAACCCAAAAAGACACACCCCCCAACATAAGTCAAGCCTAAAATCACTGGAAGTATGATATCATGAAATTAAGAAATATTCACAGAAGTTCGTAAACAGCATTTGCAAATGAAGCTGACACCTTGTATGAGCTCACCACTATGTCATACAAAAAGAAGCACTCCAGGCTACTACTGCCATTTAGATAGAGCAGTGACATCCACTCAAGATTATCTTGGAGCAACAGACACTCAACTTATCAGCTAAATACGACAAAAATCTGTGCAAGCAGTGTAACATATAGAAAGCACACACACTGTGATGTCACTCTTCTTCTTCTACACATATTACTTAAGTGTAGACAAAAAGGCACTGTTTTCCAGAGATGTATCGATTTCCAGATTAGTTCAGAAAGTTTTCCATAAGGTTGATTTTATTTTCACAGGAAAAAAAAGTTCAGATGCCTAGCTTGAGACTTTTTAGGCTAAGACAAGTTTCAGAGGATAGATGATTAATGTTTGCTCAAAGCAAGGCCACAAAATTAACACCTTTTTAAGGAATGCTGAGTAACAGATAATTTTGGCTTTGTTCTTAAGTGTCTACCTGAAGTCTTTAGGATAGTTTTTACACGTGCACGCACATACACAATTCCATTGGAATCTCTTTCATTCAGACAGAATAGCTATGATTGTAATTCACCACAACTTTAGTAGAGAACAGGCAACTTAATCAAATCTAGTTTCTATAAATTACTGTTCAATCTCACAGGCACTACCTACATTGGAGGATAACTACTATTTGAATCTCTATACTCAGTGATTACTTTGACAAGTTTGTTAAAAAACATTTATTGCACTTTAAGAGAAAAAACACTATATGGTGAATGTGGCCATTCTGCAAATAAAGTGCACAGGAAGAGAAAACTAATAAAATTTGTGATTGACATTATTCTTCTTTTAGAGTAGGCAGGAAAAAGATGCTTTGGTGGTCCAGAGATAACAACATTTTAATTAAGAATTTGCAAACCTTTGTGAAAAAAGGGACACTGTAAGCATGAGCTGCTTTCTATAGTATATTTTACAGCAATTCCTCCCCATACAAACAGAACAAATCCTTTTAAGGAAAGAGGATCATTTGTGTAATTTTTCAGGCGTGGGTGAGTTCAAAAACAACAAAAAAAATTTTGTTTTCTTTTATAATTTATAAATCCCTCTAGAGACCAAAATATACAAACTCAAGCATATCTAATCCAGACAGTGAAAGCATGCGGTCTGATTACAGTGTGTTACCCTCACACAGGTTTAAGTTAACTGAAGAAGACAAACAGGGAAGAAGAGTTCTTACCACTGATGTGTGGCCTTTTGGAATGAAAGGGCTTTTCTTTAACAAAGTAACAGGAGATATCATCTTTCTCTGAGAAGGAATCATCCACTATAAGCACAATGTGTTATTATTGGGATTTTTAATTGAAACGTAAATTCTGGGAACATTCTGACCTAATTTACTCCCAGAAAAAGAGGGGAAAACTCTCATTTTCAAAGCACTATATAGACACTTCAGTGTAATTAATGAGTCTTGCTCAATGGTCTGGGCCTCTACCATTCTGCAAAGCTTACAGTATTTTACAACATCCAGCTATGGGATATTTACACAGCACTGTTGACTGTCACATCAAGTAGCTCCCTCTGATTTGTTTCTTTGACAAAACATTTTTAATAAGTAGTTTTAAAATAGTTCTAAAATGACAAGCCTCTGTGGACAGGGTGCCAAATGCACTGACTGCGGTAGCAAACCACAGTGAAGCTGACCTGACACAGAGTAGGATTGCACCAGGGAACCACTGGGCTCTTAAGAGCTTAAATCAAATCAGAGCTGTTGGGTTGCTTTGTTTTTTTCTTTTTAAACAAGTTAATTGTAGGCTTGAGATCTTAAAGTCTAAATAAAAAAGAAGGAACCAAAATATTTTCATGACATGTCCACAGTTGAAAGAAAAGTTTGATTCATAATGTTCTGGATCATGATTATTTAAGATTTAGTCTCAGGAGAGCCTTCTTTTTAAGCATTTTCATGCACCTGAGTCCTAACACAAGGCCTGTATGTATTACTTGCTTTTAGTTGTATTTGTAGCCAAAACTAAAGTATTTTTTCCACTAAAGTTGGCATTCATATAGATTTCTTCCAGAAAGAACGATCAAGTGTTTGCAACAAGAATGAACATGACAGAAACAAAGTCATGAACGGCAATCTAGGAGGAGTAAAGCTTTAAAAATAGAAAACATCCATGTAAACTTGATCCTATCAGAGATGTGAAAACCTATGATATTTTTTTAAAAAGTACAATGTGATCAAAATAAAGTACGTCTTGCTCTTTAAACATGCAACACTGAAAAACCTTATTTGCTTTATGTCTCTAAACTTTTTCTTAGGAGTAACTTAGAGTAAAATTCCCTTTTCTCTCCTCAGGTTTACATACACAACACTCTGTGCATGAGAGTTTCAACCAAGTATTTTGAAAATAATTTTGACCCTCCATTTTAAATTTTCCATGTTCAAGTGAGTACATATTGGAAACAAAGTTCTTTGTAATACTTATGGTTTTGTAATTGGCTTTAAAATACAAAACAGTTTTCTGCAGAGTATTTCACCTTGAAACATGGTTATTCACTGTCATGTTTAATCTTAATCATCTTTAGAGTCTAACTGTACCTAAATTACAAGAAACATATAATAAAATTATTTTCCACTGTCTGATAAAAGGAAACAAGTAATAAAAGAAGTTATATGAATAAAATTTCATTAAGTGAAACAACCAAAACTTAGCTCTTCTTTGAGCAAGAAGAAACAAATGACACTTGTAGGGACTAAAAGCATTCCATCTGAAGCCACTACAGCAGCATGTAATAGCAAACTCAATCCCAGATTCCAGTAAAACAAATAAGCACCTGCTTAAATTTTAGCATGCGAATATTCTCTTGATTTCTAAATTACTATGCATTCACTTTAAGTAATTTTCTGAATCTGGGGCAGAGTATTCAGCATTTTGCAAGATGAGTCCTTAACAATATTTACTAAGGTGATCAGCACCTTAGTATACACGCTCAGAATAAAGAAACAAAGCTTACTATGACCTTTTTACTGACTTTATTTTTTTTTTGAATCAGACTGGATTGCTGAAAATTTAAACATGAACTTAAAGCAGCCAAAAACCACCACATGAAAGATAGACACGTTAACAAAGTCATTTCTTGTTCTCAACATCCATGCATTACATGAAATCCAACCTTCTAGCTGATGAGAGCTATGGAGAAAAAGCCTGAAATATCTTAACTACTCATCCTTCTCTGTGTATTATCACATGTACAGCAAAGATGATAATGTTAACTGTTAACAACAATCATATAATAACATGTATACTAATATTCTGACATGGATAGTTATTAAAGCAAAATGGCATAGAAGTCCAGCACACTCTGCAGAAAGCTGAGGTCAAAATGTAATTTGACAAAAAGGAATAAAATAATTTTGGCAGAAGAAAGATCAGTTAGAAGGGTAATAATAATAACTAAAGAAGAGAAAGAATCACTGTTCTTGGAAATCCATAGGGCAGGAATTAAACACTATAATCAAATTGTTTGTGCAACCATTTAGCATCTCATTTTCTTGCTGTGCAAGCTGAAGAACCACTTGAGACAGGCCATATTAGAGAGTAACAAAGTACACTAATAACTAACATGGGATTAAAAGAATATTGATAGCCTGTGACAAGCAGCTTCCTGAGAAATGTTTCTTAGTCACATAGCAGCAATCATTAAATATATGAGGGTGAGTCAATTTAATCTGCTCTTTTTATATGGATTAGTTTAGCAAAGTAACAGAAGAGACAATTAATGCCTCCATAGCTTTTCATGCCATGACACTAGCCCATGATTTTTAAAACAAATACTTGAAAGATTATTTTCTTCACTACTGCATACGGCCATACTATACTCATTTTGGCAGCTACTAACAGCACTGATGAGGACTGACTTTATTATGAGGCACAATTACACATTCCAGAAAATCATTACAGTAAAAGTATATAATACCTTTTAAACAAACAGATCCCTAGATATTTTACGTAAAGGTTTAAACTCTCATGCTTTCCAAACTGAAATAATAATCCTGGAGAGGCTCCATCCCTCTGCGCCACTACTGATTTTACCATATGATCAGACTTATGTCTAGGGACATAACACTGACATCAACGAAACACATACAATACTTGAATTAAATGTGGTTACTGTTCAAGACTGCAGAAAAGTCACATAATTTAGGGCAGGAGGCAAAGAAAAATTCTCATCACACTCCATAGAAAACTCCTGTAGACTGATAAAAATAAGTATGACCTGCTTTGAAAAAACAGTATCTTATTATATGTCATAATAAATAACTACACACAGCTAAAGGAATACCAGTTTAAAGCGTCTGTTTAGAAAGTCAGAGCACTCGTCTACAAAGAATAATTAAATGAAACCCTAGAAGAATTTCTGATAGATAGACTACAATTAGAATTTGGCCAAGGTGCCAGGGTAACCCTTCAGCTCCTGATGGTAAGTGTTACAAGCCATTTTAAGGCCAGCCATAAAGCGCTTGCAAGCAGTAGCCACCTGCCCAAGGCCACCAGAGGCCTCCCAGCAGCCAGAGAATCTGATCCAAGATTGCATTTCCAAGCTGCACAGATACAGAAAGTTTTGACAATGTTACTGGATTTTCCAGGATCTCTTCAAGTAGGTGTTCATACAGGATGCAGCACTTCCATGCACAGATCTCTCAGCACTATGCTCTTCTCAGGTGTTTCCCTCTTGGCCCTTTCTGACAGTTGTTTGACAGAGGATACAAATTGCCTGACACAGATTTCGAAGTCAGATATTTAAGAAAATGAATTACAGCTGATGTCTTTGGTGTAATGCTTTGTGACACAGACAGTTAGGGGGAGTGACACAGCTGGAAAATAATGTAAGCTGAAAGCATTTGGAACAGCTCAGAATCCAAGGTGACTTTGTGTTGTAATTCACTACTTCTATAATTGTTTTGTGATACACTTTCTGGGTGAGATACAAAACCCACGAGAGTCAACAGGTCTGTTTCCATTGACTTCTCTGTCCTTTTTATCAAGTCCTAGTGAGACAGCAATTCCAAGTCAAAGCAAACTCAGCAAAGCTTGTACAGAATTAGATCTCGCAATTAGTCTTTCAAACTTCACTCCTTTAGCATTGGTTGCTGAGTGTAAATTTCCACATTTTTTGTCTTTAAAGAGGAAAGAGCTTTGAGCTAGAGAGGAAGAGACATCACAAACATTTAAGCTTCATCGTGTACTCCCATAAAGAATTCTTACCATGTTGAACCAAATACAATTCTGATCTTTCTTCCCTAGTTTGTTCAGTACCGGAGTAGGACAAAAGAGGAAAACAAGTGTGTGCTCTTGATGTTATTCAGGTTGGCAGCAACTGACCTGATGCTATTATTCTGGAAGTTTTCTTTTGATAGCTGTACATTGCCCCAAAGACATTGGTCAACTAAACAGCAGAGCTAAAAGCACGGTCCTCTAACTTCAGTTTTGTTGGTAAAACAAAAATAAGAAAAACAAGGGAAAAAAAAAACCCAACCAAAAAAACCTAACATCCCCCCAAAAAAACCAAATCAACCTGAAGATTGGGTGGATACAACCTGAGTTGCAGATATAAACTTACTATCACTGCAAATTCTCAACACTATTTGAGACTCTATGCAAGTCTTTTCCTGAGCGTAATGGCTTTAAGAAAAAAGACATTTAAAATAAGTGTAATACAAAGGCAAATGAAGCCAAAAGAGCATTTAAGGAATAATTAGGTGGTATTAAAGTGTGTGATACTTTTTTTTTTTTTTTTGACAGGCAGACTAAACTTTACCAAGGTTTACAACCAGCAGTAAGAAGAGAGACATAGAACATGGTTTCAAACTTGTTCTACAATCCTTTAGCAATGGACTGAGGCACAGACACTGCTAAAAACCAGGGCATATCTTTCACTCAGTTAAAATTAATTGTAAGAGATGGTTTATGAATCTTGGAAGATTACACAACTCACTCCTACAAAAACACAGAGGACAAGGTTCCAAGAGCTCATTTAGACAAATGATATATTGTGTCTGTTTCATGTAGAAATGGAATTGGGGTACAAAATATGGACCCTGGTGTGCATCTTAATGTTCTTAACTTCAGAATAAGTATTTGAACTTACGATTCCAGTTCAGGAATGTCATTAGCTTAAAGCAAGCATATAGCACCATCATACACAGGAAAGAGTAGCAAAATCTGGCCCTACTTAATTTTCAGTGGCCACCAACAGTGTGAAGTATTGCTCAGTAGGAGAAAATAAGGCAAATCTAGTCCAGAGTAACCCGCTTATTTTAATTAAAAAACAAGAATGGAATTAAAGGTTGCTTTAGGCAATAATGGTAAAGTTGAATTAGCATCGATATGGGAAACCTTCCATTTATCAGCCTGGAATGATCACATTTTAACATGTTTATTGCATTTATTATTTCTAAACATTTATAAATTCTGACAGTCTATAATAAACACGAAAAACAGGAAGTTTCATCTTGGATCACTAAAATGGCCTTGGGATTCTTGCGTTCAGTTGCACAAGCAGCTATTCATTGTGTTGGCATAGAGAGAAACTTAACCCAGAATTGTAGACTGACTCAAACACCATCCAGTGGTAAATGGGAGTTACTACATTAAACCAGCAGCTCCATCTACATTACCTTTCATTACAAGAAAAGGAGTTAAAGTATTTCAGAAAACTGGACAGACAGGAAGGCAACTCCACCTCAGCTGAAGGGAAAATTGTTAAAACATAAACCTAAGAATATTGGGATGTAAAAGTAGATACGAGGAAAAACAAACCCCAGCAATTACAGCTGCCATTTTATAGTAGACTTCCAATAAATTACCTTCTACAACTTGAGCTAATGAGTCAGTCTCTACAATCAGTCAGACAATAAAAGTGGCTTCGGTGGATCTCTGCACTGATTAGAACATGACATTTATATCTTAAAAATATGCACAGTGTAATTCACATGCTATTTGCATATTAGTCATGCTATGTCCTTCAGAGAGCAGTGTTCAGCACCACCCTACCTACCTTTGCAAAAGCCTAGCTCCTTTCCACATGTCCCAACTAGGCTTACACATCCTATACACACTGAAAGAAGAGATTAAATAGCCATAACAGAAAGGAAGGAAGGAAACATAGCTGCTCTGTTAAGAAACAGAAAAGTTGTTGATTTCTTTCTAGACAAGCACTGTTCTTTGCATCATTTGGAACAAAGAATCCTAGGAATTACAGTGTAATTGACTGTCCTATTGTAATGTAACCAGACAAGAGACATTGTTATTTTCCTCCTTCCTCTGCTGTCTCAAAGAGGCTTATACTGCTATCAGACTTTCATAAGGCACTTTACAAACATATTACCTGACTGCTTTGCTGTACTTCACACAAAATTCACAAGGAAAACACACCACTTTGTAAGACAACAGCCTAGACCCTCCCTTTTTCCTGACTTTAGCCTAATTTCCAAAACATTAATATAATTGTCTTTCATATGTTTAACATTGCTTCTACCCATAAACTTCTAATCACAGAGAGATTTCAATTAGAAGGCACTTCTGGAGATCACCAAGTCCAACCACTTGCTCAAATCAAGGCATCCAAAAAGCATCCTTTATATATATATTAAAAAAATATAAATATTTTGGTCCAGGTTCTCAGTTATGTTTGCCCTCAGTGAAGATGTCCTCATTTACATTTTACTGCACATATGGTCAGGCACACTGCAAAGGGATTGCTCAGGTACCCTGCATAGCACCACAGGGCTTCCCAGATCCCATTGGCCCTAGCCACCCTGGGCTTTGTCCACCCACAAGGTCATGGCAAAAGAGAGGGTGCCAGGGCTGCTAAATTGGTAACACCCTTCTCACTCGACTAAACATGGTGAGGAGGGGTGCCCCCGTCTTCAAATTGAGAGATATAACAGTAGGCTTATATACATATACACAATTATTTTCCCAGAAAAAGCCACATGTCCATTAAAGTTCAGAAAATGTTCATTAAGACAAGTAGCACAAAAGTCATATATTACAGTCGAAATCAAATGTATGCTCACTTCCCCCTTGCAGATGAAATCTTAATGCCAATAAAACCCTCTACACTCCAGTAAAGAGCCAGAAGTTTACTGTAGGTCTGAATGTGACTGATGCCATGGATATCCTCCATCCAAAACCATAATATTCCCTACACTGTTTATATAAGTTTATCTCAGTTTTCTCTGTGGTAAAAGAAGTTGTACCAAGAAAAAAAAAAACCCAACCAACAAAAAAAGACCAGAGAAAGCTGGAAGTTTTGAAGAATAGAGAAGGCTGGCACCTAAGGTGGCATAGAATGCGGGAAATATGTTTTGTTTTGAAGCCAGGTGACAGCATAGCCTTTGGCAAGAGGAGAGAGGAAGGATGAGTGACTAATTTGGTAAGCAGAGAGAGTTATATTTTTCACTTGTACCTCAGCAATACTTGACAGCAGTTAACTTCTTCATTTCCCAAGCCTCAAAATAGGTACGAATATTAGATAAGCACATAGCTTATTCACATTTTAAATAGCAACAAAGTAATCAGTTACACCTTCAACAACAATAAACCAGTCAACTATATTGAAGTTAAATATTCCATTGGAGCAAATACATACATCTAACAGCTGGTAAGTCATACTGCTAGCAGCCTTAGGAAAAAAAATCATTGAATTGTTTGTTTATGTTTTAGCTGATTTTTAAGTCTTCAGCAATATGAATATTTTATAATGGCAAGATAAGAGGTTATACAAAGCTTGCTTGGTTTCAAAATACCATTCTCTCTCTACATGGATATGCTGCTACAGTGTAGTTTCCCCTGCTGCTATACATTATCTACAAGCATTTATGCAGTATTGCACTTTATTCAGCCACTTACGCAATCCACCGGGTATGCTTTCAGGCTAAGTGTATGAAAATCTTACTCAGTATGGTGAAAACATTAATATAAATGAGTGATTCTCCATTGGTACAAATACTTTATCTAATTCTATAGGATTGTTTAGTGTGTTTCACAGATTAGTAATATTCTCCTCACACCGAAAAAAGTCTAAGCCATAAATGTTTTGGCATTTAGTTTGGTAGCCTAAACAACCCCTTCATCCGTTGAAAGATTTTGCAAGAACTCATTAAACAAGCTGAATTAAACATAGGAGATATTGGTGGCTAATGGTGGCATACTTTCTTGAATTCACTGGCTTTTGAGAGTGCAAGAGCAAAGAGCAAGCTGAAGTGTGCTGTATTCTAAGAGTAAAGGAGCAAATGGTTTTGTCTTGATAGCTACATGAGGTCCACTGTAGATCAGGGTTCACATTTGCAGTAACTGTGTACCCTTTACTGTTTGATGTGATGATGTCTTTTAAAGTTCGCTTTTCAGACTGTTCAACTCAGAGTGAGCTTTATTCCTGATACAGCATGAAACTAAAACAGTTGATTCAGTCAGAAGTATTTGGGGCCAATTGGTTTGATTTTTGGAAGAAACTAAGTTAGAACTGCTCTAGAGAGAAAAAACTTTAAATCTCATCTGTACAACAACTGTGAGGTGCACGTAGAATGAACTAGCTTCTTAAATCTCAACTTTGGACTATAATTTTTTTTTTCAGATGAGACTTGTAAGCACATGTGCTGTTGTGTGACATTTTATAAATATTCTAGACACATTTCAAGCAGAGCTTTAATATATACCAAATCTTCTGTTAATAGTAATTGGTATTAAAGAATGGAAAAGCTTTATAACCTGCAATCATCGATCGACATTGGAGCAAGGGATCTAGCATCAGGACTTCTGTATTTCACTGAGCTCCAGGAGGAGTTTGATTACATTCATAATTTTATTGGGGAACCATGTATTACAGCCACTGAGACATGACTTCTCTTGCTGATTTACACCAGTACGAATACAAAGGGAATCAGGGCGCTAGATTCCCTTCTTATTTCTGTGACCAAATCACTGCTGAATTGGTGCAAACTGCTTAACCAATCCTTACTAGCAAAGTCCCTTACTTTGCTAAAGGGTTAAAATTATACGTCTACTTTAAAGGGAACTAGTGTTGTCCAATACCTACATTTATAGAACATTTTGAGAGTCCTAAATAAATGGTGCTATTGAAATAAGAAGCAGTATCACTCCCTTTTGACTTGAGCAGCAAGCCAATGTGTAGGGCACTCTCTTTCCATTAGGAGAAATTGATGATAAAATCAGCTCCTCCTTTGACACAAACAAAATCCTGTTTCCCTGAATGTAAGAGGAATTAAACAGCTGGAGATGGTTTCTTTCCTCTTAATTCTAAGCTTTCTTTTCTCAGTATTTAACTTTAAAAGCCCTGACACTTTTCTCAAGTAAATGCTACCAGTGTTCATGTGGTTCTGGCTGATGTTTTTTTACTGCTTTTTCCTTCCCCTTACAAGCTGTTTTTCCTGCATCATTCCCTCAGACAGTTGTGCTCAAGCAACACTCTAGAAAGCCTCTCTCTGCAACAGTCTGAGAGCCCTCACGCGTGTCTTTGTTTTGGGCAGTGTCACGTGTATGTGGTTTGCTGAAGGCCCCCACTGTTTCAGCTACCTGGTTCATTAAAGGGGCCTAAAGACTTCTTACTAACTTTCTAAAATAGAGGACAACGTCAAAGGTCCCAGTTTCAATCTATGGCAGTATTATCATCAATACAATCAATGACTAATAATAGCTATACAAAGGCAAACATTTCCTGGTTGTTCTTAAGTAAGTCTAATCTTAAAGGTAGCATACAAAGCAAAACAAATTCAGGCAAAAATTTCCTTCCTTAAATACCATACAAGTTGCAATCACACTGTCCAGAAATACAATTTCGGCAATTGTTTTAATTCCCTTTTCTCCCCTTTTCTAGATACTTTATATGTTCTGATAGTACACCAATATCCCTAGAAGATCTCATCCTGAGTTAATACTGGTGTGTTGAAGCCAGTCAAACAGATTGCTTTGTGCAGGTAAAATTAGTGCAGTATTTTGGATGTAGTTATAGCTGAAGCCACTTTTTACCATAACAGCTTTGACAACAGTATCTCCTACAGGAATTATAGTAGTGTAAATGTGCTTTGACTAGTATGGCTTTAGTATGATACCTCCACAGGGATACCTTTCTACTGGTAACATACTTCATTAATTACGCAGATATTTCTGATAGTACAGAACTGTAGTGCTTTACCAAACCAAGTTATATTTTTTATTTTGCCTTTCTACCAAGGACATTCAATATATTACAAAAAAAAAAAAAAGAAAGTATTGCTTTGGTTTGTGCTTTTGAAGCTCATATGAAACATACTTAAACAGTGCCTGCAAAAGATGAGCAAACATTTGTCAAAGTTCTCAACAGTCAAAATTAGTATAGCTTATTAGTACTACCTTTAAAACAGTTGTTTTATTTTACTTCTGATTCATTTCACAATGAAACCTACTACAAATCCTAACTCAGGGGAACAAAAAAAAAAAAATCAAAGCATCTTGTTTTGTTTCCGGAGAAATTTTGTTCCTCTGCAAGAATAAAAGGAACAATTAGATTCCTAATAAGACCACAATATTACATGGCATTGTTGTTGGACAGGTTTTCTAGTGACTTGTAAATGAGATTTTATTAAAGACAGAAATAGACAAATATGGAAACATCTTTAGGTTTTAGATCCCAAAGACACAAAACATAATTCTTTTAAGCAGGTGTTCCTTCCTGGGCAGCTGCTTAAGATTAGTAAATTACAAGCTCAGAATTTCATTCCTAAATATGGCTAAAGAATAAAATCTTTAGTCTGGCAAGTTGGAGTCAAACTGCCACAATGAACACCTGTTGAGAAAGCCCATTATTTGAAGCTAGAGGTTCTGGGTGAAAAGATCACTGTGAATTAATTTTGATTGCTTCACAAAAGTCTGCATAACAAATGGCCTCTGACAGGGGTATCAGGAGACTTCCATTTGAAGGGGAGAAAAAAAGATTTCGTTTCTAGGAAGGTAACATAATCTCTGCAGTGACATTAAAACACACCAGTGGCTGCACTTGCTTGAATCTCTCTTCTGAAACAGATTGTATGTGCTTAGGTTACCAGGTATTATGTTTTGGGAGTGGAAAGAGAAACAATTGATATCAAAATCTTATCTAAAAGATTAGCTAAAAAGAATACGGTCAGAGATCCAAGAATCCTGAATTGTTAAGCTAGTTATTTGCTCACAAGTTTATTCACAGCCACATTTCTGTGTGTTCTGGTTTGCTATATACATTGCCAAAATGGAAAAGGAGGAGAAGAGAATAAATCAAACCAAAGTTTTTGCAGTTGACTAAATAATAAATAAATCAGCAGCTTTCTTGTGTGAGTTAATTCTAATAGCAAGTTAGAATAACACTAAAGATAGTATGAATATCTGGCAATTTTTTCTCTTGCCAAGTATATAAGCTATTGATTATGAAGCAATTTCTGTCTCTGAAAAGAAGTTTCCATCTGAAATATACAAAAATGCTACCTGTCTGTCATCTCCTGATTAAATCTAAGGCCAAGCTTACCACCTGTTTGTGCAAATGAAAAGCATAATATTCTACCAGCTACTCTACATGATCACTTTACTTAAGGGTTTCCTTCAAAATTATTTTCAGTTCATCCAGAGCTTATTTTTAGAACAAAAAGAATCACCAGAAAGCACTATGCTTTTAGCTAATAATAATGATCCAGTTGACTTTATGCTGGATTTGTCAACTCTTAACCATTAATATTACATGAATTATAACTTCTATGATTCCTTCAAAACTGACTGCAAAAGTTATATACATATGAAGATAATAAAATGCTCACATTAACTTCCCTTTTTATGTGTGTTCTGTTTTTAAGGCAACCTGAATTATATCATCATCAGGATATTAATTGCACCTACACAAAGATTTGGATGTGTTTGAATTCATATGGGTACCAGGGGCCTGTGTCTATGCCCAGCAAAATCATTGCAACCATAATGAAGTCAGAATATGGCCACACATTGTGTTAAATAAAAATAATGGAAAAAGTGTAAATAAATCAGATCCTGCGCTTTGACAATTTATGGCATAGGTAAGAATCACTCTAGTATTAGAACACCAGGCATCTAATCTTTCCAACTTTTGCAGTATCTCTGCGCTATAGTACAGGGCATGTGACGGCCACCTGAACAAAGAAATATGGATGCTCATTCTAAAAAACAGGCTGATATACTGGCACAATCCCAGAACAGAAATATTAAAAGACGTCTTCAAGCAGTGATGCTTTGCTGTTGTAAGTAAAACTGATAAACTGACCTGTTCGGAGTTGAAAGAAAACTCTATATTGTC
The DNA here is from genome assembly GCF_949628215.1 of Phalacrocorax aristotelis. Taxonomy (NCBI): domain Eukaryota; kingdom Metazoa; phylum Chordata; class Aves; order Suliformes; family Phalacrocoracidae; genus Phalacrocorax; species Phalacrocorax aristotelis. Next base: position 17,384,861 of record NC_134283.1, read on the forward strand.
CAAATGTATGTCAGTTACCTGCACGTCCCTTTGACAACACTACAGTCCTGCAGCCCTTGTATTTAGCCCCAGCCATCCCAGAACATTCCCAAAGATGTATGCCCAAGGGAGGAGCCGACTGCACAGTGCCTAGTATAAAGCACTTGTATTGGGTGATTTGAGCAATGTATTTATTCTGCTAATTCCATTCTTCATCTAATATAAGGCATGAAGCAATGAGTAAAAGTGAAAAAAAAATCCCAAAGATACTGTTCCATCTTTTTCTCTTTATCATTTTTTTCTTAAAGAGAAAGGTCTTTCTAATAATGCACAGTCAAAAAGCAAAGCACACTAGAAAAGTATGAGCAGTGGGAAATATGTAATATAGCCTTCTGTTTTTTTTCTTCACATCTCCAAAATAAACTACAAATTTCCCATGCTGAAAAGTTCTTCCTTAAGTTAATAAAATCTGTCACTTTCCATAATGGTTGATTTGAAGACAGTCCACAGGTGCAGTATTCTGTTGTTCACAGCTTGGGAAGTCAAGGCTTATAATAAAAAGCCCTCTGTGTTATGGTCCTCCTTCCCCATCAATTCACATCAAGTATTATTAGAATCATCTGCCACCTCAGTGGTGCTTCCTCTGTGCTCAAACTGCAGAAGCAACAATGACATTTTACTGCTCTGCAGGTGCTGCTGTGTGTGGTCATGAGCACAGAAGTGTGGCCTGCTGTTGTTCTCCAGTAGCATTTTAATCTCAAACACAAAATGTCACATAGCTGGCTGCCCTATTCATTCTTATGCTGGGTTTATACGGGTTAGAGAAAGAAGAGGTGACAAGAGAAGGGCAATCCATAATATTTATTTCAACAAATGTTTCAAATCTTTTTAAACATCGTAAGAACATGGCTCATTAAACTACAACAGCCTTGAAATTGTGTTATAAAACCACAAAACAAAAATCAATACTTCTGCTGGAAAGGAGGTAATGAAATATATCGAGTTGGTTGAAAAGTGGTTTGTATGAATCATAATATTATTATTATGTGCACGTCACTTCCACTCCCAATACTTAAAGTTAACAAACTAGGGAGTGCTTTCCTTCCCATCACTTAAACAGGTGCTACAAGGTGGTATTTATCAAAGTTATTTTCCAGGCTCAATTCTTCTGCCATAAATAATGCTGGGACATAGGAGGCTTAGTAAAGGGAGATCAATTCAATGCATATTTGCTACCTGAGCTTCAGTTGTTGTATTATGTTGTAGTCTGATCAATACCATGCTCCATAAGAGCAAAGGAAAAAGCCACACTATCACCCTGATGAGTCACTGTAAGTTTATTACTGAACCAGAAGGATGTAACATTTCCTATTTTAGTAAAGACTAAATTTGGTAGCAGCGTTTGACCACTATTAAATAGTTTAACTCTCTATTTCAAGTCTTTTGCAATGGCTTGTCCAGATTTTCAGCAGTGTTACATAAAGACTTCTGGAATCAACACTCCCTCTGCTAAAAAAATCCTCTGGAATATTATTTAGAATTCTCTTTCATTTATTTTAAACTGGCGTTATTGCTCTTCAATTAAATCCAGAGAAATCTGGTACTTTTAACACAGGCAAGCAATAATGGCATTAAAAAACAAACATAGAACAGTATGAGATGAAGGAACAGCAAGGAAGCACTTATGAAAGAGGCCTAAATGATTTGCTTCTCCCAGATGTTACTGTAGGCTTCTCACTCAAAAACTTCACTGTAAGGTTATATCAGACAAAACCCATGAAAAATTTACCCCTCTCCATCCAAAGACCTTCACATACACATATTGTAAAAAGTTTCTTAATATCTTTCTCAGGGAAAATCAATTATAAATGCCTGGAAACAAGAACAGAAGGAAGAAGACATTGAATAGTAGCTAAATGAGACTAACAAAAGGCTCAGCCGCTAGTAGCAGCCACTGTACTCTCACCCTCCTCAGAACTAAAAACCCTAATCTGCCAAAACTGTCCACCCCTATTGACCTCTGTAGTGTCATCAGGAGAAGACAGCAAAAACTTCCCATACCGAAATTCATCCATTTAAAAGGACAATGCTAAATCTACACAAGTCTTTGAAGAAAAAATAAGGAAGAAAACCATATATCAAAAGTCAATAGATGGAGGGAACTAAAAGCAGTTTTTAAGACTTGCGTAGAGTGCTTAGATTAACTCTTTATTTCCACTGAAAGAGAAAATTCATAGTGTTAAACAGAGTCCAAGTTAGGCTCTGAGAAGAGAGGAATACAGAGCATAACCTGACACCTCTGCACCTTTGAATTGCTGAAAAGAACCAAAATGAGATCAACCCTTGATTCAGGATGAACTCATCCAATAAATTTCCCATAGCTGCAACTGCTGTAGCCAAAAACTTCTCTGCACATCACTTCTTACATTATGAACATTGTCAGGGTAGACTGAGCCATTTTACTGTACTTCAGCCACTCCAAAGTCTCCTGTATTGGAGATCTATCCTAATAGATGTGTGTCTGTCCCATCATTTTAGATACTTAAGGGGGCACTATAAAGACTCAAAATGTCCACTCACCACCAGAGACCAAAAGCTTAGTTTTACACCCAAGTAGAAAAATCTCACTTCCTACAGCACATGAGCTTCTAACCCCAGCTGGGGGCTGGTTCTACAGAAACTGAGGAAGGGCCATCCTGTAAATTAACATCTCAACTTCCCTTCAGTATGCAGAATGGACTAGTTTCTCCAATTCCAGCAGGGAACCTTTCCAAATTATGCTTTGATTTTACTACTTAACAGGAGAAGGAGAAAAGGTGCTACAGCTGGTAGCTATTGATACTTAATCTTAAATTTATTTTTATTTTATTGTTTTCTATAAATAGTCTTGTCTTTCACCAGCTCTACTGCTGTTAGAACCTTCTCCAGGAACTATCAACATTATACAGAGCCTTAAACCCTGAGAGGGAGAGAAAGAAAGAAAGGAGGAGCAGGCAGAATACAAGAGGCAACTACTAATCCTGAAAAGAGACTTATCACATCACCACAGGACTCCCTGCTACTTCAGAGCCTTCTACAGTAAGCAACCATATAGCAGTTTCATCTGCTTAAGGTCAAATCTCCCCCAAAATTTATTCGGAAATGCAGCAGCCTCAATTTGGTCCTCTACAGAGGGGTAAGAGTGTATTGTATACATCTCCCCACAGTCACATCCCATGTCAGCTACAGGTGCCTGACTACATCATGTCTCTGTCAGCACATTGCTCCCTGACTTGTCACATAAAGACTAATCAAACAACAACGTAATTGCTTTCCTCTGATAACAATAAAAAAAGTTGGGGGGTGGGGTTGGTTTTTTGTTGTTGGTTTTTTTTTTGGGGGGGGAGAGGCAGGAACTGCTGGCCAGACAGGGCAGGCATGAGGATGATCTCAGTGTGTTTGTCTAGGATGTTAGCTGGTAACTGTCTACTGTCATGGGATTTGGGCCATGATTTTAAGTTACTTTGTGTCAACATGTTTCAAAAGCCTGATTTGCAGACAGAGTAGCACTTTCTAAAAATCATGATTCTTCAGGATGGTTTAAATTGAGCATTATATAACTTGAAATAGCAAAATAAAGCATTGAACAAGCTTGAAATTTAGGCCTAGTTGCAAGGAAGAGGGGGTGTGGAAATTGCTGTCTGTATTTTTCATTTCTCCTGTTCTTATTGTTGTAACTGTTGTCAATCTCTAATTTTCAGATAAAAAGAAAGCCATTCAAGGTGAATTGTAGATAAAGTCAGGACTTCAGGCCTTAGCTGACAGTTACTTCAGACTCCTGATGAAATGTAACTCACTCCATTTTGTTTCTCCACAAGAAAGTCAGGGAAAGAACATCTAAACTTAAGCATAACTTGCTGACTTGTAGCATACATGGCCAGTGTTTCAAGATCCAGAGTTACCATTTCAAAAGCAAAGATTGTCACTGCCATATATACGGTTATAGAGAGCAAATCAGTCAAACAGAGGAAAATCTCTGTGAGAATCCAAAAATATTTCCTGTTTTTATCATCATTCCTAGTGCTCAACAGTCGAGCAGACAATGGACATACCTATAACTGCATTTCAACACATGGCTGCACTACGGCGCTTGATGCTTGTAGTTTTATATAGTCTGTGCAGATATATACTCTCTGTGAGAAAACAAAGAGCATCAGGCAATATTAGAGACCTGCACCAAAAAAAAACCAGCTGCAGAGGACCCCAGTCTGCACACTTTATTTCATACGCTCTCCATTGTACCACACTGGCACTAGCCCTTTCACATCTTCCTTCCTACCTCACACACTACCCTCAAGCAAACCAGGAAGTTGCTAAGGCAACAAGTCCGACCCTAAGCCATCATAAGGTACATTATTCAGCATTCTTCTGATTACAATTCCACATACTTCGTTTTACCATTTTTTTCATATATGGGGAATATAAAGAGAGAACTCATTACCTGAAGTCCGGGCTGAAAGTTGTCTGTGATAAATATCATTGAAACTGAAAATCAGCTACAGGCCTGCCTGCAAGGCAGCAAATGCAATTACTATTTCCCTTGTGCTGTGCCTGAGAAAGGGATATTTTGTCTACAAGAAAATTTTAAAAGATTGTGGCTATATCCAATGGTTCAGGAAAAAATACAGTATCTCCTGAGTTCTTTTGCAAAAACTGATGATTTGTTCTTACAAGCACAGCAAAAGTATAAGCATGTATAACATGGCATTAACTTCTAAACTTCATCCTATAAGTGACAAATGTTGTACTGAGGTACCAGCAGAGCATTTCCAGGTGTTCTAGTAGATGCTGAGATTCAAAATAGCTGTTTTGCATTAGATATTTTATAACCATTTATATTCCAAGAAAGCAGCTATGTATGGTATACATACATTGTAAAAGACCAATCTGAACAGTTTCCTATCTAAATATGCCAAATAAACAAAACTTAAAGGTAAGGAACTATTATTAGCATCATTTTACAAAGCTCATCAAGAGATTAGAGCAACTGTCCTGATGTCACACGTGACCAGAGCAAGGGATGAAACTTCCATTTCCTAAATTACCCCCTCACACTTCAACCACAGGTGAAACCTTTACGCAAGCATCCAAGTTTCCAAACCACCCACAATTAAAATGTAGTAAATTCCATTCAACAGCACTAAAAATAATGTGTGTGCATCAAGCTAGTGCATCAGTAGACAGAGGGTGAAAACAACAAAATTATCTGTTCAGACAGCACCAATACAGGAATAAAATTTCAGTATTGCTGTCAACTCTTCATTTTCACTAATGGGTTTTAAGAAAGCTGGACATTTTTCCTCAGTCCATTTTACCTTTTCCCTCCATTTGACAAATATTGATTTTAATTTCCTCCAAGTTTAAGTGCATTTAATGCTATTGTGACTGATTTGTTTGCTTTTCTGTTTGTGCCCCAGCTTTATTGAGGATGCCAGCATGAACGCATACAGCTTTAGAAAGAATTGGTTTAATAACTTCTTCAAATCTAAGAGAGCACAGGAGCCCAGTCTACAGTTTTGTATAGGTCAAGCAAGAAAAGTGACTCTAGGCAACTATCTAATGTCAGTAAGGAGGCTGCTGAAGTAATAGCCTTGGTGTTTTAAGCTGTTACTTCTATGCTTTGTCATAACAGGACAAATTATGGAGCATTCCTCCTCCACTTTGGTGCAAAGTTAGACATACTATCTTAAAAATGCCTTCAGTGGCATTTTAAGCTAAGCACATTCAGTAGATGTTGGCCCTTTAGGAGACTTGGTTTGGAAGGTAACATCTCATGAAGTTCTGGCCCAAACAAGCTGTAGCTTTATGAATTGTTTTTTCTGCCTCACAAATACACAGGCTCAGCCTCCTTTCATAAGATTATCTCCCTAAGCTTTGCGAACCTGCCTGGCACATTTTGGACACTTCTCTATCTTATGGTCTTATTCACCAAACAAGAAATCACTCTGTCTTTGCAGTGATATTAATAAAAAGTGTTTATGTGATCTATTCCACCCATTCAAGAATGGGGAGGGGGGAGGTGGGAAATCTCAGCAGACAGAAATAAACATCTGGACTAAAAAGGAAAGACAGCAACACCTTAAACTGCCACAGACACTTCTACAGAAATTGTCTGCGTAGCGCTCAGACATTCATCAGTGTTATAAGCCAAAATAAGTTGAGCTGACTTAAGCAGGGGGCTAAATTAGTTTAAGTGTATCAGCACCAGATGTCTACACTCGTATTAAGGAATCCCCACAACTGAGCTAACTACTGATCTAACCATCACAAACGGCCTCATTCTCATTCAGTAGCTCTGGTTTGCCAAGAGGACTCAGTGTTCAGCCTAGACAAGTAAACAGACACAAAAATCTTTGAAATCTGTTCTGTCTTTCTATATATAATTTGCTGTTCTCTGGATCCTCTAACCCACAGAAAGATAGGAGTTCATATGAATGCACATTTAGCATTGAACATGATTATCCACTTAGTTATTGTACATATGAACCAAATGTTAGTTTCACTATGTATTAACTGACATTTTAAACTCCCAGTGAAAGGGAAGCAATTTAGAATTATTCACTGCTAAAGGAAGTTCATCTTCAAAACAAGCACTGCTTTAAAAAAAAATAATCAACATTATTCATCTGTTTAGTCTCACTAACTTACCTTTGAAATTATTTTTCATGAAAAAGATGGGGAAAAGAAAAAAAGTAGTGACCAGTGGGGTTAAATCCATGATAGTGTGCCAGACCACTCCATTTTTTGCTTTCCATATTCAATCCTAAATTCTGCTCATGTTGCACCACCTGATGCCAGGTGCTGCAGGGCTTCTACTATACCCACCTGACATTGTGATACTGCATTTTTAAGACCTTTAAGTAATGAAAACAGACCTTTGCATTTCAGCACTGCCCTGGTCAAGAGAGCTGTCTGTACAGATGATGTGAATGTCTGCTAACGTGGCAAGACATCTTACTTTTGAAATGAAATGACACCAGAAGTTTCAAGGCTGTTTGTTCCACTGAGGACCTTCCTTATTAGCACTGGTGGCAAAGTCTAATATGGGCATGGACATGTTTTTTGTTCCCATCTACCCTGAATTTAAACTGTTTTCCAGAGTGACAGTAACTTCTGAGAGTTAAAATGAGCCTGTAATTTGGGTTAATTAGTTAACTGCTATAAAAAGGAAGATGACATCACTTCCTTATGCTACAGCTCTCCAGTAGGCATTCTCACAGGTATACTGTATGCTCAGAATCAGCTACGTACAACATGCTGGCCCCACCCACCATGCAGAGCACTGCAGAGAATGTCTTCAAACCTTGAGTGTATCTTACTCACCAACCCCCTCAGTGCTAGACAGACTTGAGCACTAAAGAAAACCTCTCTTTCCTGCTCTCCTGTTCTCACTCTACTGCCTCTCTTCCCATAGCATTGAGAGATTTTGCCTCTTAAGAAATTTAGACTGTAGATTCAAAAATATGTGTCTAAAGAAAAACAGGATAAAATGGAAATCGAAGAAAGAGACTCATAGTAGGACAAAACTGTAATATGACTTGAGCCAGAAATGTAATTTTAATCACTGCCATGCTTACACTTTACTTACCTGTAAAATATTCCAGTCGCTGCATGTGGTTAAGGTCTTTCCAGTAGCCCATGCCCCTGGAACAAGGAGACCTTCCCAAGGAGGAATTGCTACGCACCTGCTATCTTCCAGGAATTTGCTAGGCCACACTGGCAGAGTGACAGGCTAAGAGTAGCCATTCTGATGTTAACTGTAACCTGGATGTAAAAACCAGAAATATCAAATCAGGAACCGAACATAAAAGCAGCTGTCAGTAACACTGTTCTCAGCTGAAGTTGCATACTTTCCCAGTATTCCTGTTCTTTCCTAATAAAACTAATAATTCCAAGCCTCTGCTCCTCCTTAACTTTTTGTCTAGATATAGGTATTCATACAAAACTGCTATATTGTATGTGAAATTTTTAAGTCACTACATTTCAACTCAGCAATTAAGATACATATTGGTTCTGGCTTGTATAAATAACTGTATGCACTTATATACAAAACATTATTTTAACTTCTGTCAACTGATATTCATGAGAGAAGGAAACCAAATAAAAAAATATTATTTTGATTTAAAAAAAAACAACCCAGAGATAAAACTGGAGAAGTACTGAAGACTGGCAGGGAGACAGCAAAAAAGAACCGTCATGCTAAGAAGGCACACCTTCTCCTGCCAAGTAAAACTGGCCTCCTGCAAAGACACAACGAGGTAGTTTGTGACTTCAGGACTCCCAAAAGCAGGAAGCATGCCCCAGAGAAAATGTCAGGCCAAGCAGTAACTGTTGCATTTTTATGTCCAGCAAATACTCTTTCCAAAGCAGGGTTGGAGAGATTTGTTGACTGCTGCAGCAGGGAGGGCTTGCAACTTGTCCCTAAGTCTCAAATAGCAACACAGCCTAGGAAGAAACACCGACATTCACCCGACTTTTCCCAGAGAAAAGAGCTTAGAATTTGGTCGTCATCAGCATGCAAAATAAGCCAGACAATTTGCTGCTCCCCTTCCCACCCCTGCCTCGCCATTAAGGAAACCTGCCCAGTCGATGTGCTGCCCTGACTCTTCTCTCTCCCCTCTGCTGGCATAGTGAGTCCTGTTGATCAGCCCTCCGCACCCTTCTCGGCCCTTCGTTCCCTCTGCCCCGCTACATCTCCCCACTTTGCCCTGTGAGAGCGAAGCGACCACCCGCCGGGCTGCGCGCCCCTCTCCGCGGCCAGGCGGCCGGCGCGGCCCCAACCCTCTCCCTCAGCTGCCGTCACGTCCTCGCTTCCTCTCCCCACTACGGCATTCGGGGCAACCCCCGAATTCAGGGGGCGCCCTGGCAGCTCCGCCGCCCGTTCCTCCCGAGCGGGGAAGTTTCGCACGCTGGTAGCCCAATTTTTAAATAAATCATGTCTGTTTCTGGGTGAGAAAAATTACGAGGGCTGATTAAATGAATGAGCTGAACGATCGTTGGCGCTTATAAGAAAGAAAAAAACCAACCACCCCGCTGTGCTTTATTTTAATGGATGATAAAATAGCGATAGGCGAGAACGGGGGGAAGGGAGAAGAGAGGGGAAGAAAACTTTGCTGCTAATGAGAAAAACGCGGCCTCGCAAGCAAAACTGTAAAAAAAAATCTATTCTTGAATAAGGATTAATTCAACGTCTGTGAATAGGAAATACTGCGCTGGGTAATTGCAGCGAGGTAGCGCGGCGCCCAGCTGCGAGGCGACGCAGGCACCTTTGTGCGCTTGCCAGAGGACGGCTCTGGGGAGAGGTAACTTCCCCCGGTCCTCACGGCCTGGTGTCAAGTGACGGGAAATTTAACATTGGCCCTTTCCAGAGAGAATTATTCCCCGTCCCGTCCGTGTGTCCTCCCCAACCCCCGCCATACCCCGGCAGCTCGCAGGCGGAGGCCAGCCGGGCGCTCCGCCTGACGGGGCGGGCAGCCCCAAGCAGTGCCTCACGCCGTACCCCGCGGGGCATGGCCTCTGCACCCTCGGAGACGTGCCCGGCTTCACAACGGGCAGAAGCACAGCTTCTTTCGGGGGCGGCAGGAGGGAGGGAAGGAAAAGTCCCGTCTGCAGAGCGGGGACACGAGCCTGGGCACCCTCCGTCAAGTCCGGCGCGGCGGGAAGTGCGGGACAGGGGAAGGGTGGCTTTTTTCCCCCAGCACCCACCTTCGCCGGCGATGGGGAGGGAAGCGCAAACTGAAACAGGAGCAACAACCCGACGCGGCCAGACAAGGCAGGGCAGCGCTTATTAGAGGCTTATGAGGGGAAGCCCTGCCCAGCTCGGCTCCATCGTTGCGATCAGGCGGGCGGTCCGGGGAAAGGGTGTCCCGGTGCGCCTCCTCGCTCGCTGCAGCCCCGGTCCCCGGGGCGAGCTCCCCGCGGCCTCAGGGAAACGCTGCCGAAAGGCTAGGGGAGAAAAGGGTCCGTCACCCCTCCCGGGGGAGGAGGGTGAGGAAAGCAGCCCCTCTGGCAGCGGGGCGACCCCTCCGTGCCTCCCGGCGCCTCTCAGCAGAGCGGGGGGCGGCCTGAGCCGACCCCGCCCCACCCCACGGCGCACGGGAACCAGCCAAGGGGTGCCCTCGCGGGCTGGGCGGGCTCAGCCTGAGGGAACGGCGCGCGCGGCAGCCGGGGAACCCTCAGACACAACAATACTAGAAAGAAAAATGCTTTTTTTTTCCTTTTGTCTGAAAGTGCGTACTGGAAGGCCCTCGGCACCCGGACACTTCGCTTTAACGTGAGAAGAGGTGCCGAGGGCTGGAGTTAAAGCCATTAGTGAAACTCAAGCCGCGCGAAGAAAAGCCTCCCAGTGCACGGGGGTCTGCTAACCCTGCCTTGCTTTTCTGTTGCACAAATCTAAGCTCAATTTAAAAGGAGAATTATTTAGTATTTCATTGATAAAATCATTAAAATCCGTTTAATTTACCTTTTTTTTAGACCAAAAGGTAACTTGAAATTTTCAAGTATTCACATTGACAAGCCAGCTGGCTCTAGTGTACAACTTACATGTTAACAAAAATGCATGTCATGTACCAGATGAATCATCACATTCAAACAGGAAAAAGTTCTAAAGACATGAAGTCCAAGAATTATTCAGACTACATACTTTACTAAGGATTCATAACCACATGAAGGGTAAAAGTCCTCAAGAAAAGTATTTCTCACCCCAGCTTTTCAGTGTTAAATCCTCTGTGATGCCTGATTTACAACTCAAGCTACTAGGTGAAAGAGCAAAGCGATTACTTCTTGTTTAATAAGGCAAGCAACTCCCCCCACACTGGTATTAAAGATAATCCCATAACACAAAACACCTGAATAATGGAATTGTAAAAAAATTATATATATTCATATGAATATAAAATTGGTTATTCCTGTTGGTTTTTTTGAAAGTCCAATTTGAAGGCAGCCAAACTAATTTATTTTTCATAAATTGTAATGTGAGGAGATAAAACTCTACCGGGTGAAAATACTGGGCTGAATTCTGTTTCCCCAAACTCCCACTGATGTTAATGATCATTGCAGGTGTATAAGGGAAGCCAAATCACGTGCAAGGCCAAAGCAGGTTGTTTTTGTTTTTTACAATCAAGTTATAAACCCCATATAATATATGGAGGCTTACAAGTGGACATCTTAACACAGATATAGCAGCGTAAGCATGCCACAAACATATAATCTCATAGAATAAAATTAATATCAAATATAAAGCATTTGAACCAAATCAAGCCTTAAATGTGATAAATTATTTCCTTCAAAGGAAACTTTGAAGGTCAATAAGGTCTTTGCTAGCAGCATTTTTTAATAAAGAAATTAAAAATGCCAAAATATCTACAATTTTATGAGAAGGAATTGAATAGTTAAGGAGACTTTTCCCACTATTAGGGGGAAAGCAATTAATATGCAATACATATATGTATACCCATACTTAGAAATATAAACACACACACACAACCTGGACAGTTCATGTTAACTGAGGGAAAGGCTAAATAACACGAAGTGATTACTAAATACAGGTACACTTTAAAAACACGGAGACAGCGAATTTTATCTGTTGCAAAAATGTATTTGATTACTCGAGTAAAATTACAGTATCTCTGCTGTTAGTAAGTATTAAATGTTAAAGAAACTGGACCTTTTTTCCTTTCAACTTTCCGAGAAAGTGCATGTAACAGTCCCAGGTTCCCCCTGCCAACCCCCAATACCTAATACAAAATAAACAAACACTATACTTGTTCCCTTGGTCAAGGAGTAGGGCTTGGTCTTGTAAGGAACATATGTACATTTTAATGAAAGTGATGTCTTATTGTATATACAGAAGCATCCACAGTTGTCCATGGAAGTTGTTCAAGATGCCATACTTAGCAGCATTGTGAAAGTCCAGCACATTTTCTATAATGAATATACCTACAAGGCAAAATGTTACGTCTCAGTTTCAACTACCAAAACAACACTTCAGTATCTTCTCTAATAATCTGCGTGCTTATTACTGTACAGATACGTATTAACATTTAAGACGACTCAAGTAAAAAGCACAATACAAATAACAGTTCAAAACGGAAAATGTTAAACCTACAAAAATTAAAGCAGTTTTAATTTTATAATAAAAATCAAAAACTGAGCTGTGTAAAGGACCCACACTGTTCAGTCTATATTCTTTCAGTCCTTTTCTTAATTCTGTTTGGAAAAATTAAACAATGTGTTTGCTGATAAAATTTCCAGCAGGATCAAAGTGTACATTTATATACAGATTTTTATTAGAGATCTAATGTATCACTGAGGCATCGCATCAATACCAGAGTTCATGTTAAACTGGATATAGAAAATAAGTTAATGCCAGAATAAGATCACCTAGCAGAACAGACTTGCAACTGCCATAAATGTTACAGCAAGTTTATAGCACTCTAGTCGATTAGTATTTAGTTCAAAATACAGGAGACCAAAGTTAATGCTTGCATTTGTTTGCAAAGCAAGGTTATATCACTAATAAATAAGCTCTCTTAGAACTCTAGAAGTAGAACATGGTACAAAAGAAAGTCTTTGTAATGTTGTAGCCTGCAGCCTGAAAAAAAGCAACCCTAGGTTGCACTATTTGCAGGAATGTTATTTATGGAGTTTTTTTCTAATTCGTTACAATTTCTTTGTTGTCTTCCACGAAACGCGTAAAATGGAAGTTTGTTCCATTTTCATTGCTTGCCATTTTCTCCAGACCAGCTAGAGGTGCATGGGGTTCTGAATTCTGGAGCTTCTCCAGGCTTCCTGTCAAGCCACTGATGGGAGAGCTGCCGCCATTGCCCAGGCCCCCCGGTGCCGGAGGGATGCCGCCATTCTGGATGACAGAGATCTCGTTGGTCTTCATGGCCAAGCCATTGGAGAGCGCTGCTGCGTACTGGTTCCAGAAGCTGGAGGAGTCTCCATTCCCTGAACGTGCAGCCAAATCCTTCTGAAACATTTCTGGGAACTTTACAGGATTGCCTCCTAGAAAGGTCATAGGGCCATCTACAGAAAGTCGTCTGCCTCGTCTTGCAGGGGTACTGTTCCACATGTGAGTGCCCATGTGAACCTGAAAGGAAAAAAAGGAAGAAACAAACAAACAAAAAATAGGGGATGACAGGGATTTCAAACTTATTTTGATCACAGAGAAGGCACCAGTCCATGATCATGTCCAGTCTTGTTACATAATGAACAGCAATAAAGGTAGCGGATGCAGGGCTCCATTTCCCATCTGGAATAATAAACAACTTCTGGATTAGCCCATCACCATTACCCAGAATACTCTGTTTTCCTGCTGAATAATGTATTGCTTGTTACTCTTTTTTTTTTATTCCATGTATTTAGTTTGTAATGACTTCACGTTATTCTGTCAATTGCAGATAGCTGCTTTCAGGGCTAGAATTGCTATGTCCACTTTCATTGCAATGTTAAGTATTGTATTTGACACCCTTTACCCTATAAGCGTCCTTTTCAGAGAGGCAGAAAGTATTCTTTACGGATTGCTCATCAGAGAGACTCGTGTATAGACAGAATGGCCTAAAAGTAATTATTCATCTCACGTTACTGGCAGCAACCTCTAGAGAAATACTCTGTCAACAGAAGAATGTACACAGCAAAGTGCTCAACTGGTGTCCTAAAACTTAAGTATATTTGCTTTTTCAAACACGTGTCAGTAGGAAATGTTAGTTATATAATCAATTAAAGTAATGCCCATTAGTTCCAGAATTATGTTAATAGTTTTTTTTAAACACTCATCATCTTACATGATAGTTACAAAAACCAGCACATTCAAGAGCCTTTCACTTCTTAAACAGGTGTGTGAGTTACAAAACACATTATTCTGTTAATTAATACTCCTTACCATCATTTGGCTGTTCCGTTTCACACTCTACAAAGACAGTCTTTGCTGGTAGATGAATTTTAGTTAAGCATCAAAAACAGCTCACGCTTCGGACCAGATGCCAACGTGAGCACTCAACAAGAGGCCATCTAGGTCTACTGGAGCTGACTAAACACCCCATTTGTCACACCACAGATACCCAATGGTACCACTGCTTGCAACATTAACAGATATAAAAAGTTAAAAACCCCAGCAAGGAGAAAATGAAACCTAAGAACAGCAAGAGGAAAAAGTACCTTCAGATTGCCTTTTGTTGTGAATGCTCTTCCACATATAGTGCAGGCAAAAGGTTTCTCACCAGTGTGTGTCCTTTCATGGATCTGCAAAGCACTGGAGGAAGAAAATGTTTTCCCACACGTGTTGCAGTAGTGCTGTTTGGGGGTTCTTCTGGGGAGAGCAGGGAGCAGGACAGGAGACGTGGCAGAGGAGGACAGCGGCCCCGAAGCAACTAGACCAGAGGGTGCTTCTTTGCTATCCTGAGGAGAGCTGTGCACAAAGCCATTAACCTCAGTCTTTATGAGTGATGACAGTGAATTAGCAGGCATAACCGAAGAGTTCTGATTAGGGCCGATACTGGAATTGGGTTCAAAAAGTTGTGATGGTAGATCTCGCATTTGATGTGTCAACATATGCTGCTTCAAATTACCCTTTGTGGAAAAGCCACGATTGCAAACTGTGCAAATAAATGGTCTCTCTTTGGTATGACTTCTGTAATGAATGTCCAAGGCACTCTGACAAGCAAATGTTTTGCCACAAATGTCACATGCGGTGTTTTTAAATTTACCTCTGTCTCTGAAAGGGAAAAGCAAACTCAGAGACTCTTCTTTAATAATTTTATCAGTGTTACTAGACGTCAAGTCCAAAGCACCACTGTTAGCAGGGGTTGGAGACAAACTGTTGGCAAACTCACTTGGTAAAGCTCTTACTGGTTTCTCTTCAATACTTGGTGACTTGTGGTAATCATTAGTGCTGTTTGACGGGGACAAGGCCTGCATGGAAGAGGTAGACTCTGAGACAGCAGGGCTTCCAGCACTTTGGCTTTCCATATCACCACCAACAGATGATGAATCGTTAGTCAAAACATCCCCTTCCACTGACCCATTTTCAACTGACTTTAAGCTTGCCTGAAGTTGTTCAGCAAGCCCTGCACTGATCATCTTCATTTGATTTTCCAAAGCAGCAATACTTGACATTTCCAGTGGCAGAGGGGAAGAAGACAAGCTGTCTTGTGATGCATCCGCAGACTTAGGTGTATCTGGCACACTACTGTCGGGACAGTCTTCCATATTCTCATCGGAGAAGTTGTCTATATCATCAAAATTCTTATCATCAAAAGATCCTGTATCTGATTCCATTGACTCAGGATAGTTTTCCGTGACTGGGGTATTGGGGATCTGCCCTCCCATGTGCATTCGGATATGCTGCTGTAGTACAACAGCATTGGTGAATTTTTTCTGGCAGATTGGGCATGAATGTTGTACTCTCAGCGGGGGCATGGCACGGTGGACACTGTAATGAGTCTTTAAGTTGCCTTTAGTAGTGAAAGCACGACCACAGATTTTACATTTAAATGGCCTCTCACCAGTATGTGTGCGATAATGCATTTTCAGTGCACTCTGGCAACTAAGAACTCGGTGGCAAATGATACACTCATTAGGATCGGTTGCCTTTTTGTCAATGTTTTCTACCAGTTGCTGCAATTTTGACGTTTCAGATGCTGGCGTTGAGTCCAATAGTCCTCCAAATGGAAACTTTGCCTTAAATTGCTCTGACATTAGAGGCATCAGTGGATTTGTAAAAGTGGTGACACCGCTGGAGCCTGAGTCTGCTGCCGGTGAGCTCATGGAGCTGCTCATATTAGTGATGGTGCTTGTATTTTGAGGGTTTTCTTCCATTTTGCCATTTGAGGTAGGCAAAGCACCAGCTTCTACCTCATCAGAAAGTCCGTTGGAAATTTTTGATGTGGGATCAGCTGTTCCCGAGTCACTCTTGACAGAGCAGGGAGGGCTAGAGGAAGGATGGCTAATGGGAATTGGCTGAGGCTCCTCAGTTTTGATGAATGGGGTCAAGCTTGGAATTGTTGGTGGGAGTGGCAGGCCAACAGAAGTCGTCAGGGTGGAGAGGACTGGCTTGCTGTCTAGCCAGCTCGTGACAGGTTTCTCTGGTGGTATAGACATTCCGTAAGGAATACCCGTGCTTGTAGGAATATTGTCCAAATGCTCTGGCACTGGGTATGGATTCATTTGAATATGAGGGTATTTTTCTTTATGACGCTGAAAGTGGACTTTTAAGTTTCCCTT